>NC_071990.2:14592500-15202333 GCF_028885655.2 Pongo abelii
TGACTCCTGGGATGCAGAGTCAGGGTCCTCTGCAATCAGCATATTTTGGGGGAGAAGGTGAGAAACTGTGGGGCAATTCTGAACCCACTCTGTGCCAATAAGAGGGTCTCTTCCTTTATTATAAATTCAGGAAACTTAGCTTATATTGAAGAGTCAAAAGATAGGTTATTTGTTTAAAGTCAAGAATTCTTTTATGTAGGGAATTGTTGGCCCTAAATTTCTCCTCTCTTAAAAACTTTAATATATAGGAGCTACCTATCTTGGGTTTAAGCAGAAGCATATCAGTTTGAGAACAGCATTAAACCATTCTTGGAGCAAGGCAGGTTATATATTAGATGTAATATATAGGTGGAAACACACCTGCTGTCTCCAAACACATCCTTCCTCTGCCCACCCAAAAAGGCCTGGATTTTTTTTTTTTTTTTCAGCCCTGCAGCCACCTCTGAGTGAGCTCAATAAAAACCTCCACTGCCCAAGTGATGAAATCAGATTAGCATGCTCCAGCTCTGATGTTCTGTGCTGAGGGAATTGGAAGGAGTTGATAATGTGGAGTTGGGCTACTTTGCATTTCTCAGTGACATCCTCTAATGAGCTGGCAATGCCGAACACCAGGCTGCTGTCTTGGAGAGATGAAAACAATGCAGTGGTCATTTCACATCCTATCATCCTCATGACAACCCACGAGCTGCCTACTCCTTGCCTTTGATTAAAATACACAGGATCGGCATGAGGATTGGAGAGCATGAGCCCCGAGAGGGAAAGGGACCAAAGAGGGCTCCACAGAGGAAAGGAGGCAGCACCCTAAGGAAATACACATTTTTAAAAACAGCAGCAGTCAAGGGTGACTAGCCTTGGTGTTCCTTGAAATATGCATTATGGAGAACTGTCAGCTATGATGCCTGATTAACTCTCTCCAATAGAACCAATGAATGGTTTTGCCAAGGAGATCCATTTTTATTTTGTGGTTCGATCCCTACAGCAGTGCAAATTACAGGGGTGAAGTTACCAAGACAGAAATCCAGCTGCTGGACACTGGGACAACTGGACTAGTTGTTAAGATATTGAAATACTGCCTACTGGTTGACAAAAATACACTCCTCAAGTCCTTCTCCCACCTACCTTTTTTCCCCAAGCTGTCCTTACCCTTCTCTAAAACTCCCAGAGGATCCCAACTCAGCAACTCTACTAACTTGGCAAGGGCTGGCACAAGATGAGCCTGCCAGTGCCCTGACTTAGCACGGTAGGTGGCTTCCATTCTCATGGGTCAATGCCACTGCCAAGCTCGTTGTGAAGCAGTCTTCATATTTGATTAGGAAGCCCCATTAGACTTCCTAGCACTGCTGAGCCTTCTCAGAACCCTGCCAACAACCCACAGGGACAGGTCAGGGCCCTGCAGGGTCGTGCTGCCCACCCATGTCCTCCTAGCCCCCATCCTTGCCTCCTACAGAAGGAGTGACCACCAGCCCCAGTGGAAGAACAAAGGAAGTAAAGGGCTGCAATCATTCTGGCTCCCAGAGGCCTGGATAACCTTCAACATGCTTGGCAGGCTTATCATTAGGATTTTTTTTACCGCCCTTTCCTTGTCACCAGTCCTCTTTAAGCTTCCTAAATTAATAATGATGAAGCTCTTTAAACCGTATCTCCAGTCTTTGTTTTTGATGATTTTCGCTCTCTGGGGCCTTTTTCTCTCCCTGTGGAAGCCATTTACCATTCTCACCTTCATTTTTGTCCATTCTTCTCAGATATCCACAGTGATAATCACCGATTAGGACATTTTAAAAAGGAAACACAATTAAAAAAAGAAAGACTCATTTAGGCACTGCTGAGTCAAACATCGGGTCAGGAAACAATGAGAAATTTCATGGGCTATTTTTCCTAGTGAGAGGACAGATGAAGAGGAAGAGGATGACGTGTCTCTACAGGATCACGTATAACATCAAGCATGTAGCAGACAAGGGGACACGGGGGTCAAGACCAACATTTGAACCTGAGCTTGAGCTTGCCTGTGTAACGATGGGTGAAATGTGCCCCTAAAGCAATCAGATCATCCCAAGTAGGTAACTCTCTGCTTTGGGATACGCATCCATCCTTTCTCCGCAATTAGAAAGATGAAACTACCAGGTTTAACAAAGTCATTCTTCGTTCTCCTCCTCCGACCTACTTCCTTTGTATTTCTGCATCATTAGACTTATCTTATCTCACTGAAGAAACCACAGAGAAGGAGTGTTCCAAAGGACCTTGGGCGGCCCACCTGGCAAGGGAGAGCTCCACTGTGCAACTTCAGCCTTGGGCAGGAGCCAGGGATTCCAGCTGTCAACCTTCCAACCCAGAAAGGGAGTGCTGTCAGCTGAAGTGGAAAACCAGAAAGTCTTAGAGAAAGGAGGATGTATTTAAGAATCACTCACCACTCTGCAACAGGATTTAGCTTTTCCAATTCAATCCAATTCAAGAGAGATGTGTCAGAACCTGTGCACAGTGAGGGAATTTTAGAATCGCAGAAGACAAGCTCCCCCTCAGGGAATAGCTCATTGTTTGGCCAGAAGACAGCTAAAGCTAGCCAGTCTGTAAAACAGTCATGATTGTAATGCTATGTGTTCACCAAATCCAGTTCATTCTCTTGCAGAGCACTCAGCTAAACACTCCCGAGTATCCCCTGCAGTGCCCGGTGTGTGAGCTCTGGCTAAGGGAATATGGACAGGAGAGTTAAATGCCACTTCCAGGCCTGACCTCCAAAACCTCTCCCACAGTCTCTCACATGTTGTCTCTTCCCCATTAACCAGCAGAGGACTCTGGTAGTGGAGCTTAACTGTGCTCCACTAGCAGGACCAGAGCTAAGATTCTGCTAGGTAAAGAGGGAACTGCAGGCACCCTGGCCCAGACGCCTGACACCTGATGCAGCCAGGAGAATAAAGGTAAAGAGTCCCACAGAAGAGAAAGGATTCTGAGTCTCCGAAAAACTGCAAAGAGAAGAGCCTCCCAGCCCAACCCACACTCACACACACACACATACACAAGCTGCACTGGGCTGTGATATGAATAAAAAATAATCGCATTGTGTTAACCCACTGAGATTTGGGGGCTGTTTGTTACAGTGGCTAATGTTACTTACTCTAGCTAACATACTCCTAGGTTTTACTAACAGATGGGATGAGATAATGCATGTAAAGTGCCTAGTTCTACACTTGTATACCTCTGATATACAGTAGGTCCCTAGCATAGCACTCCACCTGAAACATGGTAGGTGCTCAGTAATTAAGGGTTATAAAAAGTCAACCAGTTGCTTTTCTTAGAGGCCCTAGAGATAGCATCATAGCCAACATGAACCTTTTGTAGCTGATGAGAAAGACAAAGCTCTCAGTATGGAAAACCAGTGAAAACACAGGGGCAGATCTACAGGGAAAGCGGTTAGAGAAAAGGCACACGGGGAAAATTTTTTACAGGAATAGTCATCTGCTATGAAGTGAATGTTTGTGTCCCCCTGAAATTCATATGCTGAAATCTAAATCCCTAATGTCCTGATTTGAGGAGATGGAGGCTTTGGGAGGTAATTAGGTCATGGGGATGAAGCCCTTGTGAATGGGGTTAGTGTTATTTATAAGAAGAAACAGGAGAGCGTGATATCACTCTCTGCTCTCCTCCATATGAGGACACAGCAAGAAGACACCCTCTCCAAACCAGGAAGTGAGCCGTCACCAGACACCAGACCCACCAGCACCTTGATCTTGGACTTCCCAGCCTCCAGTGGGCAACAAATGTTTGTTGTTTAAGGCACCCAGTCTGTGATAATTTATTATAGCAGCCACATCTAAGACATCACCATATACATTTTCATCTGACTTCTCCTTCTGGACCCTGGTAAATACTCCATCAGATCAGTCAGCTCTCTCGAGTCCCCTTTTCCTTGCCTTGGCCCTACCAAGGCCCTGAGTCTTTCTCTCTCTTGCATGGTCTAAGTGTTCCTCAGTTTTGGCTGCGTCTTCCCCTAGAACAAGACTCCCTTCCCAGCCTTTGCCTGGCCCCTGCTGGACGTAGCCACCCTGGCTTATTTATAAAGTAACTACTATGTGCAAGGTCTGGCACTAAATAGGTACCAAGCAAGGACAATGAGAGTGGTCAGCCTCGGGTGCAAAGCAATAAGAGGGCACATTGTAGAAAATGTAAACACCAGGATGACACTAAGTGTCAATATGCTTTTTATGATCACTGTATGAAGGCAATCCTAAATGATGTCAGCAACGCAAACTACTTCCTGCTGGGATGACTCCCCCTCATAACCCACACAGCCCTTGGAATGTCATTGGAGAAAAAGTCTAAAGCTACCTGGTCCTTGCCCTCAAGTTGCCTGTAGCTTAGCAGCAGAGAATGACAGCTAAATGAATCAAGAATGTGAGGAGCAACAAATGTCAGAGAAGGCTTTGCCAAAGAAATGGTAGTGGAGCTTAACTGTGCTCCACTAGCAGGACCAGAGCTAGGATTCTGCTAGGTAAAGAAGAGGGAACTGCAGGCACCCTGGCCCAGAGGCCTGACACCTGATGTGGACAGGGGAATAAAGGTATAATAGTTCCCTGTGGCTGGAGGTAAAGATGCACCTGGGCAAAAAGACCCCTGCAGATGATCAGAGCAGAGAGGCTGGTAGAAATCAATTCCAGAAGGGCCTTTATCCTGTTGGTAATGAGGAACCAGCAAGGCATTTTTCTTTCTTTTTTAAAACTTTATTAAGATAGAATTCAGTTCAATGGCCTTTTTTCATTTCTCACCAAAATCAATTTTAGAATCTTTTCATTGCCCCAAAAGAAACCCTGTACCCCTTTGCTGTTACTTCCCAATCCTACTCTTGGGCACAAAAATAGGAGCAGCAAAAGGTTTTTTAACAGAAGAATCATAGAAGTCTATTTTCATTTTTAAAAGAGCCCTCCTTGACCTGCCACTGCCCAAGGCCTGGCAGGGCACACACAAACACAATGCTGTGGTCTGACTGTGTCCTCCAGATTTCATATGTTGGAAACTTAGTCCCCAATGTGGCAGTATTGAAAGGTGGGGCCTTTAGGGGGTAATTGGATTATGAAGAGTTGTGCCCTCAGGAATGGATTAATCCATTTGTAGATTAATGGGTTAATGGATTAACGGGTTATCATGGGAAGGAAACTGCTGACTCTATTACAAGAGGAAGAGAGACCTGAGCGAGCCCATTAGCACACTCAGCCTCTGCCACATGATGCCCTGCAGAGCATCCCTTGCCTGTCCACGCTCTGCAGAGGCCTCACAAACAAGAAGGCCCTCACCAGCTGCAGCTTCTCAACCTGGGACTTCTCAGCCTCCATCACTGTAAGAAATAAATTCCTTTTCTTTATAAATTACCCAGTTTCAGGTATTCTAAGTAACAGAAAATTCATTAATACCCATACTCACTACTTCTTTCATCATCCTCATGATGTAAGTATAAGGACCTACCTGGGGCTCCAGGACTCTCTTTCCTCACCAGCTGCAGCCTCTGAAGTACTTGCACCTGCATACCCAGCCTACCCGCACCCAGACCCTGGTTTCCTGCCTTGGCAAGAAGCACGTAAGGAGAACATAGCTGGAAAGGTTTTTGCCTCAGGCAGGTTGACACATTTGGGTTCTGCTTCCTGGTGACTGAACTTAGCAGAGCATCCTCTGAGATTCCCTACCTCTTGGCTTGCTCATTACTTGAGAGTTAACTTCCTCCCCCTCCAAACCATCCTTCCTTACCCATCCTGTCAAATCATACTTCTCCCCCTTCTGCAAATGAACAAAACCTACCATAGCAGTAATCACAGGATTCCCTGCAGGGGTCCTCAGGACCCCTGCAGGGGAGGTATTAATTGTCCTCATTTTTGAAATGGAGACACTGAGGCTCAGAGAGTTCACGTGTTGTTCTTAATGCTACACCACAGGTAAGGGGCAGAGCCAAACTTTCAGCTGCAGGGGTAAGATACTGTCATCGCTTAGGACTGCTTTCAGCTGCATGTAACAAAACTGATATCACAGCTTAGTCAAATGGGGATGATGTTTTCTCACCTAACAGTAACTCCTAGTGAGGTACTGATACAGCACATCTGTGATGTCAGCCAAATCTCAAGTTCCTTGTGTCTTTCAGTTTTTGCCATCCTTAGTACGAGACTTTCATCTTCATGATCAAAATTTTTACTTACGACTGTACATTTTTATTAGAAAAACAATGGCTTCCCTAAAAGCCCCATTCAATAGCCTTCTCTTATATCTCATTGGTTTATTAAGAATATGTAGCATTCCTGCTACAAACAAAACTAGCATTGATTACCATGGGAGAGAGGAGATAGGATACCGGGTAGGGAACCTACGGTGTCAATGCATTTTCCTCCTGGCCACACCACCTCACCTCTAAACAGAATCCAGCCCCTCCGCATCAGGCACTATTGCCTGGCCACCCACTACTGCTTGCAAAGATACGCTGGGGGGTAAGCCACAAAGTGGAGCCTCTCTTGATCATTAGGGTTATTGGCTCACTGCACACTCCCATGGAAAGGAGAGAGGTGGGTCATTTTCTTTGGTTCAGCAGCTGGTCCTCACTTTGGGAAGAGTTAGAAAGCCCCAGGAATGTGCAGGGCCCTCAACTTTGCGGCAAAAATCACAGCTTCTCTAGGCCTTAATGGAGAAGGATCTGATACACTGATTTCTAGGCCTGCCAACAACCCCTCCTGCAGAAACTTCAGAATTTCAAGAGGACTCAAGTATAAGTGACGTATTAATCACCATCTCGAGATGAACAGAAAAGATCTGAGCAGCATTAACTTGGAGTTCAGGGGAGGGGGACAAGGGAAGCGTGAGTGAGATGAGGAGAAGAGGAGCCTCTTAGGTGACAATGAAATACAGCGAGTACTAGAAACATCCAAGTTCATGGGGGCGTTAATTTTACAGCAGATGCGTCTATCTTGTCTTCCAGTCCCTCCAGTTGAATGGGCCCCTGTGGCCAAGGAAGCTTGAACATGTGATATTTGACAATTAAAAAAAGAGCTTTGGCAGGGTCAGTCACCCCCATGAAGCAAGCCAGACCAATGCTCCTGAGGGCAGGTCAACAGGGAGGTGATGAAGTGTTAAAACACTCTCCCCACGTCCCACCCTTCTAAACAAGGCATAATATGAACATTAACTCAGTGTGCTCTCTCTGGGTTGGGACTGCCCGTCCCACTCACTGATAATTAAACCTATGAGAAGTCTTGCTAAACATTAAATCATCTTGGATTTTAAGCAAATACCCTTCAAAACTGAGTCCCTGGAGGAGAAAGTGTAACTTTACACAGGAAGTCATGTGTCGTGGAAAGAGTGCAGGCTTCAGGGGCAGCCCCTGGGATCTAGACTGGCCATGAGTCTCTCTGGCCACCCATTGGTCTCCTCATCTGTAAAATGAGAAGGGTTTGAATTAACAGAGATTAGGGATCATTTCTGGTTCTGATTTTATGTGTCCTATTGCACTAAAATACTCCGGTATTTTCTTTTTGTATGAATTTCTTCAGAAAATGTAAATTAATCAAAGATATTCATGACAGTAATATTTGAATAGTTACCACCACTAGCTCTTGCAAAGCACTTTAACCTGTTGACTTCATCCTCACAGTAATCCTATTGCAGGGTACTATTGACATATCCAGTCTACTGACAAGAGAGCGAACGCAGAAGATGAGTAGGCAACCACTCCATTCCCCCTTGCGCGTCTCAGAGGCATCTCCAATGGAAGAAGTCTGAAACTGAACTCCTGACTCCCCCTCCCCACCCCACCCCACCCAAACCTACTCCTCTCCTCATCTTCCCTACTCAGTCAATGGCGACCCCGTTCTTCATAATTTCCAGGCAGAAAGCTTTCAACCTTCTCCTGCCTCTGATTCATCTCAAGTCATGTCAATTTCGCCCTCAAAATATGTCCAGAACCTACTGTTTTTTTTTTTACCACCCCTGTGTGACCACTTGGGCCTAAGCCTCCATTGTGTGTTGCCTGGGCCATTGCGAGAGCCTTTGGAGTGGGCTGTTTCTACCCTTCTGTTTTCCATCACACATACACGCATGCACACGCGTGCACACACACACATGCAAGCACACATGCACGCACACGCACACACACGTGCACACACATATGCACACACAGTATATTCTCTATACAGTAGCCAGAATCATCCTTTGTGATATGTCAGATTATGCCATTCCTCTGCTCAAAACTTTCAGTGGCTTCCCACCTCACTCAAGATAAAACTCAGTGATCTTACCCTTGCGTACAAGGTCCTCCAAGGTCTCCCCACCCCGACCTGTTTGCTGTCCCCTCTCGCCCACCTCCCCACCCACGCCACCTCCCCGACCCCTCCGCCCCAGGCTCAGTCTCCCCTGCCACACCAGCCCCTTTACCCTTCTCAAACACAACAGGCCGCTCCCTGTCTCAGTCCTGGCCTGGTCAGCCCTCCCCACAGATATGCAAATGGCTTTGAAGGTCTCTGCACCTCACCAAAAAGACTTTCCCTGACTACATAAAGCAGCACCTCTCCCATCTGTGTCCCCCTAGCTTGGGTGATTTTTCTTCTTTGGATGCGTCTCTCCTGACACATTTTGTATCATGTTTCATTTATTGTCCTTTTCCTCCTAGACTTTGTTGCTTGTGCTCACTGTTGAATCCTCAGTGCCTAGAATAGTACCTGGCATTTTAAAAGTCACTCAATAAATACAGGTAGTCTTTGTTATCTGAATCCAATCCTTCTCTGAAATTCTACCACAGAGTGAACTTTTGGACGGCAAGAGCTTATATTCTATTACATCAAAGAAAAAAAAAATAATGCATTCTCTATATCACCTATATTTTTAATCACCCATAAGACAATCCACTGTGGATTTCTGCATGATATGATATAAGGCATTTAAAACACTAATTACCTAATTATTTGACACTTAGTGAGCTCATTAGTGGGTGTGTTTGTATGTAATATGCTATAATACTGAAAGAATTACCTTTTCCTTCTACACTGAAAAAAGTCATGTATTGTAAAAAAATAAAAAATGATTTCCTAAAGATATGTAATGAATGCAAATATAATTACCAAAATGAATAAACATTTTTAAATGATTATTTACTGAATGAAGAGTTACTTGTGTGCAAATTGGAAATCACTGTTACTGTTAGGACTGTGGAGAGAGCTAAATCAAGGTGAGCTGGGGAAAAAGCAAATGAAACCATCAACACCCAAGGTTCATCCATTTCCAAATCGAGGAATGTCCAACTCATTAGTAGGCACCTCCTCTTCTTGGCATTCAGGATGCTACAAGTGGATAGGGGTCTGTGAATCTTTGTCAAAATCTGTAAATGAGGCAATGAGGTTTTTTTTTTTAAATGACATTCAAAATAGACATCTGTTCTAACTATGTGATTATATAATTTATTATCTACACAGAAATAATTCTGAATGTGAAAAAGAAAAATAAATAAAATTGTATATATATATTTTTAGATTATAAATGTTTTTGGTTTTTTTTATTATTATACTTTAAGTTCGGGGACACATGGGCAGAACGTTCAGGTTTGTTACATAGGTATACATGTGTCATGGTGGTTTGCTGCACCCACCAACCCATCATCTAGGTTTTAAGCCCTGCATGCATTAGGTATTTGTCCTAATGCTCTCCCTCCCCTTGCCCCCTACCCCCCAACTGGCCCAGGTGTGTGATGCTCCCCTCCCTGTGTCCATGTGTTCTCCATTGTTCAACTCCCGCTTATGAGTGAGAATATGCAGGGTTTGGTTTTCTGTTCCTGTGTTAGTTTGCTGAGAATGATGGTTTCCAGCTTCATCCATGTCCCTGCAAAGGACATGAACTCAAAATTATATTTTTAAAGCATGCATTTACAGATCGACAAATTGGTTTTGTATAACAGTAGGTATATAAAATAGTTACAGTCAAAAATTATCTTCAAAGGGAAAATCATTTCTAAAAATAAAAAAATCAATGTACATTATAGTTTTTTTTAAGTTATAGGTAGATTTGCTTGAACATAAAAATAATATAAACAGGAGGCAAAAGAAAATACATGAAATAACTGAAGCAGTGTACTATTTTGGTTCATAATTATTGTAATCAGTTTTGAAGTCATATCTATATTTGATATCATGTCACTGGTATCTTTCTTTTTTTTTTAGATGGAGTTTCACTCTTGTCACCCAGGCTGGAGGGGAGTGGCGCAATCTCCGCTCACTGCAACCTCCGCCTCCTGTATTCAAGCGATTCTCCTGCCTCAGCCTCCTGAGTAGCTGGGATTACAGATGTGTGCCACCACGCCCGGCTAATTTTTATTATTTTTTTAGTAGAGATGGAGTTTCACCATGTTGGCCAGGCTGGTCTCGAACTCCTGACCTCAGATGATCCACCCACCTCAGCCTCCCAAAGTGCTGGGCTTCCAGGCATGAGCCACTACTCCTGGGCCCATCACTGGTATCTTTCTAAAGAAAGTATTTGTGATATATGTATTTTCAATTTTTTCGTAAAATTACTTGCAGTCTTTTTCAAAGTTGAATTTTATAGTTTGTAAATTTGAAATTATTGATACTGTCAACTGACCCTTCTCAGATGACCATAGTATTTTTAATAAAGAAAATACTCTTTCTGCAAGTGCTGCAGCACCTTTTAAGCTAAGAATTAATTCTGGTCAATAGAAGACATTCCCAGTTCTATTTATTTTTCTTCCTGAAGTATGTTAATATTTCAGTTCAAATCTTTTCATGGGTACCATCTTTTTATCTCCATACAGAAAAACTTTCACAAAGATTTTACAAGGCAAAACTCATCAAACAAGTTGTTTCTATTTAGGATTTTTAAAAATGTTTTGCCAAATTTAGATGCTTAAAAATCATAGACCTCTGAATTTTATTCCATTCCAGTATAGAACATAAATTTATCCAATTAAATATAAAAGTTCCATCAAAATATCCTTCCCATAAATCAAGATATTTCAAAGCATAACTGTTTAATCTCAAATGTAACTTAATTTGTTCATCCTTTGGCTTTGTAGGTAGAAGATTAGTTTTCAATAATTACATTTTCCTAAAAGCTTCAAGAGCTGAAGTCTTTTGGCTCACCATTCCTTGACTACTTGATTAAAAATTACCAACTGGTTTTGAACAAAAGGCAAGCAAAATTTAGAGGCCTCATTTTTTTAAAAAAAGTAAAAGGTCACTGTATAATTGCAGTACACTTGAGTTGATTTACAAATAATCCTTCAAAGGTTCAAACATTTCTAAAATCTAAGAATATGCAGGGGGGAAGAAAAAAAGCACATATCACCAGGCTGCAGCGTTTTTTTAATTCAACATCGTCTCTATCACAAATATTTTGTAGTTCAGTTTCTCTGTGTATAAATAAAAATACTTATAATGTTTGTCAACTATAGCTTCTATTTTGCTGGTAGACTATCACAGCTTGTTTGGATGCAATTATGAACCCTGAACGCACTACATCTAATTCCAAATATATTTCTGTTCCATAGATTTCTTAATTTAGTAATAACACTATTTTTCCCATGATTCTGTACTCCATGAAAATCTATATTTATAGTACCTCCTCCATCTTAATTGTTGAATGTTTTAAGTGAAGTTATAAATTACAGTGTTAGAGGCTATATCTTTGACAGGATGAACTTTCAAAAGCTTTCCTTTGAGTCCTTGGGCTCAAGAAAAAAAAAATCAAACCATTATTTAAATTAACTGATTTTCTCTAGAAGAAATGGATCTAAATCTGCATCGTTTAACTGTTTATAAAATTCTTCTTCTACTAATAGAGCCATTCCTTTAGTAGCTATCACTTTTCTTTCCCAATGCTCACAAGAAAATAGAAAATGAAATTAAAATTAAGCAAAATTAATTTAGAAGAAAAAAAATCACTACCCAAAAAGTCATACTACCCAGAGTGATATATAAACATAATTGCTTAAATTATCAGCTCGGTCATAATCTTCCTAAAATAGCTATTAGTTTTGAAATAGCTTTTTCATAACAATTTGTCTTCTGGGTGTACCTGTGGTCAGTGATATGACTACAGCCTCTGAGTGTATGGCAAATGTTGACAAGCATTTCTGCAAGTTGTACATCATCATCAACATTCTTGAGAAAAGATTATGCCATACTTAAATTTTTTATGAAACATGCACTTTTCTGTTGTTGTTGTTGAGACGGAGTCTCGCTCTGTCACCAGGCTGGAGTGCAGCGGCGCGATCTTGGCTCACTGCAACCTCTGCCTCCTGGGTTCAAGTGGTTCTCCTGCCTCAGCCTCCCGCGTAGCTAGGACTATAGGCACCCACCACCACACCCGGCTAACTTTTCGTATTTTTAGTAGAGACGTGATTTCACCATATTGGCCAGGTTGGTCTCGAACTCCTGACCTTGTGATCTGCCCGCCTCGGCCTCCAGAAGTGCTGAGATTATAGGCATGAGCCACCACGCCCAGCCCTAAACATGCACTTTTTTTTTTTTTTTTTTTTTTAGCTCAATGCTGCTGAAAGGGATTTGGCTTTGCACAAAGCAAAATTAGAAAAAAACAAAACACATAGTTATAGATGTATAATATATATGAGATGACAAACTACTGAGGTAGTAACTGCAAGAGCATTCAAGACCATTCTGTCTGTGCTCCACAGTGGAACTTCTGGCCTCTATTTCTCATGCATGTTTCACATATACCAAACCTAAGACATCTCATGTTTCCCTGTGACGGCAGTGACTCCGTGTCCTGGTGGCTCTACCATCTCTGACAGGCAGAGGCTCGGGCCATGGACAGCGGGACCAGCAGGGGCAGCACCAATAACTTAGACCAGAAGGAGTTCATTGTCCCCGGCCACTGGGTTCTGAGTGAAACAGACTCTCCCGCAGAGCCCTCTCCTGAAATCTCCTCATCGTGTCATCTTGGACATGTTACTTAACCTTAACGTGCCTCAGTTTCTTCATGTGGAAAACAAGTATGGTATTATTCGTCCTTAAAAAGGCATGAAGTAGTGATACATGCTACCCCATGAAGAAACCTCAAAAATATGAAGTTTAGCTAAGTGAAAGAAGCCAGACGCAAAAGGTAACGTATGATATGCTTTCATTTCTATGAGATGTCCAGAGTACGCAAATCCACAGAAACGGGAAGCAGATTGTGGTTTGTGGTTACCAGGGCTAAGGGAGAGGAGAATGAGGAATCAACTGCTTAATGGGTGTTGTAGGTTGAATTGCGGTCCCCCGAAAAGACACGTTGAAATTTTAATCGTTAAGTACCTCAGAATGTGACATTATTTGGAAATAGGGTTTTATGGAGGTAATCAAGTTAAAATGAGGTCACTAGTGTGGTCCCTAATCTAATATGAATGGTGTCCTTGTAAAAAGGGGAAATTTGGACAGAGAAAGATGAACAGAGGCAGAGGGAAGACAAGGTGCAGACACACAGACAGAACACTATTGGGAGATGGAGGCAGAGACTGGACTGATGCCGCGGGAAGCCAGGGATCACCACAATTGCTGTTCACACCAGAAGCCAGGAAGAGGTGAGGAAAGATTCTACTCAGAGTCTCAGGGAGCATGGCCCTACAGACACCTTGATTTCAGACTTCCAGCCTGTAGAACTGTGAAACAATACGTTTCCACTGTTTTAAGCCACTAATACAACAAATACAGGGTTTCCTTGTGGGGGTAATGAAAATGTTCTGGAACCTCATAGAAGTAGTGGTTGAACAATGTTGTGAATGTATTAGATGTTGTTGAATTTTTCATTTAAAAATGGTTAATTTTATGTTAAGTGGATTTCAACTCAGTAAACTCACACATGTGCACACCCACATATTATATCATCTAGTGTCGTAGTGTGGTGTTGTAAGTATTCAATGAGTCAACTCACAGGAATTTAGAATAGTCCCTGAGATACAGTAATCCCTCAATAAGTGTTAGTTAGTACTACTATTTTCAAGAGTCTCTCTCCAAACTTCCCACCTCTAGCCATCAAATAATCAGATAGCAGCAACTAATTCCCTCACCTGTTTTCCTTTTATGTAGAGCATTTTAGCTCTCTCCTGCCAGACCACGCCATGTATATTAGGGTTCTCATAGAGGAACAGAACTAATAGGATACACACACACACACACACACACATATATATATAAAGGGGAGGTTATTAAGTATTAATTTACATGATCACAAGGTCCCACAATAGGCTGTCTGCAAGCCCTGAGGAGCGATGAGAGCCAGTCCGAGTCCCAAATCTGAAGGACTTGGAGTCTGATGCTCAAGGGCAGAAAGCGTTCAGCACGGGAGAAAGATGTAGGCTGGCAGGCTGGGCCCATCACATCTCTTCACGTTTTTCTGCCTGCTTTACATTTGCTGGCAGTTGATTAGATGGTGCCCACCCAATTAAGGGTGGGTCTGCCTTCCCCAGCCCACTGACTCAAATGTTACCCTCCTTTGGCAACACCCTCACAGACGTACCCAGGATCAATACTGCATCCTTTAATTCAGTCAAGTTGACACTCAATATTAACCATCACACCATGTGAGTACTAAGTCTGACATGTCTTCTCTTCACATCAACTGGCCCATCAAGTCATTTTCCCAAGAGTTTCACAGCCGCAAGATGAATTATACCCCGCTCACGGCCCAACCTTCTCCACCAGGTATTCAGAAACTAGCTTTGGCCAAATTTATAAAAATGGCAATAATTTCATCCCAACCCACTAGTCTGTGTGTGAAAATGAACCCATTTCACTACTACCAAAGGACAAGCACTTGCAGTCGTCCTCCTGCCACTAACGGGCCATTCTCTAGGCTGTGATGGCAAAGCCAGCAAGGCCAGTTGCCCACGTGGAAATCAGACCCACCAGGGCACTGGGTTCCAACCAAGTGGGTTTACTGTCCTCTACTTGGTTCATTACAGGAGGAAGAAGCCCAAGTGGGTGGACTGTTGATCTGTTAAAATGGTTTAAGACCCAGAAGAACTAAGAATCAAGACCTTGATTCTAGAGAATTAAAAAACACAGAAAAATCACTTGAGAACTTGAATATCTTCTTGCTTTTCACCCCAATCTCGAGAATTACAGAAGAGAAAGAGAGCTTTGCTAAGTGTTGAGAAACCAGCTTTGGAGAGATCTGGTACTTTGTACAAGTGGGAAATTGATCATAGGAGGAAAGGAAAGGAAGAAATTGTACAAGGAAACCAGAGCAATGAAAAGAAAAACTCTAGGAGATGTGTTACACCACAGCAGCCGATTTGAATCAAGCATGACATAGATTTGGGGCAGGCGTTTCTGAAAACACATGCCTCAAATTGTATTTCACAAAATTGCTGTTAATGCCCTACAACTTGTCATAACATGCTGCATCTTCAGGAAGACCCTTTTGTATTATTAATATTCTATTGTTTTTTTATAGTAGGCACCATAGGAGTGAGTATGTGGGAGTGAAACTGTATGGGCAAGCTCTTTACCAGGCACCCAGGTGGCAGCTCAAAGCACTAGTTTGAATGATTCCATTACAAGCTAGATGCACATTTATGCCTCAGATGCTTTCTCCTTCATAAATATTTTCTCTGGTGTCTCCATGTTCTTCCCTATCCATTTAGGGATCAGTTAACCCTATAATCAAACACTACTGCTCAAGCCATGGAAACAGACAGTGTTTCCCAAACAACAGTAAAAGGAAGAGAAATACATCCAACATGCTATTCTTATCACAATATTAACAGGTTCCTGAGGAAAGACTTTTCCCTCACTTTGATCTGCTGAGATTACCAGAAAAATAGAGGCTACACTTAGAAAGAAAAAAAGAATCCTTACTATAGGATAGGCCAAGTGAGAAATTTTATGAGTTAAACAAGTAATGACGATGATAAAAAAAAAAATGATTAAAATAATTGCAGCCAACATTTATGGAGCACACAGGCCAGGCCTCCCGCTGAGTGGTCTATGTGATTTATCTCACATAATCTTTCCAGCCACCCTATAGGGTAAATGTCATTATCCCCATTTCACAGATGAACTAACTGAAACTCAGAAAACACTGCCAAGTTCCTAAGCTATTAAGTGGAGCCAGCCCTCCGATTTAGGTTTATCTGATTCTAAAGTCCATGGTGTTAATTACAATGCTCCTTGCCAGAATGAAAGTTTTCACATGCCCAAGGAAAATGCTACCAATCTCCTGCCCATGGATTCTTACTCTTTTTGCCGAAAGATGCAATTTTTACTGCAAACAATCTGTAGCTCATATTGCTGGCATCCCAACATGGCCAGATCTGCTCCTCTGGAACCAAAAGGTCATTTTCTTCTTCCTAACCAAAGTAAGCAAAGAACACTCGGTCTTTGGGCTTAAAAAAAAAAATCCAAGAGACATAAACGGGTGAATATAGTTATTGCAAAGACAAATAATAAAAATGGAGCCCCTGAATGTATTGGAAGGGAAAAATGAGTGCCCTGCAGTCAAGACATAATTGCCAGAGAGCTAAAGAGAAGAAAAAGAAGGGAGAGAAAAGCCAAAAAGAAACAACTCAAAGCACAAAATAAAGGCAGAGAAAAGTAAATGCTTTTCTTGGATAATTAAAACCAGGGTCTTACAAGATATGAAGTCAGACACTTGGTGAATTATATGTTTCTAATTCCTCTCCCTAAGTGCCATAGGCTAGAGATGCCTCCCAGGTATTAATGAAAAGGCCACAGCACGGTGCCCTAAATCCACTGCGGTGTGCCAAACCTAACAAAATATGCTTCGAAAACCCAGGAAAACGGCAAAGTCAATTCCTTTGATCAGTTGATTTCTTCTTAATGGCAACTGTTCTCAAACTGACACCCTTCCCCCCTGCCCCACTACCAATGCCATCACACACGTGCACTGCACGGCACAAAAACAGAGAAGGGGACAGTTCTAAGAATCTTTTCTGGAAGGGTTGCTTTGTCTTTGAAAAGTGCTTTATTACTGTCAGTCAAATTTAAAACTACATCATCGTCCTGCTGCTGAACTAAGGCCTCATGACTTGACACACCTAGCAAGGCTGGAGCAGTTCCAACACTTAGACCAAAATGAAGGGACAGCCCAAGACAATAGAATCCTCCTTTCGTTTTGGGGCAGCTCTTGTTTCATTCCACATTTCCAAGTCAGCAGTCCCCAACCTTTTTGGTACCGAGGACCGGTTTTGTGGAAGATAGATAGTTTTTCCATGGACTGGCTGGTGGTGGGGGATAGTTTCAGGATGATTCAAGCGCATTGCATTTATTGTACACTTTACTTCTATTATTATTACATTGTAGTATATAATGAGATAATTATACAACTCACCATAATGTAGAATCTGTGGGAGCCCTGAGCTTGTTTTCCTGCACCTAGATGGTCCCATGGGGGGATGATGGGAGACAGTGACAGGTCATCAGGCATTAGATTCTCATAAGGAGCGTGCACCCTAGATCTCTCGAATGCAGTAGGGTTTGCCTTCCTTTGAGAATTGAACGCTGCCACTGATCTGTCAGGAGGTGGAGCTCAGGGGGTAATGCAAGCGAGGGGGACTGGCTGTAAAAACAGATGAAGCCTGGCTCGCCCACCTGCCCGCCATTCACCTCCTGCTGTGTGGCACGGTTCCTAATAGGCCATGAACTTGTACTTGTTAGTGGCCTGGGGGTTGGGGATCCCTGTTCTAAGTGGATAAAGAGCAGGGGTGTTAAAGGCCAGTACCGCTTCACTCCCTGTTTCCTGATGCTGGGTCTTCCTTCCTCAGAATCTTCAAATCTCTGCATTCATTTCCTTCCAAAACTTCTCTCCAACTAGGTCTAAGGCCTGCTCAGACTCTGCTGGTGGAGATGTGAATTAATACCACCTTTGTAGGAAGCGATTTGGCAATGTGTATCAATAATATCCTCTTCTGTGAACCACACAAAAGTACAAGACGTACAAAAGATTTATGCACAAAAATGCTAATTACAGAATCATTTAAAACTGGAAGGAAAAATACAGTGCCCGATTATGGGAGAATGTTTGGGTAAATAATAATCTACTTATTTATGTAAAGATATTTTTGTCATTAAAAGCTATTATAATAGGCTAAAAGTAAAAAAAAGCTATGAATTCATTTACAGTATAAACTCAGCTATATAAAATACCACCCACAGAATGAGGGAAAATGCTACTTGTAGTTAGCTCTAGGTGGTAGAATTATGTTTATATGCACAAGAATAAAGGAAATAGTATTTTTCTCGTAGGCGTGTTTTCCTTTATTGTCCAAGTTTTCTACAAGTGTTGATGTCTTTTTTTTTGAGACAGAGTCTCATTCTATCACCCACGCTGGAGTACACTGCCACAATCTTGGCTCACTCCACCTCCTGGGTTCAAGCAATTCTCATGCCTCAGCCTCCCGAGTAGCTGGGATTACAGGCATGTGCCACCATACCCAGCTAGTTTTTGTACTTTTCATAGAGATGGGGCTTCACCATGTTGGCCAGGCTGGTCTCGAACTCCTGGCTTCAAGCCATCCATCTGGCATGAGCCACCTTGCCTGGCCAGAATGTTGGTGTCTTTTTTTTTTTGAGATGAAGTCTCACTCTGTCACCCAGGCTGAAGTGCAACGGCACTATCTCGGCTCACTGCAAGCTCCGCCTCCTGGTTCAAGCAATTCTCCCATCTCAGCCTCCCAAGTAGCTGGGATTACAGGCGTGTGCCACCACACCTGGCTAATTTCTTTGTATTTTTGTAGAGACAGGGTTTCACCATGTTGGATAGGCTGGTCTCAAACTCCTGACCTCAAGTGATTCACCCACCTCGGCCTCCCAAAGTGCTGGGATTACAGGCGTGAGTGGTGTCTTAAAGGCAACAAATTGAAGTATTTAAGAGTAGTCTTGAGTCAGAAGACCCCACCCCAGACACACCCTGGACTCCCCCAGAGCTGCCACTTAAGAGCTAGGTGACTTTGGTCAGGTTACTTAATATCCCTAAAACCTCAGTTCCCGCAACAGTAAAATGATAATTTTATTGATATAAGGATTAAATGATTTAATATAGGTAAGACACTTGAAACAGTGGCACCAAGTAGATGTTCAGCAAATACCCATTCTTATTAAACAATTATGGAGTGCCCATAGTGTGCCAGGTTGAATGCCAAGCACTGCGGATACAAAGGTGACTGAAATTGGCTTCTTATTCTTGAGGAGGAAAATAGATACGTAAAGAGATACTGTCGTTCTTTGGTATCCATGGGTGATTAGGTGCAAGACCTTCCTCTGGATACCAAAGGCAGCATCTGTGGATACTCAAGTCCCTTAAATAAGATGGCATAGTATTTGCATATCGTCTAGGCACAGTACCCATTTATATTTTAAATTATCTCTAGATTACTTATAATATCTAATACAATGTAAATCGTTTTTTCTACTGTATTGTTTTTTATTTGTATTTCTTATTGATATATTGGGTTTTTTATTGTTTGGGGGGTTTGTTCCTGAACATTTTCTATCCAAGATTAGTGGAACCCATGGATGCAGAACTCACGGATACGGAGGTCAACGGTCGTCACAATTCCATGGGGTAAGTTCTGCATGGAAGAGAGATACAAGATTCTGCGGGAACATCGAAGAGAGTCCCTAACTCTGGCAAGTCAAGAATTTTCACTACCACTGGAATTAGAATCTCTCAAATAGTATTAGATCCAAATGTCACTTCATCTTCATATATTTTAAAAGAGTCAGTGAGAAATGAGTGTGTCTATCTGCAGGGTAACTGGCCCCATAGGAAGGAGGTGGCAGCCACCTTTGATCTTGTCTCTAGAACGTTATGTAATTTGCAGATTGTGCTCATCTGCACCATCCCAATTTATTCTCACAGGACACCTATAAGACTAGTGATTTTTCAGTATGGTTTAGAGAGGTAAAGTGGGCTGAAGGTCGCTCAACTAAATAAAGAACAAAGATAAGACACAAACCTGGGTGCTATGGGAGAGAACTTGACGTCAGCAGAGATGCTACAGAAAGGACTTCTCTGTTCAGAAGATGCCCATGTTTTCATTCATTCTACAATTTCTACTACTATTTTAGAAATGGGGTCACAGGAGGAAGAGGAAGGGGGAACTAAAGAAGATCTAAAAAGGGGTTTTTAAGCCAGCCAAACCTATGTTTGTCTACACAGTAACGTTAGGATCTGAAAGATGTTCTCTGTAAACATCTCTATTTGACAAATGAATCTTCCACACTGTGATGGGGGCAAAAGGGCTTTGGTGACCCAGTGAACTGGCAGACAGTTGGAGAAGGCCAGACATGAGAAATAGTTTGGACAAGCTACCCCTAAAAATTCACCCTTGATATAGGAATTTTGGAATGAGGAACAGGCTACTTACTTCCTGATCGAACGATCATTGATCCTACACTTCTTCATGCCTCCTAACTTAGGCTTACATGTGCTAACTACCTTTGAGCCTATCATTCATCTCTGAGAGTTTCTTACGTGCACACAGCTATTGAGAAGTAGCACTGTAGTCTAAAGAAAATAGCAATGAACTTGGAGACCAGTGACCTGAGATCAAACTTAGTTCAACTATTTATTAGTTGCGTGACTTAAATAGCTTTCCCTTCTCTGGGCTTTAGCTTTCTCTTTCATAACATTGAAATAATAATACGTACTACCTCTTAAGGTTGTTGGGAGGTTAGATGAAATGCATTGTGTAATTTGAAGCACTCAGCAAAATGATTTGGCTCATAAATAATATTACTCACTCTTCTGAATAAAATAATGGATTCTTGGCGATACTTAAAACTACATCATCGGCCAGGCGCGGTGGCTCACGCCTGTAACCCCAGCACTTTGGGAGGCCTAGGTGGGCGGATTACCTGAGGTCGGGAGTTCGAGACCAGCCTGACCAACATGGAGAAACCCTATCTCCACTAAAAATACAAAATTATCCAGGCATGGTGGCGCATTCCTGTAATCCCAGCTACTCTAAGGCAGGAGAATCGTTTGAACCCAGGAGGCAGAGGTTACAGTGAGCTGAGATCGCACCATTGCACTCCAGCCTGGGCAACAAGAGCGAAACTCTGTCCCCGCCCCCCCGCCCCCCCCCAGAAAAAACCCTTCAACTCCCATGGCCTTCACCCAACTGGATGGATTAATCCACTGTTTTGAACATCTAGGTCAGTAATTATCGTTGTCATAGAAAACTGAAAACTACCATAGGATAAAAATAAATCTCTACTAAAACCTACATTTCTGCATAGAATCTGTGATCCTATGAATTGCTCTTGATCAACACATTCTTCCATTGCCAAAATGGGCCTTCTTCATACAATAACAGCCAAGCAGACGCTTAACGATTTCACCAACCATAATTCTGTGCAGTGATTGTCATGAGTGATGAAATATGATTAGCAAATTACAGCTCTGGTGTTTTAAGAGAACATAAAGAAATGAATGGATTGAGTTGTTTTGCATTTTTCAGTGGAATCATTTAAAAGGAGTGGGTAATGGAGAACTCAGGACTGATGGCTAAAAGAAAAGGCAAAAATAATGTTGCCACTTCACAACCTATCAACATAATTCATCTTTGTCTCCTGTCCTGAACTGTTGTGTAATGTTGCTGTTACATGGTTAAACAGCTGCTATTTATTTCTGGCATCTTTATTTTAGTTCTGGATAAGCTGACCTGAAATTTTAAAAAATTATTCTATATCGTTATTTCTTTTTTTTTTTTTTTTTTTGAGTTGGAGTTTTGCTCTTGTCGCCCACACTGGAGTACAAAGGCACAATCTTGGCTCACTGCAACCGCCACCTTCCAGGTTCAAGCGATTCTCCTATCTCAGCCTCCCAAGTCG
Organism: Pongo abelii; assembly: GCF_028885655.2. NCBI lineage: Eukaryota > Metazoa > Chordata > Mammalia > Primates > Hominidae > Pongo > Pongo abelii. The sequence continues at coordinate 14,614,319 of NC_071990.2, forward strand.
CTGGGATTACAAGCGCCTGCCACCATGCCCGGCTAATTTTTTTTTTGTATTTTTAGTAGAGACCGGGTTTTGCCATGTTCACCAGGCTGGTCTTGAACTCCTGACCTCAGGTGATCTGCCCGCCTTCGTTGGCCTCCCAAAGTGCTGGGATTACAGGCATGAGCCACCATGCCCGGCCAATTATTCTATATCTAAATGTGTAAAAATTACATCCTCATCATGAAGTTTCACATTGTGTTTTCCTTATCAATTAGGTCACTTATAACAATATCTCTGGGACTTGAGCAATGAATTAAACTCCTCCTGTAGGTACAGGACGTTCCCTGTCTTATATCACATCTGCTTTACAATGAACTATATTGTTCAGGGTTCTTGGAAATCCTGTCCAAAATAAAGGTGTGTTTCTACTTTCAAATATCTTATATTCATAACAATAGTGCTTTGGAATTGCTAACTTTTTTATGTCTTCAAATCCTAGGCTTATCATTGCTATACCTCTCCCACAGAGTTGGCAGTCAAGCAAAATTCCATACAGCCTCTTTTATTTTCCCATTGATACCATTATAAAATTAGAGGCACATTCCTGTGGAAATAAATTTGGCCCTGAAAATGAAATTTTAAGATACATTTAAGAATGCAGCATGCATTTTAAGCACATATTTCAAAAAGTAAAGATAATTTTTGTTAACTAATATATTCAAAATAGTATACAATAAGGGAGAGAGCACTGGACTTGGGTTTAAATGCAGGCTCTACTGTTTATCAGACATGAGATTTTGAGCAAGTCATTTACCCTTGCAGAGGTAAAATTTTTCTGAAAAAATAAAACTAAGAATGCTTACTCTATAGAGTCATCATAAGGATTAAGGGGCCCAGTAATATAATATCTGATCTATAATATGGCTTTAGTAAAGATTACTTAAATTTAATGAATGACTAAAAATAAATACAAAAATAAAGTGCTGAAGCTACCATTTGGCAGTTTTTTACATAAAGTGCTAGCAGTGATAAAAAATACAAAATGGTTTTTAGTTTCTGAATATTTTCAGTTCCAAGTCTCACATTGTCCATACTTTTTAAAATCTTCATTGACATTTTCCAAATTATACATATCATCCAAAAGTATACAAAATTAAATATTTCAGAAAAACATAATACAGATGATGAAAGTTTTTCATGATTATTGAATTGATAATTTTTGAGCCTGGATTCAAACCCAAGTCCAGTTAGGGTGACTACCCATCCTGCTTTGCCTGAAACTCCCCCAGTTTATGCCTGTCACCTGGCCTAAGTATTCATTGTGCCCCTTTCACTCTCAAACTGTCTCTGTGTGGATGACAAATACGTGGCCCTTCAACCCATAAATCTGCCTCTAAAAGAGAACCCATTACCTACCATTGGTTGCAAAGTCCTCCATCTCTCTTTTTTTCTTAATTATCAGTTATTCTTAAAAAGTATTACTGGTTTCTTTTTTGCAATTTATTTTACTTTTTCCTCTTATTTTACCAATTGAATTTTTGTAGAAACATACCTCCCAAGTGTGTTAAATTTCATATTTGAAATTAGACTGCACAGTTGTCTTAAATATAAATTTAAGAAAAAATTATATATATTTATATTATATATTATTATATTATATAATTGTATATATTACATATATAATCTAATGATATATAATTATATATTATATTATATATAATTATATATTATATATAAATAGTAATATAATTATATATAATTAGATATATATTTATATCTAATTATATATAATTAGATATATATTTATATCTAATTATATATAATTAGATATAAATTTATATCTAATTATATATAATTAGATATATATTTATATCTAATTATATATAATTAGATATATATTTATATCTAATTATATATAATTAGATATATATTTATATAATATATTTATATATTATATATATTATATATTTATATATTATATATATTATATTATAATATATTATATACAAATATATATATTATATATTATAATATATATTATAATATATAATATATATGATATATATATTATTATATTATATATAATAATATATATAATATATATAATTATAATAAATATAATATATAATTATAATAATAATTTTAATTATATATAATCACATAATATATATTATATAATTAAAATATATAATTATATATTATATGAAATATATATTATATGAGATATATTATATTGTATATTATATATTGTATTGTATATACAATATATTATATATAGAAGATATTACGTATTAAATATAGATTATATTGTATATTATATTTATATATTATATTCTATGTATATAGAATATAATATCCATATTCTATATCCGTAATTTTTGAGCCTGGATTCAAACCCAAGTCCAGTTAGGGTGACTACCCTAATATAAAATATATAATTTTATATTACCAAGAATATGTGCTAGTGAGTCAAAATGAAACAAGAGTAGTAAAGCTACCTTTTAAAAACTTTCACGAACAAGGTAATTTTATTTGAGTTCTGTTCTGTAAATCTCATTTAAGTGAGCATAGATGCAGAAGTAAACATTATTCAAACAAGTGGAGTTTAGTAAAATCTCACTAGTTTGAAATCCAACATTTTGGAATTTGAGATCATTTAGACAGGATCTGAATTTAAGTTTACCCTTTCTTAAGAAGTCATTTCTTTCTGACAGTGTAAAGAAATATTTTAAATAAGATTTTAGAGCCAAATATTTAAGAGATCAAACTCAATATTGTAAAAATTTACAAAAGAAAAAGACACGATTTAGCCCAATTTAATTTATAGCATGAACTTGAAAGTTATTTGATTATCTATTACACAATTCTATAATTCAGACTGTTCCTTGAATTAGAAGGTCTACTGAGATGTTAGGGTAAACTCCATAGTTTAGCTATTCCACACCGATCTCCACTTTCTTCTCTCTTGCAAAGCAAAGACATTCTTCCCGCTTGCTTTACAGCCAGTCATGACCCAGTCTTACCCAAGTCCCTGGAGGGGAGAGAGGGAAATGGAAGGGTATTGGGTCTTTTAAGATTTACTTTCATGATAAAGGAAACAGACATGGCTGGTGCTGCCTGTTCCCTGCACTGCCTGCCTTGAACGTTTGGAGCTGCGACTGCCATATTGCAAACATGAGTGAAGGGCCAAGAGCACTGCAAAGACTCCAACTCTAATAACATTGAACAGATAAACCAATACCAGCTGCTGCCTCGCTCCAAACTTCTCCCTACAGGAGAAAAATAAACCCTTATTTGTTTAAGCTACTGTGGGCTGGATTTTCTGTTGCTTGGGGCCAAAGGCATTCTGAACTGACACAACAGCTTACTGGGGCCAGGTTTCGATGTGATGCTGGCACCTACACAGGAGAAGCTAAGGCAAACCCATGTACAGACTGAAGGCCTGAGGCACGTTCTAACTATCAGAGCATAGACGGAAGTAACAAGACTGACTCCAAAGTAGACTCCAGCACAGACAGACAAGCACAGGGCAAGGGCTTGGGCATAGCAAACGTCAAGAATTAAGCAGAAAGAAACCTTGCCGAGATGAGCCTATTTTATTTTAAACTGATGTTTTGCATCCTGCTAAAAAGTGATGTGGTTTCTTTCCAGCATTAAAATAAGAAATAGTTCCTCCTGAATCGTTTTTGCCTTTTTATTTCAGTTTTAATTTTGAAGTAAATATTCCCAGAACCTCAGGCAAAGCTATATTCAAATATGAATGTTGAACCTGTTCCAGATGTAATTTTTTTAAATTATGAACTGCTATTTAATGGAGTAGCAGGCTCTAGAATGGAATGCCTTGTCCTCAAGCCTACATCTACCATGTAGAAATGCTATGAACCTGGACTTGAATTTCTGTGCCTTAGTTTTCTCATCTGTGAAATGGGAGGAAATAGAGAACCTCCCTAATAAAGTAATTGTGATAAATAACTAAGATGTACACTATTTAAAAGAGTCAATGGACAGTGTTGAAAACAGTGCATGGAGCACTAACCACTTGATAAATATTAGGCATTATTATGGGTATTTAACACTCCATTCTACTTCTTATATATGAACACATATAGACTATGCATACACGTATGTGTTTATATGTATACAATCATTTATATTTTACTTTATATTCTCAAGTAAAACATGGAATAATTTTAAATTTCATCATCCAATCCTTTAGATGCCCCAAATGTAAACCCAAGCAACCCCTCAGTGAATGACTTGTCCTTAATCTCTTCTGCCTCTATTTTTTAAGTTCTGTGTCTATGCTCATTTGGTTAAGATTTGTGAAACGGAACTCTGAAAACCATTTACCCTTATTTTCATGAAACCTTGAAAGAATACAGGCCCTTTGTTAAAAGACCTCTCAAGCAACCCTTCTTCAGCATCAACTGTTAGTATTTCTCCACACCACCAATTAGCAAACATATGTTTTGCATTTTGTTTGGTTGGTTTTTGCCTTTTCATCCTTACTTGACTTGCAAAATTGTAGCCTATGTCTGTTTCTGGGAGTCTTCATCTGGTAACAATGGGAATTGTTACCATTTCCATGTTTCTTGTTTGTCTTGTTTTGTTTTGTTTTTGAGGTGGAGTCACGCTCTGTTGCCCAGGCTGGAGTGCAATGGCTTGATCTCGGCTCACTACAACCTCCCCTTCCCAGGTTCAAGGAATTCTCCTGCCTCAGCCTCTCGAGTAGTTGGGATTACAGGTGCCTGCCACCACACCCAGCTGATTTTTGTATTTTTAGTAGAGACAGGGTTTCACCATGTTGGTCAGGCTGGTCTTGAACTCCTGACCTTAGGTGATCCACCCGCCTCAGCCTCCCAAAGTGCTGGGATTACAGGCGTGAGCCACCACACCCAGCCATTTCCATGTTTAAATGCATGAACTGTTCTTTTGCACCTCTCAGCCACTTGCCTTTCCACACATTTTACATATTGTTTCATCTTCAGGTCACCTAAGAATTCCCAGTTTTTCTTTCCTTTGGTGAAAATGGCTTTTCCTTCCCCATTCATAACAGCTTGTTCCAAATAGCCAGCACCCCTCCACCTCCTCTCCCTACCAACGCGCCATCCGGTGTTTCAGGCTTCCTGAAGCCTGCTGTGTTTGCCCAGCTCCTTCTTGCAACCCAGCATTTAGAATCCTGAGTGCTTCCATTGCACGATCGCTATCTTCCAAATTGCCTTCCTGTGCTGCAACTGCCACGATTCCTCAGCCGTGGTCAGTGTCGGGTCTAAAAGACCTGTCCCCTTGCTGGCTTCCCTATATCTCCCACATTAAAAAGTTGTCATCCTCACATTTCACTTGTCAGCAACATGATGCATGAATCAGATATTTCCTTTTACTCTTTCATCTTTGCAGCACGTTAAGAATTAGTGTCTAATGACACAGAGGTGAAAAGTTAATGGAAATTTAATTGAAAAAACTACCATCCCAGCAGGAATTGAACCTGGTGGCCTCAGCACAGGAGGTAGATATTTCATCCACTAGGCTTCAGAGTTTGGTTTAGCATATAGGATATAGGTATCACTTTGGTAAACAGATAATTCCCATATTTTCCCAGTATTACTTTGGTCAACAGAATGAAGAAAAGAGTGGATTCCAATTTAAATGTCAGGGCTGTCTACTTTAAGGATTCTGAACAGGGGAATTTTAATGAAAATAGGATTTAATTTCCTGTAAATGTTTGAGTTCTTCAACCCTAATATATAGAAATAATGAATATTTATACATGTGAAACACATCTTAGCAGCATTTAGTTAGACATACCCAAAGGAACTCCGGGAGAATTTTTTCAGGTACAATGAGTTACACCTCAGATTTTTCTAGAGAAAATTACGTTACCTAAATACTTTCGTTCCTTTCTTTCACATGGTTCACCAGAAGCCTAAGTCATATGGAGAAACGTATACAAGGTATACAGTTACGATGATTCAACAGAGTAGAAGCCTGCAGGAATTTAGACCATAGGGCTGTCATTATATGTTTTTATTTTAAAAATAAATTAAGCTTAACCAATGTCTTATATCCAGATTAGCCTGGAGTTTTCACTCAATCTGCAATACTTAAGATAGATGAGGTTTCCTGAGCAAAGTGGGAATCTTCCAGTGTTCCAGAACATGGCAAGGCTGGAAGGGATTATTTACTTTCAACCCTGTGTTTGCTCTCAGTACTTCGCTATTTACTTGTGCCTAGGTAAGTGGCCATATGCATTGCAACATGTAATTTTAACTACATTAACTCTCAAATCATTAAAAAAAAAAAAAACGGTAAAAGTCACAGAGGCCAGGTGCGGTGGCTCAAGCCTGTAATCCCAGCACTTTGGGAGGCTGAGGCAGGCAGATCAGCTGAGGTCAGGAGTTCAAGACCAACCTGGCCAACATGGTGAAACCCCGTCTCTATTAAACATACAAAAAAAACTTAGTTGGGTGTGGTGGTGGGCACCTGTAATTCCAGCTACTTGGGAGGCTGAGGCAGGAGAATAGCTTGAACTTGGGAGGTGGAGGTTTCAGTGAGCCAAGATCACGCCATGCACTCCAGCCCGAGCAACAAGAGTGAAACTCCGTCTCAAAAAAAAAAAAAAAAAGATTCATAGAAAGAAACCATAGGTCCAAAATACTGCAAGTACTACAAACCCCAGCAAACAATGAGAAAATGACAAGACCAACACTTCTCTCACACTCAAGACAAACTCTTTATCGCTCATGTTAAAAAGGGAAGAAAAGATAAAAAAAACACTGAAGATTTTACTTGCCAAATGTCAGCCAATAAAAAAACCCTCTAATTAAAAAAAAAAACTTATATAAAATTAGCCAGGTATGATGGCATATGCCTGTAATCCCATCTACTCGGGAGGCTGAGGCATGAGAATCCTTTGAACCCAGGAGGCAGACGTTGTAGTGAGCTGAGATCGCATCACTGCACTCCAGACTGGGCAACAGAGCAAGATCCTGTCTCAAAAAATAAATAAATAAATAAACGTATTTAAAATAAGGACTTATACTCACAATAGTTAATAATGAACCTTGCATTAAGTATCTATTGTGACCTGAGATATAAACTAGTGATGGTATGAAATCATCAATTAGCAAGACATCAAAAGAGAAGCATACAGAACTTGAAAGCAATCACCTACAATGTTTCTATGCTTAAAGTCATGTGATATCCAATCAAGGATTTACAAAACTTTACTAAGCTTAATGATACATACAAATGGCTTTTTGAATTGTTAATAAATAAAAATTACGTTTCTAAAATATTTTTATTTTATCTTCATTCATTATATTAAGACAATATGCTAAAAAAAAGTCCTAAGATATTGGATCAAAACAGTTTCTAGGTTTCTTCTCTATGGAGGATGTAGTAGCAGAAATCTTTTTTCAGGAATCTGAGTCTTTTAATTTTTCCTAATGACTTTTCTAAGAACTTGGTACTGGCTGGGAGCAGTGGCTCACGCCTGTAATCCCAGCACTTTGGGAGGCAGAGGCGGACGGATCACTTAAGGTCAGGAGTTTGAGACCAGCCTGGCCAACATAGTGAAACCCTGTCTCTACTAAAAATACAAAAATTAGCTGGACGTGGTGGTGTGCATCTGTAGTCCCAGCTACTAGGGAGGCTGAGGCACGAGAATCTCTTGAACCTGGGAGGCGCAGGTTGCAGTGAACTGAGATCACACCACTGCACTCCAGCCTGGGCAACAGAGTGAGACTCCATCTCAAAAACAAACAAACAAACAAAAAAAACCTCAGCACTACATTTGCTATTCACGCCTTTAGATCTATATATAAATCCCTTGCCTTTCTTGATAGCCCATCCATTTGGCTTAGCAGTTAATAATATATCTAGAATCAAGCAGACCTGTGTGGAATCTCTGCTCTACCATTTGCTAGCTGGATGACTTTGGAAAGTTATAATCTTTCTGAACTTCAGTTTCCTCATTCGCAAAATAGAAATAACAATACCCATCTATAGAACAAAACAAAGCATGTAAAGCACTTGGCACAGTGCTCAGGTATGTGATAGGAGCCCACTAAATGTCAGCTATGATTGCTATTGCTATTATTATAATTATTATTGTCATTCACCTTCAGGTAGTCAGCTTTCCAGCTCCACTGAAGCCCTCACTGTCTCCTTAACTGCTTTCGATCACTCATCCTGAACACCTTTCTCTCAGCTATACATGGTCAAATACTATCTGTGCTTTCCTGTCCATCTTATTATTTATTTACTTATTTATTTATTTAGACAGGGTCTTGCTCTGTCACCCAGGCTGGAATGCAGTGGCACGATCTTGGTTCACTGCAGCCTTGACTTCCTGGGCTCAAGCTATCCTCCCACCTCTGCCTCCCAAGTAACTGGGGCTACAGGCACACGCCACCACACCCAGCTAATTTTGTTTATTTTTTGTAGAGTCGATGTCTCACTATGTTCCCCAGGCTGGTCTTGAACTCCTGGACTCAAGTAATCCTCCTGCCTCAGCCTCCCAAAGTGCTGAGATTACACATGTGAGCCACTGTACCCGGACCTGTCCTCTTGGCTCACTGCAACCTCTGCCTCCTGGGTTCAAGCAATTCTCCCACTTCAGCCTCCCAAGTAACTGGGACTACAGGCATACGCCACCATGCCCGATTAATTTTTGTATTTTTGTAGAGATGGGGTTTCACCGTGTTGCCCAGGGTGGTCTCGAACTCCTAAGCTCAGGCAATCCACCGGCCTCAGCCTCCTAAAGTGCTAGAATTACAGGAGTGAGCCAGCGTTCCCAGCCCCTGTACATTTTAAATACTACCTGCCCTATTACGTCTTCTCTAATACTGCCAAGCCAGAAGCAACTTTCTCCTCCACATGCAAATAACACTTTATTTGCATACTTTCTGTGGAGCTTATTGCTTTCTCTTTTGTATATAACATATGCAACATACATATGAATCATTGGCCTATAGGCTGTACTCCTTCCTAGAGAGTTTCCTGAGGATGTGGGTCATTTTCTATTCATATGTGTCCTTTCCAAAGTGTTCAGAATACAGCCTTGCCCTTTGTGACAATCAATAAATATGAGTTGAATTAATTAATTAATATTTCTGTCCACTCAGTGCAAAACGTTTGCTCAAAGGCAAAGGACGGGCAATGAGGAGGGTCATGGGGTAATTAATATCTCAATCTTCGTGTCCCCAATCCCTATCACATGTTACAGTAAATAAAGTGATATGACGTTTACCTAGACATAAGAGTGAAACTTCCTTTCCTTTTCCCTCCCTGACATTAACTTGGCAATCTTGAGGAAGTCATTACCCATTCTAGGCAGCAGCAACCTCATGGATGAAAATAGGAAGTTGGGTCAAATATCTAAGGACTCTTCTGTTTGTAAAATCCAGTATCTCATACATCAGACAATGTCTTACTCCCTGATATGGTTTGGATGTTTGTCCCCTCCAAATCTCAAGTTGAAATGTGACCTCCAATGTGGGAGGTAGGGCCTGGTGGGAGGTATTGAATCATGGGGGCAGATTGCTTATGAATGGCTTCGTGCCATACCCTTGGTGATGAGTGAGTTCTCACTCTGAGTTCACACGAGAATTGATTATTTAAAAGAGTGTGGCACCCCCCTCCTCTTGCTCCCACTCCCATCACATGACGCATCTGCTCCTTTTTACCTTCCGCCATGATTGAAAGCCTCCTGAGGCCTCACTAGAAGTCAGGCAGATGCCAGCACAATGCTTCCAGTACAGTCTGCAGAACCATGAGCCAATTAAAACTCTTTTATTTATAAGCTACTCAGTTTCAGGTATTCCTTTACAGCGACGCAAAATGGACTCGCACACACGCACAGAGACAAAAGTTTGTAGGAGGGAGCTGAAGCATCAAAGCCACTGAGAGAACAAGTGGGATCCAAGCATCAAAGTTGAGTCCAGGAAACAATAGAAGGATGTACATGAGGAGCAAAGGTTGGTTAAATGTGAGGTCAGACCTAGGGGAAAATCCATCAGGCCAAGAACAAGATCCACAATGGAGGCTGGAACATGAATGGGCATTAGTCAGGGTCTGGCAAAAACAAACAGCAACAACAAAACATAGTCCACATCAGCTAGCTCAACCAAGAAAATTTAATATGGGGCTCTTGCAGCAAAGGTATCAAAAAAAGATAAGTGTGTGAGGTAATGCATACGTTAATTAGCTTGATTTAGCCATTCCACAATGCATACAAATATTAAAACATTATGTTGTATGCCATAAATACATATGATTTTTATTTGTCAATTTTAACTTTTTAAACACACACAAAACCCAAATGAGATTGTAAGGCAGCCCATAGATTGACAATGTCAACAAGTCACAACCCCTTCTAGGACTGAGGAAATAAAGGCAGGAGGTGATGTTACCCACGCCCACATCTGGGCTGGTCCAGCAGGAGGGATTGTTCCATAACAGCTAGAACAGATGAGACTCAGCTACCCACAAATACACTCTCCCAAGCAGGAAACAAGACGGATAAACACCTTGGCTTCTCCCATTCTCCTACCTTCCTACGACTCTCATGGCCAAACCCAGCTGTAAAACCCCTGGCAAGATCGTTTGGAAATAGGGTCTACAGGGGTTAGCTTCATGAAGTAAAAAACAGCAGGGGAAATCAGAAAAAGCTCAGAGAGAAAATAAACAACTAACCAACCCAGATGGTGTTGGTGGTAGCTTCAGAGAGGATTTTTTTCCAGAATGGGATTTTTTTTTTTTTTTTTTGAGACAAAGTCTCACTTTGACGCCCCGGCTGGAGTGCAGTGGGACAATCTTGCCTCACTGCAACCTCTGCCTCCCAGGTTCCAGCAATTCTCCTGCCTCAGCCTCCCAAGTAGCTGGAATTACAGACATGTGCCACCACGCCAGGCTAATTTTTGTATTTTCAGTAGAGATGGGGTTTCACCACGTTGGCCAAGCTGGTCTCGAACTCCTGACCTCATGTGATCCACCGGCCTCAGCCTCCCAAAGTGCTGGGATTACAGGCGTAAGCCACCACACGGGGCCTACTGGTCTGGTACTTCTTTGAAGTTCCCGCCCCCAGCTGCTGCCATCACCCCTTGCTGTAAAGTATGGATGCCTTGGGGGTAACTAAGAAGAGATGTGCTGACAAATGGCCTGGCCTGATAAAATGGGGTTTAGATGTAAAGACTCTGTTATATATACTCAGTTGTGTAAATTCAAGAATTCTCCCCAAGATGCTTTTTAATGTGTTAAACTTACTTGTAACTCATGCTTTTCTGGCTTAGTGCATCCCAGACTAGAATATTAGCCTTGTTTTTCCAAAAGGACATTGATCTCATTGGCTTACCACGTAAACTATTAATTTAGCTTTAACAGTAAACCCATATTCCAAAAGAAACATAAAGTCCAACAGTGTGTTTTCCTGCTGAGTACTGAAAAATAAGCTTCCTTTTTTCTTTTCCTTTTCTTATATTTCACAACGACATTCATTGACTTACAGCTGTCATTTGTGAAACATACAGTAAAATGACACCACATGCATATTTAACTTACACAAATTTAACTATGTCTATTGCAGAGAGAAAAATAGAAGCACACAGGGTCAGCATAAGGAGAGAGAGGCGAGGGAAGAAATTTCCCAGTTATGTGGCGATTCTACCAACCATTTCACTTAGTGGGCAAATGTACCGGAGTGAGCAGGAGATGTGAGATGTGAATCTATCCTGCCCTGAATCAATTTTTGTTCCTGCTTATCTCTCAGAGCCTCTTGTCAAGATACTAATGTTTAAGGATATGGCACTGGAAAATTACATACTCCTTACATAGTCTTGACTATGGTATGTTTTTGTGTATAACAATAGAGTAAACTATGCAAGCTGCACAAAATGGGCAAATTAAGACTTCTCAAGAGTGAATTTTAAAAAATATAATAGATTCTCACCTTCCATGCTGACTTTAGAAACTAAACCTCCCATAGTGTCATTCCAGTGCATATACACTAGGATTGAAAATTCAACTAAGAGGTTGGCAATGGGGCAGGACAGGGAAAAAAGAGCTTCACAGTCTTCCAAGACAAAAGTATTAGCCTTAGCTTTAAAGAGCGAGAGAGAAAGAGAGAGCAAGAGACAGACAGAGAGAGTACACTGCTGAAAATTAGTATAGGTGTAGAATTTATCCTCATAGGCTATCCCCAGAATGGTACTGCTTCGAGATTTGTCATATGACTCAACCAGTTACTTCCTTTTCCTGTGCCTCAGTCGTCTCTCTTGTAAAATGGGAGCATAATATCTGCCTCTTATTTATCATCCCAAAAGAATATATAGTGATTCGATATAATTAGTAGGTGATCCATTCTCTAATGCTGAAGTGATTAACCTTCTAGAGAATCCAAGAAGACAGCCACTCTTTCTTTTTCAAGATGGAGTCTTGCTCTGTCACCCAGGCTGGAGTGCCGTGCTGCGATCTTGGCTCACTGCAACCTCTGTCTCCCGAGCTCAAGCGGTTCTCCTGCCTCAGCCTCCCTAGTAGCTGGGATTACAGACACATGCCACCACACCTAGCTAATTTTTGTATTTTTAAGAGAGACAGGGTTTCACCATGTTGGTCAGGCTGGTCTCAAACCATGGTCTGCCTGCCTCAGCCTCCCAAAGTGCTGGGATTACAGGCGTGAGACACCATGCCCGGCCCCTGAATTTTTGATTGAAATAACCCATCCTGGGTCTATTCATGTCAAAGATGGCCAAACCTGGAGGTGTTGGAACAATTACAATAGTATGACGGTCACTTTGAACAACAATGACAAAATCATCGTGATACTCTTAATCTAATATCTTAGGAGAAAAAAATTTCCCAAGCTTAATCCAAATCTAAAAGGCTTCATTTGATCTGCATCAGCTTTCTAATCTGAATTGTGTCATAATCCAAATACATAAACAAACAACCTAACTGGGAAAATCTCATGTGAGCTCCCACAGTCTGAAAAGCTGCCATCACTAATAAGCATTACTGCACTCACTCTCCCTAAACTCTCCACCCCCTGCTGCGCTCCACAGTGCAGCTCTCTCTAACATGCCAGGTCAATGCTGAGAAGGAACTTAAACCACAAAGGACCAAAAAGCAAATATTTTTGCCCAGAGCTAATGTAGCAAATTACATGCAAGACCTAAACTCCAAGAACCTTTTAAATGGCACGAGCCTACACAAACACATGGTATCCAGTTTGCCAAGGGTTGAAAACTAAATTAAATCTCAGTCAAGTTCTACTGGCAATTTATAGAACAGTTAAAAGACCAGGGATCTGGTCTTGGCAGGGCCGCTGATGTACATGGTCTTCCAGGTAAGTAATTTCTCTCATTGGGCTTCTGTTTGCTTGTCTATGATGCCAACATTCTGCTCTGAGTGCAGAGGAATCGTGAGAGTGCAGCAGGGTGCTCAGAGCTCCATGCAAGACAGGTGTCTATGCACCACCAGAATTTCATCCAGAATGTCTTCTTTCAAGTGCTCAGTTACCCTAACTGGTCTGCCCTGTATGACTGTGCAGTCCATAAACTGCAAAAGGGCACAAGTAGGATCTGAAGCCAAGTCCTCTTTCAGCCTTGAGCAGAGCCACATCCGACTGGAGGGAGCTGCCTCTTCTTCACATGTGGGTGCTATCTGCCCTCCTTGCCCAGAAGGTTCATCAACTCTGAAGAGGCAACGTTTTCGAATTCCCTTATAGATACCAAATGATGACCTGAGCCTTAGCCAGGAACGAAGCAACTGTCAGAATTGATGTCATTTGCAAAATGCCAGATGAGAGAAATGTTTGCAAACAGAGCTGCTTTGGAGAGAATCATAGCCAGGATGAACATTTGTGGTCAGAAGCAGGAAGCAGGCAGACATATTGGATTGAGAGCTGCCTTTGCACCCCAGCTACATTACCTCACATTTGACTGGCGTCTCCATTCCCTCCTGCCTCTTTCCTTGTGGCTGCATTCCCAAGAAGCAATGAAGAAGAAACTGAGGAAGCTTATTTAGAGAAAATAAGTGCAGTAGGGAAACTGGCCATGGCAGTGTTGCATTAAGAAGCCTTGGACTTAATCAACTGCATCTGCCTTTGTTTTGCTCACACACTCAGTGGACACAAGATAGCAGTGGCGCTTACTTTTTGAAAACTTGAAGGAAAATGTGGTTTTTTTTTTTAAGTCAACGTGTGCCATCAGTTCTGCATCATTTTCATTTCTGACCTTCCTTATGCTTAGATTTCAAGCAGTATTTCAACCAGGCATTTTTATCCTTGTCTATCAGTAGGGAGATGAGACACTGTCAATGACTGATCACACACTTTCACGGATCCTGTGGCTTCAAACGTCACCCTGAAAAACCATGCTAGTAGACTATCCCCCACTGCCTGGGAAGACCTGCAGGAAGCTGGCCACCAAGAGAAGGCTTGGCGGCCGAATCCAAATTCAAGTGCAGAAGGCTGGCAACACAAAGCCCTCAATGCAGATAGTACATGCTGGCCAGACAGAAACAGGCATCCCAACCAACATTCATGGCTACTGACCAACTACTTTTTGAAATTTCCATGGATTCTGAATGTTTCTGAGTTGGGGAGGGTGAGGAGGATGTGGAAGAGACAAAGGGAGTATATTCCTCACTCCCTGACATAAACCATTACCAGAAAATTAGCGTTTGGAATTATACCTCTGACAATGAGTCATTTTTGTTATCTTTACTCTTTTCTGTACTTTTCCTAATATTCTACAAGCACTGAGTGGGTTCTAATAAACACGAAGAACGGAAAAGTATGTCTTGTTATCCAAACTTAGTTGATTCCTAAGTTCTGATGGTGAGTGTTTGGGCAATGGGTTTGGAGAGGAAAAAATCTATTTGGCTCCTGAGTTTCAGAAAACAAAAATTGAAATTTCAGAGAGTGCTGAGTTTATCTGAATCCACTTGCCTCCTGAGTTCTGAGGGAAAGACTCTGGATGGCAAGAGGTCAAATAGCAAGAGATGCCTATATCGAACTTTTAATAAATAACCCTTTTCCTCCCCTTCCTACATAGAAGCACCAAAATTATACCTCAGTAAACAGTTTTGCAACATCCGTGTCTGGCAAAATGTATACCAAAGAACTTTTACATGCCAAAACTTAACATTCATTTTGGTTGCTTTTTAAAGTCAGGAAGTCTCCAGGGTTCCTCATAGAAGCAAAGAAATGGGGGACAACCCAGATAAGGCAAGTTTCTTTGTCAAATTCACACAATGGAAAGGCTTAAATTAAGATTATTTTTTAAGTAAACCTGTGTTCTTTCAAAGACTCTGCCAGTGAAGTAAGGCCAAAAGATTCAAGCAAATATGAAGCGACTTCTCGGCCTCAGCCCACAAAGTCTTTCCTTGTGTTTTAGACAAATTAAATTAGAGAAAACAAAGTCCTGGCCAGACCTCTATGCCCTATGCCAAGGAATTGGAACTTGTCAAGAAACTAGGAACTTGAACTTCACCCTACATACAATACTAAAGAAGAAATATCATGGCTGTCAAATGAACAAAGTGTTGCTAATACACCTCAAGAAAAGATGTAACCAGAGAAGGAAAATGTTGTATATAAAAAGTGAAAGGTGAGATCAGGCCTCTTGGAGAATTTTTTTTTCCTTTAATATCTTCCAAATATATCTGAACTTGTTTCCTACTTGGACTCATTTAATTTTCCCTGAGGTACTTCACAGATGTGAGTTGTGCTTGGGAACACGACTCAGAGACTGCGTGGCTTTGACACAGGCATCAGGCGTGTGCAGCTCCCCCGCAGTTTCCCACAGCTTCACCGTCATCCACTCTCATGTCCCTTCAGAGTGCTGCCCACTTCCCGCCCAGCAAAGGACTGCATTACTCAGCACACAGCGACCCCTGACTCAGTCGATGTGGGAGGAGATCGTCATCAAGGCTGATGTGAGTCTAAGAAACATCCTGACTGGGCTAAGACCATCGGGACTTGCCAAGTGGCCCCAACTCATGGGGTTCATTCCTTCTTCTCTTATTGTGTTTAAAAGTGGTATAATTAGCAACTTGTTGAAAATGCTGGCTTACTTCCAGTTACCAGGGCTCAGCACGCCATACTCCCAATCATTGGTCCAAGCAGACATGTTTACTAAGTGAGTGGGGGATGAGAAAAAGAAAGGACAGATGTGAGGGAAATAGACAGAGCTGAATAGCACCTCACAATGAAATACACGAACTCCTGGGAAATTCTCATTTTAACACAACTATAGTTCCCATGTGTTGGAACCTAATGTTTACCTTCACAACGGCTCCATCAGAAAGGCACTGTCATCAGATGAGAAAACCAAGGGTGAAAGATTAGGTAATTTGCCCAAGGTCTCTTTAGTATCTCCCAAATATATCTGCACTTGTTTCCTACTTGGACTCATTTAATGAGTTAGGAAAAAATGAGGGAGCTGAGTTTCCAAACAAAGCCTAATCCCTGTTCTTTTGACCTCTATAAAATCGATCAGAATATTAACCAAAGGGTGTTTAATAATATGAGTTTGGATAGAGAACAAAGAAAACCCAGAGGTACTTGGAAAATGGTTTGTTCCAAGATCTTCTAAGTTAGCTATCTCATCATTGTCATGTTATTCTTGCTACTGCTGACAACCTAGCTTCCTGTATATAAAGAAGTATCAAAGAAAGTACTTAATATTCTGCTTTCTTCTCAAATACTCTCCTTCCAACTTCCCTTATTTCTTTTCCTCAGCTCATTTCTGTGTTGGCCAATCAAGGTCTTCCCAGGACTTCATCAGCACGAGACCAGCTCCACCTCCACACCTAACACAGCAGCTCTCCTCCAATTTCCCAAGAATCCTCTCTGAAGTCTGGCAGACCTTGTATTCAGCTGTATAAATGCTGCCTTCATCAGCAACCAAGACTTCATTTTCCCAGGCCCTCTTTGAGCCAGCCCCACCTACACCCACTCCTGACTGCTTGAATTACAAACACACCTAGAGAAGGGCTTGTGACCCCTAGACCTGGCCCACCAGTGGCTTCTGCCATCCAAATACGGCTTGGCCCTGACAGATACTTAGTAACCTGATATTTGTCCTTCATCCACTCCCTGACTCCTTCCCCAGAACAACAGTTAAAGACCTTCTCACCTTGTCTTCAGCCCCAGTCCTGGTTGAATACCCTTCTCCTCCTTTACCGAATAGCCAGAGCCCTTCTAGAGTAAACTTTGCTCTGAGGCCCCCTTTATCTGCATGCATCCCTTTCTCCTGCCTCTCCCCCTTCCTCTCCCTTGTCTTAAGACCTATTCCCCCTCAACACTCCTCTACAAATCCCGTCCTGGGTGTTTCCTTCCTCTGCTGAGGTCCTGAAGCACTTCTTATTTGTAACCTTCATTTGGCTTTGAAGGTACATTGCCAAATATCCCTTATCTTTTTTTTTCCTTTTCTTCTTTCATATTTTAAATTGCACAAACAACAGTCTGGCTCATCTCTTTCTATGCACATATCCTGTCTACCCAACCCAATTGGGTGTCCTCCAATGCTTTGTCCTTCCCATCTGCTCATCTCCCTCCTAATGACTCCCTTGGAGAGAGCTCATCCACTTGCAGAGCACCGTGGACGCTACACAGATTCTTGCCACCAAACCTTGTTCAAGCCCCCCTGGCCTTACTGGCCTTTCTCCTTCTCCCAATTAATCGAAATCTGCACTCTTTCCTCAAGGCCACTTCACATTCCAATCAAGCCTTCTCCAACAAACACAGATCCACAACTACCTGTTTCTCCTCTGACTTTCTATAGATATTTTAATGCTTATAATGCTTATATATAGTTTTGTTTTATTGGACCTCCTTTTGGACTGTAAATACAGTGAGAGTTTCCTGAGGACAACAACCAAGGCTTCAGCATTGTGTTTCCCTAACATGATGCTAGGTATTTTGAGGGTGCTTATTCATTATGTGCTATCTATAATACATGCAAAAAATAAAGCATAATTCAGACTTTTAGTTTCAAATATGGCACAGTAAACTAAGGCCCTAGTAGCTCTAAACTGAGCAAAGTCTGGAGCTAAAACTGAGCAAAAAATCTAAACCCTTGGAGCGAAGGATTTTGTGTATTTAAGAATCTCCTTTCAGCCGGGCACGGTGGCTCACACCTGTAATCCCAGCACTTTGCGAGGCTGAGGCGGGCGGATCATGAGGTCAGGAGTTCGAGACCAGCCTGGCCAACATAGTGAAACCCCACCTCTACTAAAAATACAAAAAATTAGCCAGGCATGGTGGCACGTGCTTGTAGCCCCAGCTACTTCGGAGGCTGAGGCAGGAGAATCACTTGAACCTGGGAGGTGGAGGTTGCAGTGAGCCAAGATCGCGCCACTGCACTCCAGCTTGGGCGACAGAGCAAGACTTCATCTCAAAAGAAAAAAGAATCTCCTTTCACAGAGCACCAAGTTCAGTGACAGTGCAGACAGCACCCAATTCACAGGGTTGTCTTATCTGAGAGCAGAAACGCAACACCTTGAAAGAGCCTGTCTGGATCAAGAATTCAGCCCTCATTTTCCTAAGTGGAAAGTCGCATGTGGCCAAGCAAAGCTGACCCGATGAAAGCCAGCGTGTTCAGCCTCCTTTCAAATCAGCAGCCATAATTGCTACTCGCATTTAACATGGCACAATCACACCTGTGTTCTGGGGCCAAGAACACTGGCCAGCTCACCACCTTCTGAAACTCGGGTGGCTGAGATTCAAGGCCAACAAGACTGAACAGATGAGTCGCAGCAGTGGGAACCCAACAGCTGCCACTGTAATTCAGGGAGCTTACCCACAATCCGGCAGGGCAGGGTGGAACCTGTCATCCCCAAGAATTAGGGACAATTCAACCTGCAACCCTCAGAAGTTAGGTCTCCAGTAACTGCTACTGTTAAGAAATTCCTCTCTTACCTCTTCCTGGTTTGCAAATGTTGCTAGCCCTCTTGGATTAGCGAGCTAGGCCCCGTCTTGGAAGCGAGGTGTGGCACTTCACCCAGCAGACACTCCCTCACAGACAGTCCCCACACAGATGACAACAAAAAGCCAACAGCCAACGGTCCCAAGCTCTTCCATTATGATTGAAGCTCATGGGAGCTCGGCATCACTTAAAATGTTCTGTAAAGTTCTCAGGATGGTATTTAATAAGGCCAATTCAATGTCAGTTCAAAAGCCATTCGGGGTGGAAATGGAGGGTCAAGTTGAGATGCCATAAACTCAGTAGCTTCCAAATTTTATTACAGGTTTTTTCAGATCTAACAATAGCAATTTGGAGAAGGGAGAGAAAAGACATTACTCAGTCTTCAAAAGTACACCCCAAACTCATGCAAACTGTGGGCTGACACTGCCATCTGCTCTCCCTGACGTGTGGTGTGGAAAGTATGATTACCATTTTCCTCTAAGGCCAGCGTCCTCTTTAGGATTCCCCCTCTAGCACCGGGCCTAGGACAGTCTTAATACTGACAATCCAGAACTTCAATTTTACTATTCACTCAACAAATACTTTTCTAGCATTTATATGTACTAGATACTGTTATAAAGTCTGGGATGTAGCAATCACTAAAGTAGGAAAGGTTCTGCCTTGTTGGGGTGTTTATCTTCTAGTTAGGGGGACACAGTAATTAACAAATAATCTATGAATAAATAGACTATCAGATGGCGATAGGTGCTATGGAAAAAACAAGGCAGATTAAGAAGGACAGAAATCATCCAGGCAGGGGTGGGGATGGGGGGTGGGTGGGGGATGTGGATTATGTGGCGCAGTCAGGGAAGGTCTCACTGAAGAGGTAACATCTCAGGAAGACCCAAGCAGGTGAAAGAGAGGCCATGTAGAATTGTAGGGCAGGGTTTTTCAGGCAAAGGGATCAGAAAGGGCCAAGATTGTGAGGCAGGAGAGGGACTGGTGTGTTTACAGAACAGCAAGGGGCCAAAAAGAGTGAGGAATGACGGTGACAGCGGAAGGAGCTAAGACAGGAGAGGTGGCCAGAAGCCAGATCACTTGCAACCTTGCAAACCATTTTAAGGACTTCACCTTTAACTCAGCACATTACTCAGGGCCTAACCAGGAGACAGAAGCCACACCAGTTATTTTAACAGAGCTAATTTAATATAAAGAATAATTTTCTAGGAATAAAGTCTTAACCAGGTAACTGAAAGAGTAAAAAGACAACTCTAAGGTGTGTTTGGTATAACAAGTTCAGGAAGCTCCACCCCTGGGGCTGGCAGAAGAAAAAGAGGGGTGTTGGATTATTAAAATTTAGAAGCTTAGAAAACAGTCCCATGTGGCTGGAACCCAAACCTCAAAGACGGGGCAATGGCAGCCAGTGCTGTGGCCCTAAAAAGGCACAATGAGGCTGGTTCTTGAGTGTAGGAAAAATTGCAACGTAGATTGAACAGCTGCTACAGGAAGAAACTGCTGCTGCCAAGGTGAAGCAGCAGTACTGGGGTGCTACACACAGGAGCCACAGGCAGACAGGATACCCATGGGAAAGGGTAAGAGCCTCTCTAGCACCCCCTACTGGCTGAGCCCAACAAGGAGCCCAACAAAGGAGAAATGCAGTGTTCAGCGGCCCAGCATAGAATCAAGTACTGAAGTAAGGCTTTGGAGCTGAAAGATGATAACTTACTAACTGGAACTCTCTGAATGAGATAAGATTTTGAGCAAGGAAGTGACAAAAGCTGACTCACTCTGACATCTGTGTTGAAAACAGACAGTAGAGGAGCAGTAATAGTGGAGGAGGGAAGGAGTGGATGGATTCTGAATACAGGCATCCCACTGGATTTGCTGATGGTGTCCATGTGGGCTGTGAAAGAGAGGAGTCAAGGGTGACTCCTTCATCTAGGCCTGAGTAACTGAATGGAGACAAATTTACTGAGGGAGCAGGGAGAGTAAGGGGGCAAGAACAAGCTTGTTAGGTCAGCTTAGGTGTGAGGTGCCTGTTATAAATTCAACTGAGGGGCTGGGCGCCTGTAATCCCAGCACTTTGGGAGGCTGAGGCGGGGGATCACCTGAAGTCAGGAGTTCAAGTCCAGCCTGGCCAACATGGCAAAACCCCACCTCTATTAAAAATACAAAAATTATCCGGGTGTGGCGGCAGACACCTGTAGTCCCAGCTACTCGGGAGGCTGAGGTGGAAGAATTGCTTGAGCCCAGGAGGCAGAGGTTGCAGTGAGCCAAGATCGTGCCACTACACTCCAGCCTGGGTGACAGAGTGGGACTCCATCTCAAAAAAAAGAAAGAAAGAAATTCAACTGACAATGATAGCAGGCAGTTGCATCCCCAAGCCTGGGGAGGGTTTAAGTTAGAGATATAAATTTGAGGCTCACCCATCATATAGATGGATTTTAAAGCCACATGATTGAATGAGATCATGCGTGTCATCTCAACGTCACTTAGAATACGACATGGCTAAGAATCAGCTCTGTAATCAGAATGATGTCAATTTGAATCCAAACTCTATCGTCACTGGATTTTCTCAGATGTTCTAAGCTCTGATTCCCTCATGTGTAGCCTCAAGATGATACTAATCATGTTGACTACACTGATCTTATGTAAGGATTAGATTCAGTAACGTAAGGAAAGCCCTTACACCAGTGCCTGATATCAACTCTTATAAATAAGAGTTATTATCATTATCATAGTTTTATGATATTATTAGTAGTCAAAGATAGCCAGAGCCTAGAAAATTAGGCTTCTAAGACCCAAAAGCAAAGAGACCTGAATTGTACTAAAAAGACAACTTATTAATTGTAGGAGAAGATACAGTGGCATCTTATGTGAAATAGGTATATAAACCATGACTTTGAATTACTGTGGCTTTCCTTTTACTGATACATTTATTCGGAGTACTCAAATTTTTTTTTTTTTTTTTTTTTGGTAGAGATAGGGTCTCGCTATATTGACCAGGCTGGTCTTGAACTCCTGGCCTCAGTGTCCCAAAGTGCTGGGATTCAGGTATGAGCCCCATTCCCTACCTCAAATGGTTTTTAATCAGGCCAATTCGCCCGACCTGTAACAGAGCCTGCCCTAGCTCTCAGAATTCTGCTGCAGAATGGGCTAGCAGTCAAGTTTGTTCTTCTCCATGAGAAGGCTTAGCACCTGGGGATTTGAGAGGTAAGCTTGATGTACATGAGGACTGTTCCTCTGGTTTGTGAATAACCAGCCAGGGAGTAAAAAAAGATGCCAGACAACCATCACAAAGCAAAGAAGGAAGGGAAAGACAGATCCACAAAATGATTCTAAAGGAACATTATTAGCAAATCCTTTAAAATACCAAAACTGAGTGTGCAGGGCAAGACCAAGATAGAAACAGAATGCTTGCCTGGGGACGAACTATGGAGACATCAGTGTGTGCCTGTCATGAGTGAGCTGCTGATGAGTCAGGAATGAGCACAGCCCCAGGGTGACTCCAAGACCCTGTGCACCCGTCACCACTCAATCCTAGTTGGCCTGGGAACAGAGCCCCATCCTCCATTAATTGTTCACCTCTCATTAAGCATTTCTGCATCAGGCAGCCATTCCTTTCCAAGAGCTCAATTGCAGGGTTGTATAAGGTTCTCTTGTATTCCTGGCCGGAGAACTGAGACCAGCTGCCTGTCCAGGGCGCTCCCTTCCTAGGGGGTAGGTCACTCCAGGAAACCAAACAGCAGATTACAAAGCCTAGAAAACACAGCAGGGAAGTAGAAGAGGCTGGATGTCCTCCCAGGCTGCTCTCAACTATAGAGAGCAGAAAATTCTCTGCTTCCTGAACCCCGAGTGTGAAATCAAATCTCCCCGTCCCCAGGTTGGTGTGAAGGACCTTTCAGCCAAGTCTCTCCACAACCACCTTGTATGATATCAAAGCTCTTCCCATTGTTCTTCTGCTTCCAGAGCCTTCTCCCACACAAGTTCCCAACCCTTTCACCATGTGAAAAACTCCACTGTCCAAAGATTCTATTCCAAACAGCTGTTCCTGGATGTGAGGAGGGATCCATCTAGAACAGTGATTCTCAACCCTGGCTGCACTTTGCAGCCTCCAGGGGAGACTTTAAAAGTGCTGATGTCCAGTCTCCACCCCAGGCTCTCTGGGAATGTGGCTCAGGCACCAGTATTGTTTTTAAGTTCTTCAAGTGTTTTGACTGTGCAGCTGCATTTTAAAACTAATTGTTTTAGACTATAAATTCCCTTCAGTATACTAAAGCCATTGCCGACCCTCAGGGTTGTTTTTCTAAGAACACATGATATGACTGTCATCATGATAGTTGCTATAAGTTCCTTCCTCTCTCCCTCTCTCCGTTAAAAGATACACCTTAGACAAATTAAATTTAACTGAGTTTAATTGAGCAAATAATGATTCATGGACCAGGCAGCCCTTGAACCAGAATAGGTTCAGAGGGGCTCCAGCATAGCCACATGGTGGAAGACTTATGGACAGTAAAAGGAGAGTGATGGACAGGAAACAGAAGTGAAGTACAGAAACAGCTGGATTGGTCACAATCTGGTGTTTGCCTTACTTGAACAGGGCTTGAACAGTTGGCCCCTGTGATTGGCCAAAATTTGGTGATTGGCACAATAATAGATTACAGTCTGTTTACATGTCCAGGTGGGTTACCATTCACTGTGTACAGAGAAACCTTTGGGCTGAACTTAAAATGCGTAGGGAGATAGCTTTAGGGCTAAACTTAATTTAACTCCCTCCCTCCCTTCCTTCCTTCCTTCCTCCCCTCCTTCCTTCTTTCCTTCCTCTCTTCCTTCTTTTCTTCCCTGACAACAATGAAGAGGACAGATCACATCACTAGGCCTGAGCTCAGCATAATGGAAGCTAGGCCCCACCTAATATACTTCCATTAAAATCTAAACCACTACATGGCCCCTAAAAAAAAAGTCTCTAGAAGAGTGGAGGAGCTGGGAAAGGGCTCAAAGTTGATGAAAGACTCCAAGTGAGGGGGGAAAAAACCCTGCTGCAAAGGCGGATAGGTAAAGACAAGAGAATGCCTCCCCTCTTTGGAGAATTTTTCTGTCAAAATGCCTTTTTTAAAATTTTTATTTATTTATTTATTTATTTTAGTGTCTCTCATTCAGCTCTTTGGCTGGCCCATTGTCCAAGGCAACATCTTCCTATTATTCTATTTTCTGTCAGCTGGCTACTGCAATTGTAGAAGACATCGCATGTGAATGATCAGGCTTCACTTTTCTGCAAATGGTTGGTTCAAAATAAGCCACCGGAGGTGACCTGGTCATTGTACCCCTCCTAAAAAATGATACCGAGATGAACTTGAGAGCTTGCCAGCCTCTTTCCCTTCCCTGTGCCTCTGTTTCCCTACCTATAACACAGACATGGCAGATTTGGACATCCGAACACCACTGGGTGAAGATGAATGGTTCAAGTTTTAATCATCCTCGTTTGCAACATCTGAACATTTATCCACATATGTTTCCCAGCACTCACTTGCCATCCCCTCCCCCTCTTTTTTTATTCATTTCTGAAAGCTTCTATTATCAATCACTGCATGAGGTAAATTTTCAAATCAGCAGTCAGGGTTTTTAAGCTGCATGACTCCTATTATAGCCAAAAGGAGGCAGGTGACCAACACTGATGCAGTCTCGAAAAATCCCCTCTGCAGCCTCCTTACTTAGTGTTCGTTCATTCATTTTCAGGGCATGTATTGAGGCTGGGTTTAACAAAGCCTTCACCGAGGATCAGTCTACCTTTCACAGAGGGCCCAAGGGAACACGAAAGTGGAGACACTGATCTGGAAAAGAGAGAAAGGCAGGAGACTGGGTTTGGAGAGCATTTTTAGGCATTTTGTCATATTTTCCAGCCGGCTCCATTAGGGAGAATTGGGGTGTGTCAAAATTGGGTGTTTGGTTCTCTCTCCATCATTCTTGCTTCTCTTTTCCCTTTCATAGCAGTGTCCCTAAGGGACGCCTTGCACCCACTGGCAAAGCCATCCCTATACGAAAGTCCCCAACTCCACACTTCAGCAGCTCTGGAGCCCTCGGGCTCTGCTTGACTGTCCACTGTGGTGGCACCAGCTTGCTCTCCTCCACTCCGGTCTCCGAAGTTCTCATTTCATCCACATGTGTGTCTGACCCTGCTCTACACCTGGACACTGTGTTGTCTATGACCCCTATAGGTAAACAGGATCTCCCTGTCTGTTGGACATGTGGGTGATCTTGACACAAACACCCAATTCTAGGCCTCTGAACGTCCAAATTCTTTCTTGTAATTTCAGCCAATTGAAGGGCCTTACCCTCCCCTGATGCCCTCTGCTTCTGGATTCCACACCTTCACATACTGCTTCTGGGCTGTATCCTATTGGCTCCCTACTGTATTCAACGTCACTGTCACAAAATAATTAACAAGTGCTACACAGAAGGGAACAAGAGGAAAGATTGACATCGTGCAGAAATTAAGAATCTATGGGCCAGGCACCATGGCTCATGCCTGTAGTCTCAGCGGAGGTGGGAGGATCACTTGAGCCCAGGAGTTCGAGACCTGTCTGGGCAACATAGTGAGATCAGGTCCTAAAAAATAATTAAAAATTAGTGAGCAAGGTGGTGCTCATCTGTAGTCCCAGCTACCCAGGAGGTTGAGGCAGGAAGATTGCTTGAGTTTGGGAGTTTGAGGCTGCAGTGAGCTGTGATCATACCACTGAACTCCAGCCTAGGTGACAGAGTGAGACTCCATCTCAAAAACAAAAAAAAAAAAAAAGAAAGAAAAAAGAAAAAGGAAGGAAGGCAAGAAGGAAAGGAATAGAATCCACAATGCATATTCCCCAAGCCCTCCCAGCTATCCATGATCAGGAGGCTGTCTCTTTGTCTGCCTTCTCCAACCCTGCACCCAGTCTCTTTGCCTCTGCAGGACTTCCCCAGAAAGTTGAATCTTCTTCCCTTTATAGAGTGGACCAGTTCAGCTCAGACTTGTAGGCACACCTGCGCAGCACAGACCAATGTGTCTCCTTGACCATGGCCCACAGCCTTCCTCTGAGGAAAGGGCTCGCCGCAGGCAATGCCCTATTCAAAGGTCACCATCGGCTAACAGGGGTCTTGCCTCCCTCAACTCATCCAATGTTGAGGTACAGCAACTGAATCAACCAAGAGCGGGCCAGTGGCCTCTGACAAGTCAGGGCAAGAAAACTCTGCCTCGGAGGGAAACTCTAAACTGTGCAGCAACCATTCAAGGTCAATCAGATCCTCTCTCAGAAGCTGGATTGTGGGAGAGCCGGTCACAGTCTGCAGCAGCTGAAGCCGCCAGGACAGCAGCAAGTAGGCAGAAGGACTTCAAAAGAAGAGACAGAGAGCAGAAGCCATAAGGCCTAGAAAGCACAAGGAAGCAAAAGTCATGAGGTTGGGAACAACAAACAGGCAAGACAGCAACAGCAAGTGGCAGTCACGGCAAGGAAGAGACCGCACAAGGGGATTTGGAATGAAGGGAGCCACTGCTTTCGCACGAGGCCTTAGTTACTGAGCTGCAGACTCGGGGTTCTGTGCATGCTTATCTCCCTGTGCATGCATGCAGTGCACCCCCATTGTCTCTGGTCTAGAGACCTTCTCTGCCCCTCACAACCTCAAGCAGTGGGCTCTGGGCCCCTACTCTGTGCAAACTCTGCTGGCCTGTTTCACAGGACTCACCATGTCCCCCAAACTCCTTACCCTTTTGGGCAGAGATCTGTCTTACTCAGGTTCACATTCTCATGTTCACAGCTCCTCCCACACAGTCAACACTTAGAGTTTGACTTCCTTCCAGCCCAGCCCTCTACATGGTGCCTATGACTTTAACCTAATTGCCTGTATTTCCTCCCTGTATGAGAATAGATACCCAAATACAAGATTTCCAACCTATTCCCTCCAGATGACAAACAAGCTACAAGAGACAGTGTAGACTAGAAGAAAAACTGCCTGGACCTGTGGGAAGAAGGTGGAACAAGACCTTGCAGTAAAAACAAAAGCTGTCAGTTGATCTAATGGCGGTAGAGAATAGAAGGGTGGTTACCAGAGGCTGGGAAGGGTAGTGGGGAGTGGGGATGAAGAGAGACTGATTAATGAGTACAAACATACAGGTAGACAGAAGGAATAAGTTCTAGTGTTTGATGGCACAGTAGGGTGACTGTAGTTAATAATTGAGTGTATATTTCAAAATAGCTAGAAGATTTAGAATGTTCCCAACACAAAAAAATGATCAATGTTTGAGGTGAGGAATATCCCAATTACCTTGATTTGATCATTACACATTGTGTGCAACTATCAAATTATCAAATGTACCTCATCAATATGTACAATTAGTGTGTATCAATATAAAATATTTTTTAAAGCTGTGATTCCTGCCCCTACACCCCTGGGCAGCCATCCTGCCTTTGCAGCAATGAGGTAGAGAGCTGGGGAACTATCAGGTTCTCCTGTGTTCAGATAAAATGTAGAATGGTTGTGACTGAAAGGCCTCAAGTTTTCTAGTTCCATTTTGTTCTATTCCCCACAAAAAATAACTACAGGCTGGGCGCGGTGGCTCACACCTGTAATCCCAGCACTTTGAGAGGCTGAGGCGGGCAGATCACGAGGTCAGGAGATCGAGACCATCCTGGCTGACACAGTGAAAACCTGTCTCTACTAAAAATACAAAAAATTAGCTGGGCATGGTGGTGGGCGCCTGTAGTCCCAGCTACTTGGGAAGCCAAGGCAGGAGAATGGCGTGAACCCAGGAGGCATAACTTGCAGTGAGCCGAGATCGCACCAATGCACTCCAGCCTGGGTGACAGAGCAAGACTCTGTCTCAAAAAAAAAACAAAAAATAAAAAAAGCAAACAACTACAGAGGAGCTGTAGCTCTAAAACTCAGCAGGGCTGGGCATAGTGGCTCACGCCTGTAATCCCTGCACTTTGAGAGGTCCAGGCAGGCAGATCACTTCACGCCAAGAGTTTGAGACCAGCCTGGCCAACATGGTGAAACCCTGTCTCTACCAAAAATACAAAAATTAGTGAGGCATGGTGGTGCGCGCCTGTAGTCCCAGCTACTCAGGAAGCTGAGGCACGAGAATCACTTGAACCAGGAGGCAGAGGCTGCAGTGAGCCGAGATCATGCCACTGTACTCCAGCCTGGGCGAAGAACAAGACTGTCTCAAACAAAAAATTTAAAAATTATATATATATATATATAAAACACAGATGGAGAGAAAGTAAATCAATGAAACTATGGAGCAAAGAAGAGAAAAATCTCAGCAAGCAGCTAGACTGACTCTTTCTGGTCAGTGTGGCTGAAACCAAAGCAATGAGGCTGGCCCTTTGCCTCCTGTCAGAAAGGCTACGTGTGTTTAAAGGACAGGAGCATTCAGAGATTTTCTCTGCAGGAGGTCTTGCTCTCTTTTCCTGCTGAAAATGTCAGACTCAATTCATAACCAATATCTAAATATAGTCATGTTGGTTTATTTCACGCACTATTTACATGCATAATCGTAATCTCAATTGAGTCTCAACTTCAGAAACACAGTTTATTATAGTGGGATTAGAGTACACAAACTCCTATATTCTGCATTCCACAGCCATCTTCCTTCTCTACTTACCATTAACTAGAGGGCTTCCACAGCTTATTCTCCAGTGGAAACCAATAAGAGCCTCCGAAGGAAGGCCAAGTAGTGGAGGTGTGACCTCCCACAGCCGACCTCTGTCTCTCCGCTGACCCAGCAAACAGCCCACATGATAGTCACAAATAATATGGCCCCATGGGCATACGCGTGGGCCAAGTGTATACCCGCCCCTTCCTTCCTCTTCCACTCAAGAAAGCAGATCAGAATGCAAGAATCTAAAAACAGCATTGTTATGGAGGCACACTCTGAAATATATTGTAATTTATCAACAAAGTAAATTATTCAAAACTGTGATACTCTCACTGTTATTAGCTAGCAAATTCCTTTTCATATCCAGAGTGGAACACAATGGTTGAACATTGCTTTCTTAGACAAAACTTTGAATGCCAACCACTTGAATTGTTGATGTCTGACAAATGACAAAAATGATAAATGCTAGTGTAAATCAACTCATAGAAGATCCAAGCACTTTAGAGAAAATCAAAATACCTCTCTCTCAGAACATGCTTACCAAAACCCCACACTCTTCAGTAACAATAACAAGTGTATGATCACCCAACAAAGGCTCTATCACTCTCTAAGCAAAGTAAACAGGATAAAACATGACAATTTTATCATCATTATGGATTATTTTAATTTTTATTATTTGTGTTTTACATACTTTCTGATTCCCTATGAACATCCATTACCTTTTTAAGGGATAATGTTTAAAATGTTATGTAAAAAATGGAATATATTTTCAACACAAGGAATGGAAAGTCATGAAACTTAATGAGATTCTAGAAGACATTGGCTTACTTCAAAGATTTACGCAAGAACATATCTATAGCAATGAGGAAAGAAGGCATTTTAAAAAGACCTCCAAAGAGAAAAAAATTAATTGCTATCACTTTTTTACTGGAAGATGTGACAGATATTGTAACAAAATTCCCACGGTCTCAAAAAACAATTAAAAGACACCTCTTTCTGAATGTCTATAATCTGAAACAAGACTAATTGGATCTGTACAAGTCATCCATCAGCTAAGTTCCTCTAAGTGAAAGACACCTGTCTTTAGAAAAAGCATGTCTCCAAATTGGAAATATGAATTGATCAAAGATACATAGGCACAACACCAAAATCTATTTGGTCACTAAAAAAAAAAAAAACAGTTTCTCCAGTTCTGGGCTTGGGATATTTCTTTCCAATCATTTGGGCAGCAGTTGAATCAAGCCCGGGGGTTAAAATACTGAAAGTCCAGAGGGCAGCATTTCCATACAACTCACACATTTCTCCTGCTGAAGGTGTGAGCTTTGAAGTTGGGTGGCAGCCAAGATAGAGGGGTAGAAAAAAAAGAGAAAGAATTACATAGGGGCTGGTAGTCACTCAAAGGAAGAACAACAAGAATCAAGAGAAAGAAAAATAAAAAGGGAGGTGGAAATGGATTAAAACAAAGCCAGGGAGGTCTAGCCTTCTCCCTCATTGCCAAGGTTGGGAAGATGATGGAAGTTTGTCCTGCAAACTCATCAGGATTGGGGGCAGTAATTTACCAAGGTCAAAGGGCAAGGGCAGGCCCCCTCAATGACCCAGCCTTTGCAATGAAAACATTCGAAAGAAACTTAAGCAGGCAGAATGTGTAGATATTTGTGCACCACAGCTGGGGGAAGCCTCCACAACCTTTCCCAGTCTTAGTCCTGTCAAATGACAAATGTCTCTTTTATGTAAGGATCAAACAGTGTTGGAGGCAGTAACATAAGCAAAATCTTCAGTGACATTGATTTTGCATGTTAGCAGAGTTGCTTCTAAAGAGGAACTCCCACGACTGCCAGAGTTTCTTAACCTGAAAACTGCAATTGTGCAACTCACTTAACAGCCAAATATAGGCCAACAGGAACAAATTCATCCAACCTTTCTGACAGCGTCACGTTGACACTTCAATTACCTGATAACTGCAGCAATGTTTTCCTAGCTGAGCAGGAAAACTTCCAAAAAAAGCTTAACCTTTTTCCTCTTTAGCTTCTGCTAACCATCCACATCTGCTTTCCTGGCTAAGTCTCCATAGTAGCTATTATCAACATATGAATGGAATTCAAAAAAAAAAAGAGACCCAGAACTGAATTCAAATTCTGGCTCTACTATTTTCCAAGGGCGTGTACTAGGGCGAGTCACCTAGACTCTATGATCTTCAGTTTTAAGTTGCTATGAAAAAGTAAATAATATAAGAAATGTTTGGAAGACACAGATGCTCCGATGATTGTTGTCATGCCAATGGTAACAAAAGTAAATAAGGATTGGGCTTACTCTATGATAACATGAAAAGTATATTTCTTCTCACCTAAGTGAAACAATTGCTACCTCTTGAACACAATTATAAGTAGCCAACCTATCTTTAGTTTTATGTAAAAATATTCTGCTCCAGGCTGGGTGCAGTGGCTCACATCTGTAATCTCAGCACTTTAAGAGGCCGAGGCAAGAGGAGCGCTTGAGTTCAGGAGTTTGAGACCAGTCTGAACAACATAGAGAGACCTCATCTCTATAAATAATTTTCCAATATTTGTCAGGTGTGGTGGTGCATGCCTGTGGTACCACCTACTTAGGAGCCTGAGGCAAGAGGATCACCTGAGCCCAGGAGGTTGAGGCTGCAGTGAGCCATGATTGCCCCACTACACCCCAGCCTGGGTGGCACAGCAAGACCCTGTCTCAAAAAAAAAAAAAAAAAAATTCTACTCCAATTGTATTGAAAGATTCTCAAGGGAAATTTAATGTTTAATCTATGTCATCATTCTCTCAATATAAACAAAAACCAATAGTCACATTTTGTATATTCAAGGAATAATTACAAGTGATTAATATGATGATAATGTCAATGATGAAAAAAATATGCTATGGTCAACATTGTTTTGGTTTTGGTTTTTCCTAGTCTAAGATGGCAGTAGAGCACATAGCAAATATCTCTGGGCACCACTCTCTTTTATACAGATTTCCATTAAAGCAACGGGAGTCCCTTTACTGCATTGGTTTGTTTGTTCTTCCTAGAACAGAAGCTCCTGTGAGTGAAATTAACTTCTGAGCCAACTTCATATACCTAGTATCACATGGTAAGCCAGGCTGGATGGGCAGATGGTCAGTCCACCTGCATTGGTAGGCAAAGTAAGACACAATCTTAAAAAGAACACTATTTTATAAGTTTATATTATGCTTGTATCTGTTAAGATTAGGCTCAGCTGCAACCATCAAAACTCTAGCAAAATGGTTTAATCAAAATAGAGAGGTATTTCTCTCTCACGCAGAAATCTAGAGCTAGTCTGTCCACAGCTCCACAGTGCCAGGGATCCATGTGCCTTGCATCTTACTGTTCTGTTGTGTGTGGCTTTTATTCTCAAGTTAACATCTTGGAATCCAGGCCTTACCATCACAATCCAGGTAGCAGGAAGGTAGGAGAACAGTGCACATGGGTATAGGGTAGCAAAATGGGTGGACTCTGTCACAGTGTATAGCTAGGCTCTGTGTGTGTCCCCTGTCCTTGTGGGGCCCAGTGGGCATCGTTGCATGGCAGCCATGTCCAAGCCACGGCCTGGGCATCCTGTCACCTGCCCAGGTACACGGTCACTCACACTGGGGGCTTTCTGTCGTGTGTGTATGTCTTCCTGTTGACTGTGCACTTTGTTCTCAGTGCAGAATGTTTCCTGCTCTCAGTGCATGAAGACACTGGTTTTCAATCAGTGTCTAAAACCACGTTCCTGCCTTTCACTGCAATACAGTGTGTTCATTTTTTTAAAATAGAGTTTAGTGAGTAAGTTTAGATCTGACTGGTGAATATCTTAAAACTTTATATTAATAAAAAGTTCTTCCTGGAAAAAAAAATCCATTTTTCCCCTTTTCAATAACAGAACTTCAATTTTTTTCAGCTTATTGCCATGCACAACATATGTTATATTTCCCAGCCTACCTGGCAGGTAAATGTGGCCATATGACTAGGTTCTGGACAATACAACATAAGCAGAAGTATTGTGTGGAATTTCTAGGAAGTTCCTTCTCTGTTAAAAAAAAAAAAAAAAAAAAAAACACACACACAGATATGAGCCAGGTGCAGTGGCTCACATCCATAATCCTAGCAACTTTGGGAGGCCAAGGCAGGAGGTCAAGGCCAGGATTTCAAGACCAGCCCGGGAAACAAAGCAAGACCCTCTCTCTACAAAGAATTTAAATATTAGCCAGGCATAGTACTGTGCAACTGTAGCCTCAGCTACTCGGGAAGCTAAGGCAGGAGGATCACTTGAGCCCAGGAGTTCGAGGCTGTAGTGAGCTGTGATTATGCCACTGCACTCCAGTCTGGGTGAGAGAGCAAGACAAGAAAGAACGAAAGAACAAAAGAAAGAAGGAAGAAAGGAAGGAAGGAGAGAGAGAAAGAAAGAGAGAAAGAAGGAAAGAAAGAAATGAAGGAAGGAAGGAAGGAGGGAAGGAATGAATGAATGATGGCTGGAGCTCTGGCAGCCATCTTGAATCATGAAGATCATA
Source organism: Pongo abelii (assembly GCF_028885655.2). NCBI lineage: Eukaryota > Metazoa > Chordata > Mammalia > Primates > Hominidae > Pongo > Pongo abelii. The sequence goes on from NC_071990.2 coordinate 14,647,361, forward strand.
AAGACAAAAGCTATAACCTAAGAATGACAGATTAATGAACTAGAAGGAAACTGAGTATCTGAAAACCTTGTGGAGGAACCATACCAGCCACAGACTGCAACTCTGAATTTCTTTTATGTAAAAGACACATTTACTTTCATATTTTTATGCCACTTATATAAGATACTTCTGTCTCCTATAAAGAAGAATCTAATTCTAATCAATACAGTGCTGAAGTAAACTTCCCCACCCCCCTTTCCTCTCTACTGGTTATGAGCAGCAGTCTCTTCCACCAACACTGGCCATTACTGAATCTTCTTTCTCTATCTTACCCTTTCTCACAGGGAGTATCAAATAAAGGTCACATAGCCCATAACTTTTATTTTTGCAAACTATGAAAATTTTATAACAAAGGGAAATAAAACACGAACCATCAACAATTCTCTATACAGCTATTGTGAGATGAAAAAAAAAATTTTAAGAATTCACCTTCCAGACAGAGGCATTTCTGTCACTACCTAACATCTGTGGCCATGTTCTCATTATGTACTTCATAAGGAAGAAAACATATCTTTAGGTAAATGGTTCTTAATTAACTTACGTACTTGAAAAAATAAACTCAGCAGGAAAAAAAATATATCTATTGCTCTATATTAAAGAGGCAGATGAAAAATTTGCCCTTAAACAGAATTTGCAACTCAGCAGGGTAAGAAGATGACTCCATTTTACTTCTTATAAATAGAAGTTTAAGGCACACACGTTGTCAAAACAACTTTATAAATAAGCTGGTGCCAACACACTCATGAATACTAAAAATATTTTCCAGGTTCTCAGTTGTCTTCTCTATGATTCTATTGAGGTTATGCCTATTCCAATAAACTCAATTCTCATTGCAATTCTTAGTGAGTCCAGTGTGCCTCCTTGTATAAGATAAAGGGTTTCATAAACTGACACTATGGACAGATGAAGATTAGTCAGCTTTATGAAGCCAGTGACTTGGTAGCTCCTTTAAATATTTCTGTAAGGCACGTTGGCCTCCAATGTTCACTCCAGATTCTATGGTGGAGGAGAAAGGCTTGTGGACCTAGAGTTTACTTCAGTGACCTGGATTCTTGTCCCAACTCCATTTTCTAACATGTGGTGTAAATTTGAACAAGTGTCTTAATCTCCCCTGCCTCTCCTTTCTATTAAATAAGAATAATACCAATTTCAGCCAGGCTTGGTGGCTTACGCCTGTAGTCCCAGCACTTCAGAGGCCAAGGCAGGTAGATCATCTGAGGTTGGGAGTTTGAGACCAGCCTGGCCAACATGACAAAACTCAGTCTCTACTAAAAATACAAAAATTAGCCAGGCATGGTGGCGCATGCCTGTAATCCCAGCTACTCTGGAGGCTGAGGCAGGAGAATCGCTTGAACCCGGGAGGCGGAGGTTGAAGTGAGCCAAGAGCCAAAATCACACCACGGCACTCCAGCCTGGGCAACAGTGCCAGATTCCCTCTCGAAAAAAAAAAAAAAAAAAAAAAAAGAATACTACTAATTTCAATTTTGATAAGGTTCAACTATATGTGAAAGTAGTTTATAATGGTAAAGAGTTGCATACGGGTAGTATCTGTATATTTTTATAACTGGTGGTGTTTGGGTTGTAAGTAATTACAACTAAACTGTGCTGTCTCAAGCACGGTGAATATATACAGAACGTTTTGGAAGAAAATAAAACGAACTGTTAAATAATGGTTACCATTTGGGGTAGGACATTTTTTTTTCCTTGACAGACTTTAGGTGGCAGCCATACATATCTTTTAAATTTAAGAAAACAATACGCAATTTCATGGAGTTCTTTTTCCTATGATGAAATGGGAGAAGGCCAAAGGGAAGGAACTGGGAAGAAGCAGATATTCTTTTAGCAATAATAATGAGTCCCTCTTCAGTTCTAAAGGTCCTCACCCTGGTGATCCTCATAGTTCTTCCTTCCAGTGGATATTAATGTGAGCTTATCCCTAGCAATAAAGCATAAAGTTTTAGAAAACAGAAATACTTAAAATTGTTTGAAGAAGCCCCTGAATATTCAATACTGAGTGCTTCTGGCATCAGCACCCAGCACTAAGCCCAAACCACTGCACCCATGGGTCCAAGAATGACCTTTGTATTCAAGTGGCATCCCTCTCCTTGACATCCCTATCAGGCAAAAGGTGTGTGCCTTCCTCAGTTGGTTTACTGGCTACCATTTCCCTCATTCTCTTTCTTCTTCCTTTTTTTTTTTTTTTTTTAGGTAATCTATTTAAAAGTCTGTTCTATAAATATCTCAACGCTTATGCCTAAAGGCCCCCCAAAAATCTGGAGGTGATACACTGAACAGGCAGTAGGCCTCTGAATACCTGGTTATCAAGGACTCCTTTAACCTCAGTCTCCCACAAATTAGGGGGAAAAGCATTTATCTTCATGCAAAATGAACTATTCCCACAGACTGGGCACAGTGGCTCGTGTCCGTAAATCTAGCACTTTTGGGAGGCTGAAGGTGGGAGGATCACCTGAGCTCAAGAGTTTGAGACCAATAGCAGCTTGGGCAACATAATGAGACCTCATCTCTACAAAATAAAAATTTTTTTAAATAGCTGGGTATGGTGATGTGGGCCTGTAGTCTCAGTTGCTCAGGAGACTGAGGTGGGAAGACCTCTTGAGCCCAGGAGTTCAAGGCTGCAGTGAGCTATGTTGCACCACTGCACTCCAGCCTAAGTGACAGAGCAAGACCCTGTCTCAAAAATAAAAATAAGTAAATAAATAAATTCCTCCCCCTCTATTCAGTGAACTCTCAAGTTTCCACCATGGATTGTGGTGTCACACTCCAACCTGCCTCATTTGCTCTAGATTCCCAACAATGGGCACATACAGAGTACAGACCACCATCCTCACTATTGCCACCACCTCAATCCACATGTCAGGCTCCCTCTAATGCCATCCAGGAGGCTGGTCAGGAGGAAATGGTCCAGGTGAAAAGGATTCCAGAATAGTGAGCTGCTACAGCAAATGATATAGTAACTCCTCCAAAATTAAAGATACAATTACCATATGATCCAGCAATCCCACTTTTAGGTATACACCCAAAAGAATGGAAAGGTGCATAAGGGTAATTTGTACACCCATGTTCAAAGCAGCATTATTCACAGGAGCCAAAAGGTGGCAGTGACCCAAGTGTCCCTGGATGGATGAATGAGTAAACTAAATGTGGTACACATGTACAATGGAATATTATTCAGCCTTAAAAAGGAAGGGAATTCTGACACACGCTATGACATGGATGAACCTTGAGGCCATTATGCTCAGTGAAATAAAACAGTCTCAAAAAGACAAATATGGCATGATTCTACTTCTGTGAGGTACCTACAGTAGTCAAATTCAGAAAGACAGAAAGTAGAATGGTAGTTACCAGGGATGGGGGTGGAGGGAAATGGGGAGTTGCTGTTTAATGGGTATTGAGTTTCAGTTTTTCAAGATGAAAGAGCTCTGGGGATGGATGGTGGTGATCGTTGCGCAACAATCTGTACTTAACACTGCTGACCTGCACACTTAAAAATGATTACAATGATTAATTTTATGTTATGTATATTTTACCACAATTTTTTTAAAAAGGATGCCAGAATCTTACATGTCCTTCTCTGGAACCAAGAGCATTACACAGCCAGCCCACCTGGGTCCTCTAAAGTTTAACTTCAGCAGGCCAACCCAGGGCATACTCAAAATCTTTCCATGGGCAAATCTCTTCCAGCCAATGGAAACCTTTCAAATTCTAAATTTCCATAGCCACATAATTAAGAACTAAATCTCACTCCCAATCATGTTGTAGAAGAATTGTTTTAGATATAACAAGGTGTCCACCTAGGTAGAACTTTAAGAATCTTCCAGTGGCGGTAATGTGCTGTTTCTTAACCTAGGTGATGGTTACATGAGCATATTCACTTAGTAATAATTCATAGAGCTGTACACTTAGGATTTGCGCACTTTTTAGTTAGACTTCATTTTCAGACCTGTTTTGCTATTTCTTGCATTATTCACGGCCTCTCACAAGATGACAAATTCTCAAAGTCCTCACAGAGCCTAGCAGGGTGCTAGGCTTCTATCAGGAGCATGAGTTATGTCTATTGACACCATTAAAATTTGGAGATCTGGGGTGTATTAGAGAGAGAAAGACAGTGCACAGGGCACTGGGATAGTTTTGCAATGTCCTTCTCTATCAGGGAACCGAAAGCGTTCTGACCCCAAAGCTGCAGGTCAATAATGCAGCCAACTTCATCAGCACAGGCCAGTAGACAGAGGAAACTCAGCTGTGCTGTTGATAACCCATGTCTTAGGAAAATAACCCTTCTGATTTTAAAAAGATACATACGTGCATACACACACCCCAAAAGCTCGACTCTAGCCTCAACATGAGAAGAATTAATGTGATGGGATAAAAGTTAGTGCCTATTTTAAGAGGCAGTGACAACTAAAATAGATTGCAGATGGCAAGCTCTTCTGAACCCTGTAATAAGTCTATGATGGCCCATTCTCCAGGAAGCCAAAGTTGGAGCCAGAACTCCATGGTCTTGGAAATGCTGATGGCAATCATTTACTCCAAGAAACACAAGGGCTGGCCCTGAAGCGGAAGTGCTGGAGAAAACCACCCCCAAAGGGTTGTGATGGACCCCCCAAAAAGGCCACAGTGGGAGGGGTCAGTTTGATCTCCAATTGGAGTAGTCCTTTGAACTCTGATGCTAAGCTTTAGTGCAATGTGGTGCATTGGGGGTTGTTTCCATTTCAGCTGTTTCTCCATATGCCAGAGAGGAGAGTCGTGCCTGGCAGGCCTGGGCCAGCAATATCTAGAACACAGGCCTGGCTCCAGGAGAAGCCGGAAGCCTCCCCTCCTCCATCATGGTCCCTCTGTATGTGGGCAGAGAGGGAGGAGGGGGATCAAGGATCCAGGAGGAGGATTTGGTGCCAGGGAGATGACTAAGGTCTGACGCAATCACCACACGCATGTAGGACTCGTGAGATAAACAGGTCTGGAGGGGAACCAGTGCTCCAGGCTTGACATCAGGGTGCCTCCCAGCCCCCATCTCGGTCCCTAGGCCCATTTAAGATGGAAGGTGAACGAAGATGCCCTGAGTTCTCATTTTTCTCTCTCTTGCTGGTTTTCTCTTGTTTGACAAATCGAACCGAATCCCAAAGGAAAAAAATGGGAAGGAGGGAGGAGGACTCCTTCCCATGCAGATTTATGGCATTCTGGATGCAGCTTGCATTTGTCAGGCCAAAATGGTTAGGGTGGGCTAATAGAGTAGAATTACAGCTTCCTATAATAGAGAAAGTTAAATAGACAAGCTTTCCTACCCTGAGGAGAACGAGGCAGAGGTCAGTGCTATTGGCTTTGAACATGAATGGCCCCTTCCCCTCGGTTCCCTTTCACATGTGGCCTGGCAACAGTAGCAGACAGATGCGACACAAAGCCAGACACACCTGATTAACCATGAATATAACAGCTGTCGTTTCCCCACCACCACAGATACCCACACCCTCGTTCTTTCCGCTTAGTTTTTTCCCTTTCTTTCAGCTAAGCGTGAGGAAATCAAACCTACCATTAAAACCCAAGTTAGTGGGAGGGTGTCAGCAGCCGGGCCTTTGTTTCTCTGCTCACAGACATGTAATAGGTACCTTCGGGGTTGTCCTTTCATCTGAAAATGTGTTGTGGTCTCCCGCTGAGGGCTCAGTCGGCTCAAAACCTGAGCCCCCAGAAAGGCCAGCAGAGGGTGGGGGAAGATGAAGGTGGCCTGAATGGGGGACGGAGAAAATGGACTTTTCTGGGGCACCTGAGTTTGTCTCTCTTCTCCTCTCTCCTCCTTTCCATCTGCTTGCCTCCATCCAACTACCACTCCCTGCTGCTAAAAACATCCACCCTTAAGATGGACTGGCTGTTCTGAATTTATCAAGAGGAAGTGGAACTCAATGTAGCATTGTCTTTCTGCAGCTTGCTTATTTCACTCTATTCTGAGCTGGTCTTAACAAAGAAGAATCAGGTCAGGTGGTTTTAGGGGTTTTTTCTATTTGCCTCTCTTAGGTAGACAAATCCTTGAGTTCAAGTTAACTTCCAAGACCTTGCAAATCAAACACAGGAGGGAATCTAAGTGTTGAACTGCAAATGATTTCTAATGACATGAATAAAATGTAATGTGATTATATGAGCTTCTGGAAACCTACAGAATGGTAATTACAGCCCAGAGTATGCATCTTGATTTTTCTTCAGGTGTTCTTTTATGTATTGTTTTGTTTTGCTGGGCAATCTCAAATTAACCATTTGACCTCTGTAAGCCTACATTTCTACTGCTTAAAATGGTTCTCTCTTTTGTCAAAAAGTCCCTGAAGCTATTACAAAGAGACTAATAAAAAAGATCAGAAATCTCTTTGCAAACACTAAAACTTATAATAGGATGGATAACTGGGTAACAATCTCACAAAAAGTCAACGATATCCCTTATTTTCTCACATAAATGAAAAAATAAAGGAATAATTCAGGCTCTCATCTGAAGTCTCATGGTTTCTAATGAAGGCCCAGGTCCACTGTATACTTCTGCCTTCTACTAAGAAGTCATGGAGATTTCCCACTCAAGATAATCAGGAAGAGGAAGTATAATGGAAATGTCTAGGAAATTTGGTGTCAGGTAACAGAGAAGTCCCCAGCGTCACATTTGTGTAGGACATTGGAATTTGTCCTAGAACACAAAAGTATCCTCCGGTGGTTGGTAACTTTAGACTCATCTTCTAGCCAATTAGAGAATAGTCATATTCACTATCAAATCAACCCAGAGGTCCCATCTCAGAATAATGTGAAAAGGCCCTGTTCACTTTGCCGTCAAAACCATCTCGCAACTCTTCTCCTAGTATCCAAATTTCTCTTTCTCTTGCTTCACAGAACTCACGGTTTAAGCAGAGCAAGCCTGTCTGTTTTCAATTCTTAACTTTTCACACATGGCAAACGAGTGGAACTTCTGAGCACTGCGATCATCTGGCTGATGAACAAGCTGTTTTCCATTTCTGGCAACAAATACTTCTGGCTTATCGTGACGAGATGAAAAGGGATGAAAATATACTCTGGTTGGATATTGTTGATAACATTTGTCATCTTTGCAGCTAAAAAAAGCTAGCTTAAAATTTTTTCCTTTGGTGTTGCAGAAAATGGCAAAAGAAGCGACATCACCGTTGAGTTGCCAATTAAATTGCATTCCTAAATGAAGTAGGTTAGTGAGATCTTTTCCATAACAAACGCAATGTCACATCATGAGAAAAAGTAAGGACTGGACCAGGAGGCAAGGTCTGTGGGGCCTGGGCCTGGGGCTCCACTGGTGCACGTGGTGTCTTTTAAGGGCTCCCTTTACATGTCTGAACCTGTTTCCCTCTGTATTCCCTTGCTAGGGCTGCCATAATAAACACCACAAACTGGGTGGCTTATGCAACAGAAATGGATTTCCTCACTCTTCTGGAGGCTAGAAGTTTGAGAGGTGTCAGCAGAATTGGTTTATTCTGAAGCCTCTCTCCTTGTTGTAGAGGGTCATTTTCTCCCTGTGTCCTCACACGGTCTTCCCTCTGTGGTTGTCTGTGTCCTCATCTTCTCTTCTTACAAGGACACCAGTCAGATTGGATTAGGGCCCACCTTAATCATCATCTTGGAGTCTAAAAAACCAGTGAGGAAAAAGAGGAGTCATGGTTACCAATGTTTCAGGCTAAAGCTGCTTTAGTTCCAGTCTCTCATTTTACAAATGAAGAGACGGAGGCCTCAAGACTCACCCAAGGTCACACTGGTCAGTGATAAGCTGAGACTACAGAGGTTGTCACCAAGGAAAACAGGTAGACAGTTTCCAGCTCTGATCTGTGGAGCCTTTGTGCAATATGTTGAGGTAAGAGGGTAAAAGACCAATAAGGTCTTGTATCATTTTTTAAAATTGGAAAAAGGTCAAGTTTCTGAAAGTGAAGACCTTTGAAAAATATTACTTTAGAAGGCACGGAGCAGGACAATGTGTGGTGTGAACCTCTGGGCTCACCACAATGTATGATGGGCTGTATTCTTTTGCTAGGGCTGCCTTTACAAAGTAACATAGATTGGGGGGCTTAAAACAACAACTGTTTTTGTTCTCACACTTTTGGAGGCTTGAATTCTGACATCAAGGTGTTAGGCACATGCTCCCTCAGACATCTGTAGAAAAGAACCCTTTCTTTGTCTCTTCTAGCTTCTGGTGTCTGCTGGCAATGTTTGGACTATAAATGCATTATTCTGTGAAAGGAAAATAAATCTCAGGACCCCAAAATCACTAAGCCAAAGGGAAAAGTCAAGCTGGAGACTGCTTAGAGCAAAACTGCCCCCCATTCTATTCTTTAAAAGATAGCTACTAAGATAAAAGAGCTACGTACCTCCCTCACAATTTGTCCACAAGGAATTTCCTTGTGGACAAAGGACAGACAGAACTCAAAGTCATCCCTCTGCTCACTGAGATAAATACATACCTGATTGCCTCCTTTGGGAAGGCTAATCAGAAACTCAAAAGAATGCAGCCGTTTGTCTCTTATCTACCTATGACCTGGAAGCCCCCTCCCTGCTTCGAGTTGTCCAGCCCTTCCAGACCAAACCAATGTACATCTTACATATATTGATTGACGTCTCATGTCTCCCTAAAATGTACAAAACCAGGCTGTACTCCGACCACATTGGGCACATGTTGTCAGGATCTCCTGAGGCTGTGTCACAGGCATGTCCTTCACTTTGGCAAAATAAACCCTAAATTGACTGAGACCTGTCTCAGATGTTTGGGGTTCACAATTCCAATCTCTGCCTCTGTTATCATATGGCATTCTTTCTGCATGTCTCTGTCTCAGTGTCTAAAGTTCCCTTTTCTTTTAAGAACACCAGTTGTATTGGATTAAGGGCCCATCCTACCCCGATATGACCTTGTCTTAACTGATTACATCTGTAATGACCTTATTTCCAAATGAGGTCACATTTCAAGGTACTGGGGGTGGCGACTTCAACACATCTTTCTAGGGGACACAGTTCAACCCGTAACACATGCATCCTGCAGAGCTTCCTGCTCTCCCTGGAGCCTACGGTCATGAGCTGCTGACCCTCCCTCATTTCCCAGACACTGCCAGCACACGACTCATGACCAAACAGCGCTCCTCCGAGACAGAACCCTGGTGACTCGCAGTGCTGCAGACAGGCAGTACGGAGGGGTGATTAAGAAGACATTGTCATTTAAAATAAAGCCACACAGTTCCTTTGTAAATATGTGTCACTGGGTATTTAGAACCATCATACCCAACCCACTGCTGCACGTTGGTGGAAATGTCAAGTAAGTTATACACTCATGTCTTTTCTGGGGAGCCTTTTATTCACAGTTCTCCCTGAGTTTTATTTCCTGAGGGAGTGTGCTCACCCACCTCCGTTTCAGCATCTAACCTTGCCTGTTTCTAAAGTTCATGCTGTCCTGACATTCTTTGCATCAGCACAGTCACCTCTGTTAGTCATCTCCTACCAGTTTTCTCTCTTTGTACTCTTTCAGGAAGTCATGTTTTTGCTCAGGTAAAAGAGGTGTAGGAAGAGCGTTCTGCCTATTTGATGATTCATCTCTTTGCTTTTTGCCATTTCTAAATGTTAGGGGGGAAAATCCTTTTGTTAAGGGCTTTAGCGAATGGGCATTGTCAATGGGGTGAGAGAAGCTGCCATAAGCCACTTTCAACTTAGAGCAGAAGCAATCTTCTATCAGTCTTTCTTATTCTTTTGGAGACTAGCATCATGATCCTCAGGGCCACTGGAATCCACAAGACTGACTTCCCTGAGGAGAGACTGCCTTCTAATGGCGTGACCATCTGCTCCACTTCCTTCGTGTTTGGTCAGTGAATCACGGCAAGTCACAGGCCACCTGAGCATTCTACTCACTTCTTTTGTGCATCCAGGCCAAAGGCTCAGAGTGTGTTTGAGTTGAGATAGATCTGAGCATATTCAGTAAAATGAGGCCCTCAAAGGGTATGATGGGGAATTATGCCCCACTGCCTCCCAAAATTCAAATGTTGAAGCCCTAACCCTTAGAGCCTCAGACAGTAACTATATTCGGAGATAGGGTCTGTAAAGAGGTAATTAAGAAAAGGAGCAAAAATGGAGCAAGTTTCCTTCTCCCTTGTGCTATTTCTAAGGTCATGTTATAAAAATCAAATGGAGAATACCTGTCAAACAAACAGTTGATCAAGTAGTGAGGAGAAAGAGAAAGAACATTAATTCAAAGGGCATGCTTCAACCCATAGTCAGAACAATCCATTAGTTAATCAAGCAATATTTATTGATACTCACCAAGAGACTGTATATACAAATGGACAACGGCCAAGCCATAATTAAAAATAGAACTCCAACCTACAATCTGCAGCAGCCAGCCCAGGACACCAACCCATTAGCAACAGCAACTGGCCCAGGAAGCCAGCCTGCCATCATCAGCCAGACTTATACAAGTCAAACCACTATGTCTATTAACAAGTTAGGAAGCCAAACAATAACCCCTGTAATAATCAGCTCCAAATGGCCAGAACTTGATTGACAATGGACAGCCTCCCTGATTTTTGTCCCTGCTTCCGACTTAGGACCAACCAGAGAAAGGCAAATATGCACCCTAAGCAATCACATAGGCATCTGTGCTTCTAGTGAACCGCCTCCAGCTTCCCACACCAACAGCCTCCAATCAGCACATACCTGGAGCCTCCCTTTTTTCTACTATGAAGTTTTCCTACTCCCCTGCCTGCATTTGAGTCTCTGCCAAAACACAAACGATAGTAGCTCTGAATAAACAGCCTGTGCTTATTCTTATTTGGTTGGTCTTCATTTATTTCCACACTTCCAAATGCAAGTAAATTTTATGCTAGACTCTTGAATGGTCAGGGAAAATACAAGGAGGTATACGACATGGTCCTTATGCCTAATAAACTTAAAATCTTTGGGACTGGAGATAAAATGCACAAAAAGCAAGAACCACCACCACAATGACTAAGCAAATAATAAAGCCAGTCTGGAATAGTAAGTCTCAAATGCAAGTTCCAGATACTGGATGTAGAAGTCTGGAGAAGAGAGATTACTTTTGGCTGGGGAGGTCAGATATGAACTGAACTTCAGCACACACAAAGGAATTATTCTAGTAATTATTGGGTTCCCCCTTGCTCACATGGTTACTCACACTTGAAAGTTTGCGGTAACAAGAAGGAGCCTTGGCAGGAAGTTTGTTTGTTCCATGACTGCTTTTACTGTCACATGAAGAGTGAGTGGCTGATTTACTGAGAAGTCCCCCTTGTTACCCTTCATAAGCCCCAAGTGAGTCAGGACCTTCCCTTGGTCATCAAACTGGAGACAGGACACCCTTGCCCAGTTAGCATTTTAGTTCAGCTTGCCTGAGTTCTCATTCCAAATTCCCACCCCAAATCCTTGGTCACCCCCAAGAGTAGATCTTTATCCACAACAGGCCACTGTTGTAGCTAAGATTTCCCAGAGGAAACCAGAAAAGACTTCCCTTATGTTGGGGTTTTAGGGTACCCAATAAATAGGACCCCTCTTTCCTGCCCAACTTCTGAGCCAATTAAGAGGAATAGGAATCAGGCAGATAGAGGGGAAAATATCACCATTCTTTTAAGTTGACAAAGTCTTGGTTGGTGGCTATGATTTCAGGTCCTTGGGCTTGTTAATATTGTACCACTGATGGCAGACAGAAACTTTGCAACATGGAGATTTACCACTTAAAAGTTAAGGCTTGGAGGGGCAGAGGATGTTTACTTTCTTCAGGCTCTTTCCAGAGAGAAAGGAATAGGTGAGGCGTACATGTTCCATTGCTTCTCCCAGGCTGACTGAAGTTCCTCTTCCTCCAATGAAGTGAAGGAGAGAGAGGATGCAGAAGGCCAGGGGATTTACTCAATGGAAACATGTCCCCAGTAGAAATAAGGACAGCGGGGAATAAATGTTCCCATCAGCTACCTACAACAGGTAAGGCTAAGTCTCTGTGGAGTTGAGGTCCCTTGCCCCCAGCGCACATACACACACACAGAGCCACCAGTGCCATGCTCATGTTTTGTAGTTTTGGAATTTGTGACAACTTTTAAGTCTGAGGGGAATGAATGGGCTCATGAAGAAAATCTCCACCGTAAGGAAATGCCCTCGGTGTGGACTAGTGCTAGAGGCGCAGACCTTGAGTAGGGAGTCCTGAATTCTTATCCCAGTGCTGAGTTAAGCAGCTCTATAGTTATTCAAGGTCTCTTGCCCTCCAGGTGCTCTGTCCTCTGTTATGCACTGGAGATCAGAATACCTGTCCTGCCAAGTGTGTGAAAGAGGAGATAAAATCAGAAACGGCCTCTGAATAACCTGGCTCCACTTCGCAGAAGCACTGGGGTGGTTCCATATTCAGAGAAAATAGTCATGTTTTCCTTGAAAAATAGAATAAATGTGAAGCAACTTTCTGTCACTTCTCAGTACTTTTTCAGCACCAGAGAGTTTATCCAAGGTGGACCCCATCAAAGCGAAACAGAAGGGAGGGGTGGGGAAGTCCCCCTAACCCATTAGCTTAAGGGTTGGGTGTTACTGACTCCATTTGGCGAACATGTAGCTAGGGGCTTAATGACATATTTTGATTGATTACACTGGTAACTCTGAAACCTGGTACAGATTACCTTTTGCCCTCAGTGGGGCTTTACCTGAATCATTCCTCTAGAGCAAGAAAGCTGAACATCATTACTTTCAGAGTGATAAATCAGAGAAGGGTAGGAATTGAAAGGGCACTCGACTTTTTCTTCAATTTCTTGAAGAATAAGACTACTAGAGGATTAGTTCTTGGCCACCACTTTTTTGTAATTCTCTGGGCAACAAACTAGTCCTCGACCTAGATGGAAAAAATGGTGAGAAAAAAAGGAAGGGGAAGAGAAGAAAGAATGAAAGAAGGGGAGAGCAAAGGAAGACCAGTCTTACAAATACAGGACAAGAGGAAAAATAAAGTTCAGAATTCTTTCAACTCATTGGAATTTCCCAAGGTGCTTAAAGTGACAGGAACTGCACGGGACCTCAAAGTGAGAGCCTTGTTTATGGGTGTATACATAGAAAGGTTCAATAGGAATGTCCCGTCAATTGGAAGGATATAGAAGAGCCCGCATTATTTCATTTTTGTCAATAACGCTCTCATTCAAATCTGTAGTTCACCCTCTCCCCGTGCTATTCTGCCTACTACGGGATCCCCTTTCACACTTGCTCATTCACCATGTACTAAAAGCCAAGCACTGGGATTGGTGCTGCAGACACAAAGAAAAACAACGTACTGCCTCCTACCCTCAGGGAGATCCCGGTCACTGGGGGAGACGCTAGGACTGTGCTCTGCAAGGGTGCAATGGGAGAAGTGCTTAAGTAGAAAGTAACAAAGAGCAACCAATAGCCCAGAGGATGGGGCTCTAACTTAGGGACTGAGATAAGGGGTCATAGGAGGAGTACTCAGTTAGGTTCTCCAAGAAACAGAGACAGATTTGTGTGCAACAGGTGTCCTGGATCAGTGCTTACTTGTAAAAGTGAAGGAGACAGGACTGGGCAGAGTTGAGATGCGGTTGCCAAAGAGGCCTCGGCGGATCCCACAGGAAGTCAGCTCTGAAGCTGGAATAACCTTTCTGAGGGGACACGAATTGAGACAAGGGAGTCAGATCGTGGTACCTTGCATTCACTACTCCTTAGATGTGGGCAGTCCCACAAGGGGGAGGGTCATAACCTCAGGCACGGCTGCTCCCTTGGACCAAGGGCAATTCTGGGAGAGGGATCGATGTATGAGCCTGCAGCAGGCAGCACCCTAGCACTGGGGAAAAGGGCACCCTGGGCCTGAATAGGAGATGGGGCAGCAAACCACAGCATCCACTACAGGAGGCTTTCTAAAACGGGAGCAGCCGGGGTGTTCTGGAGTGTGCAAATACTGACAAGGAGAGCAAAGTGTCCTAGGCAGAAAAAACACCAATGGGACCTTCAAGGAGCATCCAGCTTTGGGAAAACTAAGAGAGCTTCAGCATGGCTGCAAGGCAGGGCAAGGGGAGGGGAGTGGGGAGAGATGGGACAGGAGACTGGGCAGCCAGATCCAAAAGAACTCCACTTGCTGAGCTGAAGGGTCTGGATTTTGTCTCGGAAATCAGGGCAAAGCCAGAGAAGGATTTTCAATACTGTTTATAAAATTATTTTCTAATTTATATTCATAAAGTTTGGGAGTACAATTAAGTACAAAGGAGAAAATAAAATACACCTATAATCCCACCACCCCAAGATAACCATAATTAACATTTTGATGGTTTCCTTTCTGGTATTTTTCTATTTATAGAGATACATATCTAGGCAGAGAGAGAAAGGTTTTCAAAAAATCGGACAGAGATTTTACCATATACTTTGTATGTTGCTTTTCTGGTTTATATCATAAGCATCTTCATGTCATTTGTTTCCAGATCTTTGTCTACAATTCTTATTGTATCACTAAGATAAATTCCCAAAAAGAAAGACATCAGGCCAAAAGATAGAAACATATTAAGACTGAGAACACCAATATAAAGGTTTAAGAGATAAAGCTGGACACATGGAAATGTATTTTCTTTATTTCCTTTATTTCTTGTTAACTCACCTCTTTGTCTTCAATGGAGAACATGGGGAGAAATTCAAGCAAGTAACGGGTGTTCCAGTTCATCAAGGGTCTGTCATGATGGCTTATGAGGTCATGACACAGACCCACAGGGATTGCACAGACATGCTGAGACCGAACAGCATTGCAAAGATCATGTCAGGTAATACCTATGCGCCACATCCAAAACTTGGTCTGTCTTGACCCTCACTCAATTGGAGTATTCAGATCTCATTTTTTTCCTTCCCCTTGGAAATGATCCAAAAGTCCAAGGCCTAGCATCAGATGACCTTTAAGACCCCTTCTGCTCCTGAAATTCTCTGATAGTATCTCTGTGAATGCTCCTCACAAGTGAGCTACATTGTATTGGCAGCGCTTCCAACATAATGCTCCTTCCCCTAAGGCAGAGGGAAGAACCTATAAGCCTTCTATTGACATAATAGAAATTGCCCCAAATGCTCTCGAATTTATCTTTATTTGTGCTGCTGCCTATAAATTACTTTCTCGTGGGATATGGCTTGAATTATAGAAACATTCCACTCCTTCCTCCATTGGTTGCCAGCCCTTCCCCAGGGTCCCGGAATACTTCTTTTTGATGTTCCTTCCTAATTTTAATCCCAGTGTTATGTTCTGTTGGTAGTCCCTGGAGCCTACATCAGACATAATTCTCTCGCAACAGGAAGTTAGGTTCCGGTAATGTGACCAGCTCTGTTCGTTAGAACCCTTCTGACAACAAGCTCTCTCTCTTCGGTCTTCCTGACATGTGTTTATAATCACTTGGAGTTATCTCTACGGCAGCCTGAGTTGCCTTCCATCTGAAGTGGTCCTTGGGGTGGTGCTCATTAGGTTAGCCTGCTCCTGGGCTCTGTTGTTTTTTTAAAATCTGGCATCTCAGGAGGCAAAATGGTCTCATGAAAAGAAGAGCAAATCAGTATCAAAAGGTCTAGATTCTTGGCAAAGTTCTGCCAGTAACGATCTACATGACAGCAGAAAATTTGCTTCCCATCTACTCATCTCTCTGAGTTGTCATAAGAATAAAACAAAATAATACTCATCAAGACACAAAACAGCATGCACAGTTGCATAGATGAAGATGGCATTTTATTGCTGCAATCTTCTTGATATGAATGGGTAAGAAATAATGTAGTCCACAAAACAAGTGTATTCATTCACAAAATATTTGTTAATCCTACCTGGGAAAACAACAGACACTTGGAGAACAAAGAAAAATGGGATTTAGTCGGTATAGAGTCAAGGGTTCAGCGACCAGATGGAAAACGGACACACAAACAAATACTTGTCGCAGTGAATAGCACTGTAATGGACTTATATAATCGATGTGGGAGCACAGAGGAGGAAGCAGCTAGCCCTGCCTAGGGAGGTCAACAAAACAACAGGCAACAGGTAATCTTCCAGCAGAATCCTGAAGGATGGAAAAGGCCCAGGTAGATAAATCAGAGAAGAAAACATCACTTATAAAATCTCCACAGCAAGTATAGAAAACCGAAAGTCCATCAGCGTGCAGGAGTGCCGTGTGTGTGTCAGGAAATACTAAGTCTGGAAGGAAGGCCGGAGCCTTGTTCCCCAGCATGGGCTAATGCATTCGCCCTCTGGGCAAGACGGAGCCAGTGACATGCTTTAAGCATGGATGTATTTGTCACGGTCCAGTCAAGAAACATATGGCACACTGAAATCGGTAATTTAAGACGAGTTTTTTTGGTTTGTTTGTTTTTGGTTTTTTTGAGACACAGTCTCGCTCTGTCGCCCAGGCTGGAGTGCAATGGTATAATCTCGGCTCACTACAATCTCCGCCTCCCGTGTTCAAGCGATTCTCCTGCCTCAGCCTCCTGAGTAGCTGGGATTACAGGCGCACACTGCCACGCCCGGCTAATTTTTTATATTTTTAGTAGAGATGGGCTTTCACCGTGTTCCCCAGGCCCGTCTCAAACTCCTGAGCTCAGGCAATCCACCCACCTCAGCCTCCCAAAGTGCTGGCACTTTGTACAGGCATAAGCCACCACGCCCGGCCAAGAAGAGTTTATAAAGGAATTATGTTTAAAGGTGTGGGCAAGGTAGAGAAACCACAGAGGGCACTGTTGCCATCCTTAGACTTGGAAGGGTAAAGAGAGAAATGGGTACTAAAGCTTGGAGGAGAAAGACATGTGAAGAAGGCATCCAATGGAAGCTGTCACCATCAGTTGAGAGATGCAGCCAGCCAGCAGTGACCCCCAGGGAAAACGTTAGGGAGGTAAATGCCCCTTCACTGCTCCCATCTTTCCCATCTCACCAATGCTCCCCATTGACCAAACCCAGCCAGAAGCCACAGGGCAATAGAGCTTTGGAAGAAGAAGACAGAGTGGAGAAGGATGGGCCTGGAGTGACAAGGGAAAGCTACCGAGCACTAGGCAGGTAACACCAGATTACAACATCTGCCAGGAAGCAATGTGGACAAAGGGAGCTGAAGAGAATGCAGGAGAAATGTAAAGGCATAATCCAGGGGAGAAATGATGGGGATTCAATAAAGCAGTGGTGGTGGCAATGAAGGGTACGATGGACTCAGAGAAGATTTAGAAAGAAGATTTAGAAGATACAATCTAAGGAACTTGGTGGCTACTCACTGGGATCTCCCAAAAGTTATTTCTTGTGCATGTACAGCTCTCCAGGTGATAACTAAAACAACAAGGAAACAAGACGATTATGAGGGATACAGCCTGCCATTTTGGATGTTTGAGACTCACCTTCCTTGAAGCAGCTCTTCTGAGCAGTGGCACCAATCCTTGGTTTTGAAAGCCACGAACCGTGTTGAATGTCTCAACAGTCATGATCTCAGGAGAAGCATGGCAACTCTAGTGGGTTTCATGATGGCCCCAAAAATATAGGTCCACATCCTGGAACCTGTATATGTGACCTTATTTGGGTAAATGGTCTTTACAGACGTAATTAAGAGATGAGATGAGATTACCCTGGATTATTGAGGTGGGCCCTAAATCCAGTGTCCGTAAGTGTCTTTATGAGAGACAGAGGAAGAGACATGGAGAAACAGAGAAGGTTATGTGAAGATGGAGGCTGAGAATAGAATAGTCTCAGGAACACTGGAGCCACCAGAAGAAGCTGGAAAATGCTGAAAGGATCCTCCCTCAGAACCTTCGGAGGGAGTGTGATTTCAGACGTCTAGCCTCCAGAACTGTGGCACAATAAATTTCTGTTGTTTAAGCCATCAGTTTTTAGTAATTTGTTATGGCAGCCCTAGGGAATTAATACAGCAATAAACAGCAACCAAGAAAAACCAAAAGCATATTCTGAGGGTCTATGTTATGGTCTGTAAGTAAATTGAGGCCAAACTTACACTTCATTCACTTTTTTTTTCCCCTGTGGCAAACCTGTCTGGTGAGCCGGGGTAGTACCTGGCTAAAAAAGTCCATGTTTTAGGTTGACTAAAGCCAGATAGCAAAGTTTTAAAATTCCACATTTACAACCCGAGATGTGCACAACACTGTGTGGCACTCACAGCACAACCAGGCAAAATCAGTTAAAACTACAGAAAATTTCTGAAGTTCGGCCAACACCCACCACCACCTGCCCCCAGAGCGATCTTGCTAAACCACCAGGTGAAACTCTTGCTGTCGTTCAGCATGCAGCCAGGCATGTGCCTTTAACTTTAGCTGTCTCTCTCACAGGCACAGGTTAGCCCCAGAAGAAAAATGCAAGGACTAAACTTGCTTACTTGAGGTCATGTGTTCTAGATGCTGCAGTTGGCCCAAATAAAATAAAATCTGCATAAAAGACAGGTAGTCGTAGACACGTTGAAACATGCTTGAAGGTGATTCCAAATATGTTGATATCAACATTGGCTTTGCCAACTAGGCTTTGTCCCTTTATGACAAAGAACTTCAGAGACACCCTGGCATATCAGGATATAAGGGTTTTAATTTGTTGCTTGGGTGTCTATGCTTGGGTGGTGTCACTGAACAAACCAGAGAACCCAGTAGGAAGAGCACATTTGATGATGTGGAACAAAGAGGTGACAGCTGCCATCTTGGATTTGTCATATTTAAAATGCATGAGGTTACCAAATATATCTGGAGCTTAGGAGTGAAATTTGAGTGAACAACCCAGGTAATTGTTGTTTTCCCCTGTAAAAGCAGAAATTGTTTACATCTTTTTGATGAATTTCTTTCTAAATATCATTTCATAGAACCTGATTTCACTTCTGTATAGCTCAGGGCTTGCTCCTTCTTACCAAAAGCAAGATTTCCATTTGAATACACCTTGCTTCCAAGTTGCCCACTGACCCCACTCTTAACTCCCAGAGTATCCCCTTGGTAGTCTAAACCTATAAAGGTAACTCCATCCTCCTTATTAGAGGTGAAGATTGGCCGTGTCACCCAGTTCTGGGCAACAAGATGGGATGGCTAAGAGGCTTCTAGGAAGGAGGTACATTGCTTTTCCGGAAGAAGTACTAGAAACCAGCTCACTCTCACTCACTCACACTCTCTGGACACAGATAAGGGAGCACTAGTATTAATGTGCTGGCAACCATTCTATGCTCACAAAGACAGGAAGCCCCAGGAGCGAGTGAACACTCATAGGCAGAGATAGAGGTAACCTAGGGGCTAACAAGCATCAATAAACCACTGGCCTCTCCTCTCCTGAGCCAACAAGTGTCCTTATCACTTAGGAAAGTTTTTACATTTTCTATGAATTGCCAGTGTAAGCACCCTAACCCATACCGGTTTCTTCTGAAACCACACTACCTGAGACCTTTTCTGGTGAAGATCCTGTCACTGGTCAGTTGTCCCTTCTCAGTGACAAATGAGACCACATGCGCTAAAGCCCGTAGCCCAATACTTAGCACTCACTAGATGCTCAATAGATGTTAGTTCCTGTCACTTTGTCTTGCCTCTCAGCTTTGATCACTTCCTCTCCCAGATCTTCACCATTGCTTCAATGCTTTGTACACTAATGGCCAGGTCCCAGCAGGCCTCCAGATGGCTCAATGGTTAGAAGTCTCACTGCCTAGGAAGTACTGGAACTGGGAACTCCATGATCCACAAACACCAGCAAATGAGAGACGTTGTTTAGTAGACTGCTACCATGGCTAGTCACGTCACGGGGGTTCTCACTTTTCCCAGGATTAGCATGAACACCAACACCCAGTAAAATCTGGATTTCAATCATCCAGAGCCAGTTGAAGATGTTTCACTCCTGAGTCATCATTGGCAGTAATCAGTTGTCACATGGCAGATGTTCAAAACAGACTGATTAATAAAGAATTATGATTATTAGATGATAGTAATAGTGAGAGGAGAGTGAGATGAGAGTGGGCTCATGGTATTGCTAAAGAAGGCCAAGAATGTTTACCAGTAACTTCTCTTGAAAACAGAGCTGCTGTACTTCCCCACTCCGTCTCCCTAAATGGCCTCGTTCCAGGATTGGGCCCATCAGAAATTGGGAAAGAAAGGAGAGAATGGGGAAGGAAAGAGAAAGAAGGAAGGTGCATAAAAAGAGTTGTGTCTCAAAGTTTCCTGAGCTACAACACTGCCCTAGAATGATCTGTTCTCTAAGGTGTCCCAAGAAATCTTCCCCAAATGGTTGTGGTTTTGTCTTTTTGCTTTTTTGTTTCAAATTCATTCTGATTTGATTGTGAGATATATGAATCTTACAGTAACCTCATGAAACACTTGCGGAGACCTTGGGATATTGTGAAAACATGCTGAGAGCGCTGGCCTGAGAACACTAGCCTGGGTGGACCACTCCCTCCTGCCTCACCGGTGACTCACTTGGTGACTCAGTGCTTGTCACGCAGAGATCCACTGGGCCCATCTGCAGCTCACCTTCCTCCGCCTACCTTGAGGAAAACTAGGGACTCATTAGACAAAGTGTTCAAACTGTTTTCTGTTCCTCCAGGCATACGTTGTATGTATACAAGGCATTATCATCTCCCACACATTAAGGAGCAGTGGAAATCAGAAGTGGGGAATAGGAGGGTGGGGGCATTGGAGGGGGAATCTTACTTTCACAAAGATGTTAATTGAATGTTACCAGCAAAGCAAAGACCTAGAAATTTAATAAAATAGAAAAGATTCTGATTATTGTTTTCACTATCAAAATTTCTAATTTCTTGAGGACTTTAAAAAAAAGAAGGCGGCCAGGGGCAGTGCCTCACACCTGTAAACCCAGCACTTTGGGAGGCCAAGGAGGGAGGATTGCTTGAGCCCAGGAGTTTGAGACCAGCCTGGCCAACATGGCGAAACCCCATCTCTACTAAAAATGCAAAAATTAGCTAGGCATGATGGCATGTGCCTGTAAACACAGCTACTCGGGAGACTGAGGCAGGAGAATTGCTTGAACCCAGGAGGTGGAGGTTGCAGTGAGCCAAGATCATGCCACTACACTCCAGCCTGGGCAACAGAGAGAGACTCTATCTCAGAAAAAAAAAAAAAAAATTAACCATGCGCAGTGGTGCATGCCTGTAGTCCCAGCTACGGGGAGGCTGAGGCAGAAGGATCCCTTGAGCCGGGGAAGTTGAGGCTGCAGTGAGCCATGATCATGCCACTGTATTCCAGTCTGGGTGAGAGAGAGAGAGAAAGTCTTAATGTGCCAGTGCAAACTTCCATTTCACATATATTAAATCTCCTTTTTACCCTAAAAGACTGTAAAATATCCTGTAATATTTAAATATTTGCACTTTTATTTCTCTCCCATATAATCACCTCACCTTGAGTTCATGCAAATATGTGAAATCTTCAAACATAATAGGAAGCCAAGTTGCTCACAGAAAGGAAACCTATGACAACCTTCGTTACTGCATGCCAAAAATGTCAGGCCAATCTACTAATTTACTAGAACCAAGATAAAACCAGCCCAGCCAGCCAGCCAGTGCTCAGGAGTTCCCTCTCAAACATATGCAGGGTTAACAAAATATTGAGCCTAAACTCATTTAGAAAATGAGACTTTGTGTTTTTTTTTTTTTTTAAGCAGAGGCTGCTTGCTGACCCAGCCTTCCAGTCAAACAGCTAAAACTCAGCTTGTCCTGTTTCCCTTGAGCTCTGAGTTCTAAAGTCCCCTAGTTTCAATACATTTTGCCAGAAATAACTTGAAGGATCTCCTGAACAGGCACCAAAGCTCTTGTAACAATGTAGTCACTTTAAATTAACATCCTAATTTAAAATAACTAAACCTGATTTTTGTTCGTGATCAAAATTTATATTGGAACACCCCCCCAGAGGTCAAATTTAACGTATTCACTGACAAACAAGACAAGCAGGGAGGGCATTTACTGACAACCAAGAATTGGAACAGGATGTCAAAAGCAAGGCTGTTTCTGAAAAGAAAATGTTAATAGTTTATTTATATTGCCAATCACTGTGGGTTGAACCTAACCCTTAATTAGGCAAAAGAACCAATGGGTAAGTCCTCCTCTCCCAAAAGATTTTCTTTTCCTGCAAGTTCCTGTTAGAAAGCAGCAA
The DNA here is from genome assembly GCF_028885655.2 of Pongo abelii. NCBI lineage: Eukaryota > Metazoa > Chordata > Mammalia > Primates > Hominidae > Pongo > Pongo abelii. The sequence goes on from NC_071990.2 coordinate 14,669,477, forward strand.
CCTAGAGGAAAAAGACCTTTAAAAAGAAAAAAGATTATGTGTGTGCCAAAACCTGGAAACAACCAAAATGAGGTAAATGGTGGCTCATCCATACTATGAAATACTACTCAGCAATAAAAAGGAGTGAACTATTGATACACAAAATAACTTGGGTAGAATTCAAGGGCATTATGCTGAATTTTATAAAGCTAGTCTCAATGTATCATATACTATACAATACCAATTAGATAGCATTCTCCAAATGACAAATTATAGATTGCAGAACAGATTAATGGTTGCCACGGGGCTAGGAATGGTGAGTAGAATATGATTATAAAGGGGTTACAATGAGGGAGATCTTTGCGGTGATTAAATAGTTCTGTATCTTCTTGCATCTACACATGCAATAAAATGGCATAGAACTATGCACATGCATTGCACCAATGTCAATTTCCTGACTCAGATGCAGGACGACAATTATGTAAGATGTGATCATTGGGGGAAGCTGGGTGAAGGGCACACAGGACCACTCCACACTATTTTTGCTATCATTGCAACTTTTTGCAAATCTATCATTATTCAAAATTAAAAAGTCAAGAGAAAGCAAGCAAAAAAGGATGAGGGGGGAAGTAACAGAAAGAAAGAAAGAAAAATAAACAACTTGGGATGGATATTGACAACTCCAGAGATGAAAGATGACAGGAAAGATTTGAAGGAGGGGACAGCAGGGTAAATATTAAAGGTTACAGTCAGGCAAGCTGACAACCAGAAACTGTTTGGATTGTAAATTGTAAATGAACTCAGTGGACAGAGAAGGGGAAAGATCATTGAACTGTTACCCCTGAATGACAAGGATAGAAGTGAAGCACTGTGAGCCCAAGACATGGAGTAAATGTGGCAGGAGCAGCTCCAGGAAAGCCCGGTGGAGACGGAAGAGAAAAGGAGGGGGCAGATGTAGTAGCTGACGCTTCCTAGGATGTGACATGCATCAGGCGAGAGAAAGGGATGACTGGGGGAAATGTCCGACCTAGGAAGAAATACTGAGAAAAAAAGACACGCCATAGAGATCAGTAAGTTGAGGAAGAAGAGGCAAAATTCTTGGCCATGAGCAGAATTACTGATAAAATAATGACGACATGATAAAAGAATATCACAGGCAGGGGAGTTGGAAGGAGAAAAGAGCTCACTCAGATTTGGAAAGTCACAAAACAAAACAAAACAGTTCTTCAGGGAAGAAAAATAATGAGCAGCAAAATACAAAACACCATGACCTCTGGAAAGGTGTTCCCTGCACAGGTCTAGAAACTCAACAACAGACATCCTGAATTTTCCAGATGCATTTAACAAATACCTTTGAAATATCCCAATACGTATCAAGTCTACATCAAGCCTGATTTTCACATCAAAAGACCCCCATGATCATAATGAGCACTATTAATGCACAAATTACACAAAGCTGCAGGAAGCTGAAGTGCCAAAAGGGAGCAAAAAGCTGATAAGCCAACTTTTGAGCAAACATCTTGAATTCCCCCAGGGATACGGACCACCAGGATCACCAAACTCTGGTGTCCCTATGAGAATAAGCAATCAGTAATATTAAAACCTTAAAATTAAGGTAGTAATAACATCTTAGAATCTGAGATTTTAATGTATTTATTTATTTGAGACGGGGTCTCACTCTGTGCCCAGGCTGGAGTGCAATGGCGTGATCTTGGCTAACTGCAACCTCCACCTCCCCTACTCAAGCAATCCTCCCACCTCAGCCTACCGAGTAGCTAAGACTACAAGCTTGTGCCACCATAAACAGCAGATTTTTGTAGAGATGGGGTTTTGTCATGTTGCCCAGACTGGTCTCGAACTCCTGGGCTAGAGGGATTTGCCTGCCTTAACCTCCCGAAGTGCTGGGATTACAGGCATGAGCCACAGCGCCCAGCCAGAATCTGAGATTCAGTGTGGGCATAAAGGAATTGTTATCACACAGTGACAGCCCAAGTTCATGGTCTTTACAAGAAATACTGTGAAACCCCCAAGAGGGTAGCCCCTACATAAAGAGAAGGAATAAAGACGGCTGGCCACTCCTCACAGATGGAGAAGTTAAAAAAACAAAATCCCAGTTTCTCTCTCAGCTACTGGGTAAATAGCCATTCAGAATGCTTTGGAAACATTCACTTAAAAATGGGAGAAGAATTGATGTCATTCTGAAAATGTAGTTAGACAAGAATTCAGTCATCTCCACTGCCACCAAACCCAACCTCCAAGCTTGGATAAGAAGATAGCAAATATTCTAAAAATTAAGAAACCCAAAGCTTATGGTAAACTTTGCAAGATATCATTCCCCAGTGAATTATGTTCTTGTGGTAATACAAAAACATCTCATTTTTCTTAGCAGTTGTTTCATGAATGCCTTGCAAAAGAAAGCATGAGTTTTTAGGGGGAATCCTCTGCTAAACCATAGAGAATGCTGGGCTTCCAGATCTGTGGGTGGGCTGGTGCCAACGACTGAGAGAGGTGAGAAGTGAAATTTTTCTGCAAAAGAACCATGGCTGAAGGAGAAGATTTCTCTAAAACAGAATTTGAGAAGCTACTTGGTGGAAGATTTTAAAGACCCAAAACAACAGCTGAGAATAGAATTGGGGAGGGACTTCTCATGGTGATTTGGGAAATTAAACTCTGAGCATCACGAGGTGTAAATCCCCTCTTCGATCTTCCTTATAAAATGTTCAGTAAAGTTTGCACTCTCACTTTTCAAGAGTGAACTTCCTTTGAGAGAAAAACACAGAAGTATAGAACCCTGCTTCAAGATTGGCACAAGGGCAAAAGCATAGTTGTAGAGTGACCCTTTTATTAAATATTAATTATTTAATATGAGAAGAACCTGAGGAAAACCAAGCACAAAGGAAGAGGGAGGGGAAGGGAGGTGGTGAGATGATTACCTTCTTCTTTTACTAAAATTTAGAATACTTGAGTCACTTACTCTTTCCTGGTTTCCAAACATGCTCTGTGGAGATGTGTGAGAGCCTAAGGTTTATTACTCGGGTGTCAGCTCATTCATTCCCCACCGCAAACCTCAAGTAGCTTTTAGTATCACAAAGATCATTCTCAGCTCTAATATCTTTTTCCCTTCTCAGTATCTCGAAAGCCTCCTCATCCTCCTCAGAAACAAATCTAGGTGTCTTTAAAAAGATCATATGTTATTTTCTTTGCTCTGTTGCTGCTTCTTCCTGTGGTTATCATCTCATTATAGTTCTTTCCGTAAAATGTTACGCTTAACTCTTTTACCAAATCACCAGATAATCTCATTGCCACTACCTGAAATACTGTTTTTTTCCAGAAGGGTTGGCCATTGTAGGAAGCGAAAAATTGATGTGAGTCTGTATATTTATCCCTTTGCAATTACACTCTATCACCGAGGTAGACTAGATCTTCATTTTCCTTTATCCCCAAATCCAGACTGTAAGTTTCTTTTTATTTCAAACAGCAAAATAGAATTCAGCACACACAACTGACAGCAATGGATGGGTAGATGTCTGTGTTAGTCTCATTAGCATTCGCCTCTGTGAGACTGAAAGAGCAGTTTGCAGAGCCCCTTTTCACAGGGAGCCTGGGCAGCCGTCAGAGGTGGAACCAGAACTCGTCTTGGAGCAAGAAAGAGCTGTCCTCCAATCCTGGCTCTGCCCTTGCCACTCAACACTCTTGACAAAGTTTCCTAACTGCTTGAAAAGTCATTAAAACAGAGATAAAATTTTCCTTACAGATAACAGGAACGAAAGTTCAAGGCACACAGTGGAGGCTGAATTCCCAGTTGTTCCTTAACCCCAACCACCCAAAGATTAATTGATCAGAAAGAAGTTTTAATGACTCCCTAATTTCCCAGCCAATCCGCTTTCTAATTCACTTTTCTCAACGCTGTCCACTCTCTGCCATTAATCTGTCCTCTTGTTTGTTCTACACCCTTACCCACATAGTGTATAATTATCCTCCCCCAGTTTTCGGAAGAAATGGCACCACAATACTTGCTATAATAGCCATGGTTGTTTGAAGTCCCTGAACAACTGGACACTAAGTTGTTGATGTGATTGGAGGAGGAAGAATGACAGTGTTAGGTGTTGTTCAGTGCAGGACAGTGACCCCATTCAGGGTAGATGGCTAATTTTTCCCCAGTTAGTAAAAGGGATCTGTATCCTTCATGTTCTCTCCCGCAACACCTCCAAGACAGTCTTACTAAAATATTCTTCCTCATGCTCTTCCTGCTCAAAAATTTGTCAGTCATCCAACCCACAAATGCCTATTGATTGTTACTGCCATACCGTCCCTCAGTTGTCAATCAAGATGCTGTTTGCTTTATCCCAGAAATAAAGGACTAGGGTACATGCTATGCCCACAAGCCTCCTGCCTTGTCAGAAAGCTTTGTTTTCCAGCCTCTCCAGCCTTCTCCTGGACTGTGACGCGGAAGCCCCCATTGCAAGAAGCCATCATAAAAGGTTGGAGATAAAACTACTGGAAACAATCTTTTTTTAAATGCCATTTTGCTTTTCTGTAGTCCTTGAGCCAGGCTTTTGCGCTAGCACCATGGTCTCTCTCTGGCCTGTGGCCATTCCTCTCCTCTTCCGTTTTCTCACCAGGTCTGACACTGTTTTGCATTTCCCACAGCTGTGAACACAGCACTCTGCAAATACTTTGGTTCAATGTAGACATATTGTCTTGATTTGATTTCTCCTAGGATCTCAGTAGCTTTGTTGGCTGAATTCTTAGGCCTTTGAGTCACCTGATGCGTAGGGCTGGCAGATTTAGCAAATAAAAATACAGGATGCCCAGTTAAAGTTGAATCTCAGATAGACGATGAATAATTTTTATATGTCCTATACAATATTTAGTAAATATATGCAAACAATTCATTTTTTATCTGAAATTCAAATATAACAGGGTATTCTATACTTTATCTGGAAAGCTTACTGGTATGTCACCCAAAACCAACCAAGAGATTAATCTCTATGTTTAGTTAGTGACTTCTAGGCAACAGAGATGACCTCTGTGTGGCAAAACTCTGATAATCCCTGATTACAAGAGAGAGAAGGGGAAGAGTGAATATGGGAACTCTGGCAACAGCATATTCAAATCGTCTGTCTGGCAAAAAAAGGGCTTTGCCCCATTCTACCGAGTCAAGGTGGCTGATTGCATTTCAAGGGATGGGGCAAGTCGGGGGGGCCATGGAGGCCTGGAGCGAGAAATTGTTGCAAAGCAGTGGTATGCAATAACTGCTGCCCTTCTAAGAAAGTGAATTCTTGCCAGGCGTGGTGTCTCATGCCCATAATCCCAGCACTTTGGGAGGCCGAGGCGGGCGGATCACGAGGCCAGGAGATCGAGACTATCCTGGCTAACATGGTGAAACCCCGTCTCTACTAAAAATACAAAAAATTAGCCGGGCTTGGTGGCAGGCTCCTGTAGTCCCAGCTACCACTCAGGAGGCTGAGGCAGGAGAATGGCATGAACCCGGGAGGTGGAGCTTGCAGTGAGCCAAGATCGCGCCACTGCACTCCAGCCTGGGTGACAGAGCGAGACTCCGTCTCAAAAAAAAAAAAGCAAAGAAAAGAAAGAAAGAAAGAAAGTGAATTCCCCCACAAGAGTCCCCACCAGCCCTGCCTTGTAAACATGTTCTAAATCAAGGCTGAATAGAGGTGGAAAGTGTGGTCAGGTATGCGTCTTGGAAAGTCATCCCTGCCCAGTAAGCCACTCCAGTCTGTAGAGTCACAGTCTTGAATATTTTTGGACAACAGAAAAATAAACACCCATGCCCAGAAGTCAGGAGCATCCCCAGGGATTTGGGCAACTCTCACATTATCCAAGAAAGTTGGCAGCATATTTTCTACCTAGAGAACGAGGGTACTTTTTCCTTTGTAATATGATTTCTTGGCTGAAGAGGAACTATTAGTCACCCTGAGATGCTCTGCAGAAATGCAAGATGATATTGTATTGTATTAATGTCACTTAATGGTAGCTGTCAATGATGGTGATGGAATAAATATGGAAAAGGAAATTACTGTAATTGATTGACAGTCTGGAATCTTCCATATTCGACCTAATGAGAGAAACCTATGAGCAGCAGCTTCCAGTGCAGGCTATTAATGCAAATCATATGCACCGTACTGGCATGCTGAATTATGCAATGCCATGTGAATGTCTAATCCATTTCACCAGGCTTGTCTTTATCCAGAAAAACAATATATATATTTCGCTGACATGCTGATTAGTATATTAGGAGAGTTTAAGAAGTTTGGTGCTAAAGTAGGTGCCATCGTAGTGTTATTAATTTAGTTCTGAACAAGACAAACAGCTCTGTGCAGCCATCAAAATCACTACACAGGTCTACAAGATAACTTTGTCAAGACGGATGGGAATTTACAGAAAAGTCTTGTGATATGTGGAAGGAATTAGCAAATAGATAAGGAGCACACAATTTTTCTAGAAAACCACTGTCAAGGACTCGGTCCCCATGCACAACCAGACATGTGCCAAGACATCTACCATGCCTGCACAGTTCTGTTTTGCAGTGGTTCCGAAACTTGTGGAAAGTTCTAATAGAACCAGATGTAAAAAGTCGAGGGAATAACAGGTAAAAATAAGATTTAGGCCCTGCTTTGGGGACCCCATGGAGATGTAAGTATTGGCCAGACATCATCTTCAAGAAGAGCAAAACACTCCCTGTGGGAATATGCTTTATATGGGAAGAAGTCTTTGTGATAGAAAAATAAGTTGCCAATTACCCACTAATTACTCATCCCCAAAACTCACAGCTTTGAGAAGTCCATGGCCCTAACTAAGCTCTTCACTCTCTGTACATATCAATACTTAAAATTTGGACCAATAGAGGAAGTGACTAGAATTCTAACTATGCGTCCCCCAGCTCCTAGGAGTAAGCTCTGACCTGGCTGCTCGGAGGTACCACAAATGTCCCCAGATTGGCAAGCACTGGACTGAAAGAGAGAGAAAGAGAAGGTGTCATGTACTGCAATTTCCCACTAATGGTCTACAGAAAGTCCTAAGTTGGTGCAGAGATTTTTTTTTTTTTTTTGAGACCGAGTTTCTCTCTTGTTGCCCAGGCTGGAATGCAATAGCGCAATCTCACTCCGCCTCTTAAGTTCAAGCGATTCTCCTGCCTCATCCTCCCGAGTGGCTGGAATTACAGGCATCCACCACCACACCCAGCTAATTTTTGTATTTTTAGTAGAAATGGGGTTTCACCATGTTGGCCAGGCTTGCCTTGAACCCCTGACCTCAGGTGATCCACCCGCTTCAGCCTCCCAAAGTGCTGGGATTACAGGCATGAGCCACCGCACCCAGCCAGAGATGAATTTTTTATTTAATTCCACACAAATGTTTTGAACACCTGTCATGTGCCAGGTGCTGTGCTAGACCCTGGATATACAAGCTTACATTCTAATGGAAGAGACAGTAGGAGGTGATGATTACAAGAGGATGCGAAGAGTGTCACAAAAGAGGAAAAAGCACAGGTATATAAGGGGGACTGAAGTAGCCTGGAGGCTCGGGAAGCTCTCGTTGAGGAAGAAGTCCTTAAGCCAGGACTCCACAGATACTGAATTTTTTAAATTGATAAATATAACAAGAATTGTATATTTTTATGGTATACAACATGATGTTTTAACATATGCATACACTGGCATTCCAACTAGCTAAATCAAGCTAATTAACATATCCAATATCTCACATACCTATCATTTGTTGTAATACGAACATTTAAAATCTATCTTAGCCATTTTCAAGTATATAATACATTGTTATTAACTATAGTCACTATGTTGTACAATTGATCTCCTAAGCTTATTCTTTCTACCTAAAATTTTATATTCTTTGACCAACATCTCTATAACCCTGGCCCATCCACCAGCCCAGCCTCTGCCAACCACCATTCTACTCTCTGCTTCTATGAGTTCAGCTTTCTGAGATTCCACACATAAGTGAGATCATGCAGTATTTGTCTTTCTCTGCCTGGCTTGTTTCACTTAGCATAATCTCCTCCGGGTCCATTTATTTGTTGCAAATAACAGGATTTCCTTCCTTTTTAATGGCTGAATAATATTCCATTTTATATATGTAAAGTATTTCATTATATGTAGATATCATGGAATATTCTTTATGTGACATATATATGCATATACATACATATCACATTTTCCTTATCCATTCATTCATGGATGGATGTTTGAGTTGTTTCCATATCTTGGCTAGTGTGAACAGTGCTGCAGTGAACCTGTGGGTGCAGAGATCTCCCTAACATACTAATTTCATTTCTTTTAGCTGTATACCCAGATGCAGGATTGCTGGATCATAGGGTAGTCCTATTTTTAATTTTTTGAGGAAATTTCATACTGTTTTCCATAATGACTATACTAGAGAGTGGGGTGCTTTTTCATTTTAATAATCACGTACTAATAAAAATGTGTATTAGGAAAAATATATACTTGACAAACTTATGATTTCATTGTCATTATATATACTGACATAAATTTTCCCTTTTAATTAATTAACTTATTTATTGAAGACATGGTCTCACTCTGTCCCCCAGGCTGAGTGCAGTGCCATGATCACAGCTCACTGTGGCCTTGAAATCTTGGGTGCAAGCGAGCCTCTCACCTCAGCCTCTCAAGTAGTTCGAACTGCAAGTGTGTACCACCATGCCTGGCTACTTTTTTTTTTTTTTTTTTTTTTTGTAGAGACAGGGTTCTCACTATGTTGCCCAGGCTGGTTTTGAACTCCTGAACTCAAGCAAATTCTCTCACTTTGGCCTCCCAAAGTGCTGGGATTACAGGCATGAGCCACTGTGCCCACTCAAATTTTCCCTTTTTAAATAAACCAATTTAATTTTTAAAGTGAGTTGACACAATATTAAGCAAACAACAGTGGAATTAGTCCTCACATATACTGCAGACTGTTAATTTGGTGGTGAGTGACGTTTCGGAAACCCATATGAGGGAGAGGTGGCAGGGAGGTGAAGAGGGGCTGCCCCGAGGACAGGGCCCTGCAGGGAGAGTTGAAATAACAAAACTAAGACAGAGAAAGTCGACTCAGAAAGTTCCTCCATGAGCTCTCACATATATTGGATTCTTCTTTCACCATCACCAGTCCCCTGTGGTGTAACGTATTCTCGTCAAATTTTCTATAGAATAATTGAGGCCCTCACGAGGTTAACTAAAACACTAAGGTCACCCAGCAAGTTAGCAGCGCAAAGAGAATTAACAAAACGGCCACCCTCGCCCAGTTGAGAACATCGGCATCTCTCACCTCCGAAGTTCCGAGGGTGGCGCAAGATGGAAAATGAAACTTTCTGTAAAGCAAACTGAGTAAAATAGAGGACTTCGGAGGAAAAAATAAGGGCTGCGGCTGGCTTGGAAAACATTACATTGTTTTCATTACCGTATGTACTTTGAGATGACCCAATTTGAAGGTGCTTGAAGAAGCTTGCTGAATGTATGTTCTGTCTCTTTTCCTCTTTCCAAATAAGGCTACATTCACAGGTGCTTGGGACTTCAGCAACTCATGACAGGGCAGACACAGTTCAACCCATAATACACAATACAGAATGTGGATTTTATTCTAAATGTAATATCTTGGAGAATTTTAAGCAGGTGAACGATATGATCTGATTTCTGCTTTTTAAAGGTCACTCAGGGCCGGGCGCAGTGGCTCACGCCTGTAATCCCAGCACTTTGGGAGGCTGAGGCAGGCAGATCATGAGGTCAGGAGATCGAGACCAGCCTGGCCAACATGGTGAAACCCCGTCTCTACTGAAAATACAAAAAAACAATTAGCCAGTTGTGGTGGCCTGTGGTCCCAGCTACTCGGGAGGCTGAGGCAGGAGAATGGCGTGAACCCGGGAGGCGAGCTTGCAGTGAGCCGACCGAGATCACACCACTGCTCTCCAGTCTGGGTGACAGAGCGAGACTGTCTCAAAAAATAAACAAACAAACAAACAAACAAAAACAAGGTCGCTCAGATTGCTGTGTGGAGAATGGATTATTAGGGCCAAAACCAGAGGCAGGGACACCAGTTAGTGCAAAAATTCAGGCAGGAGATGCTGGTGGCTTGGAAGAAGGTGTTCTGGTAACTGTGGGTATATGCCGCACTTAGGCAGGTGGGGCCTCCCAAAGAACTGAACCAAGAAATGAGCTAACACTCAATCCAGAGAACTCCCAGTCCCTAAAAAGCCAGGTTGGCCACACTGGAGAATCCACATCCTATCTAGCACAATGTCCGGCTCTTGCAAAGATGAGAAAGGTCGTTTCATGAAAGATAAATGAGTCCTTCTCAACATCCACTTTGTAGTTGAGTTTTCCACCTGGCCCCCAATTATCCAGATAACTTATTAAAAGGCCACTTGTCATCCATGAGTTTCTCTACACCAAGGGAAGATGGTTCCATTTCCCAGTCTCCACCATCATAAGGATAATGAGCTCTATAAGCCTATCCCTGTTGTATGAAGAGGAGAGGGTACTCAACCCAGAGCTCTTCCAGGAATCCTTAAACTGGCTGCATGGGTTTCTCAGTCTGGGAAGGCCAATTGTATTCAATCCATTGCCCTGGCTAATGCTTCCTCGGCCCTGCCACCACGATTTGCCAATCCCTTCTTTGTCCCTGCCCTGCCTCTTGCCCCATCTCTTTCCTTCCTCTGTCCCTGACCCCCAAGGCTCTCCTAGGCTTCCAGCTTCAGAGCTCATGATTCACTTACTCACCTAGCATTTATATGAGAGCACCTACTGTGTGCCAGGCTCTGCTCTAGATCCTGGGCATCCGGACACCATGCTTGCTCTCATGAAGCTTATATTCTAGTCAGAAGAGACAAGCAAATAGAAGAATCAGTTTGGCCAGGTACAGTGGCTCAGGCCTGTAATCCTAGCACTTTGGGAGGCCAAGGCTGGTGGATCACCTGAGGTCAAGAGTTTGAGACCAGCCTGGCCAATGTGGCGAAACCCCATCTTTACTAAAAATACAAAAATTAGCTGGGTGTAGTGGCGGGCGCCTATAATCCCAGCTACTTGGGAGGCTGAGGCAGGAGAATTTCTCGAACCCAGGAGGCGGAGGTGGCAGTGAGCCAAGATCACACCACTTCACTCCAGCCTGGGTGGAAGAGCCAAACTCTGTCTCGAAAACAAAACAAAACAAAACAAAAGAAGAATCAATTTAAAAACATCAAATAGTGATAGTGCTCTCTATGAAGGAGTATTTAAAAACAAAACAAAACACTAATGTGAAAGAAAGTGAACAAGTGAGTACTTTACAGTCTGGGAAAACCTCTCTGAGAAGATCATGTTTGTCAGGCTATCTAAATCATGTGAAGAGTAAGTGAACAGCAGTCCAGGTAGATGAATAGCTCATGCAAAGGCCCTGGGGTAGGGTGAAAGGGAAGGTTCACAGAGCTGAATGAAGGCCAGTGTGCAGTAATTCTCAATGGGGCTTCAGTGACAATATGATGTGTGACTGTTCCATGCACTTGGGGATTTGTAGCATCCCTGGCCTCCCTCCCACTAAATGCTGGTCAAGCCCCTAGTCCTAACTACTGAAAACTAGACACATACACTTTTTCCAGTGGCATTTGGGCAGCTGTAGTGCTGCCCCAGTCAAGAAGCACAGCAGGCAGGAATGAGCACAGTTCAAAGGGGACAAAGAGGAAGGTGGGCCTGCATCACACCAGCCTTGTAGGCAGGTGTATTATTTTCCTAGGACTACTGTAATGAAGCACCACAAATTGGGTGGCTGAGATAACACAACTTTATTAACTCACCGTTCTGCAGACTGGAAGTCTAAAATCAAGGTGTCAGCATTTCTAGTTCCTTCTGAGGTCTGCAAGGGAGGATCTGTCCCATGCCTTTCTTCTAACTTCTCGTGGGCTCAAGCATTTTGCTTTGTAGACACTGTGCTCCCTGTGCCTTCACATTGTCTTCCCTCTGTACATGTCTGTCTCTGGGTCTAAATTGCCTTTTTCATAAGGGCATCAGTCATATTGGTTTAGGGCCCACCTACCAAACCTCATCTTAACTTAATCATCTGCAAAGAACCTATTTCCAAATAAGGTTACATTCACAGGTACTTGGGACTTCAGCATCTTTTTGGGGGAGACACAGTTCAACCCATAATACAGGATATGGGATTTGGATTTTATTCTAAATGTAATCTCTTGGAGAATTTTAAGGAGGTTAGTGATATGATCTGATTTCTGCTTTTAAAATGTCGCTCAGGTTGCTGTGTGGAGAATGGATTATTGGCAGCAAGACCAGAAGCAGGGATACCAGTTAATGCAAAAATTCAGGCAGGAGATGCTGGCGGCTTGGAAGAAGGTGTCCTGGTAACTGTGGTCAGGTATATTCAGCACTTAGGCAGGTGGGGCCTCTCAAAGAACTGAACCAAGAAGTGGGCTAACATATCCAATGCTCTGCTAGGGAAAGCTGTCTGGGGACAGTCCACCCAAGTACAAACTGTGGGACTTGAAGGCAGCAGAGACCAGAAGACGACCTGGAGAAGTCTCTGAGTACAGAGGACAGAATTAGGAGATCTTCCAAGTGCCCTTCCAACTGCAGGGGTATATAGTGCTAACAATATCCACACTGTAAGTCAAGACAAGAATCTGCCTCTGCCATGTTGGGCAACTCAGGCCAAGCATTTACATGCGAGGGCAATGGCCTCGTTACCTCACTCTTGCTCCATCCCTCTCTCCAGCTGACAATGGCATACACCAGGGCCACACACTGCCACTTCCTTTTCAGAGCTGTACCAATACACATCCCTTCCAGTCAATTAATATTTCCATCTCAGTGAACAAGAACAAGTTAACACGCTGACAGTGTGGGCTACCTTCCAGGGTTTGTCTGCTGACAGATTAAAAAGTATGTCAACATGGCTTGATATTAACAAATATTGCAAAGCAGGAGCCTTTGTTTGTTTTGTTTTATTTTGTTTTCCTAGTTTATTGGTAGTGCTGGTGAACCTACACCTGCATTCATCCAAAGGTAGACCGACCAGGTGATGTCAGCCCAGCCAAGACCTCGGTATGTGAAAGTGCTGGTGAATTGCAGCAGCCAGTCAGTTGCTCACTCCTGCTGGATGAATCAGCCAGGAGAAGAGCAGCCAGAGAGTAGGTGTGCAGCTTCTTTATTATGCAATTGGAGGGGATGACATGGTTGTCATAAGGTGCACTTTTAAGTGACGTGAGTTTTCAATATCGAAGGTGAAAGCAATAGGAGAAGATTTTTGCAACTTTTAAAGAAAAGGTTTTTTTTAATGTTGTCTTTTAATTTTTTAAATAAAGCACTAACTCTGAACCTTTTCTCACTCTCCATCCTCTCTGGCTGCCTGCTCACAAATAGTGGTTAAGGGCTGTCTGACATCCAAGGTCACTGGACTGGCAGAGATACAGAGCCCCTCTAGAAGAGGGTTTGCCAACTATGGCCCACTGCTCCATTCCAGCCCACCATCTGCTTCTGCGCACCCCATGAGCAAAGCCTGGCTTTCACATTTTTAAATGGTTAAAAAAATCAAAAAAGCCATATTTCATAACACACGACTCACATTTCATCACACATGAAAATTAAAATCACGTGAAATTCAAGTTTCAACATCCATAACGAAAGGTGTATTGAAACATGGCCACGCTCGTTTGTTTACATATTATCTATGGCTGCTTTCATGAAGTAACAGCAAGGTTGAACAGTTTTCAGAGACTGTGTGGCCTATGAAGTCTAAAATGTTGACTGATTCTTTAGAGAAAAAGTTTGATGACTCCTACTATAGAGTTTGAGGAAGAAGCATACTGGATCCTGTTATGTGGTCTCTATGCATTTTCTTTTTTCTTTCTTTTTTTTTTTTTTGAGACGGAGTCTTGCTCTGTCACCCAGGCTGGAGTGTAGTGGTGCGATCTCAGCTCACTGCAACCTTCACCTCCCGGATTCAAGCAATTCTCCCTGCCTTAGCCTCCCGAGTAGCTGGGATTACAGGCGTGCACCACAAAGCCCAGCTCATTTTTATGTACTTAATTGAGAGGGGGTTTCGCCATGTTGGCCAGGCTGGTCTCAAACTCCTGACCTCAGGTGATCCACCTGCCTTGGCCTCCCGAAGTGTTGGGATTACAGGTGTGAGCCACTGCATCTGGCCTCTAGGCATTTTCAATTACTCTCCTAACTGTTTTAGATTACTTTTATTCATTTAAAAATCTACATTAAGCTCCTACTAGACAGGCAACATGCTGGGTCCTGGAAGTACAACTGAGAACAATGAGGGATAGTCCCTGTTCTCAGAGCTGAAAGTCCAGTAGAAGAGCAGGTGTTCATCACACCATGCAAATGCAGTCTACCAAAAAATGATAACCTTGGCAAGTGTTCAGACGGGAGGTCCACAGAGCTATAAAAGCACAACACAGGTGAATTTACCTCCTATTCTGGGATATCAAGGAAGATATGCCAAAGTGTAGATTAATGATTGATTTGGAATTTGTAGGAAACGTTGAAGTTAGCAAGGGAAGAGGGAAGAGAAGGAGTATTTCAATTTCTTGACCACATCCTTCTTACTTTCTTCCAGTCCTTACTGTACTGGGATGGGGTGAAGCACAGAAAAGGAGGGGAACAAGGATGAGGCAAAGGTGGAGGGTTAGGTAGGATCCAAGCTATGCAGATAAGAATAGTGGGAAGTTGTGCAAGATGTTCTCAGCAGCACTATGCCATTAGCGAAACTCTGGAAGCAACCAAAAGACCAGAGGAGAATTGATAAATAAAAACTGTTGTATTCACACAATGGAATATTAAAAAGCAGTGAAAGCAAATCCACTACAACTACATGCAACAACATGGGTGAGTCTTAGCAATATGTTATGAAATAAACAAAGCAGGTCCCAGCAGATAACACACAATACGACAAACTTTTCAAAAATTTAAAGGTAACTGAAATTTAACAAGACGTATTTTAGGAATACACTACTGTAATAAAACCATGTTTCAATAAAGCAAAGAAATAGTCAAGTACAAGGCTTAGAGTCGTGAGTTGACAGTGTTAGGGGTTGGGGAGCAGCACTCAGGTAGATAAATGTTGTGAATGTTCCATTTTTTGTGGGCAATAGATTCATAGGTATTTATTATATTAAAAGTTTGAGGCCAGGCACGGTGGCTCGCACGTGTATTATAATATCAGCACTTTAGGAGGCTAGGGCAAGAGCATTGCTTGAGCCCAGGCTTCAGTGAGCTAGGACTGCACCACTGCACTCCACCTTGGGCGTCAGAGCAAAACCCTATCTCCTTCAGAAAAAAACAAAAAATCAAAATAGCCATGAGCCTGATGTAACTATTACACACTGTATGCCGGTATCAAAATATCTCATGTATCTCATAAATATACAAACCTACTATGTACTCACAAAAATTAAAAATTAAAAAAAAAATGAAAACAAAACAAAATGGCCGTGAGATGTTATGGCAATTTATAACAGAGGGTGGCATGTTCAACATGCTCATTTGCAGTTCAACATAATCTCTCTGGCTGAATTCTGGAGAATTCTTTGGAATGGGGCAAGAGTGGAAGCAGGTAGCCCAGCGAAGAGGCTACTGTCAATGTACAGCCAGAGATGAGGGAGGCTTAGACTTGGGGAAGGTGGCAGAGGCAGAGAGAATCGCACCTTTGCTCAGACTGACTTGCTATCCATGCTTACATTTAGGGTGTCAGTATTAAAGAAACATCAACTCAACACTCTATTAAGTAGATGCTAGGAAATAAAATGAATCAGGTGGGAACTAAATGATGAGAACTTATGAACACAAAGAAGGGAACAGCAGACACTGGGGTCTACTTGAGGGGGGAAGGTGGGAGGATGGAGAGGAGCAGAAAAGATAACTATTGGGTACTGGGCTTAATACCTGGATGATGAAATAATATGTACAACAAACCCCCATGACACGTGTTTACCTATGTAAGAAACTTTTACGTGTGCCCCCGAACATAAAATAAAAATTAAACTGTAAAAAAAAGGAAATTAATCAGGACAGTGCCTTTGACAATAGATTTCCAAGTCATCCCATTAGAAAAGGTGTTATCAGGTGAATCAACAGATTCCATCTGAATGATGATTTGGAGACAATCTGAGCGTTATCATCCAGGGTAGCTAGCATAAGAGAGCTCCAGAAAATCCTCGTACCTCCTAGAAAAGAGAAAAATCACAACAAAACTATATCTGGACAATGTCACCCATCCTCCCAGGGAGGTTTTCTCCCCTCACTTTTATAGTACCTGTCTTCCACCTCCACAAATGTACCTGTCTCCTACCTCCACGATTTACTACTTCTCTGAAGTAACGATTTTGGGAAACTGATTTCCCAACCGTCATGTTTAGTTTGACCAACTGCTCACTCGTGACTGCAATTTGAAGTACAAGGGTCAAGGCTAAAGTCCAGCAAAGATGAGTGATGATTCTGCGACCCATTCTCACAGGAAGGCTTGGGGTCATTCATGGGTGGCCGCCGTCTTCTCTTCACTAGGCAGCTGGTGGTAAGTCAGAAGGCAACTCGTTTTAGGCCTTCCAGGTTCGGGCTGCTTGGTCTCACCAGTTCTGTACTATGAGGCTGCCCAGTGAAGTGAAGCTTAGGATTCGGGGCTGTTATCTTAGCTCCACCATTACTAGCTAAGGGACCTCGGGGCGGGGCGGGGTGGGGTGGGCCATGGACCTGTGAATCTGTGACAACACAGATGTAGGCACTCTGCAAATGTTAGTCACCATCCCCAGAAAGCAATCTCAAAACACCCCTCCTCCCTTCCATAGATGCTGCTGGGTTTCTCTGCATCATTATCAAATGGTCCAGTGTAACTTCAGCTTCTCTCCAATCGGTCTGATTTTCCCCACAGACACAGGACAGGAGAACAAGGAGCAGAAGCTGGCTGATGCTGTTCTTGGTGGTCATAGACCTTTTTGTCCACCCTCGTGGACAGGCTTTATCCTCTGCAGTGCCCAGTGGCTTCTCTTTCTTTCATTTTTGGCTCTTTTCTTTTTTTTTTTTTTTTTTTAAATCCAGTCGCTTGTTGGTTATTATATTTGCAAAGCAAACAATTGGGGGGTGGGGGGGAAGAAGAAAAAACGTAATGAGCCAACCACCCTTTCCCTCCATCACACCCCATCTCCTGAGCCAACAGGTCTACTTGTCTTCTTCCAGTTCCCTTCCCCAAGAAATAACAATGCATGACATTATTTACAAAATGAGTTTCACAGTTCCAAGTTTTGAAGTCTTTCAACTGAGTTTTCTGACTCTGGGGATATTAGATAAGAATCTGCTGTCAAATGATATGAATAATAATAATGATAATCTTTTACAAGGGCTGTGAAAGCCCTAAAGAACAACAGATTTTTAATTCTGAGAAATCCAGAGGGTGGTTCTCTCAGACAGCCTCACACAGGGGAGCGCCAATGGCACTGGGGGTCGGGACGGAGGCAGGATGCTCACCCAAGAGCATCCACAGCACACATTCACATGCCCAGTGGACTTGGGAATTATGTACTCCAGTAACCCTGACGAGATCACAGTTCACTCATTTACATTGCATATTGAACAGACTTGCCCCGAGTCACAGATAAACATATTTATATGGATTATGAGTCATAGCCCTGAAGAACTGGAAAAGGTCTAGAAATCATCTAACCAAACTTGCTCTTGTTACAGAAAAGGACACCGAGGCCTGGAGACCGCAAGTAACTGGTCCAATCACACTCAGTAGCAGGGCTGGGGCTCAGATATTGCTTTCCAAATGCCCAGTGTCTCTGAACTTTAGTGGAATTATTCTGTTATCTTAGAACAGACAGAAAAGCAGTGAGGAAAACAAGATGGAGAAAAACGAAACTGAAACAGAGAAAAGGATGGAAGAGATAGTGACAGAAATTACAGGAGAGACTGTCTGCCCCATCCATCTCTATCTTTCTCTGTATCTGCTTGATCTCATTCTTTTCCGTAACCTGTCCCTACCCTGTCTCCCACAGGCTGGCTCCTCAAACAGCACAGCATTATTTAGTTTATTCCAAATACGGTTGATCCTCGAACAACATGGGTTTGGGCAACAGAGTCCATTTATTCATGGATTTTCTTCTGCCTCTGCCACCCCTGAGACAGCAAAACCAATCCCTCCTCTCCCTCCTCCTCCTCAGCCAACTCAACCTGAAGACAATGAGGGTGAAGATCTTTATGATGATCCACTTCCATTTAATGAATAGTAAACATATTTTCTCTATGATCTTTTTTTTTTTAAATGGAGTCTCAAATAGGTACATTTGTGGAGTACATTGTGGAGGTAGGAGACAGGTACACAGGCTGGAATGCAATGGCGCCATCTCGGCTCACTACAACCTCTACCTCCTGGGTTCAAGCGATTCTCCTGCCTCAGCCTCCTGAGTAGCTGGGATTACAGGAATGTACCACCACACCTGGCTAATTTTTGTGTTTTTAGTAAAGATGGAGTTTCACCATATTGGTCAGGCTGGTCTCAAACTCCTGATCTCAGGTAATCCACCCGCCTTGGCCTCCCAGAGTGCTGGGATTAAAGGCATGAGCCACCATTCCCGGCCTCTATCGTTTTCTTAATGACATTGTTTCTCTAGCTAACTTTATTGTAAGAACACCATATATAATACATATAACATACAAAATATGTGTTGATCAATTGTTTGTATTATCCACAAAATCTCTGGTCAATAGTAGGCTATTAATAGTTAAGTTTGGGGAAGATCAGATTTTCCACTACACAGGGAGCCAGCACCCCAACTCCCTAGTGGTTCAAGGTCAACTGCACTTTTAAAGAGGGCCTGCAATAAGCAGAACATTAGTGGGGCTGAAAAGAGTCAGGGCAAATTTTTCAGTATCTTTGCACCATGCCCACCCAGGCCCATTCCCCCACCACTGCCAGTGAGGATGTGAGACCTGATCATTTAGCCCTAAAAGTGCAGCTCACAAGCATCACCTGGCACTGACAAAAAGAGAGTCGTGGCCGGGAGTGGTGGCTCACACATGTAATACCGGAGGTTTGAGAGGCTGAGGTGGGAGGATTGCTTGAGGCCAGGAGTTCAAGACCAGCCTGGGTAACATAACGAGATCCCTGTCCATACAAAAAGTTTAAAAATTAGCCAGCTGTGGTGGTACATGCCTGTAGTCCCACCTACTCAGGAGGCTGAGGTGGAAGGATCACGTGAGCTCAGGAGTTAGACGTTGCAGAGAGCTATGATCCTGCTACTGCACTCCAGCCTGGGCCACAGAGCAAAGCCCTGTCTCAATAAATAAATACATATATAGATTCTTGGGTACTACCCCAAACCTAAGGGATCAGAACCTGCCTGTTAACAAGATGCCTAGATGACTCGTATGCACATTGAAGTGTGAAGCAATGATGTGGAGGACATTAGAAATGGCTCTTCACCTACATGCCTCTTTCAATCACAAAATTGCTTCCAGGCCCCAGGAAGAAGACAGGTCAGAGATTTCAAAGATTGAGTAAAATGTACAGTCTTTAAAATGCTAAAATCCGGCCGGGCATGGTGACTCACGCCTGTAATTCCAGCACTTTGGGAGGCTGAGGTGGGTGGATCATTTGAGGTCAAGAGTTCAAGACCAGCCTGATCAACATGGTGAAACCCTGCCTCTGCTAAAACTACAAAAATTAGCCAGTGGTGGTGGCGGGCACCTGTAATCCCAGCTACTTGGGACACTGACGCAGGAGAATTGCTTGAACCTGGGAGGTGGAGGCTGCAGTGAGCTGAGTTCATGCCACTGCATTCCAGCCAAGGCGACAGAGCAAGACTCCATCTCAAAAAAAAAAGCTAAAATCCATCCTGGGATATAGGTCAGGAACAGAGAAATCCATTGAAAATAGGACGCCCCACAGCACTCCAGTGTGGTTTGGCCTTTCCTCTTCAGGCCAGATGTCATCCTGTGACAAAGTCCCAAGAATCCCTATGACAAGTGGAGTTTTGGGAAATCTGAAGGAATGTAGATTTCCAATATTTCCAGCCACTCCTGAATCAGAAAAGTATAAAGAGCAGAAAATATTTAATATTTTGAACTTGCCCGATTATGAGATAAAGCTAATCTCTTTCCATCCCTTGCTGGAAAAGGGGAACTGGGGTGGGGTGGTGTAGGAAGATGTGGCTAGTCCTGCTGCTTCAAAGAGGCAACTTTGCAGCCAAGGTTTTCTAACGAGGAGCCTGGTGGCAAAATCACAATAAAAAATTAGCAAGAGAAAATTTTCAGTTGTCAGTTCCACTTAGGGAGTAATAGACAAAGAATAAAAAGCATCGTATGGAAAAACAGTTCCAACATTGAAGCTGATGAGGGAATATTGACTTATATCCTTATTTTTCCCAAGTGCCATGTCATCCCATGTGTCACAATGACACCAATGAGGATTTCTTGTTACATAATCCCTTTGCCAACATCAGGAAATAGTCCTGCCTTTGATCTAAGCAGATGTGATCTTGAGAGTTAGCCTCCTTACAAATCTCCAGTTAGGCTACTCAAAATAAGATTTCTGAAAGGGGAGAGAAGAGGAGAAAAGTACACATCAACATAGAATGAGTAAGCTTAAAAAAAAAAAAAAGAGCAAATTCTACAATGCGCAT
The DNA here is from genome assembly GCF_028885655.2 of Pongo abelii. NCBI lineage: Eukaryota > Metazoa > Chordata > Mammalia > Primates > Hominidae > Pongo > Pongo abelii. The sequence continues at coordinate 14,690,091 of NC_071990.2, forward strand.
CCTATGAATAGACACTGCCAATATGTGATGTACATAAAGCATTCTACACCCTTCACAGGTTTTACGTAATCTGCAGATTTTGCCAATCATGTTCATATTTATAGCCGCATGCAACTCTTCGTGACACAAAAGCTGAAACAAAGGCCAAAACTTCTACCCTGTAGAATCTGAATTCTGTTACTTTCTACCTTCTGTCTACACACACATACATACACACACACACGCACACACAAGCCATTACCATAATACAGCCCTCCCGTGCCCATCACAACCGTGTAACATCATGTTGTTATTCAACAAAGACCTCCGCGCAAAGGTCTCAGCCACCAAGAATGAAAGCAAGCCTCACTCCCACATCGGATTGCCCTTGTCATATGGAGAGAAGATGTGCAACTTGGCTTCTGAATTGGAAATGCTCAGGGGGAAAAAAAAAAAAGACTTCAGGATCTCAGCAAAACTCCAAAGTTACCACCTCACTCGTTCAACACGATCATAAAATAACACACGTGTGTACACTTTCATGCCCCCATATGCTTTCTAGGCCTTCAAAGGATATTTTTCTCTATTTTTATTGAACTTTGCAGCCCCGCAACAATGAAACTCTGAGGCTGTTCCAATCTGCTTTATATTTGAGCTGGCTCTGAGCAAGAAAAATTATAGTTCAGTTCCATCCTGCTATAAAAATCAGCAAATCTGAGCTCTGTTTTCTTCTTGTCATGGGCAGGTTGTTCATAGCCAGGACCCAGTTCAAATAACTTGAGATATTTTGCCTCTTCAGAAAAAGTTGGGGGGGTGGGACACAGAGGAAAAAAAAATCCTTTAAATCAGTCATAAGCCCTCTGAAATGGAAGGCTCTGAAAGGAAGGGAGTGTTTGGCTCACTGCCATTTTGCAAATGTGTTTTCAAAACCAATTACGATGCAGTGATCAAGCAGTATATCTGTTCCTGCACCAAAATCCTTAGACCAATCAGCGGGGTGGGGCTTTCTTGGACTCCCTGGTTCTTGGGAATGGGGAAACAGCTCTCTGTAGAAGCCTCTTGATATAAGAAAGGCTTTCTTTCTCAAAAGGACATCTTTTATTCCTCCATCTGTTTCCTCTCACAGTACAATTTGGGGTCAACTCAGGTCTTAGAACATTTCGAGGGATAATTTGGCACTTTCTTTCCATAAATGTGAATATGTCGACTGCAAAGGGCTTACTTTTCCTGCCTCTTTCACCACAGAGAAGTACGAGGTGAAGGGAATACTCCCCAACTTGCCTCTATCTGAGGATATGTTATCAATAGACAGGGGGTGAATGACTTTTGAAGGGCAAAAAAAGGACACCCCCAAAGAAAAAGGTGGTAATTGAATTTGTTTTCAAAAACTGCAAATCCCTGTATCTGCTTAAAGCAAATAAGGCGCTAATGCTGCAAAGACCATTGTTCCTCTCAGGCAGTATCTCCCCAAGTGGAAGAAGACTGGACAGCCTTTGACATAGCCACTGTGTCTCTTCAAATGGTGAGGTTTGTCTCCTCAAGTTCAAACTACTGGGACACAGCATGGAGTTAGTGGATACTCAGTGACAAATGGCTTACAATTTTTATAGGAATCCAAGAAAAAAGGAGGAGATAGCAAAAACAAAGAAACTTTTTTTTCTTTTTCTTTCTTTTGAGATACTGTTTTACTCTGTCACCCAGGCTGGAGTGCAGTGGCGCGATCTCGGCTCACTGCAACCTCCCCCTCCCGGAGTCAAGCACTTCTTGTGCCTCAGCCTCCCCAGTAGCCGGGATTACAGGCATGCACTACCACACCCAGCTAATTTTTGTATTTTTAGTAGAGACAGGGTTTCGCCATGTTTGCCAGGCTGGTCTGGAACGCCTGCCTGGCCTCAAGTGATCTGCCCACTTGAGACTCCCAAAGTGCTGGGATTATAGGCATAAGCCACTGCACCCAGCCAACAAAGAGATTTTTAATTCTGCTACTGAAAGACTAAACTGTCACTGCTCCTAAGCTTCTTGCCCTCTTCAGTGGGGTGAGCTCCCTGAATGTAGAGGTAATCAAGCTGATGGTGTGATGGCTGCCACAGAGTACAAGCCACGCAATCTCTATCACCACCATATCAGGTGCCCTGGCTATTTCCCCAGCATCAGGGATCCTCTCCTCCTCCCTCTCTGCATAAGTCAAGAGTACAGGAAGCAACACCACTTCCAGTATAATACAGTATTTTATTTTCAAATATAGTGCTAAAGAGAAATTGAAAATAAAATCATTTACAATAAAATGACCCTTGTGAAAGAATAACACAATGCTCTGTATCACCAGGGAAAGAAGAAGGGGAAATGAATACAAAAGAGAAATAAGAACTTGCTTAAACAGATAGCTAAGTTTTTGAGATGGTGTCAAGATAAATACCCTGATAAAATAAAAAGATTATATTTTTAAAATTAAAATGATATGAAAATTTTTCTAAAAATGAATACCAGGGCAGACATGCTCATGCCTGTAATCCCAGCACTTTGGGAGGCCAAGGCAGAAGGATCGCTTGAGGCCAGGAGTTCAAGACCAGCCTGGCCAATGTGGTGAAACCCCATCTCTAGTAAAATTACTAAAATTAGCTGGGCGTGGTGGTGCTCACCTGTAATCCCAGCTACTTGGGGGGGCTGAGGCATGAGAATTGCTTGAACCTGGGAGGCAGAGGTTGCAGTGAGCAGACATTGCACCACTACACTCCAGCCTGGGCAACAGAGTTAGACTCTGCTTAAAAAAAAAATAAAATAAAATAATTAATACTAGACATCATAATTAGATGTAAGTTATTAAATAATTTAAAAAGTTTTATTAAAATTTTTTTTAAATTATAAGAGCAATTTTTTTATTTTGGTAGTTGTTGCAGTTGGGTTTTTTGTTTGTTTTGGTTTTGGCAGATGCATTCTTATAGAACAGTAGAACCCTGCTCTAGATTTCTTAGAAAGTACTTCTGTCTCTCTCCTCATTCAGCCCCAGGACTATCACACTCCCCACACCAAGGAGGGGAGCATCACAAGGAAGGGAGTTGATATGGTAAGGCTGGACCTGACCAGGAAGGAGCAGCTGCTGGGAAGCTGGATGCTAAGACCCTCCCAGCCTACCAGGATGCTATGGGCAGAATGTTTGTGTCCTCCCACAATTCCTGCGTTGAAGCATTAACCCCCCATGATGGCATTTGGAGGTGGGGCTTTAAGAGGTAATTCGTTTTAGATGAGGCTGTAAGGGTGAGACCCTCAAGATGGGATCAGTGTCTGCTGTGGTCTGAATGTTGGTGTTCCCCCAGAATTTATATGTTGAAACTTAACCTTCAAGGTAATGGTATTAGAAGGTGGGACCCTCTGGGAGATGATTGGATCAGAGGGGTGGAGCCTTCACAAATGGGATTAGTGCCTTTAAAAAAGAGGCTGTAGGGAAACTGCTTCCCCCTCACGTGAGGACGCAATAAGACAGCATCTTTGAAGCAGAAAGTAGCCCTCACCAGACACTGAATCTGTTGACACCTTGATCTTGGACTTCCCAGCTTGCAGAACTATAAGCAGTACATTTCTGTTGTTTATAAATTACCCAAGCTCAGGTATTTTGTTACAGCAGCCAAAACAGACTAGGACAGTACCCTTATAAGAAAAGGAAGGCAGAAATCTCCCCTCTTCCAGGAGCACACACCAACAAAAGGCCATGTGAACACATGGTGAGAAGGCAGCTGTCTGCAAACCAGGAAGAGAGCCCCCACCAGAACGCCATCATGCTGGCACCTTGATCTCAGACTTCCAGTCTCCAGAACTGGGAGAGATAAATTTCTGTGGTTTAAACCACCCCATCTGTGGTACTTAGATAGGGCAGCCTGCGCTGACTGAGACACAGGGTAAACCCCCATTTAACTCCATCCTTCCCCTCAAGGCGAGCAAGCTTGTTCCTCAGGTCACCTTCCTCCCGCTGCTAAAAGTAATCCCACCTTAGCCAGGCCCAGGTGATCTTCACTTTTCCTTCCTTCCTTCTACAGATCATAGGACTAAGCTTCTGACTTCTGGAAGTCAGGGAGAAGATACAGAAACCAAACATATGTTTCTGCACACACCGGGCATGGGACATCCTCTCTTTCAAAGACAAACTAGAAAAATCTGACGGCTCCAGGAGGGTTTGCACCAACATCATTCCAGGGAGAGGTGTTCTGTCTGCTTCTTTCCAACTGTGCTTGGCCTTGTCCAACATTCTCTCTCCAACATGCGCGCTGTGTCTGGTTTTTATAAATATCCTCTGGAAGGAGGTGAAAAGGTCATCCTGACTCACATCAGCAAAAGTAAGAGGGCATTGGTGGAGCTCGTCTCCATCAATGATATATTTTAGAAATCTCCTAGCAAAAAGAAGCCTCTGTTATTGAAGTGAAATGTTTTTGAAACATGGAGACACAAAAAATACACAAAGTCTGGGTACACCCAGACACCCAAAACTCTTGCACTTGACAATGCAGTTATATTTTGCTGAAGTTAATGTGGTAAGGGTCAGGAGGGCAGACAGCAGAACAGGGGCCAAACAGAGGTGCAATTTCCACACAACGTTTACCTCTGCCTGTCCCTAAATACCCTATTTCCACTCCACCTGGAGAGTTCAGCTGTGAACTACACAACGGTGAGAAGTCTTGGTTTTCCCAAGCTTTGCCAAGGTCAAAAGCATTATGAAGAATGTTATTGTAATTAAATATCATGAAAGCATCATGGAGGATGCTGTTGTAATTAAACCAACAGTTCTCATCTCCCCCACATGCTGCAGTAGAATGTAAGTGTATTAAAAAAAAAAAAAAAAGAGCTGGGGGAGTTGTGTAAAGGAGGAGGTTCAGAAAAGAGAGGAGAATTCCAGAGGAGAGTTAAGTGCTAAGGAATGGGGGTGGGTGTAGCCCAGTCCAGCAGCCCTCCAGGGAAAGAAAGGAGCAGGCTCTCTGGACAGATGGGGAGACTGGGGGAAAGATAAAAAACAAAAAAACAAAACAAAACAAAACAAAAAAACAGTAGATTGGATCATCAGATGTTTCCTGAACATACTCAGGAGGAGACCAAGGAGAAGGTGTAATTCCACATAGGCAGGAACAATTGCTACATTCTTCCAGACAGAACCCCAGGGACACGGGGCCCCATGGGCTATGTCCTGCTGTCCACACAGGCTTTAAGAGTGTCCAGACAGGACATTCAGAGATGGCATTTCTCAGGTCAGAACCACTAAGAATTGCTGATGTGTAACAGAAAGGTGAAAACAGGGCAAAGAATTCGGCTGGGCGCGGTGGTTCACGCCTGTAATCCCAGCACTTTGGGAGGCCGAGGCGGGTGGATCACCTGAGGTCGGGAGTTTGAGATCAGCCTGATCAACATGCAGAAACCCCGTCTCTACTACAAATACAAAATTAGCTGGGCGTGGTAGCGCATGCCTGTAATCCCAGCTACTCGGGAGGCTGAGGCAGGAGAATCGCTTGAACCCGCGAGGCGGAGGTTGTGGTGAGCCGAGATCGCGCCATTGCACTCCAGCCTGGGCAACAGAGCAAAACTCTGTCTCAAAAAAAAAAATATTCAAAGGGCACAGACTGCGCCCTGCTGGCTCTACACCTATAGCATCTCATCCTGCCCTTCCCGAATCTGTGGCTCTTGCAAGTCTCATTCCCTCCTTTCCAGGGTGTGCTTCCCCCGTGGGTGGTCTCACGATGCAGTGTACACCCCGCATCGCAGAGTCCTCCAGTAGCTTCCCCTGTCCAGTCTCCTCCACCTCCTGCTTCCACTCAAGACCTCCTTCAGCGGCTCACACTTCCTGCCCTCTTCCCCATTCTCATTTTTTAAACCATGCTATGCAAACCATGCAAGGTCCCTTGTTTCTGCCTCAAAGACACGCCCCAGTTAAACATGGAGAGCACTCAGGGAATTCACTCTGATTGCCTTTTGTGCCTGGAGTGAGTTATCCTCTGCTACTGTCCTAACCCATGGTGAATCCACCTACTAATCCGTGGAGAGGCTGGTGCCCACCTGCTTCCCTTATCCCAGACCCCTCTCTCTTTGCCTCCGAAGATGACTTACTGGCCAGTCAGTTACACCATTCTTTAACATTCGTTAACCTTAGCCATGGAGAGCATTGGTGGATATAATTATACTTGATAGCTCTTGCCACAGTATCGTCTTTGGTCCTTATGGGGGCCCTTTTCTTGTCTATTTATCTATCCCCTTTGTCCCCATTTATAATCCTCATTAACTGCCCCCCCACAAGTAATTATTCTAATGTATTTAACATCCATCTTTTTGTATGTTTTCTTACATAATGTTTATTCCTCTTTGGTGTATGTGTATTTTTAGTTTGTGGAAATGATTTATGTTGCACATTTTTTCTGTTTCTTTGTTTTTTAATCAGCATTATGTTTTTTAAGAAAATCCACATTGCTATTGTATATTGAACCCATTGCTTCTTGTTACTGCAGAGTATTTCCATAGATGATGTACATCTACCATGTTTCACTTAGGAACTGTCCTGGTACTGTAACTCTCCATCAACATAATAATATATCAACATATTCATATGAACATCCTTATATGTTTCTCCCTACAGACCAGCGTGAAAACTCTTTGGGATATGTATTTAGTTATGAAATAGCGGGGTCATGGTTTATGCAGGTATTTAACTTACCTGAGTAGTACCAGATTACTCATGAAAATGGCTACGTGTCAGTACTAGACTTTTACCCACAGTGCATGAGGGGCCCTATATAAGCCAAACCCCTTTCTCCACCATCAATTGACATTACCCCGCTTTCTAATTGTTTCCTGTCTAAATTGGTATAAAGTGAATTCTAATTTGCATTTCTCTGGTTATTCCTATATATAAGCATTCCTTTATATTTATTGTCTTTTGGATTCTCTTTTTTCTAAAATGCCTGTTCATACCTTTTGTTCATTTTTCTATTAGAGCTACTTTTCAGGCTTTCTTTGAATATTCTACTTACTAACCCTTTGTCAGATTTAAACATTGCAAATATCTTCTTCCACTCTGCCATTTCTCTATGAATTTTGTCTATAATATCCTTCCATGAAATAAAATTCTTAATTATGATGTAAACAAATTTATCCATTTTTTTGCCTTCTGGTCTGTACTTCTGGAATTTTATTTAAGAAGTCCTTTCTTACCTTTCTGCTAAAGACATTCTCCTAACATTTCCTTCTATTAACTTTATAGCTTTAGTTCTTACCATCAGCAGACCTGTTCTCTAAAGTAAGCTTTTGATCTATCGGGAGGTGGAGTCTACTTTTGCATGCTGTGTAAGGTGCGGATCTCATTTTTACCTTTTCTGTGCAGAGCCTTTCTGGCAGTCATTCAAGCAATTTCCCAGTAATGTGTGGTATCTCATTATTGTTTCTAATATGCTTGGGTCTGTCTTTGAGCTTCCTACAGTGTTCCATTGGTCTATATGTATGTTAATGCATATGGTTTGTATTACTATGGCTTTGTTGCATGTTTTAATATCTGGATAAGTTCCCCTTTTTATTTTTGTTTTCTTTTTAAAATTGACTCACCAACCGGGCACAGTGGCTCACGCCTGTAATCCCAGCACTTTGGGAAGCCGAGGCGGGCGGATCATCTGAGGTCGGGAGTTCGAGGCCTGCCTTGACCAAAATGGAGAAACCCCGTCTCTACTAAAAACACAAAAATTAGCCAGACGTGGTGGCACATGCCTGTAATCCCAGCTACTCAAGAGGTTTAGGCGAGAGAATCGCTTGAAAGCGGGAGGCGGAGGTTGTGGTGAGCCGAGATCATGCCATTGCATTCCAGCCTGGGCAACAAAAGCGAAACTCCATCTCAAAACAAACAAACAAACAAAAAATTGACTTACCTATTTGTCAATCTTTATTCCTTCCAAAATTTCTGTAGTTCTTGGGGAAAAAGAATCCAACTAGAATTTTGATTTGAGAGTGCATTGAGATGATAAACTAATTTGGGAAGAGCTGCAATCTTTATAACATTGAATTGTTCATCCAAGGACACAATATTTATTGATATCATGTTCTATGCCTCCTATAAAAGTTTTAAAATATTTTTCCAGAGAAGTCTGATATAATCTTGATCAAAGAAATTCCTAAATATTATATAGTTTTTGTTACTATTAGGGAAGTTATTTTTTATTATATATTCTGGATAATTTTATTGTAAAAAGAGCAGTATGGCAGAGCAGGAACTGAAATTTTCATTTTGTCTAAGTTAATTATTCCTTCCCGCTAACAAGAGAAGAAGGTCTTCCTGAGCTGAGCTCTGCCAAGAGAAGAAAAGTTGACTTTTCTCCCTGCCTTTCCCCTTCCTTCGGTCAGTGATCCCCACCTAACCTTCAACGTTTAAAACCATTCCTGGCCAGGTGCGGTGACTCACAGCTGTAATCCCAGCACTTTCGGAGGCCGAGGCGGGCGGATCTCGAACTGAGGTCGTGAGTTCGAGACCAGCCTGACCAACATGGAGAAACCCCCATCTCTACGAAAAATACAAAAAATTAGCCAGGCATGGTGGTGCATGCCTGTAATCCCAGCTACTCGGGAGACTGAGGCAGGAGAATCGCTTGAACCTGGGAGGCAGAGGTTGCAGTGAGCAAGATCATGCCATTGTACTCCAGCCTGGGCAACAAGAGTGAGACTCCATCTCAAAAACAAACAAAAAAACACAAAAATGAAACAAAACAACAACAACATAAAACCATTCCTGATTGAGAACTGTTAGGTTAGAAACATAACATCAAACTGTAAAATTTACAGTGACATTCAGCTGGATTTTAAAAACCAACTCCTTCATTCATATTTCTCACTCTCGCTTTGATTTCCCCCTTTTATTCCATAGTCCTTTTTACTAAGTCTCAGTGCATGGAGTACCCTCTCCTTCCCTCTGCAAATTCCACCCCTCTTAACCAGGAAAGGAGTTCTGCACCTTGGATTCCCGCTTGCTTCTTACAAATGCCTCAACTTTGGTGGGCCTGAGTGGAGGTTTCAGGCATGAGCAGGATAGGGATGAGCTCCAGTTCTGTAAATGAAAACAACATTGGGTGCCCAATTCCAATTTAATATCTTAATTTACTCTAAGAGCACTCTGGCTAACCCCCAACTGGTTTATTTGGAAATTGCAAAGAACACCTTGCCAAGTCAAGCATTAATTTCCCTTGGAAACACCACAATGTAATCTCATGTGAAGAAGAATATCCCTAGAGTCTCTGTGACTTTGACCTTCCCCCTTTCATGAGCTGTGGCATGACAGTATGACGGAGCTGTTTACTCTTTCCTGGGCCTGATACATCCTGTGACAGTCATCACACTAGCTATAAGTGACTCTCTTTCTGCCATCTCCAACTCTCATTAAGTTTTTTTCTGGTTTGTTTTGTATAGATGCCAAAGAGTCTTTGAACAGATAGGGTGAGTGTGAAGAAGCAAGGACAGTTTATCCTACCAGAATCCCTTTCCTGACCCTTGGATCACAATTGAAACTTGTGATTGTCTTAGTCCATTTTCTGCTGCTATAAAAATATACCACAAACTGCATAATTTACAAAGAAAATAGATTTATTTCTCAGAGTTCTTAAGACTGGTAAGTCCAAGAGCATGGTGCTGACATCTGGTTGGGAATGGTTCACCATTGTGAAAAGCATCACATGGTGAACAAGCATATGAGATGGAGAGAGGAAATCAGGCCAAGCTCATCCTTTTATCGGGAGCCACTCCCACAATAACTAACCCACTCTTAACCATACCTGCACCAATCCACTGATGAAGACAGAGCCCTCAGGAGCGAATCACCTCTTAGAGACCTCACCTCCCAATAATGTTACATCGACAACTAAATTTCAACCAGAGTTTTGACAGGGACATTCAAACCACAGCAGTGATCCAAACCTTTCTTTCTCCCTGTCAGTTCAAGATCAACCTAAAAAAGACTACCTGTCCTGTAGATACATTTCGTTGGGTTTAGAGAGAGCCGGTGGTAGGAGTACAAACCACTGCACAGTCCGAGTTACCAAAATGAGGTTTAGTTGCAGGGGAAGTGGATTGTTGACAGTCTTATCAAATTCCCAGGCATTTGCCTGTAAAATGAGATCACTCTAAATCTGGAGAACATTTCACTTGTAGAAGACATTACTCCCCCATTCGTTTGTAACTATTTTGTGTCCTGTGCCTTCTATCGGAACTTTTCTCCCTGCCTTTCCCCTTCCTTCAATCATTGATCCCCACCTAACCTTCAATATTCAAAACCATTCCTGATTGAGAACCACTAGGTTAGAAACACAACATCAAACTGTAAAATTTACAGTGACATTCAGCTGGATTTTAAAAACCAACTCCTTCAGGGCCCTTTCTATGTCCCTGTTTTCACAGTAGAATTTATCACTTTCGTCCCTAAATCTCTGTGTGGTATTCCTGGGCAAACACATCCATCATACCCAATTAGGCAAAAACAGACAAGAAAATCCAATTCTCTCCTCTTTCCTTCCTCCTTTATACTGAACTGCAACTAAAAGCAGCACTCACTATTAGTGATACTAATTTGGTACTTAATTATCCTCAGGCTTATGTCTTCCCCTAAATCTGTTCACCCTTTATCTCTGCACTTTGTCACCAATAACTGACTGTAAGCTCCATATGAAAGACCCGTACCTGGGCCAGGCGCAGTGGCTCACGCCTGTAATCCCAGCACTTTGGGAGGCCGAGGCAGGTGGATCACCTGAGGTCGGGAGTTCGAGACCAGCCTGACCAACATGGAGAAACCCCATCTCTACTAAAAATACAAAATTAGCCGGGCATGGCGGTACATGCCTGTAATCCCAGCTACTCGGAAGGCTGAGGCAGGGGAATCACTTGAACCCAGAGGCAGAGGTTGCGGTGAGCCGAGATCGTGCCACTGCACTCCAGCCTGGGCAACAAGGGCAAAACTCTGTCCAAAAAAAAAAAAAAAAAGAAAAGAAAAAAGAAAAAAAGAAAGACCCATACCTGCTCGATTCCTCCTGGTCTCTCCCGACACAGTGGTACAGACTTAATAGCTCTCAGTACCTATTGGGGTGAACTAACTAGCTGACTCCACTTCTGAAACTTCCATACAGATCTGGTGTGTGATGGCAAACCTCCACTTCAAACCTGGTTTCTTGAGCAAGCCATTTTATTTATGGACAGGACACCAGGCGCACAGTGAGTGTTTACATGTGTATTTTAAGTCAGCATGACTGTGCGATTCCTATATCTCCTGGGTGTTGCCTTTTCTCTTTAAAGACGGCATTTCTGCTTCACAGTTTACTATAATATAAGACATACTCTAGCCTCTATAATGGGTGCCGAGAAGTGGATATTGTAGCCCCAAGGGTTTTTAAGCCCCCTGATGAACACATGATTACGCATTCCCAACGGTAAGGTGCATTGTTAGGTTTTCAGCAGCCTGCAAGAGAGACCCTGCTGAGCAGGATGGAGAAAGTCGCGGCAATTAATTGGTAGAGTTGAATTGTTAACATTCTCTCAGTGTTCCCAGCACAGGGCTCTTGACTGGCTTGCTGGAGAAAATAACTGGGGGTGGGAGAGAATGAAGGGTGGAGTAGAGGAGAAAAAAACTCTCATTAAAACCCCAATCAAGCCGCCATTTTAGCACTTTTTTTTTTCCACAAAGCATTTCCTTTGAGTCTATAATGTTATACTTGTTGAACGCTATTTTCATAACAAATCGCTGCTCTTTCCTAAATCCTGAAATTATTTGCTTTCCCTGGGAGATTTTTGTGTAGGGTGTGTATTGGGAAGCTCATATGCTGGATTCCCAAGAGGATATATGTTTGCACTACCGTCTCTGACAATATGCAATTCTGTACAGGTACACACATATGTAGGTATATTGTAATACAAAGACAAGCGTGCTATAACAGAACACGGACTCCTATCATAACATGTTCCAAGTTGTGTCTATTTCTTTCTCCTTTTTGGGGTATTGGGCTGAAAGAGAAATGGGTATTTCTCAAAAATGATCTGGCGAGTGCCCAGAAAACCTTTTCACATATAAAGGTTGCTGTCATAGTGGACGCTGGTGACAGTGCGTGCACAGGTCTTCTTTCCAGAGCTCCCTTCTTCCACTCCTTCCTTGGTCACAGGGAGCTCCCGGTAGCCGTGCCTGTTCGACATGGCCCCATACCCCGAGCCATGTTGACTGGGACCAGAGTGAGCACCAGACGCGTGCCAGACCAGTGAGAATCTCCAATTCCAGACCCCAGGACTTTGGAATAGGAAGTAAGAGACACTAAGGTGTGTGTTTTCTATCAGGGAGACTGAGGGGCAGACAAAGTCATCCAGCTAAGAGAAGAAAGGAGAATAATACAAAAACAGACAGAAAAGGGAGATGGAGAGAGAGTGCTGCCTGCGTGCCCAATGGAGCATCCTGTCTCTAGGGCTGACCTGTCCAGCTGACGTCTGCATTCATGGAGTAAGGACCTTTCCGCTGATGTTCAGGAATGAAAAAGAAAAGTCAGGAAAGAAAATCCCCACTAAGAATCCTAAAAAGTGAATCTTCATCTTGAAGAGAAACATTCCTATGCCTCCTACATTATTTCTACCTCCTCCAGCAGCAAATTTCTAGCAACAAAACGTATCATCAAACACATCTTATTCAGGGACAAGTATCAGTGTGTTGTTGTCATGATTAAATCTGACTCATAGGTACTCAAAGATTTCATGTGCTATGTATTTATCTACTCCTGTTGAGAAACTTGGAGGAAAAGACTACCTCTGTGTACATACTCAATGCATCCCTTAATATCGATATTTTGTAGAGGTGGGGTAATTTTTATGGCATTGAAAGAACTGCCTACCCCTAAACATCCCCTACCCTTCCTAGTCAACATGTTGTTATTTATAAATTCCATTGTTATAGTCATCTTCTATATTAATGAGTCCTCTGTTTTCAAAAATTTCCTTTTAAGACATAAATATCATGTAGAAGATTTTACACACTAAACCCGTAACACAATAGCATGAATTCACTCATCAGATTAGTTAGTTGGTATTTTAAAAGCCTGAGGATCAAGGTTAACAGATGGTAATCTTTAATGGGCAAGAAAACAGATTTCTCTCATGTTGAAGAGAATTACCGGGTCTCTGCTGTATGTGTGAGGGTCTATTGGTGCCGCATAGTGAACACGACCCTATTCCTCCCTCAAGAAGCTCAAAGTTAAGTGGAACTGGGGCAGCCAGATGTATAGTAACTGCAATACCTTGCAGTATCTGCACTAATTGAGCTGTGTACTTGATACAGTAGTAGCATGTGGATGGGACAAGGGGAAGGGTATGGAGTTTCATAGATGAGATGCAGCTTAAGCTGGGCCTTGAACATGGGGAAAAGTCCATGAAGTGGATGTTCCTTCCAGGCAGAGACACCAGCCTGGGCACACAGGTGGCACGCTAAGGGGAACTGCAGTATAGGATTTGATGTGGCTTTCCATTAAACAGAAGGGATGAGGGCCTGGAAGGATTGAATTAAATTGTTATTGGGACTGGATCATAAAGGCCTTGCTATGGTTTGAATGTTTGTCTTCTCTGAAACTCATATTGAAACTTAATCCCCAATGCAACAGTATTAAGAGGCGGGGACTTTAAGAGATGATTGGGTCATAAGACCTCCCAATCTTGGACTTCCCAGACTCTAGAACTGTAAGAAATAAACCTCTTTTCTTTAGAAATTACACGGTCTCAGGCATTCTATGACAGCAACAGAAAATGAACTAAGACATGCTCTTGACACATATCAAGATATTATATTTTTAAAAAATACAATCCTTGGAAGCTTTGCTAACTCTAACAGGCTACCTGCTGGCCAAGATCAAATATGCAGAACCAATAGGAACTACCAAGGGGGTTGCTTCTGAATTCTCACGAAGAGTGTAAGCAGAGGCCTGCCCAAGGGAAAATCAATTTGGCCCTTTCTCTCAGCCTTTCTGAGACCTGGCCCCTGAGCCCCAGGGTCACAAATGCTTTCTCAAGAGTATTCCTTTCTTTTATTTTGTTTTGATGATTTACAAGGCTTATCAAAACTGTGCATGACTTCCTATTTACAACACTTGTAACCCTATCTCCAAAACAGAGTGACATTTAGATAGTTTTAAGATTAATACTTAAAGATTTCTCTGCATTTAAGCTCTACTGATTAACTCATTAAGGCATGCTAAGGTCCAAATGTGTGCAATGCTATCTATGCCTATGTCTCGAAACACAGCAAAATTTACGTTAGTTAAGGTAAAAAGCTCCCTGGTTTTGCTCATAATCAAAGGATCATTTAGGGCCATTCAAAATCAATCTCTGTCATGCATTTTTAAAAAGAAAAAAAACAATCAAAGGATTTTTTTTAAAGCAAGGGACACCATAAACAAAGTGAACAAATAACATATTGGAAGAAGATACCTGCAATGTGAAAACTGACAAGGGACTACAATCTAGAATACATACAAGGAACTCCTGCCAGCCTACAAGATTGGGGCAGCCATTCTGGAAAGAATCTGGCAGCACTCAGCCAACATAAGGATGGACGTATGCTATGACCCAGCAATCCTGTCCCTGAGACACAGGGCATCCCTGTATGCCGCTAATTCCTAGGGATTCTCCCATAAGTCAAGGGAACATGTATGAGGATGTTCATGGCAGCACTTGTGTAATGGGGAGATGGAGACAGTCCAGGGGCTCATCACTGCAGAAGCAGATGAGACAGCAGAGGAGCACAGGCTGGAGTACTATACAGCAGCGAGAAGACACCACCTCCTCCCCACAGGTAGCAACACACATCACGACAACATGCTGGGCAGAAAAAGTGAGAAGCAAAAGGAGGTTGTATACCATGTATACAATGTTCGTAAATGCAAAACACGTTTACAAAACAGAAATATACGTCTTACAAGAATACAGGCAAATAAAATGCTACAAACATGTTAAACTGGTTACCTACGGAGAGGACAAAAATAGAGGTGGGGATGAGAATAAAAGGAAAGCGTGAAAACAAAGGAGGGCCTTGAAGATATCAAAGGTTAGAATGTGCTGTGGCCTGGCCTTCTAAACCTGAGGGTTAAAAACAAACACCACAGGGACAGGGAAGCCACTAGCCATAAGGTCCTTGAGGGGAGGGTGCAATGAGCTCCTCTCTAAATCCCTAACAGCACCCAGTACTCTGTCCCATCTTTAGGCAATGCCTACTTTTTGAACAATGGATATTTGATTGGTCAATATTTAACAAATGCATGAATAAGAGAA
The DNA here is from genome assembly GCF_028885655.2 of Pongo abelii. NCBI lineage: Eukaryota > Metazoa > Chordata > Mammalia > Primates > Hominidae > Pongo > Pongo abelii. The sequence continues at coordinate 14,705,355 of NC_071990.2, forward strand.
ACAATCTAACAGAGGGTGGCCAGGACACATGGAGCCATTCTCCATAAACAATTACAGATGCCTTCTTGGGTGCCAGGCACCGTGATAGATCCTGGGAGTGAAATGAGTGACGAGGGACAGTCCCTTTCCTCACGGATCTCGGTTGAAGGGCAATGGCTGAGTCAAGTGGCAATTATGACACACTGTTGACGGCAGTGACACAGATAAGAACAGGGCGCCCAGAGACCCTGACGGTGGGGCTCCTAACCTGATTGTTCAGGAAGAGCATCCCAGAAGAGACTAATGCCCAAAAGATAAGAAGTTACACAAGTGAGGAGGGAGGGAACGGCGCATAAGGAGCAAGAAAAATTGCATGTGCAGTGGAGCCTGGGTCTGAATGTCGCTGTCGTAGCTCTGACGCCTGCTGCAGGCGGGCCCATCTTCCTAACCTTCACATATAACATAGTAGTTACTTTAACAGGTGGAGCCATACCACATTATTAGTGTTCTCAAGCCGACTTTATCAAACAAAAACTGATCCCTGGGTAAGGTAAAAAAGAAACATCAAATGAGTTCTTTTTCAGAGCAAGCAAATGCGCACATCCAAGCAGATGGTGCCTAGAGCAGTCTAACAGGAGTCAAGTACTTACCATTGTCCTGCAAAATCATTTCAATGCAACGTGAAAGCAATATAGCATTCTGAACAGAAAGGCTTTTAGCCAGCCAAGCTGGTTCAGGTTTCCATAGTTTTCCTTTCATCCCATGGTTCTAATTCTTCAGCTGTGTATCAGCAGGGACGCTCTCAGCTGATGCACTTGACAAGTCTCTCTGGAAAACGTTATCATGTGTGTAGAGCTTTGGGTTTGAACTGCCTTGATAAACTGAAACGAAGTCATCAGAAATGCCAGTGCTGGCCGGGCGCAGGGGCTCACGGCTGTAATCCCAGCACTTCGGGAGGCCGAGGCAGGCTGACCACTCCGGAGATAGAGACCATCTTGGTTAATACGGTGAAACCCCATCTCTACTAAAAATGTGTCCAGAATTGATGGGTTCTTGGTCTCACTGACTTCTAGAATGAAGCCGCGGACCCTCGCAGTGAGTGTCACAGTTCTGAAAGACAGCGTGTCTGGAGTTTGTTCCTTCTGACGTTCGAATGTGTTCGGAGTTTCTTCCTTCCGTTGGGTTCGTGGTCTCGCGGGATCAGGAGTGAAACTGCAGACTTTCACAGTGAGTGTTACAGCGTTTAAAGTGGTGCGTCTGGAGTTGCTCGTTCCTCCTGGTGGGTTCGTGGTCTCACTGGCTTCAGGAGTGAAGCTACAGACCTTCGCAGTGCGTGTTACAGCTCATAAAGGCACTGTGGACCCAAACAGTGACCAGCACCAAGACTTATTACAAAGAGGAAAACAACAAACCGCCCACACCGTAGAAATGCCCACAAGCAGGTTGCCACTACTAGCGCTGGCAGCCTGCTTTTAGTCTCTTATCTGGCCCCACCCACATCCTGCTGATTGGTCCATTTTACAGGTAGCTGATTGGTCCGTTTTGACAGGGTGCTGATTGGTGCATTTACAATCCCTGAGCTAGACACAAAAGTTCTCCATGTCCCTCCCCTCCATGTCCCCACTAGATTAGCTAGATACAGAGTGTGGATTGGTTTATTTACAAACCCTGAGCTAGACACAGAGTGCTGATTGGTGCATTTACAAACCCTGAGCTACAGAGTGTTGATTGGTGCATTCACAAACCTTGAGCTACAGAGTGTTGATTGGTGCATTCACAATCCCTTAGCTAGACATAAAGATTCTCCAAGTCCCCACCAGACTCAGAAACCCAGCTGGCTTCACCCAGTGGATCCCACACCGGGGCCGCAGGTGGAGCTGCCTGCTAGTCCAGCGCCGTGCGCCCGCACTCTTCGGCCCTTGGGTGGTCGATGGGACTGGGCGCCGAGAAGCAGGGGGCGGTGCTCGTCGGGGAGGCTCGGGCTGCGCAGGAGCCCAGGGCGGTGGGCGGGGGGAGGCTCAGGCATGGCGGGTTGCAGGTCCCGAGCCCTGCCCCGCGGGGAGGCAGCTAAGGCTCGGGCGAGAAGTCGAGCACAACAGCTGCTGGCCCAGGTGCTAAGCCCATCACTGCCTGGAGCTTGCGGGCCGGCTGGCCACTCCGAGTGCGGGGCCGCTGAGTCCACGCCCACCTGGAGCTCGCGCTGGCCCGCAAGCACCGCGCCCAGCGCCGGTTCCCGCCCCTCCTCTCCCTCCACACCTCCCTGCAAGCTGAGGGAGCCGGCTCCGGCCTGGGCCAGCCCAGAAAGGGGCTCCCACAGTGCAGCGGTGGGCTGAAGGGCTCCTCAAGCGCGGCCAGAGTGGGCGCCAAGGCCGAGGAGGCGCGGAGAGCGAAGGAGGGCTGCAAGGGCTGCCGGCACGCTGTCACCTCTCAAAAATACAAAAAAAAAAAAAAAAATTAGCCGGGCGTGGTGGCGGGCGCCTGCAGTCCCAACTAATCGGGAGACTGAGGCAGGAGAATGGCGTGAACCCGGGAGACGGAGCTTGCAGTGAGCCGAGATCGTGCCACTGCACTCCAGCCTGGGCGACAGAGAGAGACTCCGTCTCAAAAAAAAAAAAAAAAAAAAGAAAAGAAAAAAGAAATGCCAGTGCTAGAAAGAATGCACAAGATCATCTATTTCAGGCGGTCTCAAACTTGAGCCTGCAGCAGCATTCCCTAAAGGGCTGGTTAAAAGTACACAGATAGCTAGACCTCCACCCAGCGTGGCCCATTCAGTAGGTCTCTGTTGGGGTTTAAGAATTTTGCATTTCTAACAAGTTCCATGAGAATGCTGTTCCAGGGACCACACTTTGAGAACTACTCTAATTTTGTTGATGAAGATATTGAAACCCAGAGAATGTTAGTGATTCATGTAAGATCGCACAAATTCTTGGTGACCAAACCCAAGTCTTAGGAGAATGTGGTGGTTGGGAAATAAAAAGCTATGAAGATTTTTTAACTAAAGCCCTTGGTATTAGTGGCCTCATAGGTGCATCTTATCTGGTTTTTACAACTATCTGCCTTTTCTTTCCACCCAAGCCTGGCAAGTACTGCCAATTATGGTGTGGGGTTCTAACAGCAGCAGAGGAGGTGGAGGCGGGCACAGAGCATCCACAAAGCCCTGGATGTTCTTGCCGGTCTTAACACCGTATCTCCAAGCTCTCTGTACAGTTTTCAGGGTATAAGTCAGAACTGTGGGAACTAGCAAGGACTCAGCGAGAGCTTCTTACCCATGCTTCACGACACATTAAAAGGCAAAAACGTGTTCCTGCAGATCAACCCGGAAGAGCCTGCTGCTTACCGGTTGGCCCCCAGTACCTACACGGCAGTAGCTGCTGCAGCCTGACAAATTCGTTGAAACTCTCTGAAACACAAAGGAATCAGCGCCAGCCTCCCTCTCCCATTGTAACCCTGCCATTGTGCAGGTTATAGTCTGGGAGAATGATGGCCACAGCAGTTGTAGGACTTTCAATGCTTTAAACAAATGGGGGAAGGGAGGAGAACTAAACTAAACTAAACAAAAGCAACCACAGGCCTGTTTACCAGAGAGAAGGCTTAATGGGTTGCAAGAGAAAGAGCAGGAAGTCTGTGCTTTCACTCTCATTTGTCTGCTCAGTGGTGAAGAGCCTGGAATGGACAAAGATTTGGGCTGGCCACCCTTGTTTTGTTGTCCAACCCTCCCTCTTTTTTATGAGGAATTTGATGGAGGAAGCCAAGTAAGTCATCAGTGGGGGCCCTTGCCATCATCAATGTCAGTTATTGAGTTGAGGGCGCATTGTTTAGGCACTAAGAATTCAGAGGCCAAGTTTCTCTATTTATCATATCTAGGGCCCTGAAGCTATGGACGACTCACACTATTAACTGATATTTGTTGTTTAGAGCAATCTAATCATCATAAGATACTTTTTGGATGGACTGTCTCATGATGTATTATTACAAAAATGGAAATGTCCTGCTTTGCAAGAAGCATAATTCTGAATGCCACCAAAAAATAACGATAATCTTTCTGCCCATTGAACAGTTTTGTTCAATGAAGCGTCACAATTACACCACAGCTGTTAAACAAGTTGTGTTACTAGTTCTAAATTTGCTTCCATTCTCTTTAGAGCTACATAGGTATGTGATTTTTTTTTTCCTCTGGAGATTTTTGATCATGGTGTGACTTAAAGGGAGGGTTTATGCATTTTATTCCAATGAATCGTAGTTTTAGTTAACTAGCTGGTAGTTGAGCAAGTCATATAATAACAATTTTCTTTCATCTTAATGCAGATTTTAAATAAAATATTCATAGCCTTTTTAAAAATATATATACAGAGGTTCACTCTGTCACCCAAGCTGGGGTGTAATGGCACTATCAGAGCTCACTGCAGCTCAACCTCCCATGCCAAAACAATCCTCCTACTTCAGCCTCCTGAGTAGCTGAAACTACCAGCATGCACCACCACACCTGCCTAATTTTTCTTTTTAATTTTTTGTAGAGACAGGGTCTCACTATGTTGCCCAGGCTGTTCTCAAACTCCTGGCTTCAAGCGATCCTCCCAAAGTGCTGGGGTTACAGGCGTGATACACCATGCCCGAACCACATAGCATATTATTTAAAACAATTATCTACTTAATTTTGAGAGCTAATTACTAACAGATAATCATAGCCATCTGACCACCAGCCTGAGCTACAGCTCATCTGACCTCCTATGGCCACAACTGAAAAGGCTGAAGGAATCAGCCAGAACTCCATCTACTCAACCCACAAAGGTCTTGTTTAGAAAGGTGTTACAAGCTAGGGCTTCCAAGGTTGGGAAGCGCAAATTCTCTTCACTTTGCCTTTAATTTTTTCTTAATAACCTAGTTCGGATTTTTGAAAAGTAGAGGCTCCAAGAACAGCAGAACACACCATGCTGAGCTAGCACCTCGTGCTGTGCTATAAAGAGAGTTAACACCTCCCTCCAAAACTGAGTCCACTCTTGTGGTTTGCATCATTTCCCCTGCCTTCCCCACTCCCAACTCCACACAGGTGCAACTCTGATGTAGTTTTAGGGTTCCCAGAGTCATCACCTCACCATCTAAGACTTGTGTTAAAATGCTCCCGTAAAATTCTTTACACATTGGTTTTTTAATTGCAGAAAGGCCTGATTTACTCCCAAAGAATGTTTGAAGATCCTCAGGGCTGTGCAAAGATCCATAATTATCAACAATTGCTAAGGCAGCTTAACCCTTATGTAAAATATTATGCATACAAATGGCTTTATTTTGAACCAGTTCACACTATTAAAACTTGAGTCTGGTACGGGCTTCATCCCAAGGCTGTGCTCAATAACAGCACAGTAGCAAACACCTTGGCGATGTATCTTCCTGTTTGGTTGGTTCGTTTTATATCTTTGCACGTTTAAATAGGCAATGGGAGTGCTAATTAAAATGCAATCATGCAGATAAATTATATCATGTTCCTAAAAGGTAAAATGAAAACCCTTTTTATCTCAAATTCTTTGTGATATCCAAGGCAAAACACACGGTGATCCTGAACACAGAGAAAAACTTTCATGATTATTGCATGTTTAAAACCCAGATTTATTTCTAGATTTGTTTGCACATTGTTTATGGAATGTATAACACTTTAATTGTGAGTAATTTCTTGGGAGAGTCAAGACTTAGGGCTTTTAGTGCAAATGTTCAAGTTTCGGTAACTGAATAATTTGCATTGTCTGCATTCTAGCTGTCAAACGGGGAGTACAATGTGTATCTTAAAGCCTACTCCAGTCCAGGGGTGAGGAAAACCTCAAAACCCATGGTCAAGGTTCACTCAGCAGATTCTTTATTGTACCTACAGCTTACCAGCTCTCAGGGAAAATCTCCTGCCAGCAACCAAAGATCAAAGCCATCATGCTGACATCCAGCAAACTGTTATATCTCTCTGAGCCTCAGTTTCTTTCCCTGTAAAATAAGCCTCAGTAAGGCATTGCTGACTGCTTTGGGGATTAGAGGCCCATTTGAGAATTTGCTGAAAGCCATTTACACTGTTCCCCTAGAAACAGCAGACGGGCACATCCTCACAAAACTGAGCACATGAATCCACTGATCCTCTGCACATCCAGGGACCTCAAGTTAGAACTCCAGGTCCCTTTCAGCACAGACATTCCATGTCTTCACCCAAGACCCAGTTCTCAGCTCTAGCCTGCCCCCTTTACTCACATTGCAAAATTGATCTTTGCAAAGAAAAATAAATAAAAGCATATAAAAATGAGTCAATGTGAGGATGTTCTGCTGTGGATACCATTTACAGCCCAGGATAACACGAAACCATATAAGCAACACAACTAATTTGGAATCATTGAAAGCATGAGACAGTCAAGGAGTAGTTTACCCACTCCCTCCTTTTAAAAGCCATGTACTTCATTGTAGGCCTTCACTTCAAGGTCACTCTCTCTCCCATAGATTTGTACTACCTTACAGTTTCCAGTCCCAGGTTCAGATATGCTCATAACCTACTTTGGTGTTTGGAGGAGGAAACCTGTTTGAAGGGCTTCGTTTTTACCTTTCAGCTTTGATCTACATCCCTGCAGAAGTTCTAAAGTGTCACCCTGAACTCTCCTTCCCCCTCTCTCCAGGTCAGTTCTAGGACAGCATTTCTCATGGAATGTACCACAAAACAGTGTGATCCATGGCCAAACGGATCCAAGGAAATTCTGTACCTTGGAGATTCCCAAAGCATTTTATCATATTAAAGGTTCTGAGAAGGCCTTCATAAAGAAACCAATTTAACTTTGTTTTACCCAATGTTATAAAAACCGACGTGGGTCAGGGGCTGTGGCTCATGCCTACAATCCCAGCACTTTGCGGGGCCAAGATGGGCGGATTCCCTGAGCTCAGGAGTTCGAGACTAGCCTGGGCCACATGAAGAAACCCTGTATCTACAAAAACTACAAGAAAAATTAGCCAGGCTTGGTGGTGTATGCCTGTGGTCCCAGCTACTTGGGAGGCTGAGGTGGAAGGATCACTAGAGCCTGTGAGGTGGAGGTTGCAGTGAGCTGAGATGGTGCCACTGCACCCCAGCCTGGGTGACAGAGCAGAATCCCGTCAAAAAAAAAAAAAAAAAAAAAAAAAAAAACCACCTATGTGATCATAGAATAGTTTTCCTTTCCTATCCCATTTTTAGACCAGACTTAGAGAAATTCAACAATCTTAGTCTCTCCTATGGTCTCAGCCAATGGACTCTCAATGAGCTTAATCTAGATTCTCTGTTGACCAGGTTCATTTGTCATTCCTTTTATCTAAACATCATTTTGTTCAAAGACCTCTTAGGTCTTTCCCAGCTTTGCTCACTGGTGCTGTCAAGCCACCTGGGTCCATTTCCTCTACTAGCAGTTCATATCCACACTCCCTTTTGGAACTTACAATGTACATTTGCATATAAAAAGACAGTCACCATCTTGTCCCCCATTGTCTCCCCTTCAAACATGTTTAAATAGAATCTTAACAATTTGGAACTGAGAGGGCCCTGAGAGATCACCCAAACATTCTTCTAACTTCATAAAGAGAACAGACCTGCAAGGTTAAGTGACTTGACAGAAATACGACCTGACCTCAGATTTTTTGATTCCCAGTCCAGTGGTCCTAGGAAGTGGTTCAAGCTTCCCAGTGGCATATGAAATGATTCATCCCAGAGAGTAAATTTAGTAATTTGCAGTGAGGAATGAGATGTGTCTCGCACAAGACTAGTTATCTACACGGTGATCTACCGAAAGATAAAATCACACTCAGATGCTTTTTGGTAAAGGGGGGCTTAGAGATTAGACTTGGATTTTCTTAAGGGATTGATGTGCTGGAAAGAGCACTGGCCTGGGAGTTAGGAGGCTGATTTTAATTCTAATTCTCCCATTAACCAGCTGCAAGTTCTTCATGTCACTGGGCCTCATCAGCTAGATGGCAGCAAATTAGACAATTACCTTTAAGTCCCTTCTAGCCCCACATTTAAGTTTCTGTGATTCTAAATTCTTGGAATTGCTCTGTCTTTATGTTTTCAGTATCCCTTTTACATTTCAACACACAAACCTTTAGCCTTTGGTCTAGGGTCTTTTCAATCCGTAATCACCTAGTTTTGGGAATAGAGTCATTTTTGTCCTATCATGAGCATTAGGTAAATTCCAGATTCTTGAATAAAGTGTTCTTAAACACACACACACACACACACACACACACACACACACACACACACACACACACACACACACACACACACACACACACACACACACACACACACACACACACACACACACACACACACACACACACACACACACACACACACACCAGGTATCCACAGCTGTTGATTTGATCTTCCTCATCTCCTCCTGGAATCTCTGAATTAATATAGCTACCCCCTACTCACCATTATCTATTCATTCTGTCTCCATGGAAAGGCCCAGAGTGCTCAGGGAAGGCAGAGCCACGTTGCATGTGAAATCTAGACGAGTCCATTTGGTAGTCTCCACAGCTTCCTGCAACACCAAATCACAGTGTCATTAGCTTCGGATTGTTATGACAGGGTCTCTTAATTCAAGTCTGTGATAGTGCTTTTAAATCACAACATCTATTAAGTGGTTTCATTTATTTAAAGAATGTCCACTGCCTCCAGGGCCTCTGGGCATGGGTACAAAACACTGCTATCAAGAGGAGTCCACGGCAGCTCTCAGTAATCAACTCGCTGTTCATTATCACACTTTCACCGGTAACACTGAGTACATCAACAAGGATGAACTATCAGAAACATATGATTCTTGTTCACACTTACATAAAATAGTGACAGTGCTGTTAGTAATTAGTTACCAGATCCTCAATTGCTTTGTTCTTTGGCATTAGTAATATGCCACTTGAAGTTTTACACCAAATTAACATTACCCACATTCAACTGTTTCAAAGCCCTTTGAAAACGTGCTATCCTTCTTTACACACAAAGACGACACGCCTGACAGTAACACGTGCATTTGAATCATTTGCTTCCAGCCTTAAGTTAAGAGTGTATAGAGACATCTATTTCCACCTGACCCATTTTGGAACAGGATCATTTTATTCTGACGTTATTAGCCGGAGTTAAGAGATTTGTCCACCATTACGAAAAATTATTTCACTATACGAAGCTAACTCACCTGTCTCAGGAATAAGTTTATTAACATGTAACCCTGTCAAACCATCAGCCTAACAGATTAAGATGAGGGAAAGCAAATTCTGAATATAACCAAGGCACTTACTCAACTAGGACTCAGCCTCGTTCCAAGCTCAGCTCATAGACAGAAACGTAATGCCAGAATTTGGGGGATAATATTAAATAATTTTGTAATCAGTGCTAAGTCCCTTAAATTCCGTTTCTATTTTTCTATTTGTAGAAAGCAAATGATATCTGTTGATATCTAAATTTCTTATGAAAATGAATGAGGTAGCAATTACATGAATTACTTCCATTTTTAAGAGAAAGTGCTTCTGGAATGAAGAGGATTAGTGGAGACTAGGCAGGATCCCAAAACCGGGCTCCAAATTCTGTTCCAAAAATGTGGGTGTCTACACTGTTAAAAGAAACAAAAGCTGGATCTAATTCCATTGGAAGTAACTACCCTCACTTTTGCCTTATAAATGACCCTGTAGAAAATGTTTACATAATACCTAGGGATTTATTTTTTGTTTTCCACTGACACTATAAATCAAATGTTTTCCATTGACATTGTAACTAGAAAATTGGATCTAAATCTTCTCACTGGTTAACACAGCCTTGTAAGATCTGGAGTCACGTAGCTTAATTTCCAAATCCATCTGAAACCCCCAGATCTTTGACTACCCATTTCCAATTGAAATATGAATGTGTCAATTAGCTATCTGGCTGAGACAGGACACATTGAATTCCAAAGCTCCAGATTTTGACATAGGATTAAATGCTTTCAATGCTATAAATGCATATCCTAGAATTACATTTAATCTTTTTCTTTTCTGTATTTTAAAGTAATTAAGTGTTAGGTTGTTGTTGTTATTGTTATTGAATGTGTTGTCTTTTATGTATGGAAATTCTCCTGATTCAACAACAGAAAAACATGCTTTTGTGGTTTTCTCTTAGTAGAAACTCCATTGCATTGCTCACCATTTCACCAAATTCCTCTTGCAACCATATGGAGAATGACTGGTCTGATTAAAGGGGCCCCTCTGTTTAACTGGAAGAAGTTCGGTGAGAGGGTTTGCATTCAGTAACATGAAAGAAATTTAAATTTATGATCTTTGACTCTTATTATCATGGCCTAATAAACAGAACTAACTATCTCAGATATTATAGGAATGTAATCCAACATTTATGGGGAAATATTACCTTAAATATTTACTTAAAGAATGTATTCTACATTCTAATAAGTTTTTACTATGTTGGCAAACAGAAAAGAATTACAGGATTGGTAACAAATGTTTTGTTCCTGCAAGTAATTATTTTGCTTAAAACAAAATGCTCAACTTTTTTTTCCTTTCCACAACGTGAATTCTTCGATCCTTTTGTATAAAAGGCTTAGATGATCTGTTGTCTCTAACCAGAATGACTGCATATGTTCAATAATATATCAGTTTCATCATCTGCCATAGAATAGGCACATATGACAATAAATCATTGTGGGAACTTCCTGAATCTCAGCCAAGTTGTAGACAATAAAAGATCCTGCTTGTAAAGGCAGCTATAAAAGTTAATTTCATACAGGTTCCCCAGCACACATGCTACGGTTCAGTTCCAAACAGATGTGAGCTTGGAACAGCAGTGGAAAAGAGCAAGAAGCATTTTTGCTAACTTTCCGTATCAGGAGATCCAAATACTTCATGTTTTGTGTAACCTTTGGTCATTAACACATGCAGCAGGTATGAAAAATGAATTATTCAAGCTTTTCTAATGCCTAAGATGCTATTGTTTCCAGTCTAAAGTATCCCTCCACATTGAAAAGATTATCCACCAAGCCAGACATGCAGAAACCAAGAAAATCCTCACTGAACAAAATAACAAAGACAATAGCAGACATTTGGAGCTTCACTTTGAGAGAATTCTCTTGAAACAAGAACTTTCATTTATTTCCTTCCTTGCTTTGGACTGTAGATGTCCTAGCAGATAGCTGCAGAGACAGTTAGCCACTCCACTCACCCATGTCATCGCCAGGAAGAGGAGATTTGGAGGAAAGAAGGTTAGACTTCAGCAACATCAACACAGTTATGTGAATGGGTTTAAAATATCCATTTTTCAAGGATCACACTTAGTCCTTGGTCACAAAGGTCACTAGAAACTCTTTCCCTACCCCTGCCAAGGACCACTGTTTACCTTTATTTATTCCTAAGATTCCCATGATTTTAGGCTAAAACCATGTTTCTCCTGATTTCAAACAATAGTCGGGTTCTCAGCAAGTCACATGTTCATCTGAAGTTTTGCAATTGGAACCATTCTCTATGCATCAGCAGAGCTTCATATTAAAGATTCTCTGGAATTGATTTGCAACAATAATGATCAGTCCTTCAGTTTATCTTTGTTAGAGTGGGGATTTTCTTAATGTGATAAAGACAGGCTCTCTTTACGGAAGCCCTGCTGATCTTGAGAGTGCAGAGCACAACTGGTGTCCGAGACCTTGTAGGACAATTAAGTGCCCAGAGATGAATGAGGGCATCGTTAACATTTTAATCATACACCTGAAATTAATTAAAGCCAACCTAGGGATTGAGGTGCTCCAGGCCAGAAAAAAAGTGGAATGATGATGTTATGTGGTAGGTATGTACATTATCACATCTTACGCTGGCAGAATGTTTTAAAATAACAAATGGCACTTATTTCCATTTATTAGTTCATATGAACATCAACCCAGCCTTATAAATGTGTGAGGGATTCTTATTTTGAGGAAAGAGAGGCTCAGTGATATTAAGTGACAGGCTCAGGCCATTCCTTCTGCTATAACAAAATGACTTTAGACTGGGTAATATATAAATAATAGAAATTTATTTTTCACCGTTCTGGAAGCTGAAAAGTCTTAAATCAAGATACCAGCAGACTTCGTATGTAATAAGGGCTTGTTTCTATTTCCAAGAAGAAGACATCTTCTGTCTGTGTCCTCATGCAGCAGAAGCTAAAGGATAAGAAGGGACAAACTCACTCCCTCAAGCCCTTTTAGAAGAGGCACTAATCCCATTCCTGAGGGCAGATTCCTCGTGGCCTAATCACCTCCCAGTGGTTCCACATCTTAATACAATCACCTTGGGGTTCAGCTTCCAACACAGAAATTTTAGAGGGACACTGACTGTTGACCCTTAAACAACATGGTTTTGAACCATGAGGGTCCACTTACAGGCAGGTTTCCTTCTGCTTCTGCCACCACTGAGACCGCAAGACCACCACCCCGACTCCTCCTCCTCAGCCAACTCAACATCAACATGACGAAGACAAAGACCCTTATGATGATCCACTTCCATTTCATGAATAGTAAATATAGTTTCTCTTCTTTATGATTTTCTTAATGACATTTTCTTTGCTCTGGTTTATTTTATTGTAGGAATATAGTATATAATATACATAACATAAAAAGTATGTGTTAATCGACTGTTTATGTTGTTGGTAAGGCTTCTGGTCAATAGTAGGCTGTTAGTAATTAAGCTTCAGGGGAATTAAAAGTTACACACACGCCAGGCTCAGTGGTTCATGCCTGTAATCCTAGCACATTGGGAGGCTGAGGCAAGAGGACCACTTGAGCTCAGGAGTTGGAGACCAGCCTGGGCAACATGGCAGAAACCTCATCTCCACTAAAGGTATTTTTAAAATTAGCTGAATGTGGTGGTGCACACCTGTAGTCCCAGCTACTCGAGAGGCTGAGGCAAGAGAATCATCTGAGCCAGGTGGGGCATGGGGGTGGTTGAGGTTGCAATGAGCTGTGATCACACTACTGCACTCCAGTCTGGGTGACAGAGCAAGCCCTTGTTAAAAAAAACAAAAAGGTCCTATGCAGATTTTTCTCTCCATAGGGGTGGGAGTCAGTGCTCCTAACTTCCACACTGTTCAAGGGTCTAATGGCATATTAAAACCATACCAGGGATAACCCTAAAAAAAGGACAAAGGAGACAAAGGCCACAATCCCAAGGACACAGCCCTGAAAAGGCAGTAGGCCAGGAGTCGCTGCACAGCCCAGAGCACCACTCGCAAGGTGTCCAGGGTGTTTGCCCACAGGGACGCTCGCATGGAAGACATGGGAAATGAGGTTCTTCTGACAGCTCGGCCGCTGACCACCTGTGGTCTTGGAAAATCACTTTAATTCTTGGGCTTCCCTTGTCTCATCTTTAAAAGTGAGGAGGGTGGACTATAAAATGAACCCTAAAGCCCCTTAAGATTTGACCTTCTACATAGCTGCTCTGGGTGGAGACACTGGAGATGAGCTGTATGTATTGGCAAAAGACAGTAGGAAATGTGTTTTGGGAGCCTTGGGCTGATAGTCCGCCTGCCCTTAGTGATGTGTTATCACAAGTACTTCGCTTTTCAAAAAATAGGGCCAGGTGTGATGGCTCACACCTGTAACCCCAGCACTTTGGGAGGCCAGAGGCAGGCAGATCACTTGAGACCAGGAGTTTGAGACCAGCCTGGGCAACATGGCAAGATCGAGTCTCTACAAAAAAATACAAAAATTAGCCAAGAGTGGTGGCCCAAACCTGTGGTCCCAGCTACTAGGGAGGCTGAGGTGAGCGAGACCCCATCTGAAAAAAAAAAAAAGAAAAGAAAGAAGAGAAAAAGAAATAGGCATATGTGTGTCAAGCCATAAGCAGGGTAAGCTCAGAGCCAGAGGGTATTTGTCCTTGAACTAGGATGGGAGACAGAAAAAACAGAACCCGGTGCTGGCCATCTAAGAGCAGAGAGCAGAGCAGCAAGAAATGAGGTCAGCCTCACTGGCCTCTGCACAACTCTCAGTTGGTTCCTCCTGGGGTTGGCTTTCAGATTATTGTTTGGTTTTCTCAGAACCAAGAGCATGTGGTTTTGCTTCACCAAGAAGGTCAGAAACTAAATACCTGGACTGTGACTAGCCTGGTCCTTGCCTGAGGAACTAAGCCTGTCACCATGTCTCTCTCCAGATTCCTCCAACCTCTACGTTTGACCAACTGGCCTCATGCCACAAGCAGGAACGGACCTCACATCCCATCCTGTTGCTAGTGTTCTTCCCTCCCTCCCCCATTTTGCAATTCAGAACACAGCGGGTCTTCATTGGCAGTCTGTCAGTGGGTATTAAAGGTCCCAACGATTTAAAGTGTACTCTGCGGCATGCAACAGAAGTAGGACTGGATTGACGTCCAGATGCTACAAGGAGAACGATTCCTTCATTTAGCATCCCATGAAAACCACAGTCCTATGTTTACAATAACTAGAACATCTATAGCCAAGTAACAATTTCTTTCTATCATTGTCTGTTGTCATCAGAACAGACCAATTTATAAGATCACAGAGCTAATTTTGTTTTATTTTACTTAATGGGTCTGCTCTTTGCAAACCAACTGAGTATTCTATAAAATAATAAATGGTACCATAGTGGCAGGAAGAGTTCTCTTCCAGCTCCCAAAGCACAGCTTTCTACCTGGCAGGATATGGATCACTGGTTTTCAGTCCATATTACTTCCTAGAAGGTGTGGGCTGCAAAGGAGTTATGCTTTATGTATTCCAGTGTTTGAAATACAGCTCTTTTAGCCCACAGAAGAGTACTCTGTATTGAGACACTCCTCTGGCAGGATCTTCACATCTTCACAGACCAACCTTGTGAGGTAGAAATCTAGCAATGGACTTTCCATTTCACAGAGGAAGAAACTGACAGAGAGAAGAGAGGAGCTGTTTGTCCAGGCCATATTTGTCTGGAAACACACGCCTGGCTTTCAGACTCGTTTTGCTCCATATCACCAGCTCTGGGTGTCAGCGGTAAAAGCTGTCTAAAGCAAGGGCCCTTTATAGTCAACATGGATCTCCTTCCATCTTGGAAATATTTTTGGCATCCTGGTAGATAACCTAATAATGCCCTTGGCAGCTCCTCCAAGCAAGTAAACTTTGGTAACATGTTAACCAATGTTGTAACCTTGCCATCTAGATAGAAGATTTCCACAAGTTAGCCTCTCTTCAAGGGAGAAAGAAGAAGTCATAAATGGGTACAATTGTCCAAAAATTCCCCCTGGCATTTTCACCATCACTGGGCAGAGATTTTTCTTCCCAATTATAAAATGTACTTTAATACCAAAACAATTGCCTAAGTCTTATGCCTTGGGAAAGAAAGTGAACCATGAAGACATCTCTAAAGACAATTCCAAGTGTTTTAGAGAACTGTTGTATCAAAAGGAGCATGGGAACAGATTTTTATAGTCCCAGTCCAACCATCGCAATTATTTTTTAGTTTCATACCCTGAATAGTTGATCTTCAAAATGCCCAAGTTGATACCGGGCCATTCAAAGCTGTTTAAAAGTAAGCTGACACTTGAGGAATAACAGTCACAGTCATAACACAATCTAACATCTCTACAATGCTTGAGAGTTGACCGTGTGTCTTTCCATTTATCATATTTAATCCCCACAACTTCTCTAAATTGGCCTCTCTTATCCTCATTTTGTAAATTAACAAGTGTGGCCAAAAATGGTCAGAAATGGTGTTCCTGTCCCAGTTTTCTAAACTGAAATCTAAACGCTTCTTTCATGATACCAAAAATAAATCTCAGCCGTGCCAGGTCTATTTACAACATATATTGGGGAATCTTAAATCAAAAAAAAAAAAAAAAAGAATAACTTTACATTGCTGTAATTGTGTATGGACTGATCTTGAAAATGGGTAAAACATTATCATACAAATCAACAGGATTAAGTACTGAACACCATTATTTGGCAGCTGAGCTTTGAGGCCTTGCACAATGCTGTGCCCATCTTAGAATGTTTTCCCAAAAACCAACCAAAATTACTCCAGTTCTCTGGGGCAGAAATCTTTTGGCTCTCCCATGGCTTGCCTGTGTATTTCAGGAGATTTCATCATCTCATCTCGTCTCAGTCTCTCATATGCCCCCAGGGGAGGAGACTTCAAATTCTGGGTAGAGTTCTATACTGTCAACATCTATAGGGTACAGGTGATTTGTAAAACAGTGTTCAGCAGCCACAGTCTATTCCCTAAAACTTCCTTGCAAAAGAACAAATCAGCCCCCACTGACCACCAAGTGAATGCAATTTAGAGCTGTGTGTTATGGGCCTAGGGGAAAAAGCCAGGTATAGACTTGACCTGGAGAGAACAAAGATAAAGATGTTTGGGCAGCAATTGATGTTAATTGTTTGTCTCCTCAATTAGAATTTTAATCTTTCTTCACTGGTTGTTTTTCCCAACTCTTAAGACAGTATCTGGCAAATAATCAGGATTAAATGAATGTGTGTTAGAAGGGAAGGAAAGAAGAAAAGCATAGAGAGACAAAGGCTAGGGAAAAAAAGGAAGAGAGGGTATGGATGGAAGGAAGGAAGAAAGGAAGGAAGGAAAGGAGGAAGGGAGGAAAAAAGGAGGGGAGGGAGGGCAGGAGGGAGGGAGAGGGGAAAAAAGGGAGGGAAGAGTTGGGAGAGGGAGGAAGGGAGGGACAGGGCTTATTTTTCTAAGACTGCCTCCAGGAAAACAGAGCAGGGATAAGTAGGTTCAAGTTGGTAAGCTTTTAAATCTTCTTATCACAATGTGCTGCTTCCCCACCTCCCTCCCCCTGTAGAGTCAGCACATCCAGCCTAGAAGCAAGAGTCTCCTCCTACATTATAAACAAGAGTGTCTGCCTAGGAGGGAATGTCTTCATCATGGAAAAAAATGCACCCTCTCCCACTGTGTCTAACTTACTCCAGGTTTCCTCCCTTGGCCCCAGGAGCCGAAACAGCCTTGGACCTGCATCCCTGAGGGAGGTCTTCCAGCCTCACTGGGAGTCCAGCCTTTCTGTCCGGCCCATTAGCTGCACCCTGGAGCCCAAGTGTGGCTCATCTTTCTAGCCTTGGCTTTGCTCGTGCTCCACAAGCATGAGAACATCCAGCCTGCTTCCTGCAGAAGCCATGTTTTCTCTCATATCCCAAACCTTTGTCAGGTGGGTTCTGTTTCCAGTTTATAATGGGCCCCCTCCCCAACATTCTCAGCCTCCTCACACAGCTTCTAAAGGGCTAGGGGTATCATGTTCTCCAGCTCCGCAGACACCTGTTGCTTGCCCTCAGCTCCTGACTCCCCAATTTGCAGGGTCAGTACCACTTAAAGATGTATTCAATGCAGACAGAAGGGAATTTCTACTGTGCTGTTAGTTGCTTCAGTCTTGTCCCCAGCTCCTCTGGCTAGTTTGGTTACTGCCCTGTGTTTAGATCAGAGCTAAAATTTTGGGGTTTTTTAGCTACTTCTGAAGGACTGCTCCCAGGCTGTGAGTATTGATGGGTAACCACAGGGAATGCCTTCAGAGGTTCTTCCACTTGCTTACAAGGACTATGCTAATCCCTTTTTTTAGGAATTGGGGAGTGAGGGAAGGAAGGAAGGAAGGAGGGAGGACATTAGCATTACAAGGACAATGCTACTCCCTTTTTTAACATTACAAGGACAATGACCTCACAAGAACAATGCTAAGCCCTTGTTCTTAGGAAGGAGGGAGGGAAGGAAGGCAGGAAGGCAGGAAGGCAGGAAGGGAGGGAGGGAGGGAGAAAAGAAGGGAAGGAAGGAAGGAAGAAAGGGAGGGAGGGAGGGAGGAAGGAAATTGGTCTCACTAAGCAACTTTTACAAACTAGACCCGGCCCAAAGTGCTTTACCTCTAACACTTCTTTTATTCTCAGGATCAATTCTGTAACGAGGTGCATATTATCATCCATATTTTACGAAGAGAAAACTGAGATTCAGAGCAGCTAAGTAAAGTGATCATGATCACACAGCTAATAAATGGTCGAGGTGGTACCCCAAACCATAGACATGTGATCCTTTGGACAGTTCTAGATTTTCCTCCCACTACCTCCTCCTCCTGAATTGCTGTCTTAATCCCTATACTATGGTATCTACCTTTCTGGGATATCTAAGAATTTATTAACAAGTGTACTTTTTCTGCCTCTATTGGCTTTATGGAGAAGGAGTATCTTTTATATAAAAATGAAATGTAAATGTTTGTCTCATAAAAATAAAAAGCTCCACTTTTTCATGAAATCATAGAAATCATCAATGAGAGCTGTCTTGTCAAAGTAAACAAAACTACTACACCCACAGAGAGTAAAACAGAAAAGCTGGCTCCACTCAAGATTTATTTTGCAACTGATTCAGATTAAGGGGAGGCTCTTAGGGAATTTTACTTTAGGAACTATATCAGAGGCTGTAATACCCATTCTTCCATCTCTAACAATGGAACTCCCACATTGTACTTGGGCACAGCCTTTCAGATGAAGACTACATTTCCCAGGCTCCCTTGCAGCTTGGTGTGGCCATGTGATCAAGTTATAGCCAATGAGATGTGAGCAGAAGGATAAATACCACTTATAGGTCACAGCCCTGGGAAACAACAGAAACCCATGGTTCTGGCTTTTCTCCTCCTTCCTGCTGGCTGCAGCTGTAGCTGCTTCCTTGGACCCAGCCCCAGCCTGCTGACCTCTGCACACTGTTACATAAGAGAAAAGGAAACTTCAATCCTATTTACATCACTATAATTCAAGATCTTTCTTTTTTAATACCTTATCTTTAAGGAAAAGATAAGCCTGTGCCCTAACAAATACAGGGGCTCAGGACTTTCACCTTACAGTACGACTGACAAGGAACACATTTAAATTGTGATTTATTCAAGTCTCATGTTCATTTGAGTTTTTAATTATATGTCGATCGATTTACCAATCAGTTAATATTTTTGGTCATCTGCTCTATTCGAGGCACTCTACTTGGCGCTAAGATAAACAGACAGTCCCTGACTTACGACGTTCAACTTGACAATTTTATGACGTTATGATGGTGCGAAACTCGTATGCATTCAGTAGAAGCCGTATTTCAAGTACCCATACAACCATTCTGTTTTTCACTTTCAGTACAGTATTCAATAAATTATATGATATTTTCAAGACTTGTTTATAAAATAGGCTTTGCATTAGAGGTGTTTGCCTAGCTGCAGGTTCATGTAAGTGTTCTGAGCATGTTTTAGGTAGGCTACGCTAAGCTATGATGTTCAGTAGATGAGGTGCACTTAATGCATTTTCAACCTACAATATTTTCAAGTTATGATGGCTTTATTGGGAACTTACTCCATTGTAAGTTGAGGAGCATCTGTGTATGACGTTATCCAGCCCTTAAGAGCTTCATCCTCAAGCCAGGAAGACCAAACGGACATAAAAATATTTCAGAGCAGTGCTGTACATTATTAACCTCCACACAAGAGGCACCAATGGCGAGCATGGTGGAGCTATGCAACTTAAACCTTCATGAATAACACCATTCCAGGGTCAAGGGGTCTCCCAATTTGAAATAAGATTTTGTGATGTTTGAATCTGTTTTTCCTTTCCCAAATCACTTATTTTCCCTCTGCTTCAAATTCTCCAGTTATGGATGGTCCCAGGCTGATTATCAATGTCTTCTTCCTTTTGACTTTATGACTTGGGCTCCCAGCCCCTCCAATATGTCTTACTGTTTCTGGTCCTAGAGGACATGGAAGTGGTCCCAGTCCATTGCATATTTTGTTTTTAAGTCATGCACTATTAATATTGGAGATAATCTCTCAGTACCTCTGTTCCTGCTGTCCATATAACAAATTTCTGTGTGTTGTCATATTGGCCTATGTTGTGCCTCATGCTGAATGACTCAAGAGCCAGAGAAAAGTGACTATGCAAATTGGCCTGGATGTCCAGGCACCAAAACTAGAAAAGGAAAGGATAAGCAGGCCTGAACAAAATCAGGAGATGGATTGATGAAGAGAGGAGTAATATACATGGATTTTCATTCCGTGTCATAGACCTACAAATCTGGAGCTGGATCTTTAAACTAATCAATTGTTTCATTGTTCACTAAAGGGGAGGGTAATGTCTGTCCACAATATTGGCCAACATTAAATAAAACACACACACAAGAAATGGAGTGTCATCTGTCACTTTGGATTAGTTACATCTCCAAGACAGGCATGTGGGGGAACTGGAAACATTTCTTTTTTTTTTTTTTTTTTTTGCGATAGAGTCTCATTCTGTCGCCCAGGCTGGAGTGCAGGGGCCTGATCACAGCTCACTGTAACATCCGTCTCCCAAGTTCAAGTGATCCTCCCACCTCAGCCTCCTGAGTAGCTGGGATTATAGGCACGCACCACCATGACTGGCTAATTTTTGTGTTTTTAGTAGAGACAGGGTTTTGCCATGTTGTTCAGGCGGGCCTTGAACTCCTGGCCCCAAGTGATTCACCCGCCTCAGCCTCCCAAAGTGCTGGGATTACAGGCGTGAGCCACTGAGCCCGGCCAGAACTGGAGACATTTCTAAATGTTATGTGAAAGTGAGAGTGGTCTCCATCTAGCTATGAGGGAACCACATGTGATACAGAGAAAAGAGAATTTGATTTTGTGTTAGAGGAGCTTCTCCACTACTTACTACCAGTGTAACGTATCGGGTGACAGTATTTTCATGTCTAAAAATGGAATGGCAATGCAGGAGTGCCCTGTAAATTACTGAGAAATGAAAGTGCCTGGTACACTGCTTGACCCAGAGTAACTAATCATGAATTGCTAACTCAATCAGAAATGGACATTTTTAAAATGCTAACATCTGTTCTAAAATGAAAAGAAGAACCTAGAGTGACACGGAGAGAAGGGCTGTCAGAATGTGATATGCAAAGACTAAGAAAATGCTGCCTGGGCAGAACCCTACCTCTGCTAAAAAGAAGGGATTTCAGAAAACATGAGAAAACTGGCAAAGCCACAGCATGAAGTGACAGAGAAATGTGTAGGAACGCTCTGAAGCCAGAGGGGATCTCCAAGGACATGAACCCAGGAAAGTAAAAGAATAATTCATTGAATTCCTCTAGGAGCAGGACAACGGAGCAGTCTTAGCCTAACAGAGACTGGACGGTGCGTAGGGATTATTTTCAGCCACAGATGAGGGAGGGGACTTGCTGAACTTCAAGGAAATCTATGAAGGGGAACTGGAGAGTGATACAAAAGCCTGAGTTAAATTGCATAAAGAATAGTCTGCAATTCTACATACCTATCATTTGCCAGATAGTTGCAGAGTTGGCCCCAGGAGATTTCCATATGTTGTGCTAAAATCGCACTGGAGGCTGACTGAGCATTTGTGGCTTTTCAGAGATGCCAGTTTTGGTGAGGGGGTTGGGGGTTGCTGGGGGCAGTCACCTGCATCGTGCAAGGATAGAAATGAATGATATCATCCCCAGGGCACAGAAAGCAGAGCTGTGGGGGCCTCTGGGTTGTGTCCCTCCCGGCTGCCACTCCTGCACACCTGTGCTAGCAAACGCTCCAGATTGTTCTCTCTGGGCCCACCCGGAGCCTGTGCTGTTCCTCGACTTATAAATTTTAAAACCTTTTCTTTCTTTTTTTTTGATATAGAGTCTTGCTCTGTCATCCAGGCTGGAGTGCAGTGGCACAATCTTGGCTCACTGCAACCTCCACCTCCCCGGTTCAAGTGATTCTCCTGCCTCAGCCTCCCAAGTAGCTGGAACTACAGGCACGTACCACCATGCCCAGCTAATTTTTTTTTTTTTTTTTTTTTTTCTATTTTCAGTAGAGGCAGGGTTTCACTGTGTTAGCCAGGATGGTCTCCATCTCCTGCCCTCATGATCTGCCCACCTTAGCCTCCCAAAGTGCTGGGATTATAGGCGTGAGCCACCGCTCCCGGCCCTAAAACATTTTCTTTTGCAGAGTGAAAGACCAAGTCATCTGGAGTCCACCAGCCCTCCCCTCACTTGTGTACAGCAGTTTGGTCACAGCAGAAAC
This sequence comes from Pongo abelii, assembly GCF_028885655.2. NCBI lineage: Eukaryota > Metazoa > Chordata > Mammalia > Primates > Hominidae > Pongo > Pongo abelii. Next base: position 14,727,306 of record NC_071990.2, read on the forward strand.
ATCCACCCTGGCTGGTGGGTAAATATCCCATAAGACAGAAAAATGACTTCCTCCAAGGGACTCCTGATAATTAGACAAGACAGTGGAGAAATTCCTTCCCTGAGCCCCTGATTTCAAGGCCATGGCTACATCCATGATAAGGTATGTTTCTGCTTTGCTTTCTCCAGAGAATCAGGGAGAAACCCCACTCCATCCCACCCCTACAGCCCCCAGCTCGTGAGCAGAGCTGGGTGGTGGTACCTTCTCCATCCCCACGCCTGGCGCACAGGGAAGGGCAAGGAAATTCTCAGAACAATGCAGCATAAGACATGATTTCTCCATGGGTCCCAACCTTCCCTTTCATGGGTCTCCAGTCCTGCCTCCCATTCTGCACTCTGCACCCCCATCTTTGCAGAGCCATCCCTAAGTCACACGCACCGTGGAGGAGAGGAGATGGGGTAACAGCACTGTGCCTGACACCTGACCACAAGCCCAGGCAAAACTGTGGTTTGACCCACATGGGGCGGGCAGATGGCTCTGTTAATGCCTGTGCTTCCCTCGGACCGCTCCAAGCCCTAAGGCATGACAGGGAGGATCTGTCAGCACAGGCAGCTCATCCAGCCGGCTCTCACCACTCAGTTTCAGCAGGACTGAAAGACCGCGGTGCACTTTTGCTTCCCTGGACACTCGAAAAGCTCAGTGATGTTTATTTTCCTTTGCTCAGTCTCCTCTTTTCACCACCAGGACAGTGTGAAGTCAAAAATCTGTGCTCAGCACAAGACACAGCAGAGAAAGAGGAAGAAACTGGCAAAAAATATTTTCTCCAGCGTGCTGCCTGGGGAGCCTGGCCTTGACTTCGACATGTGCTGGAGGTGTGGTGTCCAAAGTAAACCTTTTGAACTGTTTCTTTGGAACCTCCAAAAAGACCTTGCACATCAAAGGGGATCTGATCCCCCATGAGGTGCATAGCAGGCATCATTAAGCATTTTGCATGAATCAAACACCTTCTGAAAAAGAAAGGAAGCCCAAACTCAAAGCACATGGCCAGCCCGTGGCCCCCACCACAGGCAGCCTCAAGCACATGCTCACCACATGGCTTCTCCTGGTTGGGTGGAATCAAACCCTGCAGAGGCACAGGGGCTTCTCCATCACAGGAGCCACTCTCTGTGCACTCCCAGGCTGGGATACAATGGGTCTGCTTGTTGGAGCAGCCTCACGACCCCAGCCTAGGCCCGCCTCAGGGGAGCCCAGGCAAACTCTGACTCCAGTCACAAGGGGAGCCCTGCTGGGCCGCCCCACCCCAAACGCTGAGGCAGGATGCAATCTGGGGCTGAATACAGAGTCCAGTGTGAGTCCTTGGCACCACGCCCAGAAAGCCACAGCAGCAGCGATGGGCTTAGTGGAGAATTCCAGGCTCTGAAAGAAAGCAGAGCAGGGAACAGAGCCGGAGCCTTGAGCCTCTTCTGTCATCTTCCCTCCTGGAATTCATTCGGCTTACCACAGGCAGCCGCGGCCATGGGCAGAGCATGAGCTCAAACTTCAGAGGCCACGGTTGCCCAGACAGTCCCAGAAACTGATGACACGTTCTTCTCTTGACCTGCCTGAGGAGGAAGGAGCTTTCAGGCCCTTTCCCAACAGCTGTGCTACCTGCACAGCGGTAGCCATCCTTTGAGGGCAGAGGGAAGGGATTTAGAAATCACTTGTGCCGTCTCAATAACCTTCAAAGTGCCCGGGAGACACCAACCCTCAGATTTCATCGGAGGTACATACAGCAGTTTTTAAAACAAGATTCTGGGCTGGGCGCAGTGGCTCACACCTGTAATCCCAGCACTTTACGAGGCCAAGGCGGATGGAGGTCAGGAGATTGAGACCATCCTGGCCAACATGGTGAAACCCCATCTCTACTGAAATAAAAAAATTAGCCAGGCATGGTGGCATGCACCTGTAGTCCCAGCTATTTGGGAGAATGAGGCAGGGGAATTGCTTGAACCCGGGAGGCGGAGGTTGCAGTGAGCCGAGATCAAGCCACTATACTCCAGCCTGGGCGACAGAGCGAGACTCTAAAATTAAAAATTAAAATTAAAATTAAAAAAAAGGTGCTATCATTCCTGACAATTGCCTTTTTAAAAGTCATCTTCTCTGGTTAGCAAAGTTCTAGGTTCAGGAAAAGAAAAGTGTTTAAAACCACTAGTGCAACCTGATTGGTAAGAGTTTTAATTAGCAGTTCCAAAACTGTGCACATTCTGAGCTTTTAATTAATATGCACAATTTCCATTGCATTTTACTTCAATAAGAGCTATATAAAACCAGTGAGTGGGTGACATTCCATTCAAAAAAGAACTAGAAGAAGAAGGGGGCAGGAGAGTTGAATTTGGAGGAACACAGAAGGCAAATGAGTCCCATAATTCTCTAAATTATACCTTTATTAATAAACATTGTCACCTACACCTCTCATTGGAAGCCCTTCAGCTCATGCCCAATCAACCCCTGGAATCATTTTAACACATTGACACCCTGAACTGTGGGCCCAGATGCTGGGGATGCCAGCCGGATAATCCTCCCCTCATTCCACAAATACGGACTGAGGATGCTACATGCCAGGTACAGGCAGGTACCAAAGATGTCAAGGTGAGAGAGTTGGTCCCCACCCTCCAAGGAGCTCATAGTTTTATAGATGATCACATAAGGAGAAAAACAAAAGCTCTGTGTCTAGACCACAGACACCTCAGGGGCAGAAACACTGTCTCATTTATTCTTGTACTGCCGTCATCTAGCCAGGGTCTAAGCAGAGTAGGCAATTATTAAATGTCTGTTGAATGAATACAGGGTGAAAAATGTGTGCCTCCACACATATAGTGGTGCAGCAAAGCAGGGCAGGATCAACCCTGCTTGGTGGGGTAGACCCAGATGACAGTTTCCTGGCATGCTGAAGCAAGGCCACACCAGTAGTTATCCATGGCATCTGTTCTAACTGCTCAGAACCCAATCAGACAGGTTGTTAAATATTTTTATTATCATCTACCTGGAGAAAGGTGAGATCCCAGAACTGGATCTTAAAGACAAAATGAGAGTCTCTTAAAGTTGGGAAGGACATTCTGAACACAAGGACCAGTGCAGACAACATCAAGGAGACCTGAGCTTTGCCACACAAGCTGGGGATTGGGAAGAGGGAGGTGGGATCCTGCAGAGCCTCATCTACTGTGCAGGGTTGCTTAGACTTTATCCTGAAGGCCATGAGGGGTCAGCACAAGGCTTTCATCAGGAAGAGCCTTGGACACTCTGATGGAAAAAGAGACAGGTCTGGGAAAAGAAACATTTGGAGGCTTTAGAAATGGGCAAGTAAAAAAATGTCAGAGTCAGAGGTAAGACATGGGCAGAAGGGATGCATGAATATGGGGATAATTGGGAGGCAGGCTCTCTTTACACAAGATGCAGGAATGTATTGGAAGCGGAGGATAAGAGAAGAGAGCTTGGGCAATGGGGGAGGCTGGGTTCCACTAACATGATAGGAAGCTAACCTGGGTAATGGGGCAAGGGAAGTGATGAGCACTACATGGCAGGTGTTGCTTTTGCTGGGACAGATGGAGCCCCCCTGGGGTGGGCCCTAGGGTTCTAGAGCTCAGGCAGATCTGTCTGGGATTTGCATGGGGTGTTCTTCCACAATCTCATGAAAACACACACACACACACACACACACACACACACACACACCTTCCAGAGATTTCAGAATGTGGCATTCCCCTGATAAGAACACTTCCATGTTTGATGAAAACCTGATGCTAGTTCAGAAGACGCCACGGAAAACAGTGCACAATTAGAAGGCAGTGATGACACCGATGAGTTAGAGTTCTGATAAAGCTGACTCCAGGAAGACTGCCAAATAGGGAGAAACGCTCAAGCTTCATTTTTCATATATGTTCTGAAGAGTTCAGAAAGAAGCCCTGGTGCTCTCAATAACCTCAAGGAACCTTTTCCCCCTTTAAAGAAGAAAAGAAATGTTAAAAGAAACCTCCTTAGAACGTACCATCAAAGCCTTAGCCTGTGCTCGTTGCTCAGTCTAAGCCACCTGCAGGCTTCCAAAACAGTGGTGGTCCCACCAGACATCTACCTGTTGAATTCTAAACAAGAAATCCTGAACGATAGATAGATGGATTGCCTTACTAGCTCCTTCCCTTCAGATATTTTTCTTGTGGTCCTGGCTTCCCCAAGAGACAAGAAATTCTTAGTATACCTTCACCTCAATCAATCTACCCTGGATTCAATGAATCCATTTCTATCTGGTGCACCCTGTAATTTCCAGGTGGAGAATAAAGCCCCCCAAAATATTCAAACCCATATGGTTGTAGTACAGCCAAAGGGACCTTCATGATCAACTTGATCTTCTGCTTGACCTGCCTGTGAATTAAGTCAGTCCTGATAGTCTCATTTTACTACCTGGCTGGGGCATGGAGAGAATAAGCAAGTCATGTTACCAAAACACCAGGGGTTTGGTCTAGGGCCTGCTGCTCGCTGCACAGAAAGCCAATCACTGACATCATGAGTATTGCCAGGAAGGCGGCTTTAATCAGGTGCTGCCAACGAAGAGATGGGAGCTCAGTCTCAAATCCGTCTCCCTGACCCTCTGAAACTAGGAGTTTATATAGCAGGAAGAAAGGTAACAATGTTTAAGAAAACAGAAGGAAGCAATCACCATAAATGAGGAGTCTGGCATTCACTGTCTGGATGGGACAATCTGGTGAGTTTCAGTTATTTGATACTTTTTGAGAGGTCTAGGGATCCTTTCCCAAGGAAGGAACTCAGATAAAAACAAATGTAAGTTTCAAGCTTTAAGACCAGAAAGTTCAATTTCTATGTTTATCCAAAAACACCTCTCTATGGGAGTCTTGGGTGGGTTTCAGTAGCACCAGACAATGCCGCAAATTAGCTGTAAGAGCTCAGCCTTAGCATAAGGGCTCCAGTTAGGATGGTCAGGAATCCTTGCCACTTAGAGAAATGAATTCTAGCTATCCCTGTGAAGGGGGCAGTCTGTGTATTACTTTGCCAACTATTAAACTCCCTTCAGTTCAAATACAAAGTGGACACTTAAGCCAGCCCAGGCAAGGTGTCCTGGAAAAGGTGCACACTGAGGGGTTCACAGGCTTCTTAGCTCAGCAAGATCTTGTGTCTTACAAACATAGTTGGTACTTGTTATGTGAGGTAGTTCTGTTCTACCCAGAACACTGAATTAGTGAATACTGAACCATTGCTCCTAGGGAAAATACAGGTTAGGTTGCTGTGAGCATTTAATTACAACATTCTTACCAACTGAGCAATGTATGACCTTTTATATGTGTGTTTCTATTTAAAGACACCTTATTTAACATATATTGTTGATTCATGAACATCAAACACATGGTCAGCAGCACTATAACTCATGCCTAAACGAAGGTTATCTAACACACGTGTCTTCTCTGTAGGGCACATCACAGCCTTCTGGCACTTAGGGACACTAGACAGCTCTTCAGAACCACACATGGAGGCCATGTTAAACAGGAAAATGACCATAAAAAGCATGAAAATGTGAAAAATGCAGCACCAAATAAATCACAGGAAAAACACGTGTTTACAGGATGAAAGCTGAAACACGAAGGCAGAGTGAGGTCTTGTTGCACCTCGGCTGGGAACATGCCCACTGGGCAACTGAAAATTTTCCCCACTCTGAGCATGTCTGCAAATGACTGTGAACACACCAAGAGTATTGATTCGGAGATTGCGAATAAATATCAGCAAGTAGGCAAATTTGCAAATACACAACCGGTGAATAATGAGAATGGACTCTAGGTTGTACTGTAACTCCTTTCTGGAACTCAGCTATTCTGTGGACAATCTAAACTAGATGCTTAAATACATTACTGCTTAAGAGAGCTCATCTTCAAGGTCACTCAAGCCACTTTCATTTTGGGAGATGTTAGTATATGTATCTATATGAGCTGTATATGATATATATATAGATATATAATATATATTATATATGATACATATAGATATGATACATATGATATATAGCATATACATGGTATATGCTATATATGCTATATATATCAAAAACATATGCAAATAGATATACAGTTTGTTTTTTGTTTGTTTTTGAGACAGGTTCTTGCTCTGCTGCCCAGGCTGGAGTGCAATGACACGATCACGGTTCACTGCAGCCTCGACCTCCCCAGGCTCAAATGATCCTCCCACCTCAGCCTCCTGGGTAGCTGGGACTACAGGTGTGTGCCACCACATCCAGGTAATTGTTTGTATTTTTTGTAGAGATAGGGTCTCACCATGGATGTTAGTATATTTTTAAAAACAAAAATTAAAACTAAGAAATGTCCAACAGGCTTATTTAAAATGCAGTATATTTTAAGTGCTTACATTTGACACATTAATGCTTTTAACTCACAACGTGAATATAGTGCAATGTGCTGGGTACTAATCACAAGATAATTAAAGGATTTTTAAAATATTAATTCATAGATCATTACAGGCAGTGTGGTCTGACGGAGGAACACGAGTTTTGCATTATGACAGCTGTCTTTTACTCCATCTGCTTGTTTTCCTGTCTGTAATCCCATGTGAAGAGAATCCCAGCATCTACATCTGAGGCCCTTTGTGAACACGTGGCTGCGGCCGTCTGATCCTCCCTGTCCTCCCTGCGACAGACTCATAAGGGAAGGATGATCAAGGTCTCCTCCAGTAGTTGAACTCCCTTCTCAAGTTCATGATGCAGCTAAAGGAACCCATTGTTTTATCCACTGGGTGAATGGAAACAGAGGCCTTCAGAAGGAAAGAACCCAGGGCACAGGAAAGGAGCAAGTTCCACAAAAGCCTGGTTTGAGACTGTCCTTTCCTAGGCTGCACGATCCACTGCAGGTTACTGTCTGTCTCTAGGCCTCAGTTTCCTCCACTGTAGTTTGAAGATGCTTTAGACCAGGAAGGAACTGGCAAACGTTATCTGCAAAGGTCCTATCATATCTTAGGCTTTGTGGACCAAGAGGCAAAAACAAGGGTATTTGTAGGTACTTATATGACAGGAAAGAAAATACATTTCCACAAGATTTTTCAACTATTTAAAAATATAATAAAAACTGGCCGGGCATAGTGACTCCCACCTGTAATCCCAGCATATTAGGAGGCCAAGGTAGGTAGATCCCTCAAGGCCAGGAGTTCAAGACCAGCCTGACCAACATACCAAAACCACCATCTCTACTAAAAATACTAAAATTAGCTGAGTGTGGTGGCAGATGCCTATAGTCCCAGCTACTCAGGAGGCTGAAGCAGGAGAATCACTGGAACCTGGGAAGCGGAGGTTGCAGTGAGCTGAGATTGTGCCACCGCACTCCATCCTAGGCAACAGAGTGAGACTTGGTCTAAAACAAAAAACAAAACCCAAAAATGTAATTTAAAAAAACCATTGTTCCCTCATGGGCCACACAAAAAGAGGCAGCCAGCTGGCTTTGGCTCCTGGGATGTAGCTGCCAACCCAGCTGCAGCGCAGACCAGCGCCGTCCAGCGACCCTTCCGTAACGATGGAAATGCTTCTGTCTGCACCGTGACCAGTGAGCAGTTGATATGTAGTTAGTGTGACTGAAGAACTGCATTTTTCATGTTATTTCATTTCAATTAATTTAAATTGAAATAGGCACATGTGGCTAGTGTCTAATCACAACTTTAAACCTTCTGTCCACTTCCTCTAGCCCTCATAGATTATGTTTCTACAGTTTACTGCCTTCAAGAGCTTCTGTCTTATGAAATTGGCAAACATAGACAAGTTTTGAAGATTTTGCTTTCATTGATTCCTTTGGCCTGCATTTATTTTCTTCTTTTCTAGTTTTCTACAATATTCCCAGCCTGCCTGTTTCATTGTAATGCTAAATTCCTAACTATGCAGAGAGAGATGCCCCAAGGAGCCACAACAAACTGAAACTGGTACTACAGGATTTTTAATTTTTTTTTTCTTTTAGAGACAGGATCTCGTTCTGTTACCCAGGCTGGAGTGCAGTGGCCTGATCAAGGCTCAGTGTAGCCTCTACCTTCTAGGCTCAAGCAATCCTCCCACCTCAGCCTCCTGAGTAGCTGGGACTACAGGCATGCACTACCATGCCCAGCTAACTTTTTTATTTTTTATAGAGACAGGGTCGCACTACATCACCCAGGCTGGTCTTGAACTTCAGGCATCTAGCAGTCCTCCCATCTTGGTCTCTCAAAGGGCCAGGCATGAGCTACCATGTCCAGGAGGATATTTTAAATTTGAAGAAAACACACAACACTCAACATTATCAGATGGTGCATGAACTACCAGTTCAATCTACTTCTGGCTCAGATCTATCCAACCATTCACATAGTACTACTAGCCCACAGCTTCATCACTAGTTAGTGCTTCATTCCTTTCAATGACATCATACCTTTGCGATGTCGACTTTTCAACAGTTGCAGTGATAAAAAGCAAGAAGTGCCTGAAAACCAACATAGAACATTGAACAGTGTCCAATCTGATTCCTAAATTCCTTAAAGCATGACTTTTATCCCTTTCTTTCTTGCTCCCTCAAAAACTGTACCTCTCTATTTTTCTAATCTACGGAGTTCAACAACTTGCTTTACAAAACTTCCAATACCAGTTAGTCCAGACAAGAACGAAGTGACGTTTCCCTGCCAAAATCTGGCTAAGGTAAGATTATGAAAAAACCTTACGAAAGTACTTGTCAAATGTAAATGGGGCTTCCCTAACTCACCATCAGGAGTACCTTGTTTATTTTTAGTATCGTCAGAGGAAGTTTTTATTTTACTTTATTTACTTATTTATTTATTTATTTAGAGCCAGGGTCTCACTTTGTTACCCAGGCTGGAGTGCAGTGGCAAGATCATAGCTCACTGCAGCCTGGGCTCAAGCAATCCTCCACACTCAGCCTCCCGAGTAGCTGGGACCACAGGCATGCACCCAGCTAATTTTTTTGTATTCTTTTGTAGAGGTGGGGTCCCATTATGTGGCCCAGTCTGGTCTCGAACTCCTGGGCTCAAGCAATCCACCTGCCTCGGCCTCCCAAAATGTGGGATTACAGGCATGAGCCACCACACTGAGCAATTTATTTCTGCTTTTTGAAAAAATGGGAAGAAGCATGGTTTTCATATTTGATCAAAGGTTTCCCCACTAGGGAATAAGAGTCCATTATATATGATCATCCCTCCCAGCCAACCAGCAGCCCTTTCTCCCCATACCTGCAGTCACAGGAAGTTTAAGGAGTGACCTGTGATCTTTATGATGTTCCTTTCAACTCCTAGGGTGCTCTGGTGTCTGGCTGCTCCCTGCATAAAGAACCATTAACATTTTTTCCATTTTGATCATGGAGAAAAGCTGGGAAGCCCAGCAAGTGCCCACAGGAATAAAATATACAGTCTGTGCCTTGCTTTTCCTCTGTGTCACCTAGAACCTGAGATCCAGGCTGGAAGCTGCGCAAGGGGCCACCCTGTCCATTCCTCTGCCGATAATCAAAGCAGCTCAAGGGCTTTGTCCAGCTTCATGGGGAAATCTCTACAGTAGGGCTGCCATTGCCTCCGACCCCCATCTCAAAGAGTGGGCCACAGACAAACACACTCCACCACTGGGTCAGTTTCCTGGAGGTTCTGGCTTTCAACCTATCATTTTCCTTGGCTGAGATTTAGCTCCTTTTTTTTTTTTTTTTTTTTTTTTTTTTTTTTTTTTAGTTAGTCTCTTCTGTATCATCCTGGGGGGAAATCTCTCTTCTCCACTAAAAACAAAAGAAGGCCATAGGATCCATTTTTCTCAAAGCGAAAACTCCAGTCCTGTTAAAATGTCTTTGAATTCTGCCAACACCCAATGACGGGCTGATGTTGGTAGAGGAGGTATAAATATTTCTCTTATATAAAAACAAAGTGTTTATATTTTTTTAAAAAAAAGACAACTAGATGACTTTCTTATCCTGAGATGTAATGATTCTGTGGACGTCTCTGAGGGATTTCTCAGGCTGTCTTTGCTATGTGGCTGTGGTCGAATTTTCTAATCTTGTTGCACTTTCCCTCCCTGCATCTGGCTCAATTCAGAGAACCCACTATGGGTACCGTGATATTCTAGGGCTAGAGATATGAAGACAAGCAAGCCCCAGTCCTTATCCTCAAGTAACTCAAAGAAGAGGTAAGAAACAGATGCGTAAAAGATAACTCTAAGTGTTGCCCAAAAATGTAGCCAAAGAGTCAGGGAACTCTAAAGAGAGAATCCTGAAGGTTAATCACAGCTATTCAGGAGCATCAGGTACAGTGGAAGAGCTTATCCGGCAGAGGAAAGCACGAGCACAAGGCGGACACATGTGATGCATTCCAGAATGAGCAAAGGGTAGGGTGTCTCAGCGTCTTAGCTTGTCTCTCAGTTCTAGGCTTCCCCTCCAATCCATTCTGTACTTTAAGCCACAGCAATGTTTCTCAACTCAGTTCTCCTAAAAACCTTTGGTAGCTGCTTTCAGCATGCTTTAGAAATCTCCACAGTCTGGCTACCTCTTCCCTCTCCAGCCTCATTTAACCACCCATCCAGTCCTTTGTAGCCACCTCTCTGTTCCCACCACCAAGCCTAGACAATTTCACTTGGTCCTCCAGGACTTAACTTGAGGTGACCTCCAATGAGAAGTCTTTCCCAACTCCCAAGGCTGGGTTACGTATTTCTCCTAAGTGTCCCCTAAGTATCATCAGACTACATCGTAATAGCCTATTTATTTGTCTGTCATCCCCACAGGAATGTCAGTGACATAAGAGTAAGAACTCAATGAATATTTGTGAAAGAGGGAGAGAAAGGAAGGGAGGGAGGGAGGGAGAGAGGAAGGCAGGGAGGGAGAGATGGAAGGAAGGAAGGAAAGAAGGAAGGAAGGAGAGAAGGAAGGAAGGAGAGAAGGAAGGAAGAGAGGGAGGGAGGGAGGGCCGGAGGGAGGGAGGGAAAGGGAAGGAACCGGGGAAAAGAATAGAATCCTGAGAGAATCTTAAATGTGAGAAATGAACTGAGAAAGAACTAGTAAAAGATCTGGGAAACGGTAATGAAAAACAGAGGAGGGAAGGAGTGGTATCATTTGAGCAAAGTAGAAAATAATTTTTAGTAGCAGGCTCTTCTCATTATAAGAGAAACACTCTAGAGAAATCAGGTACCAGTGATAAAAACTGAGTTTCTTTACCCTTTTTTTGTACCATAGACCTCTTTAGTAGTCTAGTGAAGCCTATGGACCCCTTCTCAAAAGAATATTATTAAATATATAAAAGACAATACATACAGTAATAAATAAAACTACTTACATTACAGTTACTGAAATATTAAAAGATCATACTATAGTCATATATGAGTTGCATTATTAATGCCTTAGGTAACAAGATCAATCAGGAGGTCCACAAAACAATGTAATGTCTCAGTAGTGATGAAGGAAAACAGCGCTTTAAGATACCTGCAATACAACTGTAATGTGATATGGAAATATCTGTGGATACTGTTGACACTACCATGGTTTGTTGCCTACCTTCATAATTGAAGGAAATAGTAAATTTCAGTCAGAGGTTAGTGAAAATAAAGTATTTTCCTCATCCAAATTCAGAGCCCCCAGGTTAGGGGCCCCTCACCAAATAACCAAATTGGCAATGAAGTCCTCATTGACTTTTGCCAAAGCAGTTGCAGGCAAGTGGCAGAGGTAAAAACCAGAGCGAAATGATGAGAGAAAGGGAGGAGGGGAAAAGGAAGCCATGATTACAGGCTCCTCTTCCATGCGTTTTTGTGGCCAAATAAATGAAAAGACTTGGAGTAGCTTGAAGGAGAAGAAATATCTAGGGGATATAGAAATAGAACATGCCATCTTCTTGTGACCCAAAAAGTAACGTCAGGAACGAGGCTAAATCACTGTTGGAAGTAGTTCCTGCCTTGTGCACAGAGGGCAATAGATCAGGCCAGGGACTTACCAACACTGGTTTTAGCAACGCAGGGAGATGACAAAGATCTGCACAGCCTTGGAGTCAGAATTGTGGGAAAGAAGAGACAATGCCACAGGATTCTTTTTCTCTGAAAAATAACTCTCATTGTTTAGAGTAAGACAGGTAATGGCACCAGTCTGAGATCTCCACTCTTCATGCAATGCTGATTGTAAAAAGGACCATAAAAAGAATTCTTCTAGTCGGTGGGGAAGACTGAATCTCCCAGAAACCTGCTCCAGACATAGCCTTTCTTGTACGGATGAGAGATGGTCAAAGGGCAACAAAAGTTATTTAACCTAGTATTGTTCTGGATCAAGACTGAGTACTATCAACAGCTAGCTTTTGATATCTGAAGCAACAGAACCTGAAAAAAAAAAAGGAGTGTGCGTATAAGAGATATAAGAGAGAGATTTTAAAAAATGAGTAGCAAGACAGACCTAACAGTCATTAAACACAGAACCAAACCGAAATAAAAATAGAAAAAGTTACGGCTTCTTAATAACCATTGTTTTCTAGCCAAGGACATTTAAAAAAGGCTTCTAACATCTGACAAGCTGTGCAGCAGGAGCCTTCTGAGGGTTTGGGGGGAAAGTGGACAGAAGGAAAGCTGTGTAGATATGCAAATACCCTATTCAAATCCAGGCTTCGTTTTCCGCAACTGAGGGTAATTAAGTGGTTAGAGAACTGCCTGTGAACCTCCTCTTCTCCTCAGAAACAATCGCGGATTTGTTGGCTAGTTGACTTCATCCGGCCTAACCCAGACCAAGATAAATCCAATTAAACATCCACCGACACAAAAACCAGAGCTTGTGCGATACTGGGAGCGACTCACAGAGAGTCTGGGAGTTGGGGGAGCTGGAATTCTTGTGCAATGCTTTATACTCTGAGACGGGAACTCATAAGAGGTCTTTGAGCTCTGGCAGAAGCTAAAGGAACAATTACACCATAATTGAACATTGATAATTGAACATTGTTTATGATGTTCAATGTTCACTGATAATTGAGCATTGCTTATTGCTTTTCTGTGCAAGGAGTTCACAGCCCTTTACAGAAGGGACCTCCACCAGCCTCACCGCACCTCTGTGCTCTCCACCAGCCAGACTGTGCTATCGGCCCACATTCCAACTCTAGAGCCAGTGAGTAAGGGAATTTGTTCAAGGTCACCCAGCAGATGGAGGCCGAGCCTTGGGTAACACTAACTCCTAACCTTGCATCTTATCTTTCATGGCACTGTTTATCTCAACCTGTGGGTTCCAGGGAAATCTCATAAAAGCAGTATTTTATGAGTATTCAAGAGTATTCAAGGTCATCCCTTGTGGGACCCACCTGGAATTCTCAAGAGGATCTCACACAGGGGTTAAGAAAGAAAGATCGTATTTTTCCAAACCTAACAGCTTGTGTTTCTAACACCCTACCTTCTAGCTGCACAGAATAAACCAACGCTGGATTCCTGGAGACAATGTGGACTGAATGCCATGTATAAGCCAGAGAGTTCTATGCTCCTAAAGAAGATGACACTCAGCTTTCGGGTAACCCCAGATCTCAGGGATCAAGTCTTCAGTGAAGCACAGGCACACGTTGCTCCCAAGAGCTCCTGGCTGCAGTTTGAGGCTTGCTTTGGAGATTAATGGTCTCCTCACTCGGCACTCTCCGCCTCATTTAGTAATCAGTGTATCCTGTGAAAATACAAACAAGTGAAGCTCCTGCTCTTAAGGGGTCAACCCAGGGAAGGGGAGATGAGGTCAGACTGCTCTCAGGCAGGGAAGTCAGGAGGACTTTTGCTCAGTCTTGGCACAGACGCTTCACATCCAGAACAGAACAGAGGGCCTCCATCAGGCAGCCGTGAACTCTGACCCACCTGCCCTCAGCAAATGTGCCCGGTGTGACAAAGTAACTATGTCATAAGGTTTGAGAAACAAATGCGTTCTGTTTGTGCCTCTCCTGGTAAGAGGACAGATGGAGTGGGAGGAAAGGGGCAGGAGGTGAGCACAGGTGTCTCCAGGTGTACTTACCTGGAGGGTCCACCCTCTGCAGTTTTCTCCCCTCCATCTCTATTATTTATTTTATCTCAAAGTCAGCCGGAAGCCAGAGCGTCTGGAGGATTTCACTTGGCTGCCATCAGACTGCCCGCGTACCCCCTCGCAGTTGCCCGGGACGTACAAGCACTGACAGTCACACGGCTTTTAAAAGGCACCTCCTGCATCTAGGGGCTTTGTTTTTGCCTGGAGTCAATGCCACTTTGATGATATAAAAACCCCCAGGAGGTCCTGTGGGTCAAGGTCTCAAATGGGATGAAAACAAAGAACAAGAAGAGATGCTGCTGTCCAAACGAGCAGACCATGAGGTGCACCACGACCATCAGCCGCGGGGCTGGAGCAAGCTATTTATGGCCACCCCCCATCCCCACGTAGTCGCTTTAGTACCAGTCACGCTGCATAAGGACCTTTCAGTCAATGAGGGACTGCATAAATGAAAGTGGTCCCATAGGATTCTAATATCATATTTTCACCTTTTCTATATTTAGATAAACAAGTACTTGCCACTGTGTTCCAGATGCCTACAGCATTCAGTATAGTAACCTGCTGTAAGGTTTGTAGCCTAGAGTGATAGGTACCATCTAGCCTGGGTATAGTAGGCTATGCCATCTAGGTATGTGTAAGTTCACCCTGTGATATTCTCACAATGTGGGAGGAAAGGGGCAGGAGGTGAGCACAGGTGTCTACAGGAGTACTTACCTGGCAATTCCACCTTCTATCGTCTGTAGCCTAGAAGCAATAGTCTATACCATCTAGCCTAGGTATAGTAGGTTATACCATCTACCTCGGTATAGTGGGCTATACCATCTAGGTCTGTGTAAGTAGACTCTATGATGTTTGCACATTGACAAGATCACCAAACAACACAATTCTCTGAATGCATCCCTGTTGTTAAGCAACACACAACTGTACTTAACATGTGCCATATAATCAAAGCGGCCAAAGAGAACCAACCCTATTTTCACCATCTGCTGTTTTGAAATAAAACGGTCACCTGGAAACGTTTACAATATGATGACTAAATATGCATTCTGGGACCCTTTCTACAAAGAAATGGGACAGGAACCTCCCACTCGGCCCTTGCCCTCCCAGAGGCACATTGCCCAGGGATTCCTTTGTCTCTTTGGGGCCTTGCCAAGTCTGATGTGCCAGTCACCAATCTAGGCCACGTTCACACTTATCTCTCCACTCCTACTGAGGTGAAAGGGCCTTGGTGAAGAAACAGACAGGCACACAGCTCTGCTCCCAATCCAAGACACGTGTTCAGCAGAAAGCTCTCTGCTGTACTATGGTCGCTTGACCCCTGCCCACCCCCAGCACCCTGCCCTGGGAGCTCCAGTGCTTTCTCCAAACCTGACACTTGCCTCCAGCTCCAGCCTGAGCTTCTCCCTCTGCTGATCATGCCCACCTTGTCATGGTTCCTCCCCAGAAGCACAGAAGACTTTCTCGTCTCTCAGGACAGCCAGCCCTCCTCTTAGGCATTAGATCCCAAAGGACTTCCCTTCCATGACCATTCCTTCTCTGCATCTGTATCCCAGCCCTTGCTAGAGCCGTGGACCTTCTGCTCTCCTCATCTCAGGCATGGGTATGGGGGGAATGCCCTCTGAGCTGCTTCCCTCCAACCTTCTCAGCCAACCTTTGGCTCAAGTCATCGCTACACTCACACTCCTGCCTTCCTTACACTCCTGCCTCCTCACACTCCTGCCTTCCTTACCCTCAGGCAATCTGGCCCACACCTCCTCGCATTCCTGGAGCTGCAAGCTCTAAATTGTCAACAGTAATCTTTGGCCCCATTCAGTAATAATCTTTTCTCGTTTCTCATTTCACAATTTGGTAACACCCATCGGCACCTCCACCCATCGAGTGTCACCAATTTTATTTCTATGGCATTGCCCTCATGGGTTTATTCCTACCTGGGTATTTTCCTTCTGCCTCCTTTACTGCTCCTCTTCTACAGGCAGGAGCAGAATGATCCATCTCCAAGGCTCATATTAATCCTCAGCTTTGTATTTTTCTCATCATTCTCCTGCTCTGAGATATCCCATTGGTCCTCACTGCTGATAGAACAAAGTTCATTATCCCGGCCATTAAGGACATTATCATTGCACGGGACCCTGCCAGCCAGCTCTACCTCCCACTTTTCCCTTCTACTCCAGCCAGGCTGCTTGTCTCCAGCCTGGACCACAGATGTGAATGTTTTTGTCAACTCCAAGGCTCTACCCGGGCCACATCCCTTCTACTTCCCTCCTCTCTACCCAAATCCTACTCCTGTTCCAAAGTCTAGCTAAACTCTTATCTTTTCCCCACTTGAATTATTAATGCACAGAAAACAGAGAAGGTGTCTTATACTCTTGCATATCCCATCAGTTTATGGTATACATATAGAAGCCAAATGTATAAAAACTCGTTCAGCCAAACATACACAAACTCATTTACTACATATCTACTTAATCTATGCATCCTTTTGTCTTGACCATCACAGCAACAAGCATAATGTGATACAATTCTGTTCAATTATTGCTTACTTTGCAAACATTGGTAATCATAGTGTCTGTCTATTGTCATACATTATGGTTTTTATCTCATCGGTTTAGGTGTACGAATTTCATACTAAATAGACCCATTTGCTTCCTGCTACTTGTTGGCAGGGATTGGGGTAAACTGTCATAGCTTGTAGCAGTGTGTCACACTTGGCCTGAAGCAAACGACTTACGCTGTGGTTTATCTGAGATGACATTAGGCAGGCTTTGCCTTTTTTTTTTTTTTTTGAGACTGAGTTTTGCTCTCATCACCCAGGCTGGAGTGCAATGGCGTGATCTCGGCTCACTGCAACCTCTGCCTCCTGGGTTCAAGCAATTCTCCAGTCTCAGCCT
Organism: Pongo abelii; assembly: GCF_028885655.2. NCBI lineage: Eukaryota > Metazoa > Chordata > Mammalia > Primates > Hominidae > Pongo > Pongo abelii. The sequence continues at coordinate 14,744,173 of NC_071990.2, forward strand.
CCTGAGTAGCTGGGATTACAGGTACCCGCCACCACACCTGGCTAATTTTTGTATTTTTAGTAGAGATGGGGTTTCACCATGATGGCCAGGCTGGTCTCGAACTCCTGACCCAAGGTGATTGGCCCACCTTGGCCTCCCAGAGGACTGAGATTACAAGCATGAGCCACCACGCCCGGGGTGATTTAGAGCTTTCCATTATGCATAGCTAAGCCTGCTCTTGCCTGTCACAGCTATCCGAGAGTCAAAACTTATCATTCAGTTCATAACTTCTAGAAACTTCAAACCAAAATCCTGCCAATATCTGTGTATGCTGCTTTGCTCCAAAAGACCATGTATATGCCAATTCCTGTCTTTGTAAATGAAATGAATCCGTGGCTTTTTTTAACAGAACAGGTTAAAATTGTACTTTTGTCATTCCCCATCTCTATTCTTCTTTTGTGAGTTTCTCCATCCAGATGAACAGGAGGCTGATCGGTGCCATGGAACATGCAGGCAACATGGAGTAAGAGAAGCCCAAGTTGACACTCATCTCTGCCCTTTGTCAGCCATGTGACCCTGAGTAAATGACATCTTGTGTTCGAAACGTGGGGTGAGTAATTTCCATTTTAATCATCAAAACCCTACTGAGGGCTGGGCACAGTGACTCACGCCTCTAATCCCAGCACTTTGGAAGGCTGAGGCGGGTGGATCACTTGAGGTCAGGAGTTTGAAAGCAGCCTGACCAACATAGTGAAACCCCATCTCTACTAAAAACACAAAAATTAGCCAGGCGTGATGGTGTGTGCCTGTAATCCCAGCTACTCTAGAGGCTGAGGCAGGAGACTCACTTGTACGCAGGAGGCGGAGGTTGCAGTGAGCCGAGATCACGCCACTGCACCCCAGCCTGGGTGACAGAGTGAGACTCTATCTAAAAAAACAAAACAAAACAAAACAAACAAACAAAAAACCCTATTGGTGTTACCGTGAGAATTAAGTGATAGGAATATGTTTTTAAAAGCCTGGCCAGTGTCTGATATGTGGTGGGGGTTCAATAAATGCTTAGGACATCTAAAATAAAAAGAATATTGAAGCAGAGCGTTGTGGCTTATATCTGTAAACCCAGCACTTTGGGAGGCTGAGGTGGAAGGATCACTTGAGCCTGGGAGTTTAAGGCTGCAATGAGCCATGATCGCACCATTGCACACTGGCCTGGGCAATAGAGTGAGAGACACCGTCTCAAAATTTAAAAAAAAAGAAAAAAAAAAGACCACAGAACATACATCTCCCAAGTGACTAACTTCTAATCAAATAATTAACAATTTCCTTTTTAGGCAGAGAGAATTGTGCCCCTCACACATGTCAGGGTCTTTTGTACATCTGGATACTGAGGCTGTTAGCCTTGCAACCTGAGGGCCATGAGGTCCAGCTCTCTCATAGAGAACAAAGACTCATGGAGAACTCAAGACAAGAGCCATCATTTGGTACAAGTTCAAGAGTGTGGAAGATCGCCTGCAAAGATGACCACCAATCATCCACTCAACGTCATGCACATGTGAGTGAGCATGCCATGCGAGAGACGGACTCGTTCCCCTCCGCTTGCATCTTGCTTTTACCAGTAGAACACAGTAGAGTCTCATCGTGTGACTTACAGGTCTAGGTAAGAAGCCTTGCTAGTTCTCTTTTCTCTCCAAGAAACCAGCCACCAAGTAAAAAGCTTAGGCTAGATTACTTACCAAATGATGGCAGAATGCCTGGAGACAGGTCACACGGAGGAGAACCAAGGTCTCCCACCGACAGCCAACACTCAACCCCAGACCATGACAGACCCTCCCCCAGCCAACTCTCAGATCGACAAACCAACTCACAGCAGGAGAAGCAGAGCCTCCTACCTGACCACGGAAGTATGAGAAGTAACAAAGCATTGTTGTTTTAAGTCCCTAAGCTTGGGGATGGCTTGTTACACAGCAATAAATAACTGATACAAAAGAGAGTGTTACCCCCATGGTTCTCAGACACAGGACACAGGATCCACCATGTCAATGCCCTCCAGGAGACACCCAAGCCTCAACCACAGTCAGGGAAGACGCCTACCTGTATTTTCAGCCACCTCTGCTTGAAGATACTTACTTAGCCCTGGGTACCCATCCTCTTTGAGCTAATTGCTTTAGGCTCTCCTTTGAGCTTGTTTTTATTATTAGTTTCTATCTTGTATATTAACTTTAAAAGAGCAAAGAAGAAACAACTTGCAGGGAAGAGCCATGAAGATAACCCAAGCCCCAACAGAGGAGCCTGGATGGGTTTCCTCACCATTAATTGGCTCTGCCAATTCACTATAGTTAAATTCCCATTTTCCACTCCTAAGTGAATTTCTTATTACTAAACTCTGTAGTAAAAATAATAATAGCTCACATTTATTGCATTCTTAACATGTGTAAGGCACTGTGCCAAGCATTTCAGAAGTATGGTATCATTTAATTTTTTAAACAACTAAATGAAGCAGATCTGATTCATTCATTTATCAAATATTAATCAGCCAGGCACCGTTCCAGGTACTGAAGATACATAAATAAACAACATGGACAGAGACCCTGCTCTCCTGGCACTTGCATTCCATGTTGGAGACAGGCAGGAAATGCATAGTGCGTAGGAAGGTGAGAAATTCAAACGACAGAAGACATACAGGAGAATAAGAGCCTTCCAAATCAGGTGACATTTGAGCAGGGAGTGAGGGTGTCAGCCTTGGGGATGGATATATGGGAAGAACACTCCAGGCAAGTACCATTCCCTGAGCCAGGAACACTCTTACTGTGTTCTAGGAGCAGCAAAGAGGTCCAAATGGCTGGATCAAGAATGTTTAATGGTGAGGCCAGAGAGGTACCAAGGAGCCAGATTAAGGAGGGCCTCCTGTGCCACGGTGAGGACTCTGGCTTTCTTCGGAATGAGCTGGGAAGGCACAGGAGACTTTCCATCTCACCTTTTTAAAAAATTACTCTGGGCCAGTGGCGGTGGCTCATGCCTGTACTTCCAGCACTTTGGGAGGCCAAGACTGTTGATTGCTTGAGCTCAGGAATTTGAGACCAGCCTGGGCAACATGGTGAGACCCCATCTCTACAAAAAATACAAAAAAAATTAGCCAGGCTTGGTGGCACACGCCTGTGGTCCCAGCTACTGGGGAGGCTGAGGCGGGAGGATTGCTTGAGCCCAGGAGGTCGAGGCCACAGCAAGCCCAGATTGAGCCACTGCACTCTAGCTTGGGTGACAGAGTGAGAGCCCGTCTCAAAAATAAGTAAATAAAAAAAAAATAAAATCACTCCGGCTACTGTATAGTGGGAGAAGGGAGACCTCTTCAGAGACTAATGCAATAATCCAGGTGAAATACAAGGGTAACTTGGACCAACGTGGTAGCCCAGGAAGTAGGGAGAAGCTGCAAACTTCTGGAAATCTCTGGAAGGCAGGGCTGCCCAGATTTGTGGTGTTTGGGATATGGGGGTAGGAGGGAGAGAGAGTCTATTGTGTTAGCATCTTTATGCCTGTTTTACAAATTTGTAAGCGAAAGGTAGAGTAACTTGCCCAAGAGGATACAGCCAATAAATGCAGAGCCACATCTCAAATCAGGATTGGTTTGATCCAAGAGCTCATCCTCTTCCCCACACTGCCCTACTGCCTCACGTTTAAAACCCCTAAGCCACCTAAGTTGGAAATTCCACGGGTCAAACTGTCCCAGTTCTACCCTGCCCCTCCACACATAAGATAGAAATAAGCCAAATCCCTGTGTCATTCAGCAGATTGCTGAAGTGGTGCCATGCCCTTGTGACTTGAATGACCTCTCCGCTGCACGGGAAACACAAGACCCAAAGCCGTACTGAGGGATGTGGACAAGCGCTTCGCCCGGCCACAGCAGGCTGCACCAATTACCAGGGATTGCCTAAAATCTGGGCAAAGGCTTTTCTCTCTGGCTAGGTTGCCAAACAATTCCTCGTATCTGATTACCTAAAGAGAGCAGAATAACAATTCACAAAACCATCACAGAGGAGACTTAAGAAACAGCTTGTTTTTAAGTGTTAAAGTGGCTTTATCATAACCTGCCACTCAGTAATATTAAATTTGATATTGGAAATGAAGTTTTCCACTAACAATTTCCACGAATGGAAGAGCTCTGATTCTCTTATTCTGCCTGGAATTTTTCTTGCTGGGGAGCTTTCACAATGTGATGCAGCAGTAATACAAGTGTGTGTGCGCGGCTGCTTTTTAGAAGAGGTGTGTGTGTACAAAGGCCTTTGCACACGAAAAAAGTCCTGGTCATGACCATGATGCATTAAGTTTGGAATTTTTTTTTTATTCGTGTAAAGCCTCATTAACATTCTCCAACATAAAATATTTTTAATAAGAGCCAAGTTCCCTTCCCCCACTTTCAAATTTCCTGTCACCAAAGTTGAAAACAAAAGGGCCTTCTATGAATCTCTCTCCCTTGCTTTCTTTCCCTCTCCTTCCTCTCTTTCTCCTCTTTCCAAAGCAGAGGACTCCAAAATTTTCAGCTGCAAACCCTTGGAGACCCCAGAGATTCAACTGTTAAGAACACCAATTTCCGACGGAGGACTCACATGCAAAGGGAGTGAAGGATAACTGACATCACAATTTATCGCCCCAAAAACAACTTTCTCAACTCAAAGCAAAACCATAATTATGGTGAGAAAGACACTCGCTGTTAACTGGCTGTGAAAGAGTGATTTACAATGCATTCTTCCTCACAGTGGAAGGCCTCTTGGCAGTCACAAATACAGGTTTTGTGTATTCAGAAGCAAAGCTCAGAGGAGCAGAAGAGAGTAAAAAGGACATTCTGCACGGGAAGTGTGCCCCTTTCCACCACATTTATCCCATAAAGTCCCAGCACTAAGAGCTCTTGGAAAATTCCCTTTTAGGAAAACAAACTTGCACCATGATCAGGACAAAGACTGAGCCCTTTATTCTTTCTTTCTTTTTTTTCTCTTAAGTAGTTTCCTATCTATTGAAATCTGCTAGTTGGTTTATAGTTTATGGGAAGATAGCAGTGGCACAAATGAGAAAAATGCTAATACAATTTTAAGTTATAGAACCACATGGACCAGCCCAGCATGGTGGCTCACACCTGTAATCCCAGCATTTTGGGAGGCCGAGGTGGGCAGATCACCTGAGGTCAGGAGTTTGAGACCAGCCTGGCCAACATGATGAAATCCTGCCTCTACTAAAAATACAAAAACTAGCCAGGTGTGGAAGTGCATGCCTGTAATCCCAGCTACTCGGGAGGCTGAGGTGGGAGAATTGCTTGAACCTGGAAGGTGGAGGTTGCAGTGAGCCAAGATTGTGCCATTGGACTCCAGCCTGGGCAACAGAGCAAGACTCTGTCTCTAAATAAATAAATAAATAAATAAATAAATAAATAAATAGAACAACATAGACCTAACCTTGCCAGAGACAGACAATTTAAAGTGGTATTAAATTCTTGTATCTGAGAGAACTGTTAAGCATTAAACCTAAAACAACACTAAGATAAGCAGGCGTCTAAGAGTATGCTTTCCTAATATGACCAGGAAGAGAGGCTCGTTAGAGACATGGCAGGAGGCTTTAGAAAATGAAAAGGGCAGGAGAAAGTAAAGGAGTCCAAAGAAAGGAGAACCGAGCCCAGGGACCAGAGCTTCAGAGGAACCGCCTAGAAATAAACTGCCTGCCAGCAGGAAGACTTCTTTCCTAGAGGCCCCTCCCAAGGCAGCATATTTCCAGAAGGTACTGGGTCAAGAACCCAGTGAACTTCCCCTCAAACCTGAAGAGCTTCTTACATATGTATCTTAATATTTCCAGTCAAAGCAGGTGCCCCCAGTGCAGAAGCACAGCATTCCATTTCCTCCTAAGACAGACATGATCTCCAGATAGAATCGGCCTTTGCAAATTCCTTCCAGAGCATTGAGAATTAGTCCATTTTGTGACTATTGGTAAACGGTCCCATATTAAGGGAGAAATGGGTATGGATTACAATTTTCTGCCCTGAGTTGTCTTTAGGAGGCATGAATGGGTATACCCAGAGAGGAGGAAAAGGATGGGATTTAGAACAAAATGAAACTTAGGATTCAAACACAGTCTGTCTTTGAGCGAGAAACTTAAACCCTGAGCCTTATCTGTTCCATGGGGTTGAAATAATTATACTGAGGACCTGCTGTGGATATGACATGAGGTGCCTGGCACCAGATCACCACTAAGTTGGTGTTCAGTGCCAGGTAGGTGGGTGTGAGCCCCCTCCTATGCTGCAATACCAGAGTTAATTGCCCTAAACTCAGACACGTGACTCCGCAGTAAACAGAGCTAAGGAGTGGTTGGCTATGTTGGCTGTGCTGAGGCTTAGAATGAGAAGAAAATAAACTATGGAAAAGAAATAGATGGTCCCGTGTCAAGAAGATCAATAATTAAACAGGAGAAAAGGAGGATACAGCAACTCTCAGCCCATCAGCACCCCAGCCAGAGCCTTGGATCATGGAGAGGGCTGTCAGGCACAGGACAGGATGCCCAGTGACCTTTGAATTTCTAGTGAGCAAGGAATAATTATTCTAGTATAAGTATGTCCCAAAAATTGCATGGGCAACCTTTTACTAGAAATTTTATTTGCTGTTCATCTGAAATTCAAACATAACTGGGCATCCCACATTTTTATTTGCTAAATCCTTCAACCCTGACCATCATTGCTTTGATCCACCAAAAGCAATGCAGAACGAGAGCCAGAAAAATGTTTGAAAAGCCAGCAAAGAGAATTTCAGGGAGCCCATCATTCACTTTGCTGCCATTGACTCCAGAATGTCCTCCCGTGCCTATTCCTAGACAGGATCAAGCGGCTGGGACAGAGAGAGTGGAAAAGAACCCAAATATGGGGAAAAACAGAGGCAGGTTTGGAATAAAGACAAAGAGGAAGGAAAGAAGAGAAAGGAAAAGCAAGAAAGAGCAGGAAGAAAGGAGAAAGAGCAGGACGGAAGAAACTCAGGCAGACAGACACAAAGACCTCCTCAGCTAGTTTGAAAAGATAATCTGAGCTTGCAATGCACCATAGACTATGTTCTTATTAAGAATAGATGTGAAACTCATTTCCTGCCACCAGGTGCTGGGGAAAAAGTCTATCATCCACTGCTCCTTTCCAGAACACAGGGAGTGAAGGAGCAAGATTTCATCATCATTGCAGCAACTGCTAAGCCTCTCAGGGCACTGGGACACCGCTCAGGTTCCACGACAAGAGGCTGGACTTTCTGCACTCAAATGGCCGCTCCTTTCTAGACACCTTATTGCATTTCCACAATCGCTACATCTCTTCCCATTTGGGGAAATAAGTCCACCACGGCCTTCTCCCGCCTCTTCGGGTCCTAGGTGGATCCTCTCGTAATCCAAGATGTAAATCACACCTGCGAGTTGCCAGCAATGATTTCTCTTTCCCCAAAGCCTGTACTGCAGGCTAAGCCAGGGAGGTTGTGGGAGGTGCAGAAAATAACATTGGGGCAATGGGATCTTCCCTCAGGAGTCCACGGGCATGAGTTGAATGGACACAGAAGAAGGCCTGAATCCTTCAAAGAGCAAAGTGCAAATGAATACAAGACAGAGTCGATCTGAAAAAAACACACCCTCTAGGTCACAGGGAGTATTCAGCCATTCGTGGCATTTTCAGACTTTCCCCACTTAATAAATATAAAGAAAGCTAGACCCGCGACTTGTGCAGGACAAAGGAATCCCATGGCCCCAGTAGCAAGCAAAACAGTGGTTTGAAGCCATGAAGAAAACACCAATTCTTGAATTTCCTCCTTCTTGCTGTGGGAAATGTATAGCGATGAAGCCCATTCCCTTTTCCACAACGCACACACATCATGGAGCAGAAAATGCCAGTCTGAAAGTCAAAGGAAGAAGGTAGGGGAGGAAATTGCAAGGTCAAAGTGACTGCCTCGGGAAGTCTGATTACTCAACATGTTTAAAGCATTATTAGACGGTCTGGAAGTTGTAGATGCAGAATGAGGGGGGAGGGGGTCCAAGGAGCTGCAGAAAAAGGAGGGGCTGTAAACTTGAGAGTCCCTCCTGGAGTTTTACTGAACTGCCTGCAACACTCCGGGGTGCAAGTTAAGAGAGAGCAAATGGGCAAGGAATCAGCCAGCCACATACAAAAGGAAAGGAGTGTGGCATAAAGGTTAATTGTGGCCGTCAGAGATGAGTGGGTACATGGGGAGATTCATTTAAAATTAACGAGGCATTGGTTGCATTTTATAGGTCTTCCTAGGTAGAAAAATCACATGCCAAAGGGGCAGGAATGGAATGGCTCCACAGAAGTGTTTCCTGACCAACCCTTAAGCCAAATGGACAGGCATTGGTCTCCGCATCAGAGTAGCACAAAGATCTGTGGATTCCAAGAGCCAAGGACAGGAGAGGGGACCCATCTATATGCATGGGCTGGAGCCAATCCAGAAGAGGCCACAGCAGTCCTGGGGAGAGGCCAGGCCATGAGGCCCCAAGGATCTACATGCTTGAAGCGGAACCATTTGCTCTCCCTGCTCAAGACCCTAGTGTGACAAAGGCCTCAATGACAGCTGTGTTTGATCTTCTTCTTAATATTGCCACCTTCAGAGTCAGAAACAGTGTGAATAACTCACCCAGGCAGTGCCAATAACTGCTTGGCATGGATGCTTCTAGATAGGCACAGATGCTTCTAGAATCTTTACTTGGGATGCGGGTGGGGGTGTCTCTGTCAGGATGATCCTGATTCAGAAAACTTAGGCTAAGAGTTGCCTCCTCTGGGAAGGCTTTCCTAAACAAGAGAGAGACCCATTTTCTCTCTCTTATGCCCCAGGTATAAAGAGTTGCTCCCCACTTTGTGAATTTCGTTCATATTCCTATCTCATTTGCTTGAATTTTTTGTTTTACTACTGTTTGATTCAAGAGTCAGAACTTTGTCTTATTTTTTCTTTATACCCACCACATAGCATAATGAAAACTCCATAAAGTTATCCATAGGTAAAGGAATGAAAAGACAGAGCAAATTTCTAATTCTGGTAACTAACCAGAGATGAAGATAAAACAAAACAAAACAAAACAAAAATGTGGAGGGGAGGGGGATAATTCAGGAGGAAAAAAGAATGCACATGTCTCAAAACTTTAAGCTAAGAAGGAAAGAGGCTGGGTGCATTGGCTCAAGCCTGTAATCCCAGCACTTTGGGAGGCTGAGGCAGGAGGATCACCTGAGGTCAGGAGTTAAAGACCAGCCTGGCCAACATGGTGAAACCCTGTCTCTATTAAAAATACAAAAATTAGCTGGGTATGATGGCGGGTACCTGTAATCCCAGCTACTGGGGAGGCTGAGGCAGGAGAATCACTTGAACCTGGGAGGCGGAGGTTGCAGTGAGCCGAGATCACACCATTGCACTCCATCCTGGGCAACAAGAGTGAAACTCTATCTCAATAAAATAAAATAATATAAAATAAAATAAGAAGGAAAGAGAGTGTGGTAATGGACAAGCCATCCAGCAATATTCTCCACTGAACTGGAACCATGAGACTGCTAGCACTGGGCTGGGGAATTAGGACAGAAAAGAAATTGAAATAAGGAGACAAAGCACTTATCTCTTAAGGTATCATAATTTCCCGCTGCTAGAAAATAGAGACTCATAAGACCATCAGGAACCGGAAACCATGCAAATAGCCACAGTCTCATCTAGCTCTCAAATGCTTTGTTCCTAATGCCAAGATGTCTAAAATTATAACTATCTACCAGTTGATTTCTCATCAAATCCACCTGGTGAAGAAACCCGAAATAATGGAAGAAGAATCAACCAGCAGCTCCTCCTTTTCCTCTCTAAAGAAAAGAACTTGCAGTGTTCAGGTAATACTCACAATTGAGAGAGGAGGAAATGAGTTATTCTGACCAGACATCAGGATTCAAAGTAATAAACTACAGACTCAAGGGGGGCTGCATTCCAAGCAGCATACTGGTCAACCCTTTCTTCCCCTAAAGAACATACCCACTAGCCAGCATGCCTTCTTCCTCTTTATTCAATTGTCTTTCCACCTGCATAAAAATGTACACATTTTGAGCCTCCAGGGTAGGGAAAGTGTCTCCCATTTCTTTCATAGGTAGGAAAATCACACACCAAAGGGACAAGAGGTAGGGTAAACTCCCCTATCTCTTAATAAAAGTTAGCATCATGGTAAGTGTTTCAGGCTGCATGACCAAAGACATGATGTGTACTGGGGAAGACAAGAAGTTTAGGGTTGTCATTCTGAGAGTAAAGCTGAAAAGAATGACAGAAATTGGATGAGAAGACCACAGGGGCCACACAAGAGGCTATGTCTTCACTCTAAGATATGGGACCCATTAAGAAGGATCAGCAGGAGGGCATAAGGCCTTATCTCAGAGGATGACTCCTTTGGGGGTAGATTTGGGGGCCATGGTAAGAGGACCAGCAAGGGCTGAGGAGACCCTGAGCTGCATGGGCCCTGCAGCAGGAGAAGGGAGGAGGAGAGAGGCAAATGTGTTGTGTGACAGGCACTGTCTAAGCCTGCAGGGGGGACAAAGATGAATCAGGCAGTTTCTTCCTTTAGGCTCTGGGGACGGTCAGTGTATTAGTCCATTTTCACATTGCTAGAGGGTAATTTATAAAGAAAAAGAGGTTTAATGACTCCCATTTCCACATGGCTGGGGGACCTCACAGTCATGGCAGAAGACCAAGGAAGAGCAGAGGGACTTCTTACATGCCGGTGAACAAGAAGAGGACGTGTGCAGGGAAACACATCTCTATAAATCCATCAGATCTTGTGAAACTTACTATCATGAGAACAGCAGCATGGGAAAGACCTGCCCCCTGATCCAATTACCTCCCACTGGGTCCCTCCCACGACACATGGGAACTGTGGGAGCTACAATTGGAGATGAGATTTGGGTGGGGACACAGCCAAACCATATCAGGCAGACTGTGAGTTGCCTGTAGATCCAAGTGCCAGCATCACTGATATGGTCTTGGTTGACTCCGAGGCCAGACTCACCTTGTAGATAAAGGTGGCACTTTCTCCTCCTTAAGGAAATCAATGTTCCCATGTCAGCCATGTTGGGCCACAGAGAGTGAGTGGGCTTGGAGGGCAGGACCATCGTGGAGCCCACTGAAGGAGCATGGGGAGTTCTCCATGGATATGCAGAGAAGCAGGGAGAGGAAATGCAGAAGTCTGCTGGAAGCTGGGCAGGGAACTGAAGCTGGGTTCAGGGGCTGTTAGCCCTGACAGAACCCACTGCTGGGGTGAAAAAAACCCAAGTGAGTGTATAACCTGGAAAATTCTGTGAGAGAGGGAAAGAGAGATCAACAGCGTGGCAGTAACAGAGCTGGTTCCTGTGTCAGGTGTAAGTGATAGGATCCCACCGGGATGAGTGTGGGGAACAAGTTAGCACTAATCAGGGATACCCAGAAACTATAGAGGAAACCTTAAAGACAGACTGAATTTCTTCCCATTTGGACACCATGGGGCTCTCAGAGTGATTGTGGTTTGAACATTACCAAAAAATGTGACCTTATTTTCATCCCTAAACTGGCAAAGTAGGGCATTCCAGCTCCCCTAGATTTTATCCGTGTAAATGTTCTGTGTTCTAAGGACAGACTCTACTAATACACATGAGTAAATGTTTTTTGTTTGTGGAGTGAGAGGGAGCAAGATTAACCTGAACTCAGAGAAATATTTCCAACTGGGAGCCCCAGCAGAGGCTCTTTGTTCACTCTGACCCCTGAGATCAACAAAACAGTCTCTGCCCAAGCGACAATTCCCACATTCAAATTGCCAGAGAAAGCTAAAATCAGAAGCTAAGAGCTCCACTTGATTCACTTGAGCATATTAAAAATCCCTCCTTCCCCACTCGATTTCTCGTGGCTTTATTATATACGATCAAGTGAGCTTGAATGAAACTGTCTCCAAGTCCTCATTTTTATTTCATACTGACAATATTATTTTTATCAAACTCATATTTCAAGAAGCTTTATTTTACTCTGACTTTCCTGAACCAGGGGAAATTATCTTGTTCCTTCCCTTGGGTTTGAAAGAAAACCTTTCCATAACTAATGTTTATCAGTGACACAATTTCTTTTGCAAAAAATTGAAACCTTCTTGACATAAAAAGGAAAAGAATACCAAGACTGAGATGATAGAAAGACACCAAGAAAAACTTAAGGGGAGTCCACGTTTCCAGAAGCTCTGCCCTCTCCATTTCTTCCTGGGAATACTGACCAATGGATCTGGAGAATAGGCCCCTGGCTGGATTCCTATAGGGCCAGGTTTTAACTGTTTCACTTCTGGAACATGGGAAGATCTCTGACAAAGGGCAGGGCAGCATGAGCAGGAAGGGGTGGGCAGAGAGGCAGGGTTCTCCAATAAAACAGAGCCAGTAGGATATATACACATACACAGAGAGAAACAGAGACAGAGAGAGATTGTGATTTATTTATTTGTTTATTTTTGGAGACAGGGTCTCACTGTGTCACCCAGGCTGGAGTGCAGTGGCACAGTCATAGCTCACTGCAGCCTCGATCTCCTGGACTCAAGCAATTCTCCCACCTCAGCCTCCCGAATACCTGAAACTACAGGTGTGCACTCCCACACTTGGTTAATTCTTTTCATTCTTTTTGTAGAAACAGGGTCTTGCCATGTTGGCCAGGCTGGTCTTACACTCCTGGCCTCAAGTGATTCTCCCACCTTGGCCTCCCAAAGTGCTGGGATTACAGGTGTGAGCCACCATGCCTGGCTAAAGACTGAGATTTTAAGGAGCTGGCTCATGCTAGTATACAGACTAGCTAGTCCGAAATCTGTAGGGCAGGCCAGCAGGCTAGAAACTCTTGCAAGATTTGCTGCAGTCTTGAGGCAGAATTCCTTCTTCTCTGGAAAACCTCATTTTTTGCCCTTAATGCCTTCAACAATTGCATGAAACCCACCAGCATTATCAAGGGTAATCTCCTTTACATAGAGTCAACTGGTAGGAGATACTAACCACATCTACGAAACACCTTTACAGCAACAACTAGATGAGTCTTGATTAAATAACTGGATACGATAGCCTAGCTAGGTTGACACATAAAACTAACTGTCACAATGAGGGAGTAGGAAAGAGAGGGCAGGCTCACTCAGGGGACTTGATGCAGCTGCTATTCGCCACCCCATATAGGATTATTTTAATATTTTAAATAGTAGCCCTGGTCTTCTCTCTAAATGGGGGTTCTATAAAAGCTTGTCACCCTTTGTAATTGTAGCTACAATTTCCTTTCCTGGTTCTGTAGTGCAGCCTAGCAAGAGTTACTGGTGGGAGGAATCAGGACAGAAAGTGGGTACCCAAAACAGGTCTCCAGGAACAACTCCTAAGAGCAGCTGCCCTGCAGTGACGTCAGTGGACCATCCAAAAGTCTTTGGTCTTCATGGCAAAATCCTGCCCCCAAAATCCATACTCACTCCCAAGTCATTTGGGGGAAACTGCCACCACCACCCTAAGAGGAAAAGCCAATTTACTATCATCATAGTAACAACAGCTATTTATGGAGAATCTGCTAAGCAATATCTCATGAAACCGTCACATTAAAATTTAAAAGGTAACTTATATCCCTTCTAAGATGAAAAAACTGAGGCTTCCAAAGATCAAGTAGTTAGTCCATCACCATCCACACAGTAAATGGGAGAGCTGGAACTTAAACCCAGCTCTCAGCAATGTTCAAATCAAAATCCATGCTTTTTGCATAAAGTTATGGAAGCCAATCAATGTGATGACTGGAAGTTGGTGTGGGGATTCGGGTTCCTCTAGTCTAGGTAGATGGTAAAAGATGCCCAATGTTAAAGACAGTGTGTTTTAACCAGAGTAGAATAGTTTTCATTGTTGGTAGTTCATCTTATAACTAAACCTCACATATTATTGGTGGAGTTAATTCTCCAGAAGATCTATGAATTCTTGGTTTTATTTTGGTCCTGTGAAGCTCATAAGTTTCCTTTCAGTTTCATGAGTCTAAGGCTGAAGTTTATAATAGAATGCAAACTATGGTTGACACTTGCTATTAACAATGCGGTACATAACTAAAAATTTATCAGTATGTTTTGCTGCTGTATTATTCTGAATGGCAAGCATCCTCCTTGCCCCCAAAGCAATAATACTTTGATTGTGAACCATTTCCCTTACCAAATATACTCCTTCCCACAGAGAACTGCTACCATGGAAATCTATGCAATAAACTCATTTTTGTGGCATTGCATATCAAACTTGACAACATAATTTTGACATTTGGTAAAAATACATCTTTGTCTACATCTTCATAAGAAGACTTGCCTAAGAGTATTTTTCACAAATGTTCCAACAGTACATATTTCATGCTGACATCAAAAATGGGGGGGTAAAAGGTTGTCTTATTTTTGGTTTTGCTTTATGTGTTTTGGACACCCAAAGAAAAAGTTTTCACACACTTAAAAAGGTACCTAAAGTCAAGTTGTGATGAAAAACTGATTTGCAAGTCCACTTCGTATTCATAATGATCAATTCAGTAATAATGACCCATCTCCCTCTTGCAATATCCCTAACCATGTATGTTCCTCAGCATACTCCCTGAAGCCAAACCCCTTTGGCGATATTACTCGGCATTGGATTCATGGGAAACAAATTGGACTTATTTCACTCCAAGATATTGGAACCACACATAATAAAATAATGCCAAATTATGCTTGGAACTAGGATATGCTTGGTTCCGATTTCTTGTGACAAAATAGTTCCAGATTACAACCGAAGTGTACAATGTGGAATAAATCCTTCCTTATTTTTAGATATTATAATAACTCTAGCATTGCATTAGTTGCAAAAAAAAAAATAGTTCTTAACTTTACGCTGGGCTCTCACTGTATTACTATTTTTTAAAGGGTAAGATTTTGTATAAAAGAGTGTCATAGACAATAGATAAACATCCAAAGGTGTTTATCTATTGAGGTTACAAAAAGGCCTTATTAGGAAATGGTTTCACAGCTAATTCCAAAGCTTGAAACTAGGCAGTGTTTCTTAGTAGAGCTCCTCTGAATTCTTTTTAAACATCTATTGAACTTAGTTATTTTTGTTTTGTTTTGTTTTGCTTTGTTTTAAGAGAGGGTCTCTCTCTGTCACCCAGGCTGGAGTACAGTGGTGTAATCATAGCTCACTGCAGCCTCGAACTCCTGGGCTCAAGCAATCGTCCCATCTCAGCCTCCCAAGTAGCTAGGATTGCAAGCAGTTGCCACCATGACCAGCTAATTTTTTATTTTTTTTATTTTATTTTATTTTTTTTTGAGATGGAGTTTCACTCTGTCACCCAGGCTGGAGTGCAGTAGCGTGATCTCAGCTCACTGCAACCTCCACCTCCTGGGTTCAAGCAATTAGCCTGCCTCAGCCTCCCGAGTAGCCGGGATTACAGGCATGCCCGGCTAATTTTTGTATTTTTAGTAGAGATGGGCTTTCACCATGTTGGCCAGGCTGGTCTCGAACTCCTGACCTCAAGTGATCCACCCACTTTGGCCTCCCAAAGTGCTAGGATTACAGGCATGAGCCACCATGCTTGGACAATTTTTTTTTCCTTTGTAGAGAAATGTTAACAGCTTACTATTGACAAAATAATCTATCACTTTACTCTCTACCCAAATGGAAATTGCCTCAAGGTTACTTCTGTTTTAATCCATATATGAAGAAAAATAGAGAGGGGAGACCTCCTTTCAGGCACATAGGTGAACTACTAATGCCTCAGGAAAGTCCATTTCAATCTGTTATTTTTCAAAACGTCTATCATTGAAGGTATAGCTATGTTAGTTTCTATATCCTGATTCACTCTCTTGTATTCTTTGTCATTATTTTGAGCTCCAACAAAAGGCTAAATAGAAGTGATATCCTCCGTGTGTTTATGCCAAAATATTGGCGGAGAAGTTCCTTTGACTGGTGCCTGTCTTAGGAGTGATGAGGGAGTACTCTAGCTTATAACACATCTTTCTGTTTATCAGCTCCTTGATCCATCCATCAATCCATCTTATTTTCTTGGTGGATTTCAAAATAAATTGCAGACTTACCTCTGAACATATCAGCATGCATAGCGTCAACAGAATTCAATGCAACAAAGAATTTGAGCGGGGAGTGACATGATCAAATTCAGATGTGGGAAAGAACCCAATGCCAGTAGGGAAGATGACAGGCATGAGAAAGGCTTAGAGGCTGGGAACAGGTGGGGGGCCATTGCAAAGGGTTCAGAGAGAGAAGATGAGGGCCTGGACCAGGGCGAGGATGAAACAGGGAGAGAGAAAGGGACAAACAGATAGGAGAATTGACAGCTCTTGATAACTGATTAGACATGGCAGGGGCAGGATGAGGGAGGGAGAGGAATTCTCAGTAACTTCCAAATTTCTACCTTGAACAACAGGTAAAATGTGAGGCTGTACATTTAGTTAGGAACTGACTTTAGGACAGTGAAACATATAGTGGGGAGGGTGTAAGATGAATTTTGGATATAATTTTGGGGTATTCATGAGACATCCAGATATAAACTATAGGATAGAGAGATCTCAAATAGAGATACACATTGGAGATTCAGCAGCTTTTACGGGGCATAAAAAGTTTTTGTCTAGAGAGGGAGAGTTTGTGATCAGGGCCAAAAACAGCTTAAAGCAGTGCCTGGATTTAAAGGGCAGGTAGGGAAGAGGCACCGATAAAAGAACCTTGAGAAAAAGCAGTTGGTGAGGAGGGAGGAGAACTAGGGAAGAATGGGGTCTTGGAAACAAAGGAAGGAAACAGTTTCAAGAAGAGGAACTTGTCAACAGTACAAAATGCTGAGAAGGCAAGAGAGGGGTGCGATTGAAAGGAGTCTATAGGATTTGGCAACTTGGAGGTGGATGGTGACCTTGGCGGAAAACAGTTTTCCTGGAGCTGGGAAAACAGAAGCCAAATTTCAGTGGGTTGAGGATTGAATGACAGATGAGGTCATGGAGATAGCACATGAAGACTAATGGTTCTAGAAACCTGGCCATGAGAGGAAGGAGAGAGCTACAGTGTACATATTACAGAAGGATGCAGGGTCATGGGAGAATTTGCCTTAAGAGTGGAGCACCTGGATTGTACATAAATTAATGCCTGTACTAATAAGTTGACACCTAAAATGCATTGCTTTACGTTGAGAGTTTTCATTGTGTGGATGTGTGATCTCCCTGGTTAGACACGCACTTCTATAAACATACGGGTCATGTACTGACTGCATGCATGGTCATATAGAAAGTAAGAGCTTGAACATGACAGAGATGACTTACTACATCTTTACATCTTACAGTTGAAGAATCTAAAGCCAAAGAAGAGTGAGTAGCTCAACATCATCCACAGAGTTAGTTAATAAAGATCCCCCCCAGCACCCTTCACAAAGCATTTTACAGTAAGGAGAAGGGTTTTGGTTTTCAACACAGTTGTATGAAAATTCCAGCCCTACCACTTCAAAGGTATCATTCCTTATCAGTAGATTTCCTTTGTGTGTAATGTGGTTATCTGGATAAAACAAAACCGATCTCCACTTTTGCCACCAAATTGGGATTGATGTGAGTACAAAATTTTAGGGCAATGTAGTTTTTAATTCCTCTCACTTTTCTACTTTTGCTTCTTTCTGCCCTAGTTAATCGAAAAAGGGAGTTATTTGCATGTTGCTGGAGGGAGACTATTTCTAATTGTTCTGGCCTATTAATAGCAGATGTATAGCAAAGCTTCCAAAGAAACACATGCCTTCAGGACCTCACATAGTTTCAAGAGTAGTATTCTATGGGTTCATTTTGGATTTCAGGTGATTAATGGATGTGGACCAAACCTTTAACCTTTTCAATTGTCTGCTCCTGCTTCTCCAGCTCCCTCTCCAAGTTCCTTTAATTAGCTAAACTTAAAGCCCTTTTGAATCACCTAATGTCACACAAAAGTACTTGCCCTAGGCAGAGAAAGAGAAGTAACCCAGTTCCGGGGCAACTGATTTATTACATGCAGGGAAACTTCTTGTTAGTTTTCCAAAAGTTATCTCTTCTCTTGTTATTTGGAAAGCACAGCAGTTTTCCACTTTATTCTCCACTGATGGAAAACAGATTTGTCTGAAGCCTGGAAGAAGCTCCATTTGCACTGGCGTTTCTTTTATTTTTATTATTTTTTTTCTTGGTAGACCACTACAATCGTTGGCTGTGCACGCCTATATTGGACTTGGCTACTGCACCATACTGCACTTGCAAAAATGTTCTTTTCTAGACATGGCAAGAAAAGCCTCTATAAGCTGAACTAATACCATCTGCCTCTCCAAAATGCCTTAATTGTATTGGCAAAAGGAGCATTTCTTATTTTTTAAAGCCTACTGTAACTGGATTGTTAGAGCAGTACCATTAAAAGGATAATGACAGTGTTACCCTCAAATAGATTTTCTTAAAATAATTGCTTTTCCTTACCGAGTGCTGGCACGGCACTCGTGAAATTCTGATGGGGTCAGCGGGTTCTTTGATGTTGCCCACCAGAAGATTGTCTCTTTCCGATCCACTCTCTCTCCTTTTGTTTTTTCCTCATCCACACTCACGTTGGTTCTATTTAGCTACTGAAACTTGTTTTTGCACCTGAATCAAGCCAATTTTTTTTTTAATGATATAAACAGGTAGCTTTCTCATTGGGCCAGTGTTTGCTGCTTCTTTGTCTTGATGGAAATCTTTTTATTGTAGGAGTCAAACATTGATTATGAGAGTGTCATCATCTCAGAAATTGACAGGTTGACCATGAAATCACAGGTCTGCATATTCTGCTTCTTATTTTGGGTTATCCTAAGAAGTTGGCAATGACTGGCATGAATGGGGGTATCCGACTCCTGCTAGGAGGGAGTGGACCCCAGGCTGCTCAGGCTGCCTGCCAGGGCTGTTACTCTGGAGCTGGAGAGGGAAATGAGAAGCCTGGTTTGTATGAGGCTTGATTGAGGCTGTGGATATGAAGCAACAGGGAAGCGAAGCCCATGTCTCTGATAAAAGAAGACACTAGAAAGGGAGGTCTGAAACATTAAGCTAAAGGTGTCTGGCAGAGAACTGCAGAGAAGCAAGACAGAGAAAAGTAGAGAGCTTAAAGAGATTTCCGGAGACAAATGTATGCAGATAGAGAGGATTTTATAGCCACCCATTGCCCTTACTCTGGGCAAGGAGAAAGCTGTTTCAAGAGTCAATTTATACAGGAGAAAAATAGGAGTACATATTCATTGTTTTATTTTATGCCCAACTCAAACTGAGGCAGCCTATAAACTAACATAGAATAGACTTAATCTCTGTGCCAACACAGTAGCTCAGTAATGCTATACATACTGTCAGAAAGTGGAAAGCATTAGCTTAATTTTTTTGACATCGGGCTTCAGTTTAGCTAATGCCATTGAATTGACAGACCACCTCTTCAAACCTATCTAAAGTTATTAAACTAATGGTTTCTATAATGTAATATAAAGTTCTTCCCTCCTTCCCTCCGTTTAGAATGATATTCTAAATACAGGATGGAGTCTCTGAACACTTGGTTTCTCCCTAAGTGATGCATGGAGGATGGATGAAGGAAAATTGAAACACTTTTCTGCTATGTTACCTTTTCAACCCATTTGTTTACAATTTATCAACCACTTATGGGTTACAAAGAAAACACACCATGATTTATTGTTTGGAAAGATGATGCAGAGAATTTGAGAGAAAATCACTAATAAATTGATGGAGAAGTGCTTTGTTAATATAGAGTGCTATTGAAATGCATAATGAGGAATGGCCTCTCCAAGGACACTCGCCCAAGAAGAGGCTAGAACTCTGGATGCTCGCTCTTCATCTGACAGATCCTGGTGTACAAAGCCCGAATAGAGCATGTCTTTAACCCCACTTAGGTATTGCCAGAAGGAGTCTCCACTTCCTTCTACCCAGTAGTCTGCATTCAGTTAACAAAGTACAACAAGAAACAGGGCAGTGCTTCTCAAGCTTTCGTGTACAACAAATCACCTATGATCTTGTTAAAAAGAGAGTTGTGGGCCAGGCGCGGTGGCGGTGGGATTTCATTAATCACCTGAAATCCCAGCACTTTGGGAATCCGAGGTAGGCAGATCACGAGGTCAGGAGATCGAGACCATCCTGGCTAACAAGGTGAAACCCCATCTCTACTAAAAATACAAAAAAAAATTAGCCGGGTGTGGTGGCGGGCACCTGTAGTCCCAGCTACTTGGGAGGCTGAGGCAGAAGAATGGCAGAGCTTGCAGTGAGCAGAGATCACGCCACTGCACTCCAGCCTGGGCAACAGAGCAAGACTCCATCTCAAAAAAAAAAAAAAAGTTGTGATTCAGTAAGTCTGGGGTGGGGCCTAAGATGTTGCATTACTGATAAGCTTTCAGGGGATGCCAGTGCTGCTGGTCTAAAATTTTGCTCCAACCTAGAGCATATGGAGAGATGCCTAGATTCCTGCAGTAACTATGATTTCAACATGCTGGCAAAGACCATCTCTCAAGGAAGTTAACGTTGTGTTTTTGGTTTGGGGTTTTGTTCTGTTTTTAGTGTTTAAGATACAAATCAAGAGCTTCCAGTTCGGGGTGCCTAACAGGCAACTGGAGATGTAGAACTGGACTTGAGAGAAGAGAGCAGGACTATGGATGGTTTGGGGAACCATCAACATAGATGTGTAGAAAATTCTATAGATAGACTCGTAGACAAATAGATGAAATATATGGAAGAGACCTCAGACTTCTCAGTCCAGGGCACATTCTCATGTTGGTTCACGCAAAACCCCATTTTTGATTTTTAAAAAGAAATTATTTAACTTATTTATTCATTCATTCCCTTTTATCTCCATCCTCCCCACTATAAGCCATTTTCTAAGGTGTTTGATGTGTATCCTTCTATTTCGTTAATTTTTCTTATATAATATATCGTATTTCATGTGTACTTTTTAATTTTTATTCAGGTATAACATGGATACAGTAAAGCAAAATAACCTTAAGTATGCAGTCTGTTGAATTTACATGTATGTAAACAGCACTCAAACCATGACCTAGAATATTTTCTGCAGCTCTGTGGTTTTTTTGTTTTTGTTTTTTTGAGGAGGGGTTTTGCTCTTGTTGCTCAGGCTGGAGTGCAATGGCGTGATCTTGGCTTACTGCACCTCCACTTCCCAAGTTCAAGTGATTCTCCTGCCTCAGCCTCCCGAGTAGCTGGGACTACGGGCACCCACCACCACGTCCAGCTAATTTTTTTTTTTTTTTTTTTTTTTTTTTTTTTAGTAGAGATGCGGTTTCATCATGTTGGCCTGGCTGGTCTCGAGATGGAGTTTGGCTCTGTTGCCCAGGCTGAAGTGCAGTGGCGCAATCTAGGCTCACTGCAACCTCTCTGCCTCCTGGGTTCAAGTGATTCTCCTGCCTCAGCCTCCCAAGTAGCTGGCATTACAGGCATGCGTCATCACTCCCAGCTAATTTTTCTATTTTTAGTAGAGATGAGGTTTCACTATGTTGGCCAAGCTGTTCTCAAACTCTTGACCTCAAGCAATCCGCCCACCTTGCCCTCCCAAAGTGCTAGGATTACAGGCGTGAGCCACCACACCCACACCCGACCTGCTGTGCATGTTTTTAATTTACGTAAGTGACATTGTGCAAAAGAGAGCATTATGTTTCTTACCTCATCCCACAGAACAATGTTTTCAAGGTTGATGTATGCTGCTGTGTTTACATGCTATTCATTCCAGTTGCTTCCGATTACTTCATGGTGTCCCTATTATGCATCTGCCACATTTCATTTGACATTCCTCAGTGAAGGATGTTCAAATTGCTTCCAACTCTCTTTTCTACAAATAACACTGGAATGAACATCCTCATTCATGTTCTTTTATAGACCCATAGGAGATTTTTTTTTCTGTGATTTATAAGTAGGAAAGTGAGTACTGAGTCATAGAGTGTACACATACTTATTTTAACTAAGAATTGCCAGATTGCCTTCCAGAAAGGCTCTACCCATCTGCACTCACAAACACTTTATTCTGTAGTCAAATTTATGTTTCCTTTTAATTTGCACTGTGTTAAGCTGGACTCAAGGCAACTAGGTTTTATTAGGGTTACATTTAGATTGTTCCTATGAATGGCAATTCATTCATCCTCTTAAAAACTCTTTACTGAGCACCCATGATACACTAGGTACTCTTCTGAGTGCTGGAAATATAGCTGTGAAGAAGATAAAATCTCAACCCACATAGAATTTATTTTCTAGTAATTAAAACCATCCAGTGGATAAGATCACTTAGGAAGAGAGAATAGAGTGAGTAGGAAACAAAACCAAGGATAGAATTCCAAAAAAAACAAAAGATTAAAGGGTTGAGAAACAATGGACATGGTGGCTCTTGCCTGTAATCCCAACACTTTGGGAGGCCGAGACAGGAGGATCACTTGAGCACAGGAGTTCAAGACCAGCCTGGGCAACACAGTGAGACTTTGACAAAAAATGCAAAAAAGGCCAGGCATGGTGGCTCATGCCTGTAATCCCAGCACTTTGGGAGTCCGAGGCAAGCAGATCACCTGAAGTCAGGAGTTCGAGACCAGCCTGGCCAACATGATGAAACCCCGTCTCTACTAAAAATACAAAAAATTAGCTGGGTGTGGTGGCAGGCATCTGTAATCCCAGCTACTTGGGAGGCTGAGGCAGAAGCATCGCTTGAACCCAGGAGGTGGAGGTTGCACTGAGCCAAGATTGCACTACTGCATTCCAGCCTGGGTAACAAAAGCAAAACTCCATCTAAAAAAAAAATATATATATATATTTAGCAAGGCATGGTGGCATGTACCTTGTGGTCCTAGCTACTCAGGAGACTGAGGTGGGAGGATGGATTGAGCCCAGGAGGTAGAGGCTGCAGTGAGCCATGATCGTGCCACTGCACTCCAGGTTGAGTGACAGAGTGGGATCCTGTCAAAAAAGAAAGAAAGAAAAGGAAAGGAAAGGAAAGAAAAGAAGGAAGGGATGGAAAGAAAAGAAGGAAGGGATAGAAAGAAAAGGAGCCCTGTAGGGAGTTAAAAATGTTGTTCTGAGAAGTATCAAGAAAACCAAGAAAAAGTGATGACAGAGGAACCAAAAAAGAGTTTCAAGGAACATACACTCTTCAAGAGGGAATGTAACTAAGAAGCTGTTGGTCACGAAAGAGGCTGTGGCACGGCCATTGGTGAAGAATGGGAGAATAATGGAGTAGTACACAACCTGTGGTCCTCAGCCATGTTCACTCTGCCATGGTAACAATGTCCCTAGACCAAGCCCACACCCTCCACTTTTCTGAAAGCAATGGGACCCTCTTCTTTTCCCTTGGTCTGCATTCTTTTCTGAGAAAGTCCATCTTCACTTAGTGAACAGACCTGGCTCTTTCATGCCTCTAGACCAGAACATATCTTCTGAATTTTGGTGTAAATACCACTTTGATCAGGAAAACTTTTTGCTGATTATTTCAAAGAGTGGGACTCTGGTCCTAACCAGAAATTTGGCCAATCAGTGTGAACATTACGCAATTCATCTTTAGAATTAAAGAAGGTGGCCGGGCGCGGTGGCTCATGCCTGTAATCCCAGCACTTTGGGAGGTCGAGGTGGGCGGATCACGAGGTCAGGAGATCGAGATCATCCTGGCTAACACGGTGAAACCCCGTCTCTACTAAAAAATACAAAAAATTAGCCGGGCGTGGTGGCGGGCGCCTGTAGTCCCAGCTACTCAGGAGGCTGAGGCAGGAGAATGGCGTGAACCTGGGAGGCGGAGCTTGCAGTGAGCCGAGATCGCGCCACTGCACTCCAGTCTGGGCGACAGTGAGACTCCGTTTCAAAAAAAAAAAGAATTAAAGAAGGTGGAAGAATGGGGAATGAATAGATTTTTTTTTCCTAGTCTGACAGCTGGAAAGACAGCTTCAGATGTCGTATTATTGCTGCTATGCAATGACAGCAACTTTACCTTGGTCTCATTGTTTTCCCTTACCCCTTTTATCATCTTTTATCATGTACAGTTGTTTTTTTTCCCCCGCAAAATGTCTGTTCCATGTATTCAATCTTTCATAGTCTCACAGTCCTTCAACACTGACTCAGGCGTGATCCTTATTACCCATGCTTGAGCCACAACTATAGCCTCAGGACAGGCTCTGCCTCCACTCCCGATCCCAAGCCTCCCCCGCCGGCTGCCCATGCCCCCTTCGAGAAACATCAGTACTCTTCCACACCTCCCAGTGAATCCTGCATGTCAGATTCACACACCTTCATAACCTAACCCCACGCAGCCTGGGCTTTCAATTTCCCATTACTTCCCAACCACAATCCCGTGGTCCCGCTACACGGCACCTCCCCTCGCTTGGTGCCCTTTCTGCTCTCCATTCCTCTTTCCTGCCACGTAGCGCATGCGCGGCGCCCCCTCAGTCTCCAGAGTCCATCCAGAGTCCCATAGCCTTGACTCCCACTGCCGTCTAAATTCATTCAACAGCAGTTCTCAAACTTTCTGGTTTGGGGACCCTTTTACATACTTAAAACCTATGGAGGACCTCAAAGGGCTTTTATTTGGTGAATTGTATCTGTCAGTTTTACCATAATGTAAATTAAACTGATGAAGTTGTTAAAATATTTATTATATTGTTAAAAAAAAACAAAAAAACCCCACTACGTTATTTTAAAAAACACACACACACATTTTGGCCGGGCGCAGTGGCTCACTATGTAATCTCAGCACTTTGGGAGGCCAAGGCAGGTGAATCACTTGAGGTCAGGAGTTCGAGACCACCCTGGCCATCATGGCAAAACCCCACCTCTACTAAAAATACAAAAATTAGCCAGGCGTGGTGGTGGGTGCCTGTAATCCCAGCTTCTCGGGAGGCTGAGGCACGAGAATCGCTTGAACCCGGGAGGCAGAGGTTGCAGTGAGCCGAGATCGCGCCACTGTATTCCAGCCTGGGTGACAGAGTGAGACTCGGTCTCAACAAAACAAAACAAAAATACATTTTATGAAAAATAACCATATCTTCCAAATAAAAAAAAAATAGCAACAACAGTGGTAATGCTTTATATTTTTGCAAATCTCTTTAATGTCTGGTTTAATAGAAGACAGCTGGATTCTTGTATCTACTTCTTCATTCGATCTTTTGTGATATGTTGTTTTGGTTGAAGTATATGAGGAAAACTCACTCGCGCAGCCTTTGTGCTGTGTAAAGGGAAGAGAATTGTAGTAGTCTTTTCAGATAATTGTGAAGATTCCTTTTTTATACTAACCAAAACTGTGAAAGTGATAGTTTCTTGAAAGTTAGTTTCAGTGTAAAATCTGAAACCTTATCACTAAAGTGTTCATACTCTAGTATATTAAAATCCACTGGTCTATCTTGCACTGTAAATAGATTTTTATCTATTCGTTATTTTATACCATTAAGCACTGATCATTTGTAAAATATTGATTCACTGAGTTATGCAGAACTTACAAATGTTGACACATTTTGTTAAAGAAGACATATATATGTACATTTTTTTTAAATCCCATACATTGTGTATCAGCAACATTCTCATCAGATAAGTATTCAAATATTGAGAAACTGTCACGTTCATGGTGGTGAATACAAGTTTTCCAAAATCCCACTTTTTATTTGAAAGCTGGAACTTTCTAGTTGGCAACAAAAATGTCCATTGCTTCCCTTGAAGTGATAGGTTCACTTTGTTCATTTCTAAGAAAATATTTGGCAAATACCCTAGGTTGGATAACTATAGCTTATCTGTCAATCATTGTGATAAGCAGAAAAAAATGCACTACCACCTCTAACACCCCAAAGATGTATTCACTTCCCAATCCCTGGGACCTGTGCATGTTACCTTTTAAGGCACAAGAAGTGATGAAGTTAAGGATCTTGAGAACAGGGGCTTATCCTGGATTAGCCAGGTGGGTCCTAAATCCAATGACAAGTCCCTTATAAGAGAGGCAGAAAGAGATTTGAGACACACAGAAGAGGAGAAGACACAGAGACACAAAGACGAGTAGACCATGTGAAGACGGAGGCAGAGACTAAAGTGATGCAGCCACAAGCCAAGGACCACCAAAGCATGCCCATCACCACCAGAAGCCACAAGAGGAAAGGACAGATTCTCCCCCAGGGCCTGAAGAGGGAGCACGGCCCTCCCAGCACCTTGATTTTGGACTTGGGACCTCCAGAACTGTGAGGGAATAAATTTCTGTTATCTTAAAGCACCAAGGCTGTGGCCATTTGTTGCAGCAACCCTAGGAAATGAACATAGTCATTCTTTCGAGTGAAAATTGATGTTCCATGAAAAAGGCTGCCAGTTCAGCTATCAATTCAGGCAGTCACACAAGGACTTGTCTCGAGATAGCCATTGTATTTCAATATGGAGTAGCAGTGCTTTATGCACGGTTCTCATTTCATCACCCAAAAGATTCAAAAGTTATGCATTCAGAGTTGAGATTATAAATTAATAACTTGTAATGCTTCGGCCAGGCACAGTGGCTCACGCCTGTAATCCCAGCACTTTGGGAGGCCGAGGTGGGCGGATCACCTGAGGTCAGGCGTTCCAGACCAGCCTCAACATGGAGAAACCCCATCTCCACTAAAAATACAAAATTAGCCGGGTGTGGTGGTGCATGCCTGTAATCCCAGCTACTCAGAAGGCTGAGGCAGGAGAATTGCTTGAACCTGGGAGGCGGAGGTTGCGGTGAGCTGAGATCGCACCATTGCATTCCAGCCTGGGCAACAAGAGCGAAACTCCGTCTCAAAAAATAAATAAATGAATAAAAAATAACTTGTAATGCTTTATCAGGGACACTCTGAATTGAAACTGGTATTTCTTAGCCTACAACTGAGTGACAGTAAAGAATAATACCAGGACTGGTGGTATGGTGGGTGCCACTGACTTGGTTCCTGCTGAGGTACCACAGTTTTACCTACCCTCACTTTTGCCCCATCAGTGCAAATAGCAACGTGACCAAAAAAATGACACGTAACATTTCAGCATTATTATGAAAATTATTTCGACCTCAAAGATCAGCTGAAAGTGTCTCAAGGTCTCCAGGGCCTGCAGGCCACATTTTGAAAGCTGCAGAAACAAAGAGAGCAAGACACTAATAGCAAAATGTAGGTGGTGGATATATAGTGTTAACTGTCCTTCTTTCTGAATTTTTCTGTATTTTTGAAAATTTTCATAGTGAAATATTGAGCGAAAAGTGTTATGTGTTTGTAAAAAAAAAGAAAAAATTATCGTTGGCTCACTCTGTGTTGCCTAAACTGAAGGGAAAAACTTCCATCTTTGGCCGAAGGGAAACTCATATTTGGCTATCTTGAGTTCTGGCTCTGGGCTGTTCGTCCAGCCTCATCTCCTGTTCTCTAACCATATCATACACTTGGTGATCTGCAAATACCGGTCGGCTTAGAAGTATCCAAACTCACCATAGTCTTCCCTGCCTCCGTACTTTTCTTGTGCTAGTCCCTAAACCAGAAGGCTATTCCCTCCCACTTCACCCCTCCAGGAAAAATTTAGGCTTCAAGTTTCAGTTCCAATACTTTCTCCCCTCAGACTGACTTTCAGGCTTCCACTCCTAGAGCCAGAATACACAGCAGAGGAGTAGGGCATCTGCCCAGGAAACCAACCAACGTGAGATGCTGAAACATCAATGGCATAAATTAAACAGATGATGCCACTTAACTCAGGTTCCCACAGTCAACTCTTTCTGTAACAGGTGGCATGTAAATTAATAACGACTGTTGAAGTCAACAATGTTCCAACATGAAATCATTCTACTTCCTCACTGGCCTATCTCTTATCATAAGTATTTTTGCCCTGGACATGAAAGATTGCTCTAAACCAACACAGGCCATTTCCAAGACAGTTGCCTGAAGTCATAGTTGGAACTTGCAAAAGACGCTTAAACAAAACAACTCACGGTAGGGCAGTAGTTACTAGGAAAGCATGGGTCATATTACCATATAAATCTGAACTACTTTAATATGCCTCCCCAAAAGTTGTCTGCTTCAAAAATTGCAATTTCCAAAAGGTTAAACTGGGCTGGATGCAGTGGTTCATGCGTGTAATCCCAGCATTTTGGGAGGCCGAGGCGGGGAGATTGTTTGAAGTCAGGAGTTCAAGACCAGCCTGGCCAACATGGTGAGACCTCATCTTTACTAAAAATATAGAAATTAGCTGGCCATGGTGGCGGGTGGCTGTAGTTCCAGCTACTCAGGAGGCTGAGGCAGGAGAATCGCTTGAACCTGGGAGGCGGAGATTGCAGTGAGCAGAGATCACACCACAGCACTCCAGCCTGGGCGACAGAGAGAGACTCCTCCAAAAAAAAAAAGGTAAAAGGTTAAACTGCTTATGTATATTGTGTCTGTCATAAATTCCTTATTAAAATCAAGAAGAAGAAGGTACATAAGTTTTCTTAATAGAAAATCCTTTTCTCTACATTAAAATTGATTATATGTTGAACATACATTTAAGGGATATCAGTTTGAAGAATGTCAAATTATGCCTGCCTAGGATGCCCACGTGTTTTTGGCCAGTCCAGACTTCTCCTAGCCCTGAATTTCTCCATTCTTCCAACACAGCATGATGTTATTGTCAATTATTTGGATTTATATCTCCACATTTGACTTCAAGCTCCTTGAAGGCAGAGACCATCTGTTTATCTTTCTAACCCAGGGGCTAACATAGTTCCTGGTACCTAGAACATGCTCAATAATTGTTAATTAAGTGAATTCATGATGATGGGTGAGGCTCATGTACATTTCAAAATTCACACACCCATCATACAAATTCCACATACAGCACCTGCTTTGCTAAGAGGAACAGGGCTCCCTAGGAGTGAGCCCAGCTCCTCTAGTGATCCACCTAATCAATCAAGTGTTTATTGAAAGACAAACACCAGCAACTCACCAGCCTGAAACCTGAATGCTGCGGAATGCAGAACAAAAGCAGGTCCCTGCCCTTCTGGAGTGAATAATGCAAACTCTACAGACACCCATGAAACAATTCAAGAAAGATTAAGTGTGTGGAGCTCCATAAAACAAAAGCTGGCAGAGGCCCTCCAGGGGACCCAGAATTTTAATGTAGGATGCTGAAGAAACCTGTTCCTCCCTTTATCACACAACAATTAAATGCAGACAGTGGAGTCAGGGAACCAGAGGCCCAGATTTCTAAGTATAAGCCCATAGGCCATGCAATATATGATGAAAAAAAAACCTAGTTAACAAGAGTGGAAAGAATTCTAAAAGGCATCTATAAATGTACAGTGCATCCAAATGTCCATTTGTGGACAAAAACGTAAATTTTTGAATCCTTTTCTGAGTAGCCCATGGCCAATCAATTGTTTTTCAGATCCTAAGGTAAATTGACCATTTATCACACCCAGAAGAGATTCATAATAATAGCCACCATTTATTGAACCACTTTATATTTGTGATCCAGTTTATTCCTCATATCATCTCTAAGCATTTAGCCCTTAGACCTAGCACCCAGGGTCCCTGCTCCATGATCCCTGCTCTCACAGCCCAATTCCAGCTCCCCTATAGCCCTGGGGCAAGAGGCCAAAGCATGGGGCCACCTGGAGCCCACGCTATATCCGCTTCTAGAACACTTGCCAGATGGAGCAAATGCAGGATGCCCAGTTAAATTTGAATTTCAGATCAATGGTGAATCATTTTTTCAGTGTATGTCCCATACTTAGTTTCAGACGTCTCAGAATAGCCAGTTCCTACCCATCCGTCATGACTGGACCAAATGCCACTCCCCCAGTACCCTCCTTTGCTCCCCACCCACACCCCAAGGTGGAAGCAGTCACCGCCTGCTCTGAGCCCCCATTGCATCTCATCTCTACCTCTTCTAAGTGGCTTTTCCTTTTCTTTGCTACCCTAGCATGTGGCTCACCTTCTCTGCTAGACAGAAGCTCTGCAGCCCTAGCGACCTGTTATTTTATTTTATTTTATTTTATTTTTCAGACAGAGTCTCACTCTGTTGCCCAGGCTGGAGTGCAGTGGTGCAATCTCAGCTCACTGCAACCTCTGCCTCCTGGGTTCAAGCAATTCTCCTGCCTCAGCCTCCTGAGTAGCTGGAATTACAGATGTGCACCACCATGCCCGGCTAATTTTTAGTAGAGGTGCAGTTTCACCATGTTGCCCAGGCTGGTGTTGAACTCCTGACCTCATGATCCACCCACCTTGGCCTCTCAGAGTGCTGGGATTACAGGCGTGAGCCACCGCGCCTGGCCTAGCGACCTGTTTTAGGAGCGTGCTCTCCAATCACATCCTCCACTAAGGCACGTGAGCTTTGTCTGTTAAAACCTCAACCTTTCTCTTTGCTGGGTTCACATCAAGCTAAAGTGGGGTCCAGGCATGGGAAAGTGGGGACTCACTGCTACATGACCCACTTTCCCTTGGTGTCACTGAGGAGCACGTGAAGGGCTCCTCCTTCCATCGTCCATGCAGGATGGCTTTTCAGACAGCATCATAGAGGAAACTCAGGCACACACCCAAGGAGCTGCTTATCATCTACTCTCTTCCCCTTCTCCTGAAAGATAAAATTAGCTGTCACTGAGGACCATCTATCTCATACAAATCTCTCCCATTTTGCTCTCTGA
This sequence comes from Pongo abelii, assembly GCF_028885655.2. Taxonomy (NCBI): domain Eukaryota; kingdom Metazoa; phylum Chordata; class Mammalia; order Primates; family Hominidae; genus Pongo; species Pongo abelii. The sequence continues at coordinate 14,774,774 of NC_071990.2, forward strand.
AACGTATGTTAAAAATCAAAATATTGAAGACAACAAGGATCTTAAATGTTAAGATGTTAGAGTACTTACGAATCAATAAGAAAAAAGCAAAACAGCCCCAGTGGGTAGGGCATAATCCGTACTGGTCACAAGACATACAAATAGGCCAAAGGGCATTGAAAGAAAGCCCAGCCTCATTACTATTCAAATAAATGGCAATTATTTTTTCTTTAGAACGGCAAAAAAAAAAAAAAAAAAAAAAAAATTAAACATCGAAGACCTGGTTTTGACAAGAGTGCATTGAAACGCACTAGCATGTGCTGCCACAGGAAGTGCAAACTAGAATGAAGTCTCCAGAGAGAAGTTTGTCAGTTCATTTCCAGAGCCTTGAAGACATTCATATTTTCTGGCCTAACAACTCCATTTGTAAAAATTTCTCATGAGAACACATCAGATAGGCACTCAAGATTTTTCACTGCTGTGCTATTTAAAAAAGAATTTTAAAAGTGTGATGTAAATAAATGCCCAACGATAGGGGGATGATTAAATAAAATCTAGAATATGCATAAAAGACAAATTATGGGCCGGGTGCAGTGGCTCACGCCTGTAATCCCAGCACTTTGGGAGGCCAAGGAGGGAGGATCACGAGGTCAGGAGATCGAGACCATCCTGACTAACACAGTGAAACCCCGTCTCTACTAAAAATACAAAAAATTAGCCGGGCGTAGTGGCAGGCGCCTGTAATCCCAGCTACTCGGCAGGCTGAGGCAGGAGAATGGCGTGAACCCGGGAGGTGGAGCTTGCAATGAGCCGAGATCATACCACTGCACTCCAGCCTGGGCGACAGAGTGAGACTCCATCTCAAAATAAATAAATAAATAAATAAAATAAAAAAGACAAATTACGGTGGTCATTCAAAATCAGATTTTTAAATGAGTATTGCTGACATAAGAAAATACTTGTAGGGCCAGGCGTGGTGGCTTATGCCTGTAATCCCAGCTCTTTGGGAGGCTGATGGAGGTGGATCACCTGAGGTCAGGAGTTCGAGACCAGCATGGCCAACATGGTGAAACCCTGTCTCTACTAAAAACACAAAAATTAGCCAGGTGTGATGGCAGGCACCTGTAATCCCAGCTATTTGGGAGGCTGAGGCAGGAGAATCACTTGAACCTGGGAGGCAGAGGTTGCAGTGAGCCAAGATTGCGTGCCACTACACTCCAGCCTGGGTGACAGAGCAAGACTCTGTCTCAAGAAGAAAATACTTGTATTGACTTGGGAAAGGCTAGGTTATGCTGCAGTCACAAGTTCAAAATCTCAGTAGTGTTGCATGACAAAAATATGTCTCTTGTTTACATTACACATTGAGATGACATGAAGCAGGCAGGGATGGGAGGAGGCTCTCTCCGTATAATCACCCAGTGACCCAAACTCTCTGATGGGTACCTGACAGCCCTCTCAGTTGCCTCAGCCAGAATAGACAGCACTGCAGAGTCCCGCACAGGCAGTTAAATGTCCAGCCCAAAAGTAACACCCCTCACTTTGGCTGACAGCCCATTGGCTAGAACTAGTCTCATAGCTCCACCTACTTGCAAGGAGGGTGAGAAAAATGTAATCCTACTATGCACTCAGGAGGACAAGTAAGTCAGATATAGGGGGATGCTAAACGTTTCTGCTAGTATACTTAATGATAGAATAGTAAGAAAGAATGGTGGAAGGCCAGGCGAGGTGGCTCATGCCTGTAATCCCAGCACTTTGGAAGGCCGAGGTGGGCAGATCACAAGGTCAGGAGATTGAGACCATCCTGGACAACATGGTGAAACCCTGTCTCTACTGAAATACAAAAAGTTAGCCGGGTGTGGCGGCACATGCCTGTAGTCCCAGCTACTCTGGAGGCTGAGGCAGGAGAATCATTTGAACCCAGGAGGTGGAGGTTGCAGTGAGCTGAAATCCCACCCCTGCACTCCAGCCTAGGCGACAGAGTGAGACTCCATCACACACACACACACACACACAAAGGTGGAATACAAAATTGCATATTCAACACAATACAATTTTAGTGAAGAATATATGATACTTTCACATTTGTATGCATAAATGAAGTCCTTTATAATAAGACAGGGATCTGGGTTGTGAAATTATGAATGGTTCTTATTTTCCTCTTTAAACATTTTTGAATTTTCTAAATTTTCTACCAAAAAAACACATTAATTTCTATAATAAAGGAAAAACAAACTTTATGTTTCAGTATTAATCATGCTGTCCTATGTTTTCTTGCCTTTGGAAAACAAATTTTTCTTCTCCCTTGTTCAGAAAATTCCTTCTAAGACAGCTTGCTCTTGGTACCACTACTAAGAAGCTTAGTGGCACTGGCTCACTTAGTGTGGACCCAACTTCGTCTACAAAATGGGAATAATACTACTTGCTCTTCTACCCATAAGAGGCTAAATAAGACCTAACTAATAAGTGTGCATTCAAAGAAAGACATTTGCATCTGGGGAAGAAATGTGCTCATTAGACACAAACCATTGTGATAACTTCCCTCAGAACTGGTAATTAAATGGTGCCACTCTACCCATGAGATTAGATAATATCTAGCTGCCATTTAGCCAAAAGATATGCTCAAATCACTTGATTATTATTCCCTAAGAAAATACAAACCTTCCCAAATAGTTCAGCCTTAGAAGAAGAAACACTCAGAATATTCATTCTTGAGTGAATAGATTGTATTCTTGGCTACCAACTTCACTAATAGATACCAAGTATCTATTCAGTCTTCCTCTGAATCCTCATGGCTGGCTTAGCCTGTGGCAGACCACCAACCCTAAGTTATTGGACACCTTGTTTCAAGTACCAATTTCCAGGACCAGGGTCTACTTCCCCTCCAAGGGCAGAAACGCTCTGAACTCCTCTTTTTGTATCCCTTTGCCATCTAGCTCAGAATTGCTTGATAAATATTGCTGATTGCACCTGAACCCTGTAGGAGAACAAGTAAGTTATAGGCATGATCCTGGTCCCTTCCTCAAAACACACCTGATGCAAGTCCTCTGTGCTCATGCCAGGCACTCAAAGCGTATGGGCTGACAACTCCCAGCTAAAAAGACACACGGATTAGAAATGGGAACAGCATAGAGCTTGACCCACAGGTGCCAAATTGAGATTCCATTATTTAAAAAAAAAAGAAAAAGAAAAAGTGGCTCATGCCTGTAATCCCAGCACTTTGGGAAGCCGAGGCGGACAGATCACGAGGTCAGGAGATCGAAACCGAAACCAGCCTGGCCAGTATCATGAAACCCAGTCTCTACTAAAAATACAAAAATTAGCCAGGCATGGGGGTGTGCGCCTGTAGTCCCAGCTACTCGGGAGGCTGAGGCAGGAAAATTGCTTGAATCCGGGAGGAGGAGGTTGTGGTAAGCCGAGATCGCGCCACTGCACTCCAGCCTGGGTGACAGAGCGAGACTCGGTCTCAAAACAATAAAAATAAAAAATTACACGCTGTATCTACTCAAGGAGAAAAGACTTACTTTCACAAGGCTGTCAGGTTATGCACATCTTTCAGTGGATGGTGAAAAGCAAACACGACTGCAGGAAATCCCAGCGCATCAGAGACAGATGGAATGCTTGCATTTGGGATCTTCTTTTTATTTTCCATTATGCCCCACTAGCCAAAGGTCTCCATCGATGTGAGGAGAAATTAATTAGTGGCAGCATCACTGTTGCATTATCGTTTAATTGCTGATATGACAGGGAAGGAGAAGGAAAATGAAGAAGTTGGGGAGGCAGATTATCACAAAACAGATAAAGTTGTAATGAATAGTGTCCTGCAATGTCGCTTATCCTGGAACAAAGTAAGAATAACACATTTGCCTGTAACTGATCCAAGGCCACATTCACTGTACAACACAATACTTTCTTCCTCCACGTGGTCCCCACCTGCAAGGGGAACAGTGGAGAAAATTGCTAATGTGAGAGGGACATTGGGGGAGGCTCATAAGACACCATCTCCACAGGCCCAGGGACACAGAGCCCCCAGCCCTTGTGGGGTGACAGTCTACACAGTTTTACTAGTGCCTTTACATTGGCCTCAAGTTGTGCAAAATCATGGATTTTTGACACAAAAACAGTCTGACATTTAAAATCATTACCACCTCCCTTTGACTTCTTAGCTGCAAGTATGAGATTGAATCATACCATTTAGCCCTGTGATTTATGGATATCATAAATCGCATTGTGTTTGTAGTCCAGTAGTGTCTGTCACAGTGCTAAGAGACCAGTGCAACTGGCATCGTAGGAAGAGACAAAAACAAGACTGCTTATAAAGATATTTTGGATTAAATGGCTTGTTGGGAGCTGGAGGAAATGGTCCTAGCCACAACAAATCTTTCAACATTCCTCTCACTGGGATGGGGGTGGGAACTGTTACTGGTCTTCCTCCACCATCGTCTGATTCACTCTCCCCAGCCAACACTGGCACCATCCATCACCTCCTTCCGTGATAGGGACACAGATAGCACCACTTATAAAATCAACATCACTCTGTTTTGGCTCAGCATGAATTATTACTCTTCAAAGGTAGGAGAGAAAGCGGTGAAAGGGAGGACTGATTTATATTGCAGTTGCCCTTCTGGCACTATATGGGTTTGGGAAGATAATGGGGAAGAAATTCCGAGTTCTCTAAATTAAAGTTAATCAAGGAGCACATGTTTTCAACTGTTTTATAGCCTCACATGGGTTACTATTCAACACCCAGGCCTCTCCACCACACATGTTGCTTTTTTGGCTTTTTTTTTTTTTTGAGATGGAATTTTGCTCTTGTTGCCCAGGCTGGTGTGCAATGGCACAATCTCAGCTCACCACAACCTCCACCTCCCGGGTTCAAGCGATTCTCCTGCCTCAGCCTCCCGAGTAGCTGGGATAACATATATGCGCCACCACGCCCCGCTAATTTTGTATTTTTAGTAGAGACGGGGTTTCTCCATGTTGGTCAGGCTGGTCTCGAACTCCCAACTTCGGGTGATCCACCCACCTTGGCCTCCCAAAGTGCTGGGATTACAAGCATGAGCCACCGCACCCAGCACTTTTTTGGCTTCTTATCTACATTACACCAACATCTACATTACACTCATAATCTACATCACATCAGTAACTCACTGCTGGACCTCTGTAACTGTTGGCCTCATCCTGATGTTTAATAATTCAGGTATGGTCTGCTTGCTATGTTTGTTTCTGAGGGCTGCCATAACAAAATACCACAGACTGGTGGCGAGACACAGAAATGTATTCTCTCACAGTTCTGGAAGCTGGAAATCCCAGGTCGAGGTGTCAGCAGAGTTGGTGTCTCCTGGGGCCTCTCTCCTTGGCTTGCAGATGGCGTCTTCCACTGTGTCCTCACATGGTCTTCCCTCTGTGTCTGCGTCCTCATCTCCTCTTTTTACATGAACACAGTCATGGTGGATTAAGGATCACCCATAGACCTCATTTTAACTTAACTACCTCTTTAAAGATGAAATACAGCTCATGCCTGTAATCCCTGCAAGGCAGGTGGATCACCTGAGGTCAGGAGTTTGAGACCAACCTGACCAACATGGCGAAACCCCGCCTCAACTAAAAATACAAAAATTAGCCAGGGACGGTGGCAGACACCTGTGATCTCAGCTACTCAGGAGGCTGAGACATGGGAATAGCTTGAACCCAGGAGGTGGAGGTTGCAGTGAGCTGAGATCACGCCAATGCACTCCAGCTTGGGCAACAGAGTGAGACTCCACCTCAACAAAAAAAAAAGACAAAATACAGTCACATTCTGAGGAACTGGAGATTAGTTAGGGCTTTAACATATGAATTTGGCCGGGGGGACAAAATTCAGCTAAGAACCCGCTTTTCCTGAAGCATCACCAGGTGAACATTACATACATGAGTGTGCGCACACACACATTTCACGTTCTTCTCTGACTTGCTCAGAATTTCCAATTCCAACTACTGTGTCAGGAGCCAGGGAGGGAAGCACTCCCTATGTCCTGGCTCGGAACAGTTTCTCTGGGGTAACCCAATCTCTCCCAGTAAGTGCCCAGTTTTGCAGGGCATCTCCCCTCTCTCCAGGACTCAGCCTACCCCCCTTTCTGTAGGTGTAGAGAGAAGCACTGGTGTCCTCCCAGCAGTGGCAGGAAGGCCTCAGGCCTCGCTCTTGCCCCTTGCTGTGTCCCCTGCCTGCACCTGGGCCATTGGCTTCTGTCCTCACCGCTGTTGTTGCTGAAGCACCAAGGCCAGTGTGACTCTGCGTCTCTTCTCTGAGTGGGGCATCACCCAGTCATTGCTCTGGGGACCTTGGCCTTCCCGCCTGCTGACCGGCCTGGTCCACCTGAGCTCTCCCTGGCCCCACAAGTGCCCCAGGGCCAGGCTTCATCTCCCTATTGATGCCAACTCCAGCAGCCACCTTCTAGCCTCATATGCAGAAGACTCTGCCCTTCCCCCAGTGAAGTCCCTCAGTGGGCTCACCCAGCCCACACCTCAGCTACCGTCCACATCTCCCACCAAAACACAGTGTGGCAGCAGTGTGGAACCACCGCGTAAGGCTCTCTTCACTGACACGTCACATCCTCTTTTCTTCTCTATGGGGCAGCCCCACCTCAGCCTGGGGCACCATCACTGGGGTGTGTGTGTGCCGGTCTCCTTTCATTCTCTGAATGTGGAGTGGAAGCTCCGCCCCTCAGTGTCAACTTCCTGCAACTTATCTGAGACGTGTTACCTGCACCTCACATGTCCCCCCACTGGCGCCCCCACCTCCACCCCCGCCTTCAGCAAGAGACTGGAACTCTGAGGAAGAAACTAAGAACACACCTATTCCCTTTCTCCCTCTCTCCTCAGTCCTTCCTCTCTCAACTGGAAGGGTTTTCCATGTCCAGCGGTACAGATAACTTCCTTATGTCAGATTCTCTGTTCTGCACATCATGGTGTAAGATAATAACACCCAGTGCTCAGACCTCCAGGGTCTACTTTTCACAGGCAGTTGGAAACTTATTGGAATTTGGGAAATAGTTTTCTTTCTTAGCAAAGCATGGACTGGAAGATTCTCTCACTTTGCACAAAACAGTTCTAACATGAAACCCAAAGCCAAGCCAGGACTCTTTCTTCTGAGCAGCCTCCTCCTTCCCTCCCCCTGAATTGATGGATTCAGCTCCAGGACAACCTGATACAAAAGTACACAAACACACTATACGATTCCTGTTGCACTAGCAACTGTGAAACAAATATTCCAGTACATGGCAGGGCGTGGGGGCTCACACCTGTAATCCCAGCACTTTGGGAGGCCAAGGCAGGCGGATCAAAAGGTCAGGAGTTTGAGACCAGTCTGGCCAACATAGTGAAACCGTGTCTCTACTAAAAATACAAAAAATTAGCTGGGCATCGTAGCGGGCACCTGTAATGCCAACTACTTGGGAGGCTGAGGCAGGAGAATCGCTTGAAGCCGCGAGGCGGAGGTTGCAGATTGCGCCACTGCACTCCAGCCCAGGAGACAGTGTTAGACTCTGTCTCAAAAAAATATATATATATATATATTCCATTATATATATATATTCCATTTTATATATATAATATTCCATTATATATATATATTCCATTATATATATATATTCCATTATATATATATTCCATTACATCCCCCAGAGTAGGTCAATTTGTAAAAGCGCATTTAATTTATCTGGTTAGCACTGTTTTCCTTAGATAGGCAATTGGGGAGGCAATGGAGAAAAATATCAAATGCATTCATTAATAATTCATTGGTAGGAGCCTCTCTCTGGTTCCTAACCAGAAAGCTTTCGTATCCAAAGAGCTAAGGCAATGACAATGACAGCAGTTATCTTCCCAGGAACATGAAGGCACCCACCATCCTTACTGTTTACTTATATATCTCATTTGGGATCTCATCACTAAGGGTTGTAAAAACTAGCAGAAGAAAACCCTCAGAAAACTTTCAGTATAAGAGGATTGAATTGGCTGGTTCCCTGACTCATTACAACAGAACGGAAAACGTGAAATCAAGGTAATATAAATGATGGCTCAGATGGAAACTAGAGTCAGGCTGCTTGGCTGCCTGTCTCGACTCTCCCTCTTCCTTTGCAACTCCAACCAAGTCGCTAAATCTCCCTGTGTCTGTTTCCCCATCTATAAAATGGGAGTTATAAAAAGGCCTACCGCATGGTGGTGTTGGGAAACTAACAAGAATTAATTCACATAAAGTGCTAGACCTGTGCTTGACACATAGTAAGTAGACTCTTAGTAAATGTTAGCTGTTATTATTACTATCAGGTTGTAGGAAAGTGGTTACTATGAATAATATTAATAGCTAAGATTTATGGAGTGCTTATAATGCTGAGCAATGTTATAAGTTCTTTACATATGTAACAGCGGCAAAAAATTATTATTATAAAAATATTTGTAAAGCCTTTTTTTCCATCCTCTCTTATGTCTGCTCACTTCCACTTCCACTAGTAAAATTCTGACTTGATTCCCTTGGCATTTTCCCATATCCTCAGCTCACAGGCCTTAATTCACAGACTGGGGAAAAAATACTGTAAGCCTGAGAGGCAAGATTTATATTTGCAATGGAAAGAACCTCTGGCAGAAACAAACAAACAAAAATAGCTCAAAGCAAGCATGGCAGGTGAGCATGAGAAGTCTGCTGTTGGGATGAAGAGTGCACTGAGGAGGGTTTTTCAAGTATACTCTGTTAGAAGTGAGGGGTAGGCAAGTTGAAGCCAAGAAATTTTCTAAAGCTTAGTATTTCTTAGGCATATGCTGTTGAAATTTTCTTAAGAAACCACAGTAAACACTTGACTTGCTTTCCACTAAGCTTCCTTGTGAATTTGTTCTTTTCTCTGGAAGTGACTTTAAGCTAAGACAGGACTACGTGGGACCTGACTTTATGCAGATTATACACCCATTCTTTCATTTTATCCTCACCACAGTCCTGGGTGTTGGGAACTATTATTATCCCTCATTTGAAGAGAAAACTGAAGCTGAGGGCAGTAACTTGCCCACAGTCACACAGGAAGTACCAAGCCTGAATGTGAATCTAAGTAGTGTGACTTGGGAACCTGCACACTGACCACTGTGCTAACCCTTTTTGCCTACTTCTTAATAATCCATGCTTCCTAAATTATCCTTAGTAATTATTGTCTAAGGAAACTAATGCCACATTTCCTCCCAAGTCATAAAAAGGTCTCCTTTCAATAAAAATAAAAATCAAGCTAAGTGCAAGTGGCACACACCTGTAACCCCAGCTACTGAGGAGGCTGAAGCAGGAGGATCCTTGAGCCCGAGAGTTTGAGGCTGCGAGGCACTATGATCATGACTGTGAATAGCCACTGCACTCCAGCCTGGGTAATATATCAAAACCACCATTGCTAAAACAAACACATAAATGAAAAGAAAAATCAAAGTGTATACATTTGTTTGTTGTGTGTATATAACTTTAATTTAATTAAACATTTACATTGTTTAAAATTCAAAAGGTACAAATACTATATATCAAAGTCTCCCACCTAACCTTGTCCCTCCAACCATCTGGTTCTCTTTCCCAGAGGCAAACAACGTTATCAGTTTCAATTATATATTTTCAGATAAAAGCATTACAAGCAAATGCATTTTTGCTCTCTCCTTTTTTAAATGCTAGCATTACATACTCAATACTGTCCACTTTGATTGTTTTCATTTATCAGCATCTTGGAAATCACTTCACGTTTGCATGTAAGAAGCATCCTCATTTTTTTTGTATAGCTAAAAAAATTCATTAAGATGCAGCAGCATTTATTTAACAAGTTCCCTAATTGTTGGACAATTAGAATATTTCTAACTTTGCCCTATTATAAATGATATGATGATAAATACCCTTGTACACAATGTCATTTTGCATATGCTAGTATATCCATGATATAAATTCCTAGAAACAGAAGTGCTGGGTCAAAGGCCATGTGCATATGTATTTTTAAATAGATGCTCCCAAATTGCCCTACATGGATTATTTTAAACAAAATACACTCCTACCAGCAATGTATGAGGTTGTGTATTTTCTCACACCCTCTCCAACACAGTGGATTACTAAACTTTTTGGCTTTTGCCCATCTGATAGATGAAAATGGAAAATCCATTACTTCTCTTTCTCAGGATATGTGAGTTTGAACTATAGCTTGCTGTCCACAAACCTCTTTATTGGTTCATTTCAATAGTACAAGGCATTTGGAACGTATAAGGCTCAGTCCTAGGAACCTCTTTGCCCTATAAAGCAGAAACTTTCTCTGAAATCATATGTGGCTTAAGATTCCTTCAGATGGCTGGGATTTGAGTAACTCCTGATCTCTTCACTGCGGAATAAGAGAATAGTTATTGGGGTTTTAGAAGAACAAATAATACTCCTGTCCCCATTCTCTTCCCAGCCCCCACCCAGCTTCAAGTGAGACCAATTAAAAGACTCAGAATCAGACAGATGGAGATCAAAATATCTGCTTCATTTCTGATAAAGCCGATTGGAGCCTGAAGCTTAGAGCTGGAAACAGATGGGTTTTCTAATATCTGTCCCCACCACAAAAGGAAACCATGATTAAACCCACATACCAGTCACAGCAGGCCTAGTCAAGTGCAAGCTCCTCTGAAGCCAGGGCCACTTACTGTAGGGCTGCAGAGGGGACTTGGTTTCCTGAGGACAGCCACACCCAGCAGGAACCTGCAGGAGGGAACCCTTGGTCCACCCAACCAGAGCAGCCACTGTGGAGGTGGAGACAAAAGGCCAGGAAAGCCCCTCCTCAATAGCTTTCCCCTCCCCAAGCAAGGAGGCTCTCACCCCTCTATGCAAATGTAAGGAGAGGGAGATAAGAATGTCTACTGGGCCGGGCGAGGTGGCTGTAATCCCAGCACTTTGGGAGGCCGAGGTGTGCGGATCACTTGAGGTCAGGAGTTTGAGACCAGCCTGGCCAATATGGTGAAACCCCATCTCTACTAAAATACAAAAAATCAGCCAGGTGTGATGGTGGGCACCTGTAATCTCAGCTACTTGGGAGGCTGAGTCAGGAGAATCACTTGAACCCAGGAGGCGGAGATTGCAGTGAGCCAAGACTGTGCCATTGCACTCCAGCCTGGGCAACAAGAGCAAAACTCCATTTCAAAAAAAAAAAAGAATGCTCCACTGAGGTCTACCTTTGAAGGATAAAGTTATAAAGAAAATGGGACATTTCTGGAAGGAAAAAAATGTTAATCTAAGAAGAATAAAGAATTTATTTATTCATAAGCTTCCACCATATCTGTACAAAACTCTAGGAAATAATAGTATCATAATTGATTTAACCATTCCACAACTGTTGGGCAAATATATTTTAAGAGTTATCATTTAAATAATTCTACAAGGAACATCTTTATTTTGTTCTAATATGTTGAATGATTTTCTAGGAAGGATTCTCAGAAGTGGAATTATTGAATTAAACAATAGGAATACGTTTATTTATTTATTTACTCATTTATTTTTCTAGATAGGGTCTCACTTTGTAGCCCAGGCTTCAGCACAGTGGTACAATCAAGGCTCACTGCAGCCTTGACCTCCTGGGCTCAAGTGATCCTCCAACCTCAGCCTTCCGAGTAGCTGAAACTACAGGTGTGCGCCACCATGTCTGGCTAGTTGTTTTGGTTTCTTTCTTTAGAGATGGGGTCTTGCTATGTTGCCCAGACAGGTCTCAAATTCCTGAGCTCAAGCAACCAACCTGCCTTGGCCTCCCAAAGTGCTGGAATTACAGGCATGAGCCACCATGCCTGGCCAATACTTTTATTAAAAAAAAAAAAAAAAAAAGAATGTATTTATTCATTCATTCAACAAACAGATATTAAGGATTTACTTCATGCCAGACTCTGTGCTAGGATCTGGATGAATAAAACTCAGATCTCTCCTTGCATAGAATTGATATTGTAGAGGAGAGATAACCATATTAAATAAGCCATCCTTAAGCTCTAACAGAACCTTGGAGAAAGGGCAGAAAAGGCTTCGCAGGGAGGGGGCTTTAAGTGCTGCTAGGAAGGATGAGCGGGGCAGGGCAGTGGGTCCCCTTGTGCATAATGTTATTTTGCAGACAGGGTTCATAGGCAGCGCATGAGAGGAAAACCAGACTGGGGGAAAAATCAGCTGCAAAAGTAGGGAAGGGAGCCAGGCTATGTTTGGGGCATGGGAAGTATTTCTGCGTGGATGGAGACCTAGAAACATCTAGGCAAAGGGGAGGAAGGAGCACAGGTAAGGTGAGATGAGGCTGGGAAGATATTCTGAGCCAGATGAGAAGCTTGATCCTTAGGCCACGAGTCGGGGTGCTTGAGTGCTTTTTCAGCAAAATTGACATGATCCGATTTGCTTCAGAAAGATCATCCTGGCAGCAAATGAGGAGGATAGATTGGAAAAACAGAAACAGAGAGAAATTGAAGGCAAGAGTTACCATGCTGGCCCAGGAGAAGGCACAAAATTAGCACCAGGGAAAGGAAAAGTTAAGAAATTCAACAGACTTTTTTTTTTTGACACAGAGTTTCGCTCTTGTAGCCCAGGCTGGAGTGCAATGGCTCGATCTCGGCTTGCTGCAACCTCTGCCTCCCGGGCTCAAGAGATTCTCCTGCCTCAGCCTCCCGAATAGCTGGAATTACAGGCCTGTACCACCACATCTGGCTCATTTTGTATTTTTAGTAGAGACGGGGTTTCACCATGTTGGTCAGGCTGGTCTCGAACTCCTGACCTCAGGTGATCCACCTGCCTTGGCCTCCCAAAGTGCTGAGATGACAGGTGTGAGCCACTGTGCCCGGCATCAACAGACATTTTGCAGGTAGAATGAATGGTCCAGGCGCAGTGATTGACTTGACATGGCGGGGTGAGTGAGAGGTAGGCAAGGGCAAACGGTGTTCTGTCTGAGGGTGGGGTTAAAACTGAGACTGCGAAGAAAACGGCAGGCAGACTTGGAGGGAGAAGAAAATGAATTCAGTTTGGGGCATGTTGTGATAGAGTTGCCTGAGAGATACCTAGTAGGATGTGTCCAGCAGGTGCCTGGAAGTAAGAGTGTGAGCTCCGGAGATAAGTCAGGGTGCAATTGGCTTGGTGGTTATCGGGATAGGACTGTAGGGGCAGCCTTGGGGATACTGTAAACACAGTCTGCTGAGAAAGCAATGAACCATTGCAGAGAAACGGAATGGTGCAGAACAGCCAAACAGGCAATGAGTATCTGGAACAAAGATGAGCTCGAGGCAGGAAATTTCAGCGGCGGGGGTGAGAGGGTATGGGAGCTAAGGAAGAGGAAGAACCCTTCAGCTGAAGGTTTATCCCATGGATGGGATAAAATTCTCCCGGCTCCTCAATGCCATGCTGCACCTTTAGAACGTTTAGGCAGTTTTTTCCCCCATGCATGCTTGTCCTGTGATATTCACCTCCTCTGCAACTGACAATCACTCAGGAGAGAGCTCCAGCTTCCTCCCGCTTATGTCTCTGGAAGAAATTTCTCCTCCTTTGCCATAGAAAGAGGAGCAAGAGAGCAGGATATGTGTTTGGGAACACACTTTCCCCCAAAACCTTGCAAAAAGCTCCACATTTACCAGCATCAGAGGGAAATCTAATCTTTTTGTCTACGGTTTTCTCTCCTGCTCTATCAGCGACCCCTGCCAGGATCCTTCTAGCCCACGCCATCTGCTCCCGTCAACAACCTGGCCACCCTCTATGCTCACCTTTCTTTAGCCATCAGATCTTGGCATAAGCTAATCCACATGCCTGGAACATCCTCGTGCCTTTCCATAAAATTTCTATTGATTTCTTCAAAATCATGCTTATGTCTAACCCAGTCTCTGATGTTTTACTTCATTCTCTGAGTATGAACGCAACACATGACTCACATCCATTGTCTGTCGACAATAGATGCATTACCTCTTTTTTTTTATAGAAATCATGTCGTTTTTCATAATTATTCAGAAAAATAAGCAGATTTTTCTAGATAACTATCTGCCTGTAAGCATCAATATTTAATTCATTCAACTGACCAACATTTATGGAGCATTGACTTGCTATGTCCCATGACAGAGAATATTAAAATATGAAAGTCAATAAAGAGAAAGCATTCATTACATGGGCCAAGAAACTAACTCGGGCCTCCTTTAGGGAGTGCAGAATTTATATGTGAACAACTCCCACTGCTTTGCTTGATAGATCTGGCTAAAGTAGATTAGCCCCTCCTTTGTCTTCTATCCTGTACAGAAAGGAATGAACACAGTCTGAAATATCGTGTTGGACTCAACAGCATCATTCTGGACATTCTGGCTTAAAAGAATTGCTCTTCCCCCCTGCCCCCACCTCTTTTTTTTTTTTTTTTTTTTTTTTTTTTTTTAAGTGAGAAAAGCCATATGTTTCTTGTGAAAAGTTGGGAAAAAATATTTCTAATCGCCATGGTCACATCATCCAAAAAGCAACCACCGCTAACATTTGTGTATCTCTTTCCAGGCTTTTACCCAGACATTTTTAGGGAGTTTTGCCTTAATAAAAATGTATTAGATTGAACATAAAATTTTATAGCTTGCTCTTTTACAAGTTAATATGATAGTATAAACATTTTTTTAGTGAGCATTCTTTGTGGAACAATGTCTTTGTGCCAGGGTGACCTGGGACATTTTTCTTCCCATCTGCCTCCCCATCCTCCACCACATCTCTACAATCAAGGGAGAAATCCTGGGCCCCACTCTTTCCTCACTTCTCCGGCCCCTCCCGCTCCATGCAGGGGAGCAGAGGAGCTTACATCATCCTCTGCTGTGACCATAGAAGCTTGAAAGAGCTAAAAAGTGGTAGATCTTTAGCAAATGACTGAGGCTGTGAAATTTTTAGGGCTGAAGAATGGATGAAGGGACAAGAACACCCTTATTTCTATAGAAAGGAGTTCAAGGGAGCAGAGTGTGGCAACAGGAAGTTCTAGATACTGAAACAGGAAGAAATAAAAGAAAAGTTGTGGAAAGTGAAAAGAAATGTCCACTGATGTGGGGGGCATTGATGTGTAATATCCTCTGACTAGTGAGGGGTGTCCATTTCCCTCCCTGGTCACACGCAAAAGGTGGCAAGAGCCTCTTGTAGCCCACACTGTGCAAGGTGAAAAGGAGCACCTCTCTGAAGGCAATAACCCAAAGGAAGACAACTATACTATGCTCCATCTCAAAGGCCCACAGGTTTCCACTTTCCATTTCCAGAGAATCCTTGGAGACACATTCTGTGCGACAGAAAAGGGGCCTTTGGTGTGGGTTATATTTGTAATGCAGTGATACCTCCCAGGACTCCCAGTGACAGGGGAGGAAAGCACATCCCTGCTGCCTGTTCAGGGCATTGTTTCACCTTCATGCACCTAAGGAAGGTACAGGCTGCTTTTCTGGAAGGGTGAAAGGTGGCCGGGCATGAACACCTGTAATCCCAGCACTTTGGGAGGCCGAGGCAGGCGGATCGCCTGAGGTCAGTAGTTCAAGACCAGCCTGGCCAACATGGTGAAACCCCATCTCTACCAAAAATACAAAAATTAACCGGGCATGATGATGCATGCCTGTAATCCCAGCTACTCAGGAGGCTGAGGCAAGAGAATCGATTGAATCTGGGAGGCAGAGGTTGCAGTAAGCCAAGATCACTCCTGCACTCCAGCCTGGGTGACAGAGCGGGACTCCATCTCAAGAAAAAAAGAAAGGTGAAGAGTACTTGCCCTGACACAAAATGGCAATGGCTGTAGAATACTACAAAATGGCCACAGAATACTACACAGTGAAACATCTGCTTGTTCGTCCCTAACCTCCAATGCAATGACTCTCTATCTTGTCGGTGCATTGGAATCACCTGAGTAGCTTCCAAAACTACCAATGCCTGTGTGTCCTCCATCACCCACCCAACCCCCAGCTCACCCCACACCTCCCCACCTCACCCCACTTCCATGTCCAGGGATTATTATTTAATCCATTTTGTGAGTGGCCTGAGTTTAAAAATTAATGAAAGATATCCGGAGGATGCTAATGTATGTCAGAAAAGTGTGGGAACCATTGTTTAATGTGAGGTCCTCAGAAATTACTTCTCCTTGTAGGCAGTCTATTGCCATTGCCTGGGCCAGCTCACCTCCACAACGTTAATCTGGTATGTTCTGGAAAAGCTTTCTAGAATATATCCAAAATAAGGGGAAATGAATTCAGAGCAATGCAAGCAAAGTTTTTGAAATGTAGAATCCTAATTTTTTTTTTTAATAAAATATGTCTGCTTTGAGATCTCAGCTTTTTTCTGGATAGGTGAGCTGATTGAAGTGAACACCAGATAAGTGGAGTTTCATGTTTATACCTGTGATGGATCATGTGTTTATAATGCATATGCTTCTAGATATTTAGACTAAAATTGATGCATTCAGACAAGAGTGTTTTTCCCTCTTCCTCTCTAACCTTCATCCAAATGGAGAGTTTAAGCCACTCGAGAGCAGGCATCATATCTTGAATCTGTCACCATATGACATCTTAAAGAGAAACTTTACATCCAGTGAGTTCCCAGTAAATGTTCAGAGTGTTCTTAACACTCTTGACCTAGCTAATGGGTCAAGGAGCAGCCACAGCTTCTATGTGACAAGGCACTGCTTATGGAAGCAGGGCCTGGGGTCCTTCTTGGAGATACCAAGTGAAATATCCTCCCAATTAAATTGTTTCAGATGAGGACTATCACCTGTTCTCTGGGGAGTGCCCTGACCATTAGAGACCTAAAAGCAATGAGTTCATCGCTCAACAGTCATTTAGATGAGAAAACAACTATTTTCATCATTCTAAGCAGGAAGCTGCCCAGAGCCAGAACAGGTTCTCAACATCCTTGAGAGATCTGGATCAGGGAGAGAGCTGGTCCTCACGGCTCCTGGCTGATGCAATCTGAGGACATTCCCCAGAAGACATACTCCTCACTTCTCAGTTTAAGAAAATAAATTAAAAGTTAAGAAAGCATCATCCTACTTTGACTTTAGAGACAGAAGACGGATCCAGCTCATGATACGTCAGCTCAGCATGCGGCAAAGGGCAGAGGCCCTGAGCTCATAGGTCCCACCATGGGGGAAGGATATTCTGTTGGTACCACTGCCACAGCACACAAGGAAAACCAAAGCATTCTTGCCCGCTGCCTTGTCTTTTTTTTTTTTTTTTAACCTTCTTTAAAAGCCTTTTTTCTCTTCTATCAGAGTCCTTCATAGTGACTCTAGAGTGATGTATTTAATGAACAGAACACAGAATCCAGTCTCAGATGGGTTTCACCTTGGTGTGCTACAAGGGATCCCCCAAAACTCTTTATCAAGAAATAACTTGGCCGGGCAAGGGGGATCACACTTGTAATCCCAGCACTTTGGGAGGCTGAGGGGGGCAGATCACTTGAGGTCAGGAGTTTGAGACTAGCCTGACCAACATGGAGAAACCCCATCTCTACTAAAAATACAAAATTAGCCGGGCGTGGTGGCGCATGCCTGTAATCCCAGCTACTCGGGAGGCTGAGGCAGGAGAATCGCTTGAACCCAGGAGACAGAGGTTGCAGTGAGTCTAGATCATGCCACTGCACTCCAGCCTGGGCAACAAGAGCAAAGCTTCATCTCAAAAAAAGAAAGAAAGAAAGAAAAGAAAGAACTTAAAATAAAATGAACATCTAATGCATGTGCATTCATTTTGATCTTCAATGAAATATATCATTGACACATTTGGAGAGATAGATAAGTTGATGGGAGAGAGAATTGTATTAAAAAAGGAACCAATAACAGGGTATTACAAGACTCCAGAGAATCACAAGTGTGGTGGCATCATGACACAAATTGCGCCTGTGGCCACCTTCTGTGTGTAGATGGTTCTGAGAGTCTTTTTTGCAGAAAGAAGCAGTCCTCTGGCCATTTTCCTTCCTGATCCCACTGTCCCCTAAGTCCTTTCTTACTGTGGCGTTAGAGACCAATGTGTCCTCTGAATGTCCTTGATGTCCAGGACACTGTCCTCTCTAGGGCGTCTCCCCAGCTCCTTGGATGCTTCTCCCCTGTCCTGCTCAGGGCTGCATCATTCTCCAGTACTGGGCTCCCCGGGCTCTGCCCTTGGCCCTTTTCTCAGACACCCTCCCCAGGGACCTCATACACTTTCATTGTGTCAACTGTTCTCTGTCAAGTGATGGTTTCCAGGTGTATTTCTCTCGCCCAGGTCCACATCCCGTTGTTTCCTGGACACAGACTGGCCATCATAGAGATTCCTCAGACTCAACATGTACAAAACAAAATGCATCATCCTGGCCCCTAAATCTCCCTTAGGTTCCGTGTCTTGCAACTATCATCTACCCTTTCAGCCAAGCCATAAATGAATCCCTCCTCAAATCCTTCAACTCACTCCCTACATTCAAGATGGCTATTCCCAAGTTCCAGACAGAAAGAAAGAGAAAGAGGGAAGAGGAAATTAAGGCACCTCCAGCTGAGTAAGCCCCCTTTAAAAGTTTTCCAGAAGCCCAGCCCGTCATTTAGGCCATATCTCATTAGCCCCCTTGCAAGGGTCTCTGGAAGACTTAGGTTTTTGGCTGGGCCCTTTATTCCCCCCAATAACACATAAGGTCTATCCACAAAGAGAAAGGAGCCACCAAATGCCATTCTAGTGGCTATCAGAAAGGCAAGATAGAAATCAGGGGCACCCATTCTACTTTCTTAGTAACTTTCAAGTTCACCTCCTAACGTACTTGGTTCAGGCCATCATTATTTTTCCGATGGGTTACTTCAATCACCTCTTTATCAAACATCTTGTCCATCACCTGTGCCCCTCAGCTGTTCTCCATACTGCTGCTCCATTCTGCCATCATTATATTTTGTAAATGTGAAAATGGTCTGGCGAGTCCTTGCATAAAATCTTTCAGAGGTTTTCCTTTCACCTTCAAGAAAAAGCCCAAACTGCTTTGCAAGGCTTTGAGCCCTTCCTGATCTGGCTCAAAAGCACTTCTGAGCCTTCTCTCTCCTCTCCTCTCCCAAGCTCCAGGTACTCCGATCACTCTTGTATCCCAGAACATCTCAGTCCTCTCAATGCCACCCCATCTTCATAAGTGCTTGTCTCTCTGTCTGCAATGCATTTTCATGTGTAATCAACGATTTAAGATTCCAGGAAGTGCCCCACAGCAAGACCACCTGTTCATAGAGTGAAAAATAGTCAGCAAAATATGTTCTTTGTTACACATGTATAAATATCACTCTTTAAAACACAACAGGCCTGCCTCCTCTGTCTCCAGAAATAATCTCAAGATACATATTGTGGGAGACCAAAATATGCCACCCCAGACTATGAAGCATTGTTGTGCTGAAGGTAATTTAAAAGCTGATACAGGAAATCTCTCTGCTGTCTCTGTATTTACCAAAATGCAAAAGATATACTGCACCCTCTTCTACCAGGGAGAAGACAACTTTGGGCCCTTATTGGCCTGTAGAGGAATCTACATTAACAAGCTTTACTAGTGAGCCTTTATCTGACAGTTATTTGCCCTCCTCCAAGTTGCCACCAGCCTCTAGAGACTCAAAGGTCTTTTCCTTTGTCTTGTTTTTAAAATTTTACTGTTCATTGTTAAAGTTGCTATACAAGCTGGAATCCAAAGCCACCTCTTTGAGAGACTCATTTTCTGGGTATGTGAAATATACATGTTAATAAACTGTTTTTTTTTCACTTGTTAATCTGTCTTTTGTAACAGGGGTCCATTCCAACTAAGAATCTATGAAGATTGGAGAAAAAAATTATTTTTCTTCCCCTACACTATCAAGGAAGAAAGAAAGGTGTGTGAGAATTTTACCCATCACTTCCTCAAGTCTAATTAGTCCTATGAGCCCAAACTTCCACATGTCTAATAAAAGAAGAGAGAAAATACAACCTCTCACTTGAGAAGTCCATCTTGTCGCCAAGGCACCCCTAGGTAGATGAAAGCAGACCAAGGAAAAAGTGATGATGAAATAAAAAGTGAACAATGATGAAAGAGAAGCGGTACCCTAGTTACATATCATCTCCTGCAAAATGTATTCGCCAGCCTAGATTCAAACCTGACACATGGGGCTGGTGGGCAAGAACAGAGAGAACCAAGAAAAAACAAGAGGAGAGCTGAAGCCGAGGTGACGGTGCTCTTCCTAGTTTTTTTCCAAATGAAGCAGCTAACCTGCAAACACAATTAAAAAAAAAAAATCAGAGTTACCGCTGGGTAGACACGGATGAAGGTAACACAAGGTGATGTGTTTATAATGCCCTGAGCACAGATTCTCTGGCTATTTGGAGACCCCTGTGCAAAAAGGTACCCTGAGTCACTTTTGCCATCTGTCGACTGGCTCCTTCCTGGGAGCCTTCCCTGGGTCTTGTTCATGCCACTTCAATGTTGTCCTCTTCACTCTAAATAAATGCTACTGGCAGGGAGCTGGCCTATCACCCCACCTGGTACTAACACTTGGCTGCGTTTTTCAGCACACGCGTCACCAGGAATGAGGTTGGTAAATGAGTCAAGTGTCCTAGAGAGAGAAATATAATAATCACCAAGGCTGTCCAATGAATGAAACTGCTAAGAACACACATCAGCTGTCTGTCAATTTATGTTACTGTTGCTCTGCAGGAAAATTCTTTTTAGAGATGTTAGCAGGAAAAAAAGAAAAGATTAAGCCTTTGGGGATCTTGGTTTTCCAGTGACACTTCCCCTTGACCAACTACTGATTCTTCACTCCATACCTTTAAAAGACAAAAAAACAAAAAAACAAAAAATCCATAGTTTAGGCACAAGTTGTTAAAGAGCAATATAAGACAGGTCAGGAAAATTCTAAAATTCTTCTCCACTGCAACCCAAAGCAATTTTTTGTGAGAAAGATTGGTGACATTATGAAGGGAAAATAAAATAAAGATTTGAAGAAAAAGGAGGTTGAGTCACAAAAAGCACCAGCACCTTAACCGTCCTTGATATTTGCACAGCCTTTGCAGTCATGCATGGCAGTAGTCATCTGGAGTACCTAAGAAACTGGCCATCAAGACCACGATACTTTGAAAAATCTGGGATAAGGGTTATCCTCAAAACACCGCCCAGCAGAGCCCACAGATATGTGGGTGCAGCCCCAGAACTGCCCATCCCTTTGTACAATTATTAAGGCCCAGTGATAGCTTGAAGTTGGCCAGCTTCAATTGGCCAAAGGTACTGGCTGTGTTATTGGCTTTCCATGCCTCTTTTCTTCTTATCACCTTTAGTTCTCCAATGTTCATGGATAAATAACATAGCAGAGAAGTCCAGCATCTTTGAGAGCACTAGTAGGCTATTGCATCGTAGGGGAAAAAATATTTCTTTTGTCACCCTTCACTGGGTTCATGACTGAGGCCCCTGTACCAAAAGACAGATGAACAAAAGGAAAGCAAACAAATGTATGTATACATTTTACATGACATGGGAGCCTTCATAAGGAAATGAAGATCCATCCAAAGAAGCAAGGAAACCTGGTATTTATGATGCTAGGTTTGAGGAAGAAATGGATAGTTATGGAGAAGTGTGATTGAACAAAGGGGGTCTGACCTCATGGTAATAACTGTGGGGAAGTTAGGAAGGCCTGTTTGTTCAGATTCTTCCTGTGTCCCTGTCTTCAGAGATAAGGACATTCCTTTCCTCCAGGTACAAGGAGGGCACCTCTCAAATAACGAGGCTCTTATGACCTGCTTAGGTGAAGGTCAGAGAATCCGTCACAGGTTTTAGGACCTGCTTCAGGAGAGAAGGGCAGTGGGGAAGGTGAGAGTGACTTTCCTGCTTCTGCTGTTTTCTCAAATGGAAAGGTACCATGTTTTGTGGTAGTGTGTCCTGAGCCTCAGCATTATCTAGCACACAACTGGCTCATTTGACATCTCTTTAATTGTAATGATATGCTTATGCCTACAAAGGTAACTCTTCAGTCCACTATTATTTGCTTGGAGGCTTTTTGCTTAGTAGTAAGGACTTGGATCCATCTTCATTAATCTTTGGATATGCCAAGGCCGTGCATGAAACTACAATAAAGAGAACTTGGAGTAAGTTACACCGCAGTCAGTGGTAGAGTTAATTATGCATGCAGCTAACAACAATTTTGGAACAAAACCAGGTATAAATCAATAAAATACAATAGATCTTGAATTTTTTCTCTCTTCTGCAAGCTATTCTCTGCTGCTTAGAGAGGAAGTTTTCTTGAAGTTCTCTAGAGATTGCATGTATTTGGGAGAAAAATATGAAGACAAAGAGAAAAGCTGTTACTTAACTTTCAAGTTTCTTAACTTTCAAGTTTCAGTTTTGTGTCTCACACACTTTTAACCCAATAAAGGTGAATTAGATGAATGCTACCATGCTGGGGCCCTGCCTGTGTCTATTCTGAAGCCGAGGCACCTGTCAAGGCACCTGTGGAAGGCCACTGTCTCTTGATTCCTAGCTTAAAGCAGGCAGCCCAGTGGTGAGTGAAAGGCAGTGTAGGGGAAGACTAGACCCCATAGGTTCTTGGTTGGAAAGGACCCCTGTTACAAAAGACAAGAGAAAACAAGAGAAAAACAAACAGAAGTTTATTACCATATATATGTCACATATTACCATGTATATTTCACATATACCCAGAACATGAGTAATTCTCAAAGAGGTGGCTTTGAATTCCAGCTTATATAGCATTTTCAACAACAAATGGTAAACTTTTTTTTTTCTTTTTTGAGACAGGGTCTTGCTCTGTCACTCTGAAGTACAGTGGCACAATCATAGCTCACTGCTGTCTCAACCTCCTGGACTCAAGTGATCCTCTCTCTTCGGCCTCCTGAGTAGCTGAGGCTACTGGCATGCACCCACCCTGATAGGTGTTTTTTATTTTTTAGGGATGGACTCTTGCTATATTGCACAGGCCAGTCTTGAATGCTGGGCAGGCAATCCCTCCACCTCAGCCTCCTGAGTAACTGGGACTACAGGTGTGAACCACCATGCCTGCCTAATTTTTTTTTTTTGAGACAGGGTCTTGCTATGTTGCCCAGGCTAGTCTCAAACTCCTGACCTGAAGCCATACTCCCACCTCAGCCTCCCAAACTGTTGGGATTACAGACATGAGCCACCGTGCTGGCTACGAAATTTGTAAAAAAAAAAAAAAAGTGGCAAAACAAAAGCAAAGGATTTTGAATCTCTATAGGTGGTAACTTGGAGGGGGGCAAATAACTATCAGTCAAAGGCTCATTTGTAAAGCTTGTTAATGTAGATTCCTCTGGTTCCATCTCCAGGCCAATAAGAGCACAAAGTTGCCTTCAGTGGTTAACCTTTGTTCTCTCCGGGAGGAGGGGTGGCCAAAGTGCCTTTTGTCTTTGTAAATCTATGTCCTGCTTTTAGGTAAACAGAGGGGAAGAAAGAGAGCTTTCCTGCGTTTGCTTCTTACTGCCTTCAACTCAACAACCCTTCAGATATTGGAGAAGCATAACCCCGTCCCTCATAGCAGCTAACTGGAAGCAGAGAAAGTGGCTTGAATCATAATTTTTCTCCCTTTTCCCTACTCAGTGCCAAGCAACTGACCATTCTCTTAATCTCTGTGTCTCTCAGAAAGGTAATAATCTGCTCACTAAAACCTGTGGTTTTAGCTGCTGCTTTAAAGCCAATATTTCATGGATAAAGGAAAAATGAGGAATTATGTTCACCACACATTGTCCTTGATTTTTCTCTGAAATTATGGGAAGGAGAGTAGATATGGCATCACATCTACATCATTCAAGAACTTCACGTATCTATTTGTTTTCTAGTATGAGCTGCACAAACTTCCCCAGGGAGCCATTTATTAATACTCCATTCGCCACAGAGAATACAAGCAAAGCAGGCCAAAGTTGCCATGTCTGATGCAACTTCTTTTAGGGTTGAACCATAGAGCTGATGTATACCTCCAGGAGTCTCACAGTTAAAGCCACTGAGGAGGGCCCAGCGAGGAGAAAGCCCTTCCTTTTTGCCACCAGCCTTGTGTCTTTCCTCTGAAATCCCTGGGCCTTTCTTTCACTCGGCTTGCTGCTACTCATCACACTTAAATTAGAAAACCAAAGGAGAAGGGAGGGTATGGAACTTTTGTGCAGAAGGACCTACAACACTTGGGGGACATGTGTTCCATGATGGATCTTGGAAGAAAATAATCACATGCCTTTTTTTTTCTTGAAATTGGGTCTCGCTCAGCCGCCCAGGCTGGAGTGCAGTGGTGCCATCATGGCTCACTGCAGCCTTGACCTCCAAGGTACAGGTGATCCTCCCTGAGTAGCTGGGTCTACAGGTGTGCACCACCACAGCCAGCTAATTTTTGCATTTTTCATTAAGATGGAGTTTTCCCATGTTGCCCAGGCTGGTCTGGAACTTCTGGGCTCAAGCAATCCACTCTCCTCTGCCTCCCAAAGTGCTGGGATGACAGGTGTAAGCCTCCACACCCAGCTCACCTGCCCTCTTAAGCATTCATTTCTGAGGTTTGCAATTCTACCTTTGCGTCATTCCATCTGTTTGAGGCACTTTCTTTGAGTGGGGGCTGTAGAGGATGGGGAAAGAAGACTCAGGGACCATACCCAGGGATAGTAGTCTTAGCTCTTTGGAAATTGCCAGAGCTGATTTGCTTACTTGCACAATCCAAAGAGAAGCGTTTGATGCATTTATATCCCCATCTCCTCTGACATGACCGTGGGAAGTTACATAAAGACTTCTGAGATGACGGTGCTACCAATGTTTTCCACAAAAGCATTGGGTTTGGCCATATTTATGCTGATAAAAAGGCTGAGACATGGAGAAATATCACCACTGTACAAAAGGTCATTTTATCCTTGACGTCCCCAGCCTTCCCAGTGAGAAAGAACAGCAGTAATCATTCATATTGAGTCTCGTTTTTACTCAGCTACATCTTACCGGGCCTTCTTGAAACTGACGTGGACTCCCAGCATGGAAAGTTCCAGACTTAGGGTTTGTTTTCAAAAGAAACCAGATCTGCAGGCTAAGTAATGAAGTGTTAGGCCACAAAATACATTACCTCCCAGGAAAGCCCCTTAAACTCAGGCAAAATTCTCTCTTTATTTACTCACAGTATTTCAGCAGAACTTGAAATTGTTAAAAAGTCTCTAACCAATGACACCACAGGAATGGCCCTTGGACAAGTTCTTGGTCAACCTCTGACAAACAACAGGGTGGAGAGAAAAGAAAAAAAATGCACAAACCTATTTGCCAGGCCAGGTGAATAATGGGGTTTTTGTCATTGTTGTTTCCATGTATTTGGCAGATGGTTACACCATCATTTCTTTTCCTTTTAAAAGCTAATTCCAAGTTTTCTGTCTCTAGCATCCTGTCACCTGAGGAAGCATGAAGACTTAAGGTGGGGGAGGAATTCAGCACCGATTGATTTTCCTTTCCAATTGGTTTTTTAAATGCAATTGATAATAACCAAAGACTTAAAAAGCCAAAAAGAAACCAATTTTGAAATGATCTCATCTTTCCACTTTGAAGACATATCACTTAATTGGAGACTCTCAAACAGAACCACACATCTGTTAACATTCCTGCATTTCCTCTATTGATTACTGTAGGTCATTCCATTAATAGGAAATGGGCGAGCCAGGATATCACACTTTAATTTTTATATCATAATAGCTTGTGGTGAGGATTAAGAGGAGGCCCATTTAGGAAAGGCATCACCCCAGGAAGGGGCAATTAGGAAAAGAGCAAAAAAGAGTTATTTTGCTGACCTTATCTCTATTAATTATGGAAAGTTCTCTCTCTCTCTCTTCAATTTTTATTTTTATTTTTTTATGGAGATGGGATCTTGCTATGTTGCTCAGCTTGTCTTGAACTCCTGGGCTCAAGCAGTCCTCCTGCCTCAGCCTCCCAAAGTGCTGAGATTACAGGCATGAGCCACCGTGCCCAGCTTCTTTCTCTGTCTCCCCCAGCCTCTCTCTCTCTCTCTCTCTCTCTCCCCCAAGAGCTAATAAAACTAGTAAACAGAAAAGCCAAAGAAACTTAAGCTGCTCGTGAATATTCATCTGAGGAAGGCTTCTGTCAATAAGGTGCATGACAAGAGCTGGAGTTTTCCCCTCTTCACCTAGGTTGACCAAGGGGGACATGAAGGAGCCCTTGCAAGCTCAGCCTGGGCACCCACCCGTGGAAGGACAGCAGCCTCCAGGGCAAGATCAAGCAGGAGAGGCCCCAGTCAGATTTCGATATTGAGAAGTACAACCATTTTGTGCTGTTTAAAAATACAAATGTGTAAAACCAGAGCATAGTCATTCTTTGACATGCTGTGTGATTTTTCTACACAAATCAGAGCTTTAAAAGCCTTGGAGGGGATAAATGGAATCACAGGGCAAGTACAACAGGATACGGTGAGTCATTTCAACTTCCTGCTAAACATGAACCCTACAAAAGCTTGATGTGTCTCAGATTTTTTGCTGGGGGTTTTCCTCCTCGATTCAACCTCAGGTTTCTATGGCTTGCTCCTTCCTTCTTTTTATTTCTTTCTATGCATCACATTTGTCCTAGATCCTTCTCGGTCTATAAATAACATCATTGTGTCATGCTGGACACTGGGTTTTAAATGTCAGCATCCTGTGCACAGCCTTACCCCATGAGATAACGTAGTTTTTCTAACTGCATTCCTATAGCACTGAACTAACTGAGGTGTTCAGCTGCTAAAAATTTTCTTAAATGGTGACATTTTCATAACCCCGGGGTTAGGGGATGGGATTAAGTTAATGGATAGAATTTTCTCAATGTTAGGCTTTTCTCCAGTAGACTTTTTTTTTTTAGGTTTGTAGTTCTTGTGACTTCTTAAACAATGAACAAAAAGAAAAATGAAAAAGGAATGAACGTTTCTCTGTGACGCAAAGAGGGAAGAATAGGATTTTTTATATTTCTGAATTAAATTTATTCTGCTTCTGATCCCCACCTGCCTGGCTGGTAGGAAATTCAGTCTTAGTTATTATTGAGGCTTCCTTCCCCTGCCATGGCGTTGTGAGTGCTATGTGGTACCACGACTTGAATAAGCGAGGAGGGAAGGAATGTACCAGGAGGTTGAGCTGTGGGGGCTGCCACTGTGGCCAACAGTCCCTCTCTCTCTGCTTCTGTTGAGCACTGGTTGCCTGGCAAGATCAGGACATCCTACTCTGAAAGAATTCAGGGAGTCCCCATGAAGTCACTGTGTCCACAGATACAGCCATGGGACCCTCACCCTAATCCTATAGGCAACCTGCCACAATCCTCAGGAGGCACTTGGCACAAGAGGGACTGTCTGGGAGGAAAAACTTTTCCTCTACCCTCTTAGGTTCGGTGACTGGGGATGTGCAAACTAAACTGGCAAAAGATAGATTAGGATGAGAAAAAAACAGATTATAATTGTATATGTACACACTGGAATTCACAAAGACTCAAGGAGTCTCAAGGAGGTGGTTAGAGTTCAGGGCTTATATGCTACCCTATTAGGGGAAGGGGAGGGGCAGAGGGGCACTTCTGGGAAAACAAATGACTTCTTAGAAATGGAGAAGAAATGGCGCTTAGGGAGAAGCAAATGACTTTTTAGAAAGACAAATGTGCCCATAGGAGAATAAAAGGGAAATATGATCTTTTTGTAACAATATCTGTTTGACTGTGGTACCAATTTCTCATTTCCAAGAAGAGAAGATTAGAATTGCTTCCAAGGAGGGGATTTATAAAAACTGAGTTCTTTTGGGAGGCTGTGCTTTTAGGTAGATAAGAGATTTCATGAACTCAAATGCCTTCAGCTCAAAATAATTTTTTTATGCCACCTTGGATTATTCTAGACCCCTTCAGGGCCCAGGATGTCCCATGTTTAGAGATCCCAAAGCCAATCCTGCTCTTAATTTCATGGACTCCCCCACTCCTTACCCACCAACCCAATTCAATTTCTCAACTGTAAACATTTTCTTTCATCCCTTTCCTTTCCCAGAAGGCCCAGTGTAATCCTACTCAAAGGGCCTTTACAACAAATATCAGGTGGAGTTGTCTTCTGGGTACCAACAAGTCATGCTTTGGTCTTATAAGACAAGACTCAGTTTCTCGGGAATGAGGAAGGTGAAAATACAACAGGGAGAACAAAAATACATATCTCAATAAACTGCCTCTCAAAAACATGAATGGAATGACTTAAAAACATAATGACTCTACTTTGGATATATGTATTTTTCTATTGTAATGTTTCATGGCATGCCCGCACATACCTTTCAGTCTCAATCATTGTTAGGCTTCTTTCCCACCTCTACGGCATTGTTAGAATTGCTGGTATAATTATTTTACATTTATGGCCAGGCGCGGTGGCTCACACCTGTAATCCCAACACTTTGGGAGGCCAAGGCGGGCGGCTCACCTGAGGTCAGGAGTTTGAGACCAGCCCGGCCAACATGGTGAAACCCCATATCTACTAAAAGTACAAAAATTAGCTGGGCATGGTGATGCATGCCTGTAATCCCAGCTACTCAGGAGGCTGAGGCAGGAGAATCAGGAGGCAGAGGTTACAGTGACCAAGATCATGCCACTGCACTCCAGCCTGGGCAACAGAGTGAGACTCTGTCTCCAAAAAAAAAAAATTTTTTTACGCCTGTGATAGTCTGCCAAAAGCACCTGATTTTCAAGTTCTATATCCCCTGAACAAGTTGCAAACTACTGATATTGTACACGTGAAAATAACTTGTGCCCTGCCAAGCACATGGTGGGTGTGGAACAATGGCCTGTTGATTCTGAATAATACCATCTGATTCAATGTGGGGGAAGGAAAAAAGAGAATGAAATGTGTCTTGGAGAAGAGGGGCCACTTGCCAAGAAAAGGTGTGATCATGGCCCCCTTAGAACTGAGGTCGGATGATTTATCAGAGAATAGAAAGATTCCCAGATGAAAAACAAGATGCCCAGTTAAATTTGAATTTCAGAGAAATAATCACATTTTAGAATAAGTATATATTATATGATATTTGGGACATACTTATACTAAAAAACTTTCATGGTTTATCTGGTCAAATCTAACTGAGTATCCTATATTTTCATTTGCTAAATCTGGCAACCCTAATTACAGGGCCCTTCTAAAGTATCAGCTTAAACCATTGGTAACATGGATACTACACCTGACAGACAGCACCGGATTTGAAAGGGTGCCCTAAAGTAGACACCAAGGTGGGTAGGTCGAATAATGTAGCATATCATGTCAACACTGCTGCTGGCTTCCAGCCCTGTATCGCTTCTCTCCGCCGCAAGCTGGAGCTGGCACTGTTTTGGTAGCAATGGTTGCCGTGCCTTGGGCAGCAGGCAGCAAGGCATCCTGCAGGACCAGGGAGTCCTTGGCTGGGAACATTCTGTTTCCTTCACAGGTTCCTCTTCAGCCTCCAGTCCAAGGCCCAGTCTTGGGCCCCTGCTCTCCTTTCTTCACGCTTTCTCTAAGAGAACATTTTTCCAGGCTCACACTTTCTTTCAATCATCACCTCTAAGCGGATTTAGTCTCCAGGGGCTCAGGCAGCAGCCCCACTGTTGAGCTCCAATTGGGTTTCTCATCATGTTCTTAAACTTAAACAGGCAAAACAAAACTCACAACCCTCCCTCCAGACCAGCAGCCCCTCCTCGTGTCTTTGGGTAGCCCTGGTCTCTATTAGTCCAACCCCTAGTGGCATCTTTGACATCACTTTCTTTCCCTTACCATAACAAATCAGTCTCCATAGTCTCAGCAGTTTTTGTTGCTATTGTTTATGTTATTTTCATGATATTGGCGCTCAATTACAACGCTCCCAAATCCAGGCTTTCTGTCTCCAAATCTGTCTTGTTATTGTCATTCCCCTGCTGAAAAGTTTCCATGGCTTCCAGCTTCCTGCAAGGTTAAACAGAAACTTTTTTTCCTGTCTTTCATGGCCCTCCATAATAAAGGCCTGCTCTGCCTAGAAACTTCGGTTCCTACTATTTCCCAACACATTTCCTCTTTCACAGCAAGGCTCCCGACCTCTGTCTCAGGAATCCATCAATCCCATTTCCTTCTCCACTGCCCCTTTCCCCATGGAGAATGTGCTTGCCTCCAGCTGTCTAAATCCTGCTCATCCTTTAGAGACAAGGGCAATTTCCTTTTATATTGAGGAGATTTCCTTGTCTAATCCAGCCTGCTGGGATCTCTTTCTACAGCCTTTACCTTACAACAAAGGACTGTAAGGATATAATGATGAAATTTTCATTGTTTGATTAAGAGGATGGAGGAGGCTGCCCGCTTCACCAAGATCCTGACTTTCCTCTCTTTGCACAATGTTTTTGGCATCCTCTTGGGGTGGTGCAACTGAGTCAGGAGGAAGATTTTCCAGCACCACAGGCAAAGTCCCCTCTAGACACAGACTTCCAGTATCTCCCAGCATCTGGTCTCCAAATCCAGTGGCACATATACTAAGCAAATGGCTTTGAGGAGCTCAGTTTTCCCTCTAAAATGAAAACAATGAGAAAAATCTAAATTGTATTGCATTAGGATAAAAATGTTCCCCAGTGTTAATTTAATGCATAGGCAGTCCTTATGGTTCTTCTTGACCTTAGTGAAACTTTTTTTTTTTTTTTTTTAAGGCTACTATTGTAGTAGATCTTTGGCACTGATCAATGCTATGAGTCAACCCTTTGAGGAAGTTGTGGGTCTTGGTTTGTGATTTATCCAGTGCTGCCTGGTTAATATCCTGACTTCTCCCAGCTCCCAGCTCTGCTTGTCCAGCGGTTTCCATCAGTTCAGAAACATGAGGCCCCAGGGCAGGACCGCATTCTCTAGCGAATCCATTTCAGATACTATCATTAAAGCCCATCGTGAATAAAGCTATGGTTGGCCTAAATCCAATCTTTGTTTCTGAAATTTGGTAAGGACCATCTTCTTCATAAGAGTTCTAATGCTTTCAAATTTCATAACTATCCAGATGGAACAAATAAAGACATTGATTCTAAATGGCCATTTCCCCTTGATATTGATGGGCTGGGAATAACAAGAATGATTCATGGAATCAGATGAAATCAAATTCCATTTGGAAACTGGGTAAGGTAAAAACCATATATATAAAAAATATATAAGAGGCCAATCGCCAGCAATGTCATTTTAATCATATCCTGGGACCTTGCTCTAATTAGCAAGATAATTTCTGTACAAGGTAAACTGAGAACAGACCCTTTCCAAGGATGGTCATTGGTTGGTACCAAGCAACTCTGGGTACAGGGTGGAAGGGAGCAAAGACCAGAGGAAGGAAAGCCAATTAGAAAACTATGGCAACAGTTCAGGTGAGGTCATGAGGACCTGAAATAAAATGGTGAGAGCAGGAAGAAAAGGACACCCTTAAGAAGCATTAAGTCTGAGCGTGTCTAATGAACTGACCAGTGGCTGGCAGAAGCCAGTTGTTTAAGGAGGTTATGCATGGCAGAAGGAAGTAAGAGAAAGAGACGAATGCACTTACTCAATGGGGGTGATGTCTGCAAGAAGATGCTTATTGTGTTTGTACCAGATGTTGGACCCTGACCTGGCCCCATGGATTTATGTCCAAGTTCTGCTGAAACTTGGCTGAAAGAGGAGCTGTGAGACACAGGAGCCCAGACATGCTGCTTTGTGCCCAGTGATGAAATGTAACCCAAAAGAGAGGCGAGCCATGTTCTCCCCTCTCTTGCCCAGGACCGAGGGTGGCTCAGCTCAGGGATGTGGGTGAGGACCAAGGCATCGAGTGGGCTTGGGGAGCAGGAGCTGGCAGGCTTTTGGCAGAAGCCCAAGGGTCATCCCAGGGAACACAAGCAGCAGAGGAGCCCAGCAGTGGACCTGGGGGCCAGGGATAGCAGAAAGGCACGAGCCAAAGAACAGGAGGGAGACCCCAGGGACTCACAGTGATAAATGGCTGAGGTTCTGAGTGATGGGGGAGGGGCCGGAACAATGAAATGTGAGTTCTGACAGTGCATTTGACCTCATCTGTACCCACAAGCTGGCATGCCTGGAAGCATTCGTGTTGCAAATAGACACACACCCGTACTTATCACATTACATTACAATCCACAGTTTACATAACTTTCTTCCTCGCTACTCCCTGAGCCTCACAAGCATTAAAGACACATGTCATTCATCTTTGTGTCTCAGAATAGAGCACAGGGCAGGTAGTAGGTGCTCAGTCAGTGGTGGCCTGTAAATGGATGAAATACCAAGGGGAATCTCATCACCCAGTCCCCCCATACTAAAACAGCGTTACTATGAAACTCCAGCATTAGAAACAAAAATCAATAGCATGCTTCCTGTGGAAACCAGGATTCCCAGAGTAACACTACAGCCCAGAAGACCCTGGTCTCTTCAGGTACTGCTGGCAAGTTGCTCTATTTCTCCACTCTTGGCAAAACAGAGATGCTTTTGAACTTAATAAAATAGACTTTCGGCCAAAAATAGCAAGCAAAATCAGAGAAGCCAAAAAATTAAAAATAAAACATTATTTTCCTTTCTGTGTGCAGGGGATGGCAGAAGAGGCGGGGAAGCATGTTAATTAGCTATTCTGGTGACCACGTATTTAAGTAACAGCCACACTTACATATGCATCCAACCAGCTTCAACTCCATGATCTGAGAGGTGGTGCTCTCCAGAACTGCTTGGGTCAAGAAGAGGTGACTAGAGATTTGATTAAAACGAAGGCCCATGCCGGGTGCGGTGGCTCAGGCCTGTAATCCCAGCACTTTGGGAGGCTGAGGCAGGTGGATCACTTGAGGTCAGGAGTTTGACACCAGCCTGGCCAACATGTTGAAACCCCGTCTCTACTAAAAATACAAAAATTAGCAGGGCGTGGTGATGGGCACCTGTAATCCCAGCTACTTGGGAGGCTGAGGCGGGAGAATTGCTTGAACCTGGGGGGTGAAGGTTGCAGTGAGCCAAAATAGTGCCACTCCACTCCAGCCTGGCAACAGAGCAAAACTCTATCTCAAAACAACTAAAATAAAATAAAACGCGGGTCCTAGAGGAAGAGGAAGGAGCTCCGATGGAAGTGCTACTACAGAAAAGTCACATGAAGCCCACAGAGCCACCAATTAGATCTGCTGCCCAAACTCTACAAAAGCAAAGTTGGATGAAACAGGGAGGAGGAAATAGCCCAGAGGCCACTCCTTCCTGCAGAGGTCAACCAGCTGCTCTGAATTAAGAACTCTCGAGTCACTGACACAACGCAATATGACACCTTTCCAGCTGATGGAGTGCAGAGCAATTTTAGTGTGGATCCAGAGGCTTCTCCCTGGTCGGGTTGCCCGGCAGGGGTCACAACGCAGAATAATCCCATTAAGTTCCAGCTGCTGCACCCCATCCCCTGTGATTTACGGTCATGTCGGGGCCTTACCCTTACCAGTGCAACCAAATTTAAACCTACTTTTGGTGATGATTCTGCGATTCTGCGTGAGTGCAGCCTGGGGCTGGGAGGAAGGAGGGAGCAGAGGCTTAAAGAGATGCTTTCATTTATGATCCAAGATCTGAGTTGTACTTCCCCCTACCCTTTTTCTTCTGCCAGAGACATTGATTTTTTTAACTGCTCTAAAAGAGATCCACACTTTAGAGCTCCATCCTCTCTGGCTCCTCCCACTATTGATGAGAAAGAACAGAATCGACTCCCAGATCCAGGCAGGCAACTTTTCCAGCATTGCGGCCTCAGCCGGCTACCAGGATTGGCGGGAGCTCTTCATAAACTCTGGAGAGAATTGTTTCCAAAGCCAAACATAAGGAATGTCAATTATAATGTTTAAAAGAATTTCAAAACAAGTGTTTGGCATTCCAGCTTACTTTTCTAGTCTCCGCACTTGAGGAAAAAAAAAAATCTTGTATTTCCAAACACTAAATTATGTGGCTTTTGACTTTGAAAATGGCCTGGTGATATTATTTCCTAGGATCTATGTGGTACAGCAAATGGTGTATCTGCCCATCACAACTACTCTAAAAGATTCAAGAGTCGCTCAATATTAAGCTGAGATGAGACAAAGATAAGACATGAAAATCAATTTCAGGTCTAACTGAGACTGGCTTAATAAGACTGATACGGTATAAAAGCATACGAATTTTTCACTCCCCTACTGAGAACACATTTGCCAACACGAATCCTGCCTTCCAGGACAATCCAGCCCAGTCTGAGATAATGCATGTGTAAAAAGGAATGGAATAGGAAACACAGGCAAGTGAAGGTGGCTATAGAAGTTCGGAATACAGTCCGGGCGCGGTGGCTCATGCCTGTAATCCCAGCACTTTGGGAGGCTGAGGTGGGCATATCACCTGAGGTCAGGAGTTTGAGACCAGCCTGACCAACATAGTGAAACCCTGTCTCTACTAAAAATACAAAAAAAAATTTTGTGGTGGTAGATGCCTGTAATCCCAGCTACTTGGGAGGCTGACATAAGAAAATCGCTTGAACCCAAGAGGTGGAGGTTGCAGTGAGCCGAGATCACGCCATTGCACTCCAGCCTGGTTGACAAAAGAGAGATTTCGTCTCAAAAAAAAAAAAAAAAAGTTCGGAAGACAGACGTGCTTCTGGATGGAGAGAGGGAGATGGACAGGAAACTGCTCTATTTGCAAGAACAACTGAGAAGCTTCATGGGAAAGGGAAATGGACACTTACAACTGATGCCTTTATGAAGCTCCTCAGACAGCCGTACAGGGTCAACACACTTAAAGAGCCAGCAGAGCCCTGAATGAGAAACTTCCCGGCCAGCTCCCTCTGGACCACAGCCATCTTCCTAAGAAGGGGGAGATGAGCTAAAAACTGGGTCAGTTGAAGCTCTATCACTGTCCCATTGCAGGCTGTGACCTGGTGTGGGGGGAAAGAATTGTAATCCCCACCCACTCACTCTAACCCAGAGCCTGATGTAGAGGAACAGGATAAAAGTCACACAGGTTCCTCATTCGTGAGGCCTTCTCGAGGCAGACAGAATCCCAACTATAGTAGCCAGACCAACAGTGCGGGGTCTGTTGTGGTGAGCTGCGGTGGTGCCTCCATTGCCATCACAGCCATTTTCAAACACTAAGGGACTCCCTGTTGGTCCCCACCTAGAGGGAAAGCCCGGCAGGACTAGAGAGATCCAGCAGGGCTGGGGGAGAGTCAGGGGGCTGCTGCGGTTCCTATGACTGGGACAGTTTGACACAGTGGGACCGGGATGGCTTGGAGAAACTCACTACCCTACTAAGGGCTGTAAGAGGACATGGCATTCAAGCTGGGCCTCAAGGAGGAGAAGGTGAACATCTGGATGAAAGAGAGGCATGCACTCAAAGGTTTCACACAAAGGCATTCAGTGACGAAAATAAAATACAGAAGAAGAAAAGGTGCATTTCCAGGAATGAAAATCGGATAGAACACAGACCCACATAAGCATGCACATTGTTTTTCGCCTTCCCTCTTGCAACTTTTCCATATCTTATATCAGCTCAGGGACAGAGCCATGAGCTCCCTCCACATTTTTTCCACATCCCAGCTCTCTGTGATTCATTCATCGTAATTTTTTTTAAGTCATGATGTGCTTAAGATATTAGGAATGAATGGAGCTGCACTCACCTGCCCCTGCTGACTGCTTGTTACTGCATCTATCCTGCTCACTGTTCTAATTCTATTTATTTTTATTTTAATTTTTTTGAGACGGAGTCTCACTCTGTCACCCAGGCTGGAGTGCAATAAGGCTCACTGCAACCCCTGCCTCCCAGGTTCAAGTGATTATCTCCTGCCTCAGTCTCCTGAGTAGCTGGGATTACAGGTACCCGCCACCATGCCTGGCTAACTTTTTTTTGTATTTTTAGTAGAAATGGGGTTTCGCCATGTTTGCCAGGCTGGTCTCGAACTCTTGACCTCAAGTGATCTGCCCACCTCGATTGTTCCAATTTTAAATTCCCTGCCACACACACACACGTTTCATTTCTCCCTCCTCTGACATTAGTTCGCCTGAGTTACAGAAGTCAGGGGACTTATCTCCTGACAAGGCTGGGTGATGAGTTAGGAGAAGGAGGATCATGGGTCTCTGGCCTGAAGTAAGAGCTTCCCTCTGGGATAAGGCAGGAGTTGGAGGCTGCAGGTCCGAGGAAGGAAGCCAAGGTCAACGTCACATCTCACTATTCAGAGTGTGGTCTGGGGCCAGCAGCATCGGCATCATCTGGGGGTTTGTTAAAGATGCAGCATCTCAGGCCCAGCTCTAGAGCAACCGAATCAGAATATGCATTTGAAGAACATCCTAGCAAATAGATCTCCAGTCGCATTTGAAGAACATCCTAGCAAACAGATCTCATTGGTATTAGCTAATATCTACGATATTATCTATATTATCTAACAGATAACCGACAAGCACTGCACATTGAGGTGTCTCTCTACCTATGTCATCTCTTTTAATCCTCAGAACAACCTGACACAGACAGTCTGACCCTCCTTTTTACAGAAAAGTAACCGTGGCTCAGAGAGGTTAACTTATTTGCCCAAGACCACACAGCTACCTTTCAGCAAAGCATAGAGTTTAGCTGAATCTGGCTTATTCCAAAGTCACTGTCTTTTCCACCACATATCTGAAGTCCAGTGCTGAGTGGAGAAAAGAAACTTCTAGCAATAAGCCCTCACCACCCAGCAAGTCAGTGACGTCAGTCAGTATCCTGACTGAACAAATGCATGCAGATAGGCAGTTATTTGAATATTTGTCAGCAAGTTACAAGCCCAGTGGGTTGGGAACCAGGAGTGAGGATCCATTTCTGAAGGCCACAGGAGGACTGCCATGAACCAGGCTGCACCCCTGTCCTAGGGCATCTGTAACACTGAGCAGGGACCCCAGGGACAGGCAGACCTGGCCAGCCCCACACTGGGAGAAAGGCTCCAGTCCAGCAGCCAGTTCTCAACCCAATGTAGCGGTCAAGTCCAGGGCTGCATGCCAGATGGAAGAGCATCAAATTGCAGTTTCTTTTTTTTTTTAGAGGGAGACAGGGTCTTACTATGTTGCCCAGCCTGGTCTTGAATTCCTGGGCTCAAACAATCATCCCGCCTCAACCTCTCAATGTGCTGGGTTTACAGGTGTCAACCACCACACCTGGCCTAAGTTAAAGTTTCTTAAATCCTTCCCACCTAAAATCAAACCTGGGCCTGGGAGAAAGAAGCAGCTGTGAGAAGACCCTCCTGAGGACAGGATACTGACTAAAGTCATTGCCTTGCTGGTAAGTGAGGGGTTTGCAATGTCATGAGCAGCTTTTGCTATGTGGCGAGGAACAGTCCCAGCATCTGCCGTCACGGGCTGGGAAGACCAGGTAAGAGTTGACATGCCCTGCTAGAGATGAACCCAAGGTGCTGTGGGCGGCCCCACCCAATATCTTCTCCATGGAACCCAAGAGCCTTGTCAAGTTACTGCAAATGCACAGTCTTAGTTTCAAATCGAGGCCCTCCATCCATATCTGCTTGTTTCAAGGAAAGGTTGCTGCCAAACTATTTCTTCATTTCTAATAGGCACCTAGAAAGCAACAGAGGGATGGTAGAAAGCCACATGACAGCCATTTGGCAAAGCTTTTCAGAATTGCTTTTCTATTTTTCTGTTTTGTAGGCTCTGGGGTTCCACTGAGACTTCTACAGTCAAGCAAGGATCCCATTTCTTAACATTTTGCAAGTCTTTTTCACAAATGCCAAAAAACATGCCTAGGGCAGAGCCATGGACTTTCTGAGCTCTGTTTACTAAACCACAGATTGTGACAGCCCCAGAGCTGGTTGTTCCCATCCAATCTGTCCACATTGTTACCAAATCTGGCTTCTTAAATCAGGCCTGTCACCCTGTTGTTCCCTTGCTGAAGGGCTTCTATCACTGGTGGGAGCAAGTCCAACCTCGGATTTGCATTGGCACCCCTTCATCAGCGGGCCTGCTTCACCCCTGGAGCTTGGTGCATACTGTCCATCCCCCAGGGCAGGGAGTAGCCAAGCCCTTCGTGCCACTGGGCCTTCCTACCGCAGTTGTTTCTACCAACTGTGCTCCCTTAGGCAGCACGGTGGTGAAACCAAGCCAAGGCCAAAGTCATATGGCAACAGCCCCATGAACTGTGTGTCCTCTGCCCAGCTGCAGATGTTGCACAGAGGTTAGGTGAAGTGTTGTGCTGGTAAAAGTTTAACAAGTGGCTCTCTAGGAGAGAAAATGTGTGCATATGTAGATATAAACACATAGGTTTATTATAAACTTTACTGCTATATAATACACGCAGTCTGGTAAATTCCATATAGCCAATTGTTTCTCATGTATGCCTTCACTGATTTTTATTTTACTTATTTTTATTTTTAAATGTAATAATAACCAGAGACAGGGTTTCACTATGTTGCCCAGGCTGGTCTCGAACTCGTGACCCATCCTCCTGCCTCGGCCTCTCAGAGTGCTGTGATTACAGATGTGAGCCACCATACCCAGCCACTTCCATTGATTTTTGACAAACCCTCTTCTCGGTAGCCAACCAGTGTAGCAACTGATGAACAAGTATAGTTCTGGGATGGCTGTTTGTTGCCATTTTCATTTATGTAAACAACAGGAAAGTGAAACAACCAAGATCTGTCAGAATTCCACCCATTCGTCAATGATAGGAACAACTCCTTTACAGAATCAGATACAGTTGTCAAAGACTGAAGGAAGATTTTCTCAAATTTTTTTGTGTCATTCACAAAGTAATGGCTATTGATAGGCAGACTTTAAAGTTTTATCTGTATGTTTAATATTATCTCCCTCACTTCCTTAAGTCTAGAGCAAGGGTTCCGTAAAATTTGACTCTTACAAGCCAAACAGTAAATATTGTTAACTTTGTGAGCCATTCGGTCTCTGTCACAACTACTCAACGGGGCCATTGTAGTGCCAAATCAGCCGTGGACAACACGAACACAAAAGAGCGTCCCTGCTATGTCCCAATAAAACTTTTTATGAAAGCAGGTGGGGGCCCAGATTTGGCCCACAAGCTGTAGTTCCCAACCCCTTGTCTAGACAACCAACCAGACAATAAATCCAGCCTGATTTGTAGCGTTTGTTTACAAATCAGTTGCTGTGGCTATTTCAAGCTAACAATGCAAAGTCACTGCACGAGGAGTATGGGGAGGTGAAGCTCACCAGCTTGTAGATATCTGATGTCATATTTCCACTGGTGTGAGTTTCCTAGGGCTGCCATCACAAGGTGCCACAAACCAAGTGCCTTAAACAACAGAAATTCATTGTTCCATGGTTCAGGAGACTGCAAGTCCAAGATGAAGGTGTGGGCAAGGGGGGCCTCCTTCTGTGAACCCCGAGGGAAAATCTGTTCCCTGTGTCTCTCCTAGCTCCTGATGGTTTGCTGCCGTGTTGGGCGATTCTTGGCTTCTGCTGCATCACCCCAATCTCTGCCTTCATCTTCACATGACATCCTCCCTGCGTGCATATTTCTCTGTGCCCAAACTTCCTCTTTTTATAAGGACACCAGTAATATTGGACTAGGGCCCCACCCTAATGACCTCATCTAAACTAATTACATCTTCAACAACCCTCTTTCCAGATAAGATCACGTTCTGAGATACTGGGGGTTAGGACTTCAACATATGAATTTGTGGAGGGAGGGTACACAAGTCAACCCATAAGACCACCGTACAGGCCGGGCGCGGTGGCTCACGCCTGTAATCCCAGCTCTCAGGGAGGCAAGAGGCGGGAGGATAGCTTGAGCCCAGGAGTTCGAGACCTGCCTGGGCAATATAGCGAGACCCCGTTCTCCAGAAAAAGGAAAAAAAAAAAAAAAAAAAAAAAGACAAAAAAAAAGACCACCGTACAGTGACAATAGTCATAAAGAGCTTCTAGAGCATAGATAATAAAAAATAGTTGGGAGGCCGAGGTGGGAGGATCACGAGGTCAGGAGATCAAGACTATCCTGGCTAACACGGTGAAACCCCGTCTCTACTAAAAATACAAAAAAAATTAGCCAGGCATGTGGCGGGCATCTGTAGTCCCAGCTACTCGGGAGGCTGAGGCAGGAGAATGGCGTGAACCCGGCAGGCGGAGTTTGCAGTGACCCGAGATCGCGCCACCGCACTTCAGCCTGGGCAACAGAGCGAGACTCCATCTCAAAAAAAAAAAAAAAAAAATAGCTAAACAGGCCGGGCGCGGTGGCTCACGCCTATAATCCCAGCACTTTGGGAGGCCAAGGCGGGTGGATCACGAGGTCAGGAGTTTGATACCAGCCTGGCTAACATGGTGAAACGCCGTCTCTACTAAAAATACAAAAATTAGCTGGGTGTGATGGCAGGCGCCTGTAATTCCAGTTACTCGGGAGGCTGAGGCAGGAGAATTGTTTGAATCCTGGAGGCGGAGGTTGCAGTGAGCTAAGATTGTGCCATTGCACACCAGCCTGGGTGTCAGGTGAGACTCTGTCTCAAAGAAAAAAAGAAAAGGAAAAACAGCAAAACACCTGGAAAGTGATGATTTTTGAGTATTTATTATATTTATTCTAATCTAATTTATTTAGTTGTAAGTTCACTTTGTTTTATAATTTATTTAGTTTATTTAGTATAAATTCATGTAAGACATATATATATATATATATATTTGTTTGTTTGTTTTTTGAGATGTGGTCTCACTCTGTCACCCAGGCAGTAGTGCAGTGGTGCAGTTTTGGCTCACTGCAACCTCCGCCTCCGCCTCCACCTCCACCTCCCAGGGTCAAGTGATCCTCCCATCTCAGCCTCCCCAGTAGCTAGAACCACAGGCACAAGTCACCAGGCCAGGCTAATTTTTGTATTTTTAGTAGAAACGGAGTTTCATCATGTTGCTCAGGCTCATCTCAAACTCCTGAGCTGAAGTGATCTGTCTGCCTCAGCCTCCCAAAGTGCTGGGATTACAAGCATGAGCCACCACACCCAGACTATAGTTTAATTTGTAATAATAGGTGTGTTTAAAAACTGGCTCACAAAATTCTAATCAACTCTCTTAAGCCAAAATGCGTTGCCTTCAGCAAACCCCTGTTTTAAGGGGATATGTGCTATGGCAGAGCTCCCCAGGGAAGTAGGGTCCTGATATAGTTTGGCTGTGCCCCTAAACAAATCTCCACTTGAATTGTATCTCCCAGAATTCCCACATGTTGTGGGAGGGACCCAGGGGGAGGTAACTGAATCATGGGGGCTGGTCTTTCCCGTGCTATTCTTGTGACAGTGAATAAGTCTCATGAAATCTGACAGGTTTATCAGGGGTTTCCACTTTTGCTTCTTCCTTATTTTCTCTTGCCGCTGCCATGTAAGAGGTGTGCCTTTCACCTCCCATCATGATTCTGAGGCCTCCTCAGCCATGTGGAACTGTAAATCCAATTAAACCTCTTTTTCTTCCCAGTCTCGGGTATGTCTTTATCAGCAGCATGAAAACAAACTAATACATGTCCTCCCCAGGGGCCGGAGACAAGAGGAACCAACCCATGGTCCTGAATTCCTCCCGTCCTGTGGGATCACTGTGAGGCAAGATGTGTCCATCTCACCCAGTTTCCCCATCCTTCCGGCCCGCTGCAGTTACCTGAGAGCCTCCATCTCACTGGGCCAAACTTGATTCTGCTGCTCCAAAGAAAAGGGGACAATTTCTTTTTTGTGCTAAGCAGGAGGATTATCAGGCTTCACACCAGAGCCCATCCTTACTCATTGTTCTCTGGTTCTCAGTCTCCCTCCAAGGCCAAGTAGAACCGCTAGATCTCCTAGTATCCTCTTCAATAAAGCCAATCCACACAAGTCTATGCCTTCACTGAATTCCTATACAATCTATTCCATATGGCATCATATTATCCTCCAGCTGACTTCTGCATGAATCTCCTCCGTCTCTACTAAATTTATAAAATATTTGGAAAGAGAGACTGTGTTCTTTGCTATCTCTCTATGTCCAGCCCAAAACTAGCCAGATAAAACCAGAGGTTTAAAAAATCCTTGTTGTTTGCATAGAGAATAGCAAATAGTAATCAAAAGTAATTTTGTCCTAGGTCCAGGTTAGAAAGAATCGGGCTTTGTTCCAGAGGAGGGCCAAGTATAGTAATCATTTCCGCTCACAAGTTTTGGCATGTCTGAAAAGGAAAGAACAGCTCAGACCAAGGAGCAGGCTCAGCGAGGATGGCTTCTCCGTGTCCTCTAACTGTGCCTCATGGGGATATGCCCAAGGTGGGGACAACAGCCAGCAGCTCATGAAGAATAAGGAATCCCCTGTGTGTTAGTTAGGCTAATGCTGTCTGTCATAACGAGCACACTCCAAATTCTCAGGGGCTTCACAAGATACAGAGTTATTTAATTTTGCTCACATCAATGGTAGAGACTGGTGGTTGGGGATGGAGGGAAGGAGGAGAATGGGGGAAGGGAAACTCAGTTCACACAACCATGGTGAACAGAGCTGAGAGAAGCTCTGCCATCTTCCACACATGGTCCCCATGCCCTGGCCCTGGGGACTGAGGTCATTTGGCATTCCTGGAAAGAGAAAACATGTACAGGATCCTGTAGGAAGGTTCTGGGGCCAGGACTAGAGGTGGCGTCATCATTTCTGCCCACATTCCATTGACTGGAAATCGCTTTCATGGCCCTACCTGGATCTAGATGGGCTGAGAAAGCAACAATTTTATTGTGGGAAGGGAACACAAATCACCAATGGCAGCTGTCCTCTCTGCCACTTCCCAGGTCCAAGAAAAAAACCAACAATGGGACTTCCTGGCTTTGATCCTCCCTATTCTTCTCAGGAAGGTCCATGCCTCCATGCCAAAACAACCTATGCCACCATGCAAAACAACGATTTTGTCACTCAGTAAGCCCTACCTCCCATGCCTAACATCCAGATTCCAGACCTTAAAATCCTTGCTATCCCTTCTCTTGTAAAGGTTCCCTTTTCTACATCTAAGCCCCAAGCTACGTAACCTTCGTTTATCTGCACCTGCATCACAAAGCCTAGGTCTTCCATATAAATGAGTCTGGCCAGGACTTCCCATAATCCCCAACAAGGTGTCTTAGACCCTTTGCATCACTGTTCAGGAATATTGAGGCTGGATAATTTAGAAAGAAAAGAGGTTTATTTGCCTCACGGTTCTGCCGACTGCACAAGAAGCATGGTGCTAGCATCTGCTTCTGGTGAGGACCTCAGGAAGTTTCTACTCATGGCAGAAGACAAACGGGGACTAGCAATGCATGGCAAGAGACAAAGGAAGAGAGAAGGGAGGAAATGCCAGGCTATTTCTAACAACCAGATCTCCTGGGAACTAACAGAGCAAAAATTCACTCAATACCAGGAGAACAGCATCAAGCCATTCATGAGAGACTTGCCCCCTAACACCTTCTACCAGGCCCCATCTCCAACATCAGACATCAAATTTTAACTTGAGATTTGGAGGGGACAAACATCCAGATTGTATTACAAGGGTAAACCAAGTCAGAAGCTTAATCCACCCTGCTGTGTAGAATTTGTCTTGGGCATCCAAAAAGGGTGGATAGTTAAACCCTAGCAGAGTTGTAAATCATTCACAAGAATTGTTCTAAGACAGGGAAGAATATTACTTGGCTGGAAAAGGTCAGTCAATACATGAGAATGGACCTGATATCTCAAATTCGTTTCAGCTCCAAGGGAGTCCAGTTCCAGTTGCTAGGTCCTAGTTCTGTGTGGCTGGAACACCCTTCAGTTGCTCTGTTCAAGTGAAGTGGCTAAAGTCCTACTTGTCATGTGGTCTTCTGCCTTCAAATGGTTCTCAATTGCACCGAGCAGGACGCAAACAACATCACTAAGGTTGGCAGTCATTTTTGTGTTTCGGTAGGCTCAGTCTCTAAAGAATGCTCAGGAATGGCTGGGTGCAGTGGCTCATGCCTATAATCCCAGCAGTTTGGGAGGCCGAGGTGGGTGAATCAGCTGAGGTCAGGAGTTCAAGACCAGCCTGGCCAACATGTTGAAACCCAGTCTCTTCTAAAAATACAAAAAAATTAGCCAAGCATGGTGGTGGGCACCTGTGATCCCAGCTACTTGAGAGGCTGAGGCAGGAGAATCGCTTGAACCTGGGAGGTGGAGGTTGCAGTGAGCCGAGATCATGCCATTGCACTCTAGCTT
Organism: Pongo abelii; assembly: GCF_028885655.2. Taxonomy (NCBI): domain Eukaryota; kingdom Metazoa; phylum Chordata; class Mammalia; order Primates; family Hominidae; genus Pongo; species Pongo abelii. The sequence continues at coordinate 14,818,767 of NC_071990.2, forward strand.
GGGCAACAAGAGCAAAACTCCATCTAAAAAAAAAAAAAAAAAAAAAAAGAATGCTCAGAAAACCCATTCTATAGACTCAGAGTACAGACTCAGAGATGCCAAAAGCTGTAGGATATTTAAGGGCATTCTCCAAGCTTCTGTATCTCAGAAAGGGACACAGGGATACCTGGTTTCAATTTTCTAGACTCCGGTAGAAATCTGACGTTTTCAGTCTGGAAATCTACTGGAAGTAGTCATTGTTTGACTTCAAAACATGTCACACTATGAGTTACCAGAAATGCCACACTCTGAAATTTTTTATTTGTTTATGAGCCATGAAACGAGAGTTAGAAAAACAGCTAAAGTGGGGTGGACACATCAATAGAATAAGTTCCCCAAAAAATGCCAAGTTAGAAGATAAAAGACCCAGAGCATAACTCAGACTGATACATGAAATGAGAGGAGAGAGATAATAAAATACTAAACTTAAAGATAGCATTCGTATGTGGAAACAAGTGGAGCTGAATTGAGACAACTATTGTGTCATGGCCCTTGAAGGAAAACAGCAAATAAAAAGAAATACTCTCACACTACCTAAAACAGGTTTACATGATGTTAAGAATGTTGGGCCAGGCGCGGTGGCTCACACCTGCAATCCCAGCACTTTGGGAGGCCAAGGCGGGTGGATCATGAGGTCAGGAGATCAAGACCATCCTGGCTAAAATGATGAAATCCCATCTCTATAAAAAAATACAAAAAATTAGCCAAGTGTGGTGGTGGGCACCTGTAGTCCCAGCTACTCAGGAGGCTGAGGCAGGAATATGGTGTGAACCCGGAAGGAGGAGCTTGCAGTGAGCCGAGATCGCGCCACTGCACTCCAGCCTGGGCAACAAGAGCGAGACTCCGTCTCAAAAAAAAAAAAAAAAAAAAAAAAAAAAGAATGTTGGGCTTCACAAATTTTAACCCTGGGATTTAGGAACTTGAATATATTTGAACTAATTTTACAGGAGAAGGGGAAAAAGAAAAAAATGGAATGAGGAAGCTTTATAAGAAAAAGATACCAATTTTAAAGCTGTTCTATTTAGCAAAAGAAGTGATGGAATACTAACAACCCATAAAAAGTGGATGGATCATCCAGGTCCTTGGGAAAGCAGAGATGAGACATTTATTAGCTGAACAGCACACAACAGCCTTAGATGAGACCACGGGGTAGGTGACAAATGACCTCCCTTCTGAAAGACTCTCCTCTTTTGTTCCCAGGAGAATACCCAAAGTCAAACGTATGCCTTGGGCATCTGAAAAGATGGTGAAATGTATAGCCTCCTACTACAGCTTTAATCACGTAAAGCTCTCAAAATAAAACCTAAAGGGGAAAAACACAAGTCAAGCAACTTAACATTCAGCCTATGTTTAAGAAATAAAACCAAATAAAATAAGAAGTAAAACTCCATACTCCAAAGTGTGCATCTGGGACAATCTATATTGTGAAAGCCAGACTGTAATGGAAACTGCAAATGTCATTAGCTGCAGAGCTGCCAGAAGACCCTGCCACAGCAATGGCCATGCAGCCACACCCCACCAAGGGTCCCCTGAGGGCCCATTGATGGGATTCTCACAAGACACTGTACCCTTGATTGGACTAACTATGAATAGTTATTCCTTTCAAAGAAGGGGGGAGTTTACAAAAAGAGGTTTCTGCTCCTTGACTTATGATAGAATCTTTTCTATATTGGAGAAGGAGAGCAAGAGCACACTACCATGGTGGTCACCCTGGATGGCCTCCAATAACCTACTTCTTTTCATAGTCACCACCTTGTGTAGATCCCTCCCACACTGACTCTGGGCTTGGCCACATGACTTGCCTTGGCCAGTGAAACTTGGCAAGAATGACACAAGCAGAGGCTTATGCTTCTGGAATGCTTGTTTTTAGAGGCCTGGGCCACCAAGCGAAGAGGTCTCTCTATCCTACTGGTAAGTCCACGTGGAGTGACAAACACATAATAGCAACCAGCTCTTCCAGCATCCTGGAGACGGCACTAGACATTTGTTGAGTGAAACCCGTGGAACAGAATAGCTACTCAGCTGTGCTCAGCCCAGATAGCAGAGGTGGGGGAAATCATAATTTGTGATTGTTAAGCTACTATGTTTGGGTAGTATATGATGCAGCAATCAATAACAGGTTTTGTATTTACCAATGAGAGGACTTCTTGTCAAATGCTTTGACTGTGGAGATCAGTTGGACTTTAGTGCAAAACTCATAACCACTATTGACTAGGAGTGTGATTTGGGGTTGTTTATTTAACCTCTCTTCATCTTTTTAATGACAAAGTGGGTTCCTGTTGGTTGCTCCATCACCTGATCATTCATGCTTTTCCCTTCTAGGGATGCCAATTGTACCATAGCTCCAGAATTTGGACCAAGGAACCTTAGAAAAGCCATTAGTGTGTTCTATCACCTGGCCACACACACACACACACACACACACACATACACACACACACGCACAACGGTTTAGGGCTAGTCTTTTATTATTATTATTATTACTTTTTTTTTTTTGAGACAGTTTTGCTCTTGTTGCTCAGGCTGGAGTGCAATGGCGCCATCTCAGCTCACCGCAGCCTCCACCTTGCGGGTTCAAGCAATTCTCCTGCCTCAGCCTCCTGAGTAGCTGGGATTACAGGCATGCACCACCACGCCAAGCTAATTTTGTATTTTTAGTAGAGACGGGGTTTCTTCATGTTGGTCAAGCTGGTCTTGAACCCCCAACCTCAGGTGATCCGCCCACCTCGGCCTCCCGAAGTGCTGGGATTACAGGCGTGAGCCACCGCACCCAGCCATTGCTAGTCTTATGACCTAACCCAGTCTGATCAGAATGAATCTCAGGACTTCAGCTGAAACTGTGAAAGATATTTCTTATTCTAGAAGCCAGCCTGAGGATGAAACCAACACACACTGCAGGGAATATTCAATAGAAAGAAATCAAAGGAAAAAGAATTTGAACCCAGATCCAAATGCTCCTAAGTGAGGATCTACCTTGAACTTTTTCAGTTATGTGAGCCAACAAATTGTCCTTATTGTTTAAATTAGTTCAAGATTTGTTATCTACAACCTAAAGTATCTGAACTGAGACAACTGGTCGCCTAGTGTTTTAACTGCCTCACACCCCTTTCTTCTTCTGGAAACCCTACTTCCCTTCTTTGGGGGAACTGTTCCTCCCCCCGCCACCACACACACACGCACAGACATACACAGTTCTAAAGGAGGCTGCAAATTAAAGCCGGCCCCAACATCCCTTCCCAACCCACAAGGGAAAATATAAGGCCCAACAGACGTTAACAGAGCCTTTCCCTGCATTTTAGGGACTGAAGGAAGACAGATGATCCCTCTCTGGTAGTGAAACCAAGAGCCGCCTACAGCCCTACTTCCAGTTTTGTGATGAAAGCCAACTGAGAGACTGAGAGGAGAATCCTAGAACATTTAAAACCCTGGTTCCAAGTGATCTTGAGGCCATCTGCCACCTTGAACCTTCGGTGAACTAGCTGTGTGCACCAGTGAATCCCCCCACTTCTCATCCCTGCATCTTTCTTGGGTGGGTTTCTTCCCTTTCTTTGACCAGGAGTCCTGGTCCTACCTTTCTGACCTGAAGCAGTCACCCAGAAGTTTCCCAAAGACAAGTCACAGAACCCGCTAGGCTGCCTTGTGCTCATCTCTGAAGTGAAGGGGTTGGGCTAGGCACAGTGGCTCACATCTGTAATTCCAACACTCTGGGAGGCCAAGGCAGGGGGATCACCTGAGGTCAGGAGTTCAAGATCAGCCTGACCAACATGGAGAAACCCTGTCTCTACTAAAAATACAAAAAATTAGCTGGGTGTGGTGGCATGCACCTGTAATCCCAGTTACTCAGGAGGCTGAGGCAGGAGAATCACTTGAACCCAGGAGGCAGAGGTTGCAGTGAGCTGAGATCGCACCACTGCACTCCAGCCTGGGCAACAAGAGCAAAACTCCATGTCAAAAAAATAAAAAATAAAGTGAAGAGGTTGGATGAAACTTTGTCTGGAGTGCCCCTTGGCTCTATTCTGGGCCTGAAGCCCTCCCAGACTGCTGCTATGGTCTGAGTATTTACGTCCCCCTGAAATTCATATGTTGAAATCTTAACCCCCAAGGTGATGGTACTGGGAGGTAAGACCTTTGGGAGGTGATTAGGTCAGGAGGGTAGAACCCTCATGAATGGAATTATTGCCCTTATAAAAGAGACCCAAGGGAACCCATTCATTTCTTCTATCATGTGAGGACACAGCAAGAAGGTACCATCTATGAACCAGGAAATAGTCCCTTACCAGACACTAAATCTACCAGCACCTTGATCTTGGAATTCTCAGCCTCCAGAACTGTGAGAAATAAATTTCTATTATTTATAGGCAGTTTATGATATTTTGTTATAGCAGCCTGAATGAAGTAAGACAAGCCCCTGTAGCCTCCAGCAAGAATGACAACAGCACCCACTTGGTCTACATATAATTTTGTACACCTTTCTCTTCTTCTTATCATACCCCATTTTTGTTAAAGATTGATTGATAAAGTTAACATCGGCTATCAGCACATGCCTAACAATATCAACAGCTTCCATTTATTGGGTGCCTACTTGGTGCCAAGTTAGGTGTTTCATATATTGTTTCCAATCCTTACAACCCACATGTACCAAATGGTAGTAAAAATAAAGGCAAATTTTCAATATCATACTGAATGGGAAAAAGCTGGAAGCATTCTCCTTGAAAACCAGCACAATACAAGGATGCCTTCTCTCACCACTCCCATTCAACATAGTACTGAAAGTTCTGGTCAGGGCAATCAGGCAAGAAAAAGAAATAAACAATATTCAAATAGGAAGAGAGGAGGTCAAATTGTCTGTGTTTGCAGATGACATTATCCTATATCTAGAAAACCCCATTGTCTCAGCTCAAAAGCTTCTTAAGCTGATAAGCAATTTTGGCAATATCTCAGGACACAAAATCAATGTGCAAAACTCACAAGCATTCCTATACACCAACAATAGACAAGCAGAGAGTCAAATCATGAATAAACTCCTATTCACAATTGATACAAAGAGAACAGAATAAATAGGAATACAGTTAACAAGGGATGTGAAGAACTTCTTCAAGGAGAACTACAAACCACTGCTCAAGGAAATCAGAGAGGACACAAACAAATGGAAAGACATTCCATGCTCAAGGATAGGAAGAATCAATATCATGAAAACGGCCATACTGCCCAAAGTAATTTATAGATTCAATGCTATTCCCATTAAACTACCATTGACATTCTTCACTGAATTAGAAAAAACTACTTTAAAATTCATATGGAACCAAAAACGAGCCTGTACAGCCAAGACAATCCTAAGCAAAAAGAACAAAACTAAAGACATCACACTACCCTACTTCAAACTATACTACAAGGCTACAGTAACCAAAACAGCAGGGTACTGGTACAAAAACAGATACGCAGACCAATGGAACAGAATAGAGATCTTAGAAATCAAATCACAAACTACAAACATCTGATCTTCAACAAGCCTGACAAAAACAAGCAATGGGGAAAGGATTCCCTATTTAGTAAATGGTGCTGGGAGAACTGGCTAGCCATATGCAGAAAATTGAAACCGGACCCCTTCCTTATGCCTTATACAAATATTAACTCAAGATGGCTTAAAGACTTAAATGTAAAACCCAAAACTATAAAAACCCTAGAATAAAATCTAGGCAATACCATTCAGGATGTAGGCACAGGCAAAGCTTTCATGAGGAAAATGTCAAAAGCCATTGCAGCAAAAGCAAAAATTGACAAATGGGATCTAATTAAACTAAAGAGCTTCTGCACAGCAAACTAAACTATCATTATTAGAGTGAACAGACAACCTACAGAATGGGAGAAATTTTTGCAATCTATCCATCTGACAAAGGTCTAATATCCAGAATTTACAAGGAACTTAAACAAATTTACAAGAAAAAAACAACCCCATTAAAAAGTGGGCAAAGGGCTGGGCGTGGTGGCTCAGGCCTGTAATCCCAGCACTTTGGGAGGCTGAGGCAGGCAGATCACCTGAGGTCAGGAGTCCAAGACCAGCCTGGCCAACATGGTGAAACCCCATCTCTACAAAAATACAAAAATTAGCTGGGCAAGGTGGCGGGTGCCTGTAATCCCAGCTACTCAGTAGGCTGAGGTTGGAGAATCGCTTGAACCCAGGAGGCAGAAGTTGCAGTGAGCGAAGATCACACCATTGCACTCCAGCCACCTGGGCAACAGAGCAAGACTTCATCTCAAAAAAAAAAAGTGGGCAAAGGACATGAACAGACACTTCTCAAAAGAAGGCATGTATGTGGCCAACAGACATGAAAAAAAGCTCAACATCACTGGTCATTAGAGACATGCAAATCAAAACCACAATGAGGACCCTCTCATGCCAGTCAGAATGGCAATTATTAAACAGTCAAGAAACAACAGATGCTGGTGAGGCTGTGGAAAAATAGGAACACTTTTACACTATTGGTGGGAATGCAAATTAGTTCAACAATTGTGGAAGACAGTGTGGCAATTCCTCAAAGACCTAGAGCCAGAAATACGATTTGACCCAGCAATTATTACAAGTGAGAACCTGCAGTGTTTGGTTCCCATTACTGGTGTTTCCATTATTGGATAATAATATACCCAAAGGAATATAAATCATTCTACTATAAAGATATATGCATGTGTATGTTCACTGCAGCACTATTCACAATAGCAAACACATGGAATCAACCCAAATGTCCATCAATGATAGACTGGATAAAGAAATTATGGTACATATACACCACGGAATACTATGCAGCCATAAAAAGGAATGAGATCATGTCCTTTGCAGGGACATGGTTGGAGCTAGAAGCCATCATCCACAGAAAACTAACACAGGAACAGAAAACCAAACACCACAGGTTCTCAGTTATAAGCGGGAGCTGAACAATCAGAGCACATGGACACAGGGAGGGGAACAACACACACTGGGGCCTGTGGGTGAGGAGCTGGGGGAGGGAAAGCTTCAAGATAAATAGCTAATGCATGCTGGGCTTAATACCTAAGTGATGGGTTATAGGTGCAGTAAACCACCGTGACACACGTTTACCTACGTAACAAACCTGCACATCCTGCACATATATCCTGGAACTTTAAATTAAATTAAATTAAATAATAATAAAGGCAAATTTTGAGCCAACCCCTCCCTTTTCAGTCCTCCAGATCCTTGCCTCTGCTTTCCAGTAGTCCTCCTCTCCAAACATCTCTAAGAATCTCATGTTGTGCCTCCTCAGGCCATTATGGTAAGAATTTGTTCCTAGTTCCACCGATGTGAGGTTCTCAATCCTTCTCCTCCTGTCTTTCTTTGATTCCTCAAAAGCGGAGGGAGCCCAAACTGGAAACTACTCCCAATGCTCATCAGCAATAGAATGCATGAAAATGTTGTGGGATATTTACTCAGTGGAATCCCATGCTGCAGTGAGAGTGAATGAATGATACCTACCCACAGCCACATTTGCAAAAGAAGTAAGATGCAAAAGAAAGTACAGGAATGATTCCACTTATATAAAGAGCAAAATCTGGTAAAATGTACCCAAGGCTTTTTAGATGTCAAGATAGGGGCGACCTTGGGGAGGAATGACAGGGAGGAGGCAAAAGTAGTACTTCTGGGGTGCTGGTCACATTTTGATACTTAACCCTGGTCAGGGATTAGGTTCAGTTTATAAATGTTTATTGAACTGGACACTTAGGGCTTGTGAGTTTTCCTGTTCTTTCTCATACTCCAATACAGAAGTCTTAAAATGAGTAAAGGAGATGTGCTATCCCGATGTCCGGGCTGCAGTGCTTGGCTGCTGCTATCCTGAGTTCTTCTCCAGGCCCACCAGTGTCAGAACCTACAGAGCTTTCATTGCAGGGCCAACACTGCATTTGGGGGACCTATTTACCTATGACACAGCGGTCCTGGTATCCTGTGCCATCTCTGCTGCTGCTGCTTTCTGGAAGCCTCACATTCCATGCTGCGCTGCTTACCTCCTGGACTTATCTCTCTCCATCCGATACAGAGAAGCCCTTTTTTTTTTTTTTTTTTGAGACGGTGTCTCGCTCTGTTGCCCAGGCTGGAGTGTGGTGGCGCAATCTCGGCTCACTGCAAGCTCCACCTCCCAGGTTCACGCCATTCTCCTGCCTCAGCCTCCCAAGTAGCTGGGACTACAGGTGCCTGCCACCACGCCCAGCTTTTTTTTTTTTTTTTGTATTTTTAGTAGAGACGGGGTTTCACCGTGTGAGCCAGGATGGTCTCGATCACCTGACCTCATGATCCGCCTGCCTCAGCCTCCCAAATGCTGGGATTACAGGTGTGAGCCACCGCGCTGGGCTAGAGAAGCCCTTTTTATCTCAGGGGCCCAGCTCTTTTGATACAAGGGTTGGGTGAGGGTGGGGCACCTCTCATGCTACTGTAACTTCAGTTTTACTGCCCAACTCTCTGAGAAAGTATTCTCCAGGAGAGTTTATTATATTTCCAGTAATAAAGAACTCTGTTTTCATCACGCTTCTCCTGCCCGCGATGTGTTAGCACTCTGGCAGGGAGTTAGTTCAATGAGGGCCATATGGTATTATGGTTAGGAGCATGGCTCCGGATCACTGCCCCCTCAGTCCTTGCTCTGCCACTTCCTGGCTGTGGGTGAGTTCATTAAATTCTCTTTGTCTAAGTTTCCTAATTCAAAAAAAAAAAAAGGCCTTCTTTATAGGGATTGGAAAGATTGAGAGTATATTACATGTTAATTGCTTAGAACAGAGTCTGGCATATGGTAAGGTTTCAACCAAGCTTAGCAACAGTGATTATTTGTCCCTACCTGTAACCTGCTTTTATCTCTTGTCCTGCCCTGAAGCCCATTAGCCGTGTCTGTTCATTCCTGAACCCTGGTTGAGGGCAGAGTTCGTGTTCTCATCCAATATTTCATGCCTGTTAGAGAGGTTTTATCTATGCAAAGCACACAACCCCCATAAGTGGGCCACCTAACTCTAAATGCTAGCATAGCCACGTCTTAGGTCTGAGCTGGCCAGGATACCATCAAACCCCTGGCAGCCCTGTGAAATAGGAAATGTGAGGCCCGTGTTGCAAATGTGGAAACTGAAGCTCAGAGAGGTGGAGCAACTTGCCCAGACTGATGTGGCAGGTACATAGCTGAGCTGAATTCAAGGCAGGCTTTTGCTGACTCTAAAACCCAGGTCCTTCCCATTAGGCCACAGCATCCTCTCAGGCACCAGGCACTGTGGATGACAAGGAAAGAAGTGGCACTATCCACTTTACATAAATTGTAACCTAGTGCAGGAGGGAAGACATAGACACGAATCAAAAGTTAAACACTGGCACAGACACAGATTATTAGGCCTACACAGGCCGAAGCTTTGAGGAGAGCTGCCCTCAACCAACTGACTGAGGTTAGATATTTTATTCTTTAAAATGAAGTTTCCAGAGAACAATTCTTAGAGGAAACAGAATGAGCAAAGTTAGTCAATGGGTCCAAAGGGTCACAATTGGGATTATGGGGCTAGAAAGGATGGACAAGCCAAGGATCAGAAGTCAGGCAAAGGCAGAGCCAAATAGACTCTGCCAGGCACTAAGCAAAGCACTTTATATATCCATGTCTGTGTTGGGGTCCCCACAACTACCCTCAGATTAAATGACTTGCTGCAGGGACTCACAGAACTCAAAAAAGATGGAGTAAAAGTTACCATTTACTCCAGGGAAAGGATGCAGATTTAAGTCAGCAAAGGTAAAAGGTATAGGCCAGGTGTGGTGGCTCACACCTGTAATCCCAGCACTTTGGAAGGCCGAGGTGGGTGGATCACCTGAGGTCAGGTGTTCAAGACCAGCCTGGCCAACATGGTGAAACGGTGAAAACCCATCTCTACTAAAAATACAAAATTAGTCAGGCGTGGTGGCACACGCCTGTAATCCCAGCTACTCAGGAGGCTGAGGCAGGAGAATTACTTGAGCCCAGGAGGTGGAGGTTGTAGTGAGCCGAGATCGTGCCATTGCACTCCAGCCTCGCAACAAGAGTGAAACTCCATCTCAAAAAAAAAGAAAGAGAGAGGGAGAGAGAGAGAGAAAGAAGGAAGGAGGGAAAGAGGGAAGGAGGGAAAGAGAAGAAAAGAAAGTTATACCAAAATAAGTTTACTGAGTTAGAGATCAAGCTGGTTAATGACCTACAGGACAATAAAACTATAAGCATTGAGGTTATCTTTGCTACCAATAAAAAATCATTTATGTCTCTAATAAACAAAAGTCTCTAAGTTAACATGTAACTTCACAGCATCTGAGCCCTAATCAATAGTAAACAGAATTCAATGAAAAGTATATTCTCTTGAGAATCAAATAATCTGTGGGTGAGCTTGTTAGACAAGACCCCAGGGTGACACCAAAAGTTTTACAGAATTTTTCTTAATGATTGTTATGGTTTGAATGTCCCCAAAAATTCGTGTGTTGAAACTAATCACCAATGTGATAGTATTAAGAGGTAGGCTGATTTAGGAGGTGATTAAGCCATGAAGGGACAACATTCACGAGTGAGATTAGCAACCTTATAAAACGGCTGGAGGGAACTAGCTAGGCCTTTTGCCCTTCCATCCCTTCCACCAGGTGAGGACACAATATTCATCGCCTCCAGAGGTTGCAGCAACAAGCTGCTATCTTAGAAGCAGAAATTGGGCCCTCACTGGACACTGAAACTGCCCAGGCCTTGATCTTGGACTTCCCAGCCTCCAGAACTGTGAGACATACATTGCTGTTGTTATAAATTGCCCAATCTCAGGTATTTTGTTATAAAAGCAAATAGACTAAGACAATAATAGATAGGGTTTTTTTTTTAATGTAAAAATAGTTGAGAGTCCTACATCAACAAATCACAATTTGATTGATAACTTCAGATTGTCCACTTTAGGTCTAAAGCAATTTGCAAGCAACTATTTTGTCATTTCCCAAGCTTACCTGATAGATTTTTGCATTACAAACAGAACTGCATTTTCTGTACTACAAGAATATTGTTAAAATGCAACATACTAAAAGGCTATTTCCAAAACAAATAGAGGCATCAACTGCCAGGGAAAAACAGGGATTATCAAAGAATATCAGTTAAAGCTCTACCAAAAATAGAGCTCTTCAAAAATACTAATCCCCTAGTATTATGGTTAACTATTTGTTTAAACACACTTAATCCATCAAAGATACTGTTTTGATTGAGTCACTTGTCTTTATGAATAAATGGTAATGGGCTTGAATTTCCACAATACTTTTTACTCTTTAATTTACAGTCCAATAATTGAGGTTTTTTTGAAAATCCAGCAGAGACTGTTCTGAAGTTTGTTTTTGCACTGTGCATGAAAAAAATAGTTTGATAAGAATCTCAGTAGCGGCAATCAAGTTTGGAGAGCAGGCTTACGAAAGAGTATTTTAACTACTTATTAACTTTAAAATATTGTGAACACTTTAGAAGCATCTATTTACATAAAATCAATGCAGTAATTAGAGATTATTCTTATCTCTTCATTAAGATAAGTCTCCTGAGAATCTCTATTCATCACTTAGTGCAAGTTCCTCATCTGACTTCATCTGAAACACCTGGAAGATGCTTTAAAAATAGAAATACATATAACCCAGCCCACCCCTGAGATTCTGATGCAGCAGACAGAGCCCAGGAACATCTACCGAAAAGCCGCCAGTGACTATGATGCACGCCAGATGTGAGGACCCCTAACCAGGAGGGACACATTCTTCTGCTGGACTATCTCATATGACAGTGTATCCACAGGATCACTGGCTCCCAGGTCAGAAAAATCACTTAGCAAGCATGTAGCTTGATATAGAAATTCTATATGTTCTACAACTCTGACTTTTAAGTAAAGTGGACTGGACTTAGCCCCCCAGATCGTTCTAATGAACTCTGTATTTCAATCTTGTAATTCATAGCAGGAACCCAGGTTCAGTTAACCCTGTCCAGTGCTAGAAACTGAAGCCAAAGCTAAGGGTTGGCAAGCCTTGGCCAACAGGTCAAATCTGTCCTTCTGCCTGTTCTTGTAAATAAAGTTTTATTGGAACACAGACATGCTTATTCATTTAGAGATTATCTATGACTAGGCAAAGTTGAGTAGTTAGAAGAGAGACGATACGGCCCACAGAGCCTAAAATATTATCCAGCCCTGGCCTAAATCTTCACTTAAATGAATGAATACATTATTTTTCTTTACAATTAAATATAAAGAACTTCAATCCAAAATACAGCTCTTACAATTTAATAAAAAGAAGACAGTGCAATTTTTCAAATGAGCAAAAAATGTGAAGCCAAGCTTCATCAGAGAAGATACATGAATGGCAAATAAGGACATGACAAAAAGCTCAACATCATGAGTTATCAAGAAAACATGCATTAAGACCAGGCACAGTGGCTCATGCCTGTAATCCCAACACTTTGGGAAGCCAAGGCAGGTGGATCACCTGAGATCAGGAGTTCAAGATCAGGCTGGCCAATATGGCAAAACCCCATCTCTACTAAAAATACAAAAAAAAAAATTAGCTGGGTGTAGTGGCACATGCCTGTAATCCCAGCAACTTAGGAGGCTGAGGCAGGAGAATTGCTTGAACCCAGAAGGCGGAGGTTGCAGCGAGCCAAGATCATGCCATTCCACTCCAGCCTGGGCGACAGAGTGAGACTCTGTCTCAAAAAAAAAAAAAAAAAAAAAAAAGGAAGAAAATGTGCATTAAAACTACGTGCTTACTAGAATGGCCAAAAGTAAAAAGACTGATCATGCCAAGCACTGAGAAGGATGCAGAGCAACTAGGACTCCCATATATTGGTGATGGGAATACACAATGGTGCAACCACTTTTCTGTTTTTTTGTTTTTTTGAGACAGAGTCTCGCTCTGTCACCCAGGCAGAGTGCAGTGGTATCATCTCCACTCTCTGCAACCTCTGCCTCCAGGGTTCAAGAGATTCTCCTGCCTCAGCCTCCCGAGTAGCTGGGATTACAGGTATGTGCCACCATGCCCAGCTAATTTTTGTATTTTTAGTAGAGAAGTGGTTTCACCATGTTGGCCAGGCTGGTCTCATACTTCTGACCTCAAATGATCTGCCCGCCTCAGCCTCCCAAAGTGCTGGGATTACAGGAGTGAGCCAACATGCTCAGCCAGTACAACCACTTTGGAAAACAGGTAATTTCTTAAAAAGTGAAACATAAATCTACTATACAACCTTGCCATCCACTATGAAATATTTACCTGTAAGAAATGAAAGTGTATGTCTATACAATTGCTTGTACACAAACATTCATAGCAGTTTTTTGTTGTTTTGTTTTGTGGGTTTTTGTTTTTTTCTGTAGAGATGGGATCTCACTATGTTGCCCAGGCTGGTCTCCATATTCCTGGGCTCAAGTGATCCTCCCACCTCAGCTTCCCAAAGTGCTGAGATTATAGGCATGAGCCACCATACCCATCCACAGCTTTATTTTTAATAAAAACTGGGAACAACCCCAATGTTCGTCAACAGAAGAATGGATAAACTGTGGAATATCCATACCATGGCATACTACATGTAATAAAAATGAATGAACTATTGATACATGCAACAACATGGGTGAATCTCAAAATAATTATGCTAAGCAGAACAAGCAACTACAAAGTACATTCTAAAAAGGCAAAACTATGGAGACAAAAATCAAAGCAGTGATAGCCAGGAGCTGGGAGTAGAAGAAGGAGACTGACTATGAGTTCAGTATAAAATAACTTTCTGGGGCTGGGTGCGGTGGCTCACACCTGTAATCCCAGCACTTTGGGAGGCCGAGGTGGGTGAATCACTTGAGGTCAGAGTTTGAGACCAGCCTGACCAACATGGTGAAACCCCGTCTCTACTAAAAATAGAAAAATTAGCCAGGTATGGTGGCACCTGCCTGTAATCCCAGGTACTTGGGAGGCTGGGGCAGGAGAGTTGCTTGAACCTGGGAGGTAGAGGTTGCAGTGAGCCGAAATCACATCACCGCACTCCCGCCTGGGCAGCAGAGTGACACTGTCTCAAAAAAAAAAAAAAGAACTTTCTGGAGTGATAAAAATGTTCTATACCTTGACAGTGGTGGTGCTTACACAGCTGTATGTCTGTCAAAATTTATCCAACTATTCTCTTGAAAGGGATGGATTTTTCTGTATGTAAATTATACCAAAATACACCTGATTTATAAAAGCACACAAAAGCCAGTTGGAAGGGACTCCTATCAGCCAAATCTAGGACAATTTAAACATCAAAATAAATAACAATAGTAATGAATAATAAGCCACTGAGAGAAAAAAGATTCTCTGAGTCCATGCTGATATAAATAAATAAAGAAATAAATAAGGGAAAGGAGAAAGTTTATGCTAACAGGAAATGCCAGCTGACAAAGGTGAATAATAAAATTAGAAAAACAAGCATTTGATTATTACTGTGATAATGATTAACTCATACAAATCATCAAGCCAGGGCCCAGCATGGTGGTTCACACCTGTAATCCCAATGCTTTGGGAGGCCAAGGTAGGAGGATCACTTGAGCCCACGAACTTACGACCAGCCTGGACAACAAAGTGAGACCCCATCTCTACAAAAAAAAATATATTTAAAAATTAGTTAGGCATAGTCGTGCACACCTGTAGTCTCAGCTACTCAAGAGGCTGAGGTGAGAGGATCCTCTTTTAGCTTGAGTTCAAGGCTACAGTGAGCTACAGTGAGCCACGTTCACACCGCTGAGTTCCAGCCTGGGCGACAATTACAACAACAACAACAAAATATAAATGGATGCTAAAAATAATGGATAATAGTTTGTTGAGAAACAGAATACTTGTATAGTCTCAAATTATCTCCCCACATGGTACTTATTAATTGCAAAGGGAAAAATAATAATTTTACAATATAGAAACCTGGTAGATGAATAAAATGATCAAAATCTATCCTCTATAATGAGACAAACTGACATTATAAGTCTTCTATATAAAACACTGAGAAGTGCTTTAAATCTTTGATATAAAACATGACCCTGGCCAGGCACAGTGGCTCATGCCTGTAATCCCAGCACTTTGGAAGGCCGAGGCGGGTGGATCACCTGAGGTCAGGAGTTCGAGACCAGCCTGGCCAACACGATGAAACCCTGGCTCTACTAAAAATACAAAAATTAGCCAGGCGTGATGGCAGGTGCCTGTAATCCCAGCTACTCAGGAGGCTGAGACAGGAGAATCACTTGAACCTGGGAGGCGGAGGCTGCAGTGAACAGAGATCATGCTGCTGCACTCCAGCCTGGATGACAGAGCGAGACACCATCTCAAAACAAAAAATGGAGAATGATGATGAGCACATGTGGTAAAATTTTAATATTAGGGAATCTGAATAGAAGGTAGATAGGAATCGTTTCCATTGTTCCTACAACTGTTCTGTAGATCTGAAATTAGTTCAAAATGTAGATGTTTAGGAAATAAATTAACTGAACCCTGATTCATGGATGTATTATGATTTTCTCGTTGTATAGACCTGACACAAATTAGGTACATTCTATGGCACATCTCATTTAGGGAAATTAAAGGGAAAAAGGTACATTTGGGAAAAGGTGAGCACAAGGATGAAGACACCATTTCCATATCCCTCGGCTGCTTCATTAACAGCCCGTTATTTTACAGTGAGGCCAGTGACACCTTGTCTATGCTTGAGTTTTCCCCACAACACAAGCGAAGTATGATGAACAGTATGATGCGGTACTAGTTCCACAGTACCATGGGAACTAGCTAGAGATTTCTCACCTGCTCCTTCATGTAACCTTTTGGCTTTTTGTTCCTGTCCTGTATTTATGAAAGAAGTAAGATGATAAGAAAGCATGCACAGTTTGTGATAGTGGATTAGCAGGTCACAAGCAGGTCTATCTGCCCTCCTTCCAGGACATCCAAGTTTCACCTTTGAAATTACAATGGTGGATCTGTCCCCTTCCCGATCTAACATTTTAATGTCCTCCTTTAGACTTTAGACATCAGTGTCCAGACCTCCTATGAGTGGAGTCTCCAGCACTCACAGAAGTGGCTCCCTGTGTCCCTGTGGCTCCCCAAATGTCACTGCTCTTCCCCAGCAAGAATTTGGCCATGGCTTGATCCGAAGCAGCTGCAGCATGGCGCAACAGTGCAGAACAGTTTGAGACAGGAAGTGAAAGATACCACATCCTCTTGAAACTGCAGGGAAAGTTTATTAGGCCTCATATCATGGCTTCACATTGTTAGGAAGTGGCAGTTGGACTCTCCTCTTCCTCAGGAGTTTGGATGAGGCATTGGTCACTGTGGTGTCTGCCTCTTGACTTTCATCTGGAGAAGAATGCCAATGCCTACCCCAGTGCTTGACCAGAAAACTCCTTAGGCAATCACTCTGAAGCCTCCTAGAAAGTGAAAATCGTGAACATGTATTGAAGGCTTGCTACGCCTTCTGTCTGAGCATTTAAAACACTTAGAATTTGAGAATCCTGGAGCCACTTAAAATTGGCCTTGGAGCCTGATATGGTTTGGTTCTGTGTCTCCATCCAAATCTCACTTCGAATTGCAATCCCCAATGTTGGAGAAGGGGCCTGGTGGGAGGTGACTGGATCATGGGGGTGGATTTCCCCTTTGCTGTTCTTGTGAGAGTGAATGAGTTCTCACAAGGTCTGGTTGTTTAAGGGCGTACCATCTTCCCCTTCTCTCTCGTCCTCCTGCTCTGGCGGTAGAAGACATGCCTGCTTCCCCTTCCCCTTCTGCCATGATTGAAAGTTTCCTGAGGCCTCCCCAGCCATGCTCCCTGTACAACCTGTGGAACCATGAGCCAATTAAACCTCTTTTCTTTATAAATTACCCAGTTTCAGGTATTTCTTTATAGCAGTGCAAGAACAGACTAATACAGAGCCCATTTCACCCAATCTGACAATCTAGTTGCAGACAAAACATACAGACTAGCAAATATCCTTGCAGTTCAAGGCCATGAATTTAAGAAGTCAGATGCACAGTAGCAGTCGTAAGTGCAGGAGGCACAGGAAAAGCTGTGATTATGGAAATCTTAGGAGTGCCCTCCTATACCCAAAGAGAGAGGAAGCTGAGGAACCCTGTCCCCAAAACCTTAATTTCCAGAACAAGCCCTCTACCTGATGAAACAGGAATTAACAGGCAACAAAGATAAAAGGGGAGATGGGTTCAGGGTCTTAGGGCTAGGGAAGGAGAGGAGCAGGTGGCAAGTTGAGAGGGAAGGTTTAATAACATGAGATTGCCTCGGTTCAACAAAGAAGCTCCTAATCTCGAGGCTGAGTCTCTTACACTTGTGAGTTTTTAATCAGAGGCCCCAAAACAGTAATCAATCTGTAGTTTCCACCAACACAAATGAGACTCATGGGAAGGAAGGAAGTAGGAAAGAAGTGTTGCTTTGTTTTTGGTTTGTTGGGGCTTTTTTCTTTTCTCCTCTGGTCCACCTAAATCTGTTTGTGTGCTTAGCCCATTGCCTGAGGTATTGTTTGCACTGTCTTTCTCCTCTAGCCTCCCCAGCTACCATCCCCTTCATCTCACACCCAAAGCTCTGGATGTGGGTTCGATAGGAAGATGGCAACCACCAGCATGTATCCTAGATCAGACATAAGGAGTAGAGCCTGTTTGGCAAGCCACCAAGCTTGGCTCTCTCGGAGGTTCTGCAAAGGGAGATAAAATGTGCCTTTTGCAGTGAAATGTTTGTGGACTTTGTATCAAATTCATGGTGCAGACATCTCTGCAGGGCAGCCAGGCACAAAGCAGAATCCCCAGTCCAGCTCGCTGCCAAGCCCCGCCTCCCACTGTGCAGCCCAGGACGGTGCAGCCCTGGCCTTCGGTGCTCACCAGAGCGGAAGAGAGCTGCTAGGGGGTCTGGACATGGGGGCTGTTACCTCCCCACACACAGTGGTCAGGCAGGTGGTATGTAACAGAGGTCCACAGGCATGGCCTGCCACCATTGCCTGCAGGCTTTCCACTTTACATTAGCCCACATGTTGGTGATCAGCCAGTCCACGCAGTTTGGGGTCCTCTGGTTTTCAGCCTGCATTGACTTACAATCTTCCTCATTTCTGAAGCTGAGTTAACAGACTCCCTCTGGAATGCCCACAAGTTCCTGCAGCCACACAGTCTGGGGGTAAACTCTTCCGAAGACCAAGTCTGTAGGAAGCTCTAAGGTTAGAAATGGGTCACTGAGAGACAATATCAATTTCAATTACAGCTCTAGGCTCCTTGAGACCTTGTGACAAGCCATTTAAGGCAAGACTGAGTTTGACTCTGAGGCACCTCTAGTAGTGAAGCTCCTTTGCCTCAAAGAGCAGCATAACATCATGCTTCCCAGTCATCTGTCTCTGGCTTCTCTGTCCCCTCCTGCTTCCGCCCACTAACAAATCAGACTAGGTCTAGGCAAAATCCCAAATCATTTTCCCTCCCAGTCTGTGGGTTCCTGAAGTCACCAGAATTAGACTAACTCATTCACCTTGCTCAGATGAAGACAGTCACCTTGTTAAATTGCAAAGACTTCACCTGTTCTTGCTTTGCAATAATTAGTTTTTCAGGAAGAGTTTACTTTTGCCCAGCAAAAACCTGAGGAAATGACAATGGGATAGGTACATTTGTTAAGGAAGCAGAGGAAAGGGAACTTTGGGAAAAGGAGTGAGGCAGAGTGATGACAGGATAACAGGGAAACAGGATAAAAGAAGAGAAAGATCAAAGCTGAATTGGGGTGAGGAGATGACACAGCTAAGGATATAGTGTTTGCCTCTTACAATTTTTGCTGGAGTCAAACTTTAAAAGTTGAATAGCCTCCCGACAGCTGCTATATTTCTCTTCCCTTTGCTTGAAGTAGGATTTGGAAGGAAGTTATTCGTCTTTGTGCTCTGAATAAAGCATATTAAATAATATGTCTGTGTGTCTCAAAGACCTTGAACAACCTCAGATGGACTCTAAACCAGCCCTTATTCCTTCCTTCTGCAGGTTCAGAATTGTAGTCACTTCCCAGGGCAAAGGTGACCCTCTGGGTGGCCTCCACCCTCATTCTAATCAGTATCAGCCGGCCTTTCAGAAAGAGAACGTGGAATAGAGAGGTAAGAACCATCGTGGATGGCAAAACCATCTGCCTTGATTAAGAAAACAATTCTATTTACAATAACATCAAAAAGAATTGAATACCTAACCAAAGAGACAAAAGGTTTACATACTGAAAACTACAAAATGTTGCTGAAAGAAACTAAAGACAAAAATAAATTTTAAAAAAAAACCCTTGTTAATGATTGTAAGATTTAATACTGTTAAGATGTCAATACTACCCAAAGTGATCTGTAGATTTAATGCAATCCCAATCAAAATCCCAATGGCATTTTTTACAAACACAGAAAATTTCATCCTAAAATTTATATGGAATCTCAAGGGACCACAAATAGCCAAAACAATCTTGAAAAAGAACAAAGTTGGAGGTCTCACACATCCTGATTTCAAAATGTATTACAGTACCATAATAATAAAAAACAGCAGGCTACTGGCAAAGAGACAGGCCAGTAGAATAGAATAGAGAATTCAGAAATAAACCTTTGCATATACGGTTAAGCGATATTTTGCCAAGACTATTCAATAGGGAAAGGACAACAGCGGGCACTGGGAAAGGTGAATATACACATACCATACACACAAAAAATTAACTCAACATGGGTCAAAGGCCTACATGTAAGACCTAAAGCTATAAAACTCTTACAGGAAAACAAACAAAAAACCTTCAGAGATTGGATTTGGCAATGATTTCTTGAATATGACACCAATGGCAAAGGCAACAAAAGAAAAAACATACCAATTGAACTTCATCAAAATTAAGAATTTTTTTCCATCAAAAACCACTATTAACAGAGTAAAATGGTCACCCACAGAATGGGAGAAAATATTTGCAAATCACATATCTGATAAGGGTTTAATAAATATCTAAAATATGGAGAGAATGCCTAAAACTCAACAGACCCAAAAAAATCTATTAAAAATGGGCAAAGGACTTGAACATTTTCCCAAAGAAGATACCCAAATGTGGCCATCTTTTTATGTTTCTGAGCTTCTGAAAAGATGCTCAACATCATTAGTCATTAAGGAAATGCAAATCAAAACCACAATAAAATATCATCCCATACGAATTAAGATGTCTACTATAAAAGAAAAAAAAAAACAGAAAATAAATGTTGGTGAAGATGGGGAGAAATTAGAACCCTAGTGCCTTACTGGTGGGAATGGGAGTCCATGGGTCTGCTGATTTTTTCCCCCTATTTAGTACTAATGTGTATGTGATCTTTGTTTTACAAACAATACCTTTTGGGTTTTCTGCATATTTTAAAATTTTTGTACAGTTTTGAATTCTATAGATTGTCTTGGAAGGATACTGTGTGATGGGCCAGGCGCACAGTAATTGGAGACTTTTAATGTATGTAATATTTCATAGATTGCATGCTATTAATAGTCTGTGAGGGTAGTATTTTTTGTTTTATTGTAAGTTTCCCTATTTTTTTATAAATTAAAAGATGGTATTAGGAATTTCAAATGAATGCAGAAAATCTTACATGCTGTGTACTATTAATATTATAACAAAGACGATCCAAGTCCAAAATCTGACCAATAAAGCAACCATTTTATCAAGATAGAGGGATTCTAATGGGAGAGAGGATTCTTCCCTCCTGAAGTTTGTGTGTCCAATCCCCTTAAAAAAAAAATGAATAGTTGTCTTTTCTTGTCATATTAATACTCGAAAGTCCATGGTGATATTAATGAAAGTACACTTTATTGTTGCCTTTGACCTTATGGCCAAGGCAATAAATCAGAAACAAAAATAGTGCCAATGTGTTAAAATCTACATCTGAGAGATTCAGCCTCCCATTTGGAATAAATATGAATCTTCTAAGAAAAACAAAACAAAACAAAAAAAAACAAATGACCAGCCTGGGCAACATGGCAAAACCCTGTCTCTACAAAAGTCACAAAAAATTAGCCAAGGCCAGGCACGGTGGCTCATGCCTGTAATCCCAGCACTTTCGGAGGCCAAGGCAGGCAGATCATCTGAGGTCAAGAGTTCGAGACCAGCCTGGCCAACAGTGAAAACCTGTCTCTACTAAAAATACAAAAATTAGCTGGGCATGGTGGCGGGCACCTGTAATCCCAGCTACTCGGGAAGCTGAGGCAGGAGAATCAATTGAACCCAGGAGGCGGAGGTTGTAGTGAGCTGAGATTGTGCCATTGCACTCCAGCCTGGGTGACAGCAGCGAAACTCCATCTCAGAAAAAAAAAAAAAAAAAAAAAAAGCCAGGTGTGGTGGCACATGCCTGTAGTCCCAGCTACTCAGGAAGCTGAGGTGGAAGGATCACTTGAGCCCAGGAGGCAGAGGTTGTAGTGAGCCAAGATGGTGCCACTGCACTCCAGCCTAGGCGACCCTGTCTCAAACGATAAAAAAAGAGAGAGAGAAAGAAATTTACTATAAGCAAACCCTCCAAACCTACAATAGCTCTCTTTATAGTTTTATCAACTTGGCTTAATCCAAGTCTCAACTCTGATTTTCAACCCCTTCTACAATTCATCTCATGTTATCTCTTACTGGTCCTTAGGGCATACCCTCTGGTCCAACCAAGATGCTGTTCCCTGGGTCATTCCTCTGACTCTTCCAATTACCAATGACACCCTCTCAAACCATTCAACCTTTCTACTCTTCCTTCAGGACCTAGCTCATATCCCCACCTTCTGCACACAGACTACAACTATTGGAACCTACCTCCTCTCCCAGTTCTTTGAGGTCCTACCATGCTATTGAGAGGTAACAGCATGCTGGCAGCCCTCACAGCACGCTCTCGCTCTCTGCACCTCCTCTGCCTCGACACCCACTCTGGCCACGCTTGAGGAGCCCTTCAGCCCGCCGCTGCACTGGGGGGAAGGCCCTCTTTGGGCTGGCCGAGGGCGAAGCCGGCTCCCTCTGCTTGCAGGGAGGTGTGGAGGAAGAGGCGCGGGTGGGAACCGGGGTTGCGCGCGGCGTTCGCAGGCCAGCACGAGTTCTGGGTGGGCTCGGTAGACCCCGCACTCGGAACGGCCGGCCAGCGCCGGCCCCAGACAGTGAGGGGCTTAGCACCCGGGCCTGCAGCTGCGGAGGGTGCGCCGGGTCCCCCAGCAGTGCCGGCCCGCCGGCGCCGCACTGGAATTCTAGCCAGGCCTCCGCTGCCTCCCCACGGGGCAGGGCTCGGGACCTGCAGCCCGCGATGCCCGAGCCTACCCCTGCTGTAGGCTCCTGCACGGCCCAAGCCTCCCCGACAGGCACCGCGGAGGTCCCATCAACCACCCAAGGGCTGAGGAGTGTGGGCACACGGCACGGCACTGGCGGGCAATTCTGCCAGCGGCCCTGGTGCGGGATCCACTAGGTGAAGCCAGCTGGGCTCCTGAGTCTAGTGGGGACGGTGGAGAAGCTTTATGTCTAGCTAAAGGATTGTAAATACACCAATCTGCATTCTGTGTCTAGCTCAAGGTTTGTAAATGCACCAATCAGTGCTCTGTGTCTAGCTAATCTAGTGGAGACTTGGAGAACCTTTGTGTCTAGCTCAGGGATTGTAAATGCACCAATCAGCACCCTGTCAAAATGGACCAATCAGCAGGATGTGAGTGGGGCCAGATGAGGGAATAAAAGCAGGCTGCCCCAACCAGCTCTGGTCCCCTTTAACTGTGTGGAAGCTTTGTTTTTTCGCTCTTTGCAATAAATTCCGCTGCTGATCCGCACCGTCTTTATGAGCTGTAACACTCACCATGAAAGTCTGCAGCTTCACTCCTGAGACCAGCGACATCACGAACCCAGTGAGAGGAAGGAACAATTCCGGACGGCAGAAAGAAACAACTCCAGACGTGCTGCCTTAAGAGCTGTAACACCGCAAAGATCTGCAGCTTCTACTATTGAAGCCAGGGAGACCACGAGCACCCCAGAAGGAATAAACTCGAAACACGTCCGAACATCAGAAGGAAGAAACTCCAGACACCCCACCTTTAAGAACTGTAACACTGAGCGTGAGGGTCCGCGGCTTCCTTCTCGAAGTTAGTGAGACCAAGAACCCACCAACTCCGGACACACTATTGCCTGAACGCTTTAATTTAGTGCTTTCTTTATCGGGCTAACATCACCTGAACCCTCTTTACATGCAGACGACTAGCCTAGAGGCTAAATTAGGTCCATCAAACACTGCTCTTCAGCTAACTCATTTATAAATCCTGCACTGACTACCAGATGGTCAGTTTCTTAAGGATGAGACCGTGCATCTTTTCATTGCCTCTGCACAAGATGTAGTGCTAGGGCCAATATAAAGGATTCATTGCTTTCATTGCAAATTTAGTAACAGTAGATATAATAGGGGGAAAAAACTTTAAAATCTTAGAATTTGAACAAAAGTTCAAGAGTTCGGGAGTTCGAGCAAAAGCATTTATTTATGCAAAATTCATCCTGGTACTCCTCCCTTCTCCCCACGAAAAATCCCTTAAATTAGGTAATGTAAGGGGAGAAGCATGAAATTAAGATAGGTGCTTTGGAGAAAAAAGTGCTTTGGCGTTTGTCATATTCCATTTGACAGTCTATCTGTAGGCAGAATGTTGACAGTTTTGGCAAAGGAAGACAGTTTGAGGACAGAAAAGATGAGCTGAGAATCCTTTCTTGCAGTTAAGATCACCATACTTCAGTTTAATCCCTTGCAACAGTAACTAGACATGCCGTTGTCAATCCAACCATCCACCAACAAGCTTGCAGAAGTATCTTCACAATTCAAAAGCCACACCTCAGACCCAGTGGGCCTCTGCTTCTCCCATACTCCATTTGGGAACATTTGATTGAACTTGAGATTTCCTAGCAGAGTGGTCTCCTTGTCAGTTCAGTGAGTTCATATGTTAAGTAGAGTCTGAGTAAATATAATTATGTGTGATTTAAGATTTCTTTTTTCAACCAGGTGCGGTGGCTTATGACTGCAATCCCAGCACTTTGGGAGGCCGAGGTGGGCAGATCACCTAAGGTCAGGAGTTTGAGACCAGCCTGACCAACATGGTGAAACCCTGTCTCTACTACAAATACAAAATTAGCCAGGTGTGGTGGCGCATGCCTGTAATCCCAGCTACTGGGGAGGCTGAGGCACGAGAATCGCTTGAACCCAGGAGGCAGAGGTTGCAGTGAGTCAAGATCGTGCCATTGCACTCCAGCCTGGGCAACAAGAGAGAAATTCCGTCTCAAAAAAAAAAAAAATTCTTTTTTCAAAAGGAGCCAACTCATGAAAATTTCATAGAAAGAAAATAGGAAATCAAGCACAGGATGTAAAAATGTGAAGAATCATAGAAGCAAACGTGTTAAGTGGGAACTTCCTAAAGGGTTTTTACTTTCTCTGGTTATGTATTCTACTTATCACCAAAATTGAGACTAACAAGCTTCTGTTTTCCTTAGCAGATCTCCTGAAGGATGGAACCAAAGGAGGCAGTGTTCAGCGAGTTCCTTCTGGAAGCTGCTCTGGGCACATTTACTTCTCTCCAACCCACCTCAAAGGACAGCGAATACTGGATCAATCCCGAAGGGTCTGGCAGCAACAAAAGGTGTTGACTACTCGAATGAAAGGGCTACTTAGCCCAAGCGCTGTACACACAGAGGTGTTTCTCCCCCAGCTCCTGCTGGCCAGCACCCATGCCAGGTCAGGCCCTTCAAACAAGCCCATTATATCCCCAGGAAAGAGGCGGGGCAGGCCCAGGTGGGAAAGGGCCCATGTTTAGACATCCACAATTCATCAAGCCAAAGGGAAAGCAAAGAAAATATTTAAACGACCGCTAAACCAGGGCAGCTGGGCCAGGAGACAAACAGCTGAGGTGAGCTGAGGGATCTGAGGGGCTTTCTACACCCCAAGAGCTGCTGGAAGATTAACTTTCCTTTTCTGTCTTCCCTCCTTCAGAGTCCTGCCTCACTAACTGGCTCTGAGAGACCTTCTAGAAGCAGTTGTGCTGATCATATTAGGTTTGTACAAACCTCAGAGCTTGTGCGCACTGCAGAAAGGCCAATGATCTGAAGGTGAAAAACAGGCCATTTTTACAGCACAGCCAACTTCCATGGCTTCTATTTTATCTTCCAGAATGAACGTTCTTTTTTTTTAATTAGATACTGGGGTCTCACTATGTTGGCCAGACTGGTTTTGATCTCCCAGACTCAAGAATCCTCCCACCTCAGCCTCCCAAAGTCCTGGAGTGACAGGTGTGAGTCACTGTGCCCAGACACATTCATATTTTAGTTTCTAAAGATCAGTGAACTTTTCAAACATCAAGATCCCTTTTAAGTCAAATAATATCCTCAACAATCACATGATAATAATTGTATTTTAATTTCCTTGGGTGGAGAAAGCACATGGCCACAAAAGGCCACTGTCAATTACGTAATTCTTTTATCATAAATATGTATGATTTCACAACAGTCTTTACAGATATTTGAAAAATTTAGAAGAAGACAGCCGGGTGCGGTGGCTCACGCCTGTAATCCCAGCACTTTGGGAGGCCGAGGCAGGCGGATCACGAGGTCAGGAGATCGAGACCACAGTGAAACCCTGTCTCTACTAAAAATACAAAAAAAAAATAGCCGGGCGCGGTGGTGGGCGCCTGTAGTCCCAGCTACTCTGGAGGCTGAATCAGGAGAATGGCATGAACCCGGGAGGCGGAGCTTGCAGTGAACTGAGATCGTGCCACTGCACTCCAGCCTGGGCAACAGAGCGAGACTCCGTCTCGGGAAAAAAAAAAAAAAGAAAAAGAACACCTGATGTCAGGAGTTCGAGATCAGCCTGGCCAAGATAGTGAAACCCCATCTCTACTTAAAAATACAAAAATTGGCTGGGCGTGGTGGTGCATGCCAGTATTCTCAGCTACTCGGGAGGCTGAGGCAGGAGAATTGCTTGAACCTGGGAGGCGGAGGTTGCCATGACGCGAGATTACGCTGCTGCACTCCAGCCTGGGCGACAGAGCAAGACTCCATCTCAAAAAAAAAAAAAAAAGACATTATTTTTTTGCCACCTTCCACCTTATGCCCCATCAATCATCAATGTCACCCTCTGTCCCCTTGTCCCTCTTTGAGGATTCAGTCTCACGGGTTATCCTAGGGCCGGGGCTCAGAAATCCCAAAATGCATTGTCACAGTAGACAGAGGCTTAAGGGAGGGGAATATTGTCTCACCCACTACCAGTCTCCACTTGCTGGCTCCCACCTCTCTTTCTAAAAGCAGAGACCAGAAGTACAGCAGACACCAGAGCTGGAAGGGTTGGAGGAGTCTGCCCAAATGCACACGGTTTCCCAATGCCCACACAGGAGGCGGCTGCTAAAAGTCCTCGGAGATGAGGTTTGGGTTTTCAATGTTATTTTCTCAGGAACAGAGTAACCAAGTGAAATCTGAGATTCTCCATTTAGAAAACTAGGAATCACTTGTGATATTTGGCGGACAGCAGTTTGGAATCATCTACTGAGAAAACTAAAGCCTTGAGCTGGATGTTACACACTCTGGCAGGGTAAGAAAAGATAAAAAATAAATAAAAATTTAAAAGTTCTGGGCAGGCGCAGTGGCTCACACCTGTAATCCCAGCACTTTGGGAGGCCAACACGGGCAGATCACTTGAGGTTAGGAGTTCAAGACCAGCCTGGCCAACATGGTGAAACCGCATCTCTACTAAAAATACAAAAATTAGCCAGGTGTGGTGGCATGTGCCTGTAATCCCAGCTCTCGAGAGGCTGAGGCACAAGAATCGTTTCAACCCTGGAGACAGAGGTTGCAGTGAGCCAAGATCGCACCACTGCATTCCAGGTTGGGCGACAGAGTGAGACTCCGTCTCAAAAAAAAAAAAAAAAAAAAAAAAAAACCCAAGAAATCTTTTTTACATCCGCTAAATCAAATGTCGGCTATTGAAATAAAGCAGCTGACAATTCAGGCTTTTGTGCAGTCTTAAGCAGGCAATCAATTAATATTTAAAGAATGAATGAGAAAGAAGTAGCCATGGCCACTACCCAGATGACAACATGGGGATGCCCAAGCTTCTCCCCACAGTCTCTGTTCCTCCGTGCGTCGGGGACACCAGGGCCTTGGACAAATTTGGTCTGGAGGTTGAGGCGCGTCAGGGCCACGCCCACGCTCACTTCCCATCTTTCATCCAGGCAGATCCCAAAGCACTTGTCGAGCCACGCTGATGGATGGGCCTGGAATGGCCTTGTTTGCCACCAGGGTGAGGCGCAGCAACTGTTTAACAGCCCTGTGAGTGACCCTGGTCAGCACTTTCAAGGCAGGAAGCACAGAAGAATAGAGTGTCCACTTAAAGCTACCACAAAAGCGGTGGGAGGAGAAACTTCCTCCCCTTGTAAACAGGACAGCAGGCTGGTCACTCTAATTACACATGTACAAATGAGGGAGAAGGGGGAAGGGAGGATGAATGGAAGCAAAATTGCTCTCAAGCAACCCTAGCGTGGCCACTCATTGCCCTCGAAGACAATTGAAACCTGCGACCCCATGCACCTTGAACACAGGACATGGTAAGGTAAAGTCTCCACCCTGGGGCTTATGTGTCAACATCCCAGCCTTTGCTGGTTTCCAGCTTTAGGAACCTTCAAGGATTCCTTCGGTCATCCTCAGAGGCCGCAGCAGAGCCTAAAGCCTCTTCCTAAACCCTGCTCCTGGATGCCTTACTCAACTATACCCTCTGCTCCATGTCACTGTTGAAAGAAGAGGCGAAAAAAAAGGAAGCCAAATTCAAATGGACTCTCACTGCCTCCTTTGACAGAGCTGACGTTTGTTTAAACAGGGCTAGGGTGGGAGGGTCCTGTGCAGAAATGCAGCTTCTGGTGCACACATTCTACTTCTCCCATTCATCTGTTCCTTAGGGCACTCGTGACTCTGGTGCCTTTTCTCAGTCGGTTTAGTGAAATCATGTAAGATACCGGCCTATCACGTGCTGTGGTTTCTGAAGCAAGTCCACATTTTGCAAGAGCGGAAGCATCTAGTTTTTAAAATGCAAAGCGTTTACAAAATTATAAATACAAATTAGTTGTGGGAACTTGAAAGGGGTCCATGCAAGTGAAGGATCCCAAAGCGTGTTTCATTAGCTTCCTGGTAAATCCGCAGCTGAGCATAAGGATGTGCATGAACGCCCCTGCTCCTTGAGTTTTGGCTTTCTGACAAAGGGCCAAGCAAACTGACCCAAATACAAAGTGTGTTCTAGGGAACCACTCACACTGTAAATGAGTCAGGAGGAACCGCCCTCTGAGTATCTTTCTTCTTTATTTTGCTTCCTCCCTTCCACCTAAATGCTGCAGATATTTATTGAGTCTGAGCTGGGGACTGCAGGAAGCTATCAGGGGTCTGTGTTGCCTGGTTTGCAAATGAGTGCAGCCCTGTTAATGAGCTCCTGGCTGGAGCAGGCAGCCTACTCCTGAGTCACTCCCCCCGGCAGACACTGGACCAGCCTGCATCCCATGCCCACTGAATGCACTGTACCAAATTACAAAAGAAAAGTAACAGCAGCAGTCGTCTGCCCTTTCCTTTATATGGGAGCTAAAACTCCTGACTCAGGGGCCCTGGAACTTCTCGACCCTTAGCCACACCACAGCATACTGGGGTAATTCAGGGAAAAGAGCATGGGCTTAGGCCAAAAGACTTACGTGGTCAGCGTTGGTACTAACTGTGTGATGTGAGCAAGTCAGGAGGTCGTTCTGGGCCTGGATTCCTTCACCTGTGAAATGGAGCTGCAGAACTGAGCATCTCTGAGATCTGCTGTAGCCTGTGAATTCACGAGATTCCCATCTTGGGACTGGCCCTATTTATCTGAGCCATCACATTCCTTATACAGTTGTCAAGGCCTGTGCCTCACCAGAGCCATCCTCCCGGGCTCCCACTGCCCGATCACCCTTCTTGCCCCAAACAAGACCCCTAGCTGATCAAGTTGCAGACAACTTTGTAACAAAATGGAAAAAACAGGTGTTAGTGCACCAATTTTTGAAAGGGCATATTGAGACGTGCCAGAGAGGCAAGGATTAAAGAATAGGAAAGGAAGAAAAAAATCAAGAACACAACTTTTTTGAGGAACTTGTCTTAGTAGTGCCATGATGGTAATGTACAAAGAAATAGGAACCCAAACGATTCAACACACAAAGAGGTCAGTGCCATGGCTGAGAGGAGATATCCCCAGACCTGCTCGAGGGGGGCTTACATCTACCCAGCCAGAGGGGCAGGCTCCTGAGAGGCCAGGCCAGCAAGGAAAGATGTCCAGGGCCCATACCCAGCTCCTCTCTTCTCTCAAAAATACACCACACTCAGGTTGTTCCCAAAGCTCTGGGACAAGTCTCCAATTGCCCCCAGATTCATACCTGTACTTAACCTCTGCCTCTTAAATCACAAAGGGAAGAAGGTAAGTTCCTGTTCATTTTTGCTCTAAGACTCTGAAGTTCATCTCCCTCAGCCCTAGTCCCTTTGTATCTCTTGGTCTCCTTTCCCCTCTTCCCCTCTATACCTGAATGACTCCTTCTGCTTTATGACCCCAGCAGGATTGCGACCTTCGTGACCTTCGTTTCCCACGGCCAGGGACATGTAAAACTATCCCTGTCCCCCCTCTCCTCTTCCATATTCTTCAATGCTTTTGGCTCTGTTCTCAGGCTCACTCCAGCTCTCCCTCTCTTCACCCCACCCACCCGTCTTAATGCAATTCCTTGCAGAGGATGCTTCTCGAGGTGTTTAATAAACAGCATAGGTCATGACCTTGTCCTGAGGCCCCCTGTGACTGAGGTTTGTACAAATCTGATTTCATGGGCTGGTATTAAGTTGAGCCATACAAAATTGCCCTTATTCAACCATGTTGACGTCCAAAGAGAATGACAGTTTCGTAAGCCTCAATCTAATGAAAGAGCCTGGTATTCAAATATTAAAAACATATTATCTGACTTCCCACCTGCTCTCTTCTTAAATAGTACGTATAAATTCAGAGGTGGGGGTGGGGGAAGAGAGCAGTGTGTTTTGTTTTCTGTAAAATGCAGTGTTTTTCAATTGGGGGCAATTTTGCCCCACCAGGGGATGTTTGGCAATGTCTGGAAATATTTTTGGTTGTAGTGGTGGAATGGGAGTGCTACCAGCATACAGCGGACAGAGGCCAGGAATGCTGCTAAACATCCAGCAACACACAGGACAGCCCCCACCGCCACCACCATGAATTCTGTATCCCAAATGTCAATAGCACCGCTGAGGTTGAGAAATCCTGGTGTCCAGCGCTACTGGGGACACAGAGCATTAGCTGTACATTGAGTATAGCTACATTGAAATCAGAGCTCCAGAACACATCAAGGAGGGCAGTGTGTTAGCCTCTGTCCTGAGGCAGGTCAGCGCACCAGCTTCCCACCCCCCAAGCCCACCTCTGGTCTAGAAACCTCCCACCACACACCCCAGACCAGCCAACTCTCAAAAGGTTCTTCCTCCGGTTCTGCTCAGGAGCCTGATGTGATGGACATTTTCTGAGTATCCCAAACCCCTGCCCAAATCCCTAAGTTAAAAACTGGGCTCCATTCCTGAAGCTCCCTGCAAGGGAAGGAAGGACACTCAACTGGTTCTTGCCGCCCAACAGCATGCCAAGCTCTCCACAGGCTGCGATAGTCAAGCTCTAAAGACCAAAGCCCGCCCCTCCCAACCAGAAGAGAAAGGTCCCTCTGGCCAGCTGTGGTGGGCTCACGTTGCTTCCTGGAAGGGATTGAATGTCACTGCCGGTGACGGAACAGGGAGTTTCAGAGGCTCTGCAGCACAGTATCACTTACCCACCCCAGCTGCTGCCACTGCTCCCCATTAGGCAAAGAGCTCATCCAAAGAGCATGAGCAAACACAGTTCATGTTCGCTGAACACGAGCTATATTTGCCCTTAATATGCAACTGCCTTAGCTCTTTCCAGCTCTTTCTGTTGGCAGAAAGTCTGTATGAGGCTGAGGCACACTCACATTATTTGTGAATTTGAACCCAAAACACAGCCACAAAAATCACCCACTCAAAGCAATGGAAGGAATGTTGGGAATCATCTAAACAAGCCCAAATTGGAATTTCCAAAAATAACAGCATCAGAATATTTTGCTTCAAAAGATTCTTAATGAAAGAGACTCCTTGAACTCCTTGGAAAACCCTCCTTGGCATCACACAATCCTCAGAGGCAAAGACATCTCCCTGCTGTCCCACCCTCTCCTGATCCAGCTGCAACTCAACACTTAGCAATAAAACAAGGAGGCGAAGCGGTGTGTTTCTGAAAATAAAACAGGAGACATATGATCCTGTTCCAGTACTTAGCCTGTTCTCTGCTTTTTGGAACTTAAAACCTGCCTGCCGTCCACCAAGTGATACAGAGTGCTGGCAGATGGAGAAGAGAGAGAAGGCTAAATGTATTTTAATAGGACCATTAGGATTATGTCAAAAGGTGAGAAAAAAGCACTTGCCAGCCAAGAAAATAAGCATTGGTCTTAAAGAAATATAGTGTGTTCCATCTCTCCCCCATTCACTCCCTCTTTGCTTTTTTATGAGAATCTGATTCAATAGGAGAGTCACTAGTCACGTGTAGCAGGCAAATGCATATTTTCTTAAGTCAAGCAATGTGGGCAGAAATATATGAAGGCAGAAAACGAGTAGCACACTGGTACTGGGTAAGCCAAATGGGATCAGTCCAACTCTCAGACTAAAGCAGATTACAGAGTTATGACCTTATTCTTGACAAACAAACCAGTCATCCATATCTTCAACGCTAGTGTTAATAAATAATCTCTTCTCTATGCTTCATAATACTGCCTATTAAGCCTACGAAGTACACATAAAAGTTCAGAGCAGAACAGAGATTTTCATCTGAACTAGAAAATGTTCAATTTCTGGTTACTTTCTCAGACCTAACTCAACACCGTTGAAGGGTAGACAGGACTTCAGTTCGCTCCTGATTTTAGCAGATACCGGTGATTTAGTTCTCTATCCCAGGTAAGAAGCAGTTCCCCTGATCTTTGGCTTCTATTTGGTCTTCCTGGTGATAACAATGAAAATAACCTACATTAGAATGGCTTTTTACCATTCACCAGGCAATTTAACACACATCTTCTCATGAGCTCTTCAAGGTAAGAAGAAAACCTGTTATTTAAGTACGCTTACTATTCCCATTTCACAGATAAGGAAATTTCCCAAGAAATTGATGGGGAGAACCTATCTGTCATTGGCTGGGCTGGCAGAAGTCATCTTAGCAATTCTTGTGAAGAAACAGAGCCCCTTTAAGGGAGGCAGAGCTGCAACTAAGACATAGCCATCTGGCCGGGCGTGGTGGCTCATGCCTATAATCCCAGCATTTTGGGAGGCCGAGGTTAGTGGATCACCTGAGGTCAGGAGTTCCAGACCAGCCTGACCAACATGGTGAAACCCCATCTCTACTAAAAATACAAAGATTATCCGGGCATGGTGGTGGGCACCTGTAATCCAGCTACTCAGGAGGCTGAGACAGGAGAATCACTTGAACCCAAGAGGCGGAGGCTGCAGTGAGCCGAGATCACGCCACTGCTCTCCAGCCTGGGCGATAGAGCAAGAATTGGTCTCGAAAATAATAAATAAAATAAAAATAAAACATAGGCATCTGCCTCTGCCCAACAACATTCTTCAGTTCCATAAATCTTACATTGCCTGTGTAGTAATTTGCTCTAAAATACTTCATTATTAACAATGTGATATTTGTGTGTGTGTGTGTGTGTGTGTGTGTGTGTGAATTATAATCTATGCCCTAGAGATAGTTAGCATTTGATCTTTACCAATCACAAATCCCCCAAAGGTGCTACAAGAGTGCATTAAAAAAAAACCAATGTAGAGGCTGGGCACAGTGGCTCACACCTGTAATCTCAGCACTTTAAGAGGCAGGCAGATCACTTGAGGTCAGGAGTTTGAGACCAGCCTGGCCAACATGATGAAACCCCATCTCTACTAAAAATATAAAAATTAGCCGGGCTTGGTAGCACGTGCCTGTAATCCCAGCTACACAGGAGGCTGAGGCATGAGAATCTCTTGAACCCAGGAGGCAGAGGTTGCAGTGAGCCAAGATCACGCCACTGCACTCCTGGGTGACAGAGCAAGACTCCATCTCAAAAAAAAAAAAAAAAAAAAAAAAGAAAATCCACACCATAGGCTTTATTATTAGCATTAAAGATTGCACTTTGTGAAGTGGTTACATGCAGTATATGGTTGAGAGAAAAATTTCTCAGGTACTACCACCCCATATGAATAAGGCATATGAATCCTGTAAGTCTTAATCTTAACATTTTAAAAGCAACATAGTGGGCCTTCAACCCTGCTGAGGGCTATGCCACCCTATTCACAGGGAACATTGTCACCTGATTCCAAGACAGGGCAACAATGTCACTTCAGAATGAACCTATGATGCAATGTACTTGTCCCTATGCCTAAGGACAAAGAGTGCCACTTCACCAACCTACAGGAACCTGCACATCAATGTTTGGTCTAAGACTTGGCTTTTGGCTGGGCGCGGTGGCTCACGCCTGTAATTCCAGCACTTTGGGAGGCTGAGGCAGGTGGATCACGAGGTCAGGATATCGAGACCATCCTGGCTAACACGGTGAAACCCTGTCTCTACTAAACAAAAAAAAAAAATTAGCTGTGCGTGGTGGTGGGCGCCTGTAGTCCCAGCTACTCCGGAGGCTGAGGCAGGAGAATGACATGAACCCAGGAGGCGGAGCTTGCAGTGAGCCGAGATCACACCACTGCACTCCAGCCCCGGCAACAGAGCAAGACTCTGTCTCAAAAAAAAAAAAAAAAAAAAAAAAAAGACTTGGCTTTCAACCTGACCATGAGGCTGTGGCTGTGGAGGATGGGCTGTGTAACCTCCACCTGTCTTTTAATTCCCAGAGGCTGCCAACATTGACCAAATGAATCTGACAATTGCTAAAATGCCATAGTGATCAGTTTACAACCAATATTAGGGGCCTCCTGTGCATTCTCAATGGCCTGGGCTCCGTGCAAGATGCAGAGATGGGTTAAACAGGACACAACACTGTAAGGCCTGGCAACCCAAGAGAGGAGTTAAGACAGTAAACCCAGAAGTTAAGCACAGGAGCTCCACACCCCAACTAGAAGTGCAAAAACAAATGTTAAAAGTATTCAGATGGCCAGGCACGGTGGCTCACACCTGTAATCCCAGCACTTTGGGAGGCGGAGGCAGGTGGATCACCTGAGGTCAGGAGTTCAAGGCCAGCCTGGCCAACATGGTGAAATCCCATCTCTACTAAAAATTCAAAAAATTACCTGGGCATGGTGGTGGGCGCTTGTAATCCCAGCTACTCGGGAGGCTGAGGCAGGAGAATCGCTTGAACCCAGGAGGCGGAGGTTGCAGTGAGCCAAGATCATGCCATTGTACTCCAGCCTCGGCAACAAGAGCAAAGCTCTGTCTCAGGGGGAAAAAAAAGTATCAGACAAGCAAGAGACATGCCTGCCTCTGCTGATATTCCTGTCGCTGTTGCTCACCTGAACACTCTGTGGCAAACTAGAGAAAGAGTGGGCATGGGCTGCAAAGGAGAGGTGGCTTAGGTCTGTAATCTTAGAGCTTTGGGAGGCTGAGGCAGGAGGATTGCTTGAGGCCAGGAGTTCGAGACCAGCTTGGGCAACATAGAGAGAACCACATCTCTACAAAAAATAAGAAATTAGCCAGACATGGTGGGGCACATCTGTGGTCCCAGCTACTTAGGAGGCTGAGGTAGAAGGATCCCTTGAGCCCAGGAGGTCAAGACGCAGTGAGCTATGACCTCACCACTGCACTCCAGCCTGGGTGGCAGTGGGAGACCCTGTCTAAAAAACAACAACAACAACAAAAAAAAACCAGAAATCTCCCAGCAGCAGAAGTTGGTGGTGAAGAAGATAAGAACAAAAGAGAAGAAACTGACATGAAATCTCCTCAAAAAAGGATGGGTTAATGGGCAAGAGTATACTAGAATTGGGAAGGAATTAGGAACAATGGTCATCCACATACCACCTTCAAAATATGTGCCACATCCAATTCTACCTGCCACTTTCATCTTTAAATCAATTCACATTTTATATTTAAATATTCTGACATTAAGTACAAATTTTGAACAGTAACGGTGAAGGGAAAACCAATGTCACTTGCCATAAACACAAGGCAGCCAGAAAAATAAACACAATGGAGAAAATGTTCTAGATTCCAGCAAGCTCCTGAAAGCTGAGAGCCTGGGAATTGCTCCCTTACTTACCAAAAGAACGATGATGAGGAAGAAGAAGAGGAAGACGATAGAAAAGGAGAAGAAGAATTGGTGTCAGAGAAGTGTTCAAGACATTTTAGGACAAAGCTGAGGCTCTCTGATCTAATCAGTGGGCATAAAAGGGAATTGAAAGATACTGCCTTCTTGCTGTGCCATTTAGTATATTATTTAATTTCCTGGTGTGACCTCTTGCAATTACCTCCTACTCCCATGTTAAGGGGTCCCTAGTTTCCCTCCAAGCTGGATGCTATCAAACAGAAGACCCTAAGCTGTCTTCCCAGGACAGGTAACCCACCCCAAGCACTTGGAAAAGAAAGGTACATCCTCTTCCACAATAACCACTGCACAGTTCCATTTTCTTGTAAAATGCAAGGGCCATTTAGAAATAATGACGTGTATTCTTTGAAATAAGTACCAGATCAACTTTTGTTTTTTGTTTTTTTTTTTTTTTGAGACGGAGTCTTGCTCTGTTGCCCAGGCTAGAGTGTCTTCACACGATCGCGGCTCACTGCAAGCTCCGCCTCCCGGGTTCACGCCATTCTCCTGCCTCAGCCTCCCGAGTAGCTGGGACTACAGGCACCCGCCACCACACCCGGCTAATTTTTTGTATTTTTAGTAGAGACGGGGTTTCACCGTGTTAGCCAGGATGGTCTCGATCTCCTGACCTCGTGATCCGCCTGCCTCGGCCTCCCAGAGTGCTGGGATTACGGGCGTGAGCCACCGCACCCAGCCAGTACCAGGTCAACTTTTAACCCCAGAAATCTCCCTTTAAGATGATCTCCAACCCTTTGCAGCTGTAAAATCCTTTAATAATACATCAACTGATTGCGTATCAATTGGATCAGGATAGGAGAAAGCCCTGTTGAAGTCCCATTCTTCAAAATATCTGAAAGCAGGCATTAGGAGTTGACACTGGCAGGCAGTTGAGCAGGACAAAACCATAAGGAAAAGTCAGCAGAAGAGGATGAAAGTTTACCTTGTGGGAATGGCCAGGGGAGGAACCCATAGCAGATCAGATATGAGATTCAAATCACAGCCTCCCGGAGGTAGCCAAGTGGCCCCAACCCTGGAAACTTAGTACTTGGCTTTAAAGCCTTATAATTCCCTGGTGCCAATACCAGATAAGAAAAAGGCTGATTGGCCCCTGGTTGGCCCATGAGTGGGTTAGAAGAGACACACCTAGAACCACAAAGTTAGGTGTGCCTGACGAATTACTAATACATTGAATAGGCATACAGCTGGGCCCCACACCCCATCTTAAATCAACAATGCAAGACCTGCACACAGAGACTCAACCCCTCCCTCCAAAATGCCCTTTCCCCTCCTCCAGAACCCCATCACCCACTCTACAGATCTCAGCTGAAGCCCTGAGTGACTAATACACAGATTGGTTAGGACCACTTGCATTTAAATGCTGTCACTCGGAGTAAGATATTCTGTTATTTACTCACCAAATCTTTTTGGGTTGTTTTTTGTTTTTGGGGTTTTTTGTTGTTGTTGTTGTTGTTTGTTTTTTTTTTTTTTTTGAGACAGAGTCTCATTCTGTTACCTAGGCTGGAGTGCAGTGGCATGATCTCAGCTCACTGCAACCTCCGCCTCCCCGGTTCAAGCAGTTCTCCAGCCTCAGCCTCCCCAGTAGCTGGGACTACAGGCACCTGCCACCACACCCAGCTAATTTTTGTATTTTTAGTAGAGACGGGGTTTCACTACGTTGGCGAGGCTGGTCTTGAACTCCTGACCTCAGGTGATCCACCTGCCTCAGCCTCCCAAAGTGCTGGGATTACAGGCATGAGCCACCATGCCTGGACTCACCAAATCTTTTTGGGAGGTTACTGGGAGCCAGGGGCTGTGCTGCCTGCTGTCTGGTGTTCTCAAAGACTTCCCAAGCCACAGAGAGGTCTCAGTAAGGACACAGGTGTACGGGAAGAAAACCTTTTTACCTCTACCCTCCTAGGTTATTGACTAGTGCCCTATAAACTAAGCTGATAAAAGACAGATTCACGAGAGAAAAACCAACAGGAATTGGTAAACCTGTGCATCTTCCTTACGTATGAGAGCACCCAGTGAGGAGCAACTCACAGGGGTGGTTAGAATTTGGGGTCTACTGGCCAGGCACCGTGGCTCACACCTGTAATCCCAGCACTTTGGGAGGCCGAGGTGGGTGGATCGTTTCAGGTCAGGAGTTCAAGACCAGCCCGGCCAACATGGTGAAACCCCGTCTCTACTAAAAATACAAAAATTAGCCAGGCATGGTGATGGGCACCTGTAGTCCCAGCTACTCAGGAGGCTGAGGCAGGAGAATCACTTGAACCCAGGAGGTGGAGGTTGCGGTGAGTCAAGATTGCGCCATTGCACTCCAGCCTGGGCGACAGAGCAAGACTCTGTCTCAAAAAAAAAAAAAAAAAAAAAAAAACAGAATTTGAGGTCTATGTACCTAACTTACTGGAGGAAGGGTTGGGGAGAGAGGGCACTAATGGAAAAGCAAATGACTTTTGGAAGGAGAAATGGGCTCCTAGGAGAATGGATGAGAGATTTGAGAGTTTGGTGACAGTATCTGTTTGGGTGTGGTGCTGAGTTCTAGACTCTGAGAAGAGATTACTGAGTTGCTCTTGGGAGGAGATTTATGACAATTGAGTTTTTTTGAGAGGCTCCACCTTTTGGAAGATAAAAGATTTTGGGGGGACCGAGCACGGTGGCTCACACCTGTAATCCCAGCACTTCAGGAGGCTGAGGCAGGAGGATCATTTGAGGCCAGAAATTCAAGAGTAGCCTAGGCAACATGGCAAGCCCCCATCTGTTAAAAGAAAAACTAGAAGAAGAATTTATCTTAAATGTTTTAAAAGACTTTTTATTTCTTTTCTTTCTTTTTTTTTTTTAATAGAGACAAGGTCTTGCTATGTTGCCCAGGGTGGTCTCAAACTCCTGGCCTCAAGTGATCTTTCCCCCTCAGCCTCTCAAAGTGCTGGGATTACAGGTGTAAGCCACCATGCCCAGTCTAAAGATTTTTTTTCTTTCAATCCCTCCAGCTCAATTCTTCTGTCAAAGTGGTATATTTGGGGTGGCATGCCCCAGTCCCCTCTCAGGCCAGGCCTGCCCCCTCCAGCTGTCACACAAACACCTCCCAGGTGCTCCACACAGGGGGCCTGCCAGCCACAGCACCCCAGAGAAACTTCAGGCTCACAAAGAGGGTCCCCTGTCTTGACTAGACCGAGGCAGGGGAGGGTGTAGGTGACTTCCCCGGAGCTTCATGCACAGAATGTTGGACTCCTCGTCCCCTGAGACATGGTGTTACCTATGACAGGCCAGAGGGCCACTTGTCCGGGGCCAAACAGAGAATTTCCACTCTCCAGCCTGTCAGGCTGACACCTTTTGCCAGCTTGAGGTTAATAGACTTTCGAAAAGAAAAAAGAAAAGAAAAAAAAAAAAAACCAGAAGAGGCCATATGCATGCCTCCCACCCACCCACCCTAGGAAAAATGGAAGCCTTTTATTCTCCTTATGCCAAAATGTGTTTTGCTGGGGGAAGCTTCTTTTCACCAAAGCCTCCAGGCTCTTTACCAGCCAGGGTCAAACAAAGAAGCTCAGAGAACCATGGAACAAATAAACCAAAACAGCCCACAGAGAACAAGGAAAGGAAAGGAAAGCCTCCGTTTCCAAACGGAAGCCAACTTCCATCTACCCTGTCTCGCTGAGCCTGGCCTGGCACAGCCCCTGATGAAGCCAGCAAGGGCTGCACTCTTCTCTTAGCAGCCTCCCAGAGCCTTGTGAGTGTCAGACTAAAGAATCCATCCGGAGAACGGGTCTTCTCTCCCCAACCCCCTTAAAATTATTAACATCCACTTAAAAGAAAGGGGGTGGGAGTGGGGTGCAGGGTTTGCCCTCTTTTCAAATTGCTTGAGAAGGGAGTACTGCTTATCACAACAGGTGCACTGGCCACTCACAAAAAAACAGGCAGTGCAGCGCTGAAAGGCTAAGAAATTACTTGTTCTCTTTGTAATGGCTGCTACTACATGCCACGCAAACCCTGCTTTGGAGAGAGATATTGTGTTCCTGTTTAAAAAAGAAAGAAAGAAATATAGCAAGTGGAAAAAAGTTTAAGGGTGCCAAGGGCTAAGGGGAGGGGAGAACAAGGCTGAGGATGGGAAAGCCAGAGGGGGAGGGCTTGGTGTTCTGAGGCAATTGAGGAAAAGCAATGGGGCCTGGTGGCTGGACTTAAAAGGTATGTGTGTGTGGCTTTTTTTGTTTTTTGTTTTGTTTTTTGTTTTGTTTTGAGACAGGGTCCGGATCCATCACCCAGGCCGGAGTGCAGTGGCACGATCTCAGCTCACTGCAACCTCCGCCTCCTGGGTTCAAGTGATTCTCCTGCCCCAGCCTCCCTAGTAGCTGGGATTATATGTGCTTACCACCACACCCCGCTAATTTTTGTATATTTAATAGAGACAGGGTTTCGCCATGTTGGCCAGGCTGGTCTCGAAACCCTGACCTCAGGTGATCCGCCACCTCGGCCTCCCAAATTACTGGGATTACAGGCGTGAGTCACCAAGCCCGGCCAAAAAGATCTGTCTTGAACTTTCCAGAAAACTCTGGGGGCACACCCCAGGCCCCTTCGGCAGGATGGGAGGGATAATTACACCCAAGCTTGCAAAACACACACATCAGGGTGACCAGAAAAAAGTCATAAGGAAAGGATACTCCCCGTATATTTTTAAAAATTAGATAAAAATATTGCTCAGAGACTGCGTTGCACACCAGGGAGGATTTCAACCCCTAGGCAGTCACTCCTTAAGTGGGAGTGTGTCTTCAAAACTATATTCCTCAAATGACTGTTCAGCCAGGCAGATGACTTTTATGGTGTTGGCCAAGTGACCTTGAGCTTCTGAGTCTCCAAACCCTCTGACATTCTCATCCTGTGCTCTCAAACCTGCAGAGGGGACCCAGCCAGCTTCATGGGGACAAAGCAGTGAGGGAGTTGCTCTCCCCCAAGCCAAGTGCAGACTGACAGGGAAGATTTGGATTTTCTTCCCCTTGAGAAAATTGTCATAAGAATCTGGAAGAGGGTTATTTGTTTTGTTTTAAAGTAAAAATAAGACAGTGGAAGTCGTGGCCTAAGAACCTGTTCCCTTGCCAGTTCTGTCTCAACTAAACAATCAGAACATAGGGCCACCAGCCACAAAGCAACTTGGACGTTGGAGTTTTGCAATGATTCTCCGATTAAAAGGAACGACCTCGACCCGGCTGTAAGACATGGAGGGGCAGCCGTGATAGATTATAAAGGTCGAAGAAAAAGTAGCAGTAGTGTGGCGAGCATGAATCCATTTTTGTTTACTACTGTATATTGATCTTTTTTCTTTTAGTCTTGCAGAGAAATCTGAGAACCAAAACCCTCTAAGCATATAGCTTCGGATGCTGAGGACTAAAATGACCCCACCACACCTCCCACAAACCCCCAGCTCTCATGAACTTGACTTCACTGTTTCGTCATCTTCATTAGCATGATTTTCCCATTCCTGCAGACTCTAGTGGTAACTGTCGTGATTGTCCATGACAGGAACTTCCAGAAGGCTCATTAACTCTTCCATGGAAAACAGAAAACAGATGGTGTGAGCCCTAAAATGTTTGAGCCCCTCACCTCAGAATCCTCACCTCACTGTTTCCACCAATGCTGGACAATTGCATCATGATCCTTACCCAATCCTAGTCAAGCCTCCACACTGCAAAGACATGCCTTAAACGAAATTTCCGCTTCTCAATCCATTTGCACCTTGCCACCCACTCCGGAGACACTGTCAGAGCTGTGACTAAGTGGCATCTCCCTGACCACAGTAAACACAGGTTTGTGTTGGTGACATTGGGAGATCCAGCATTCCACTGAAGGGTCCCTGTGAAGAGTCCTTTTGTTTAATTTTATTTTTTCTAAACTCCCCTCTTTTGCCTAAAAGCAGAGCCTCCCAAAAGAATTCATCTGTCAGCCAGGCACAGTGGCTCACACCTGTAATCCAAGCAGTTTGGGAGGCTGAGGCAGGTGGATCACCTGAGATCAGGAGTCTGAGACCAGCCTGGTCAACATGGTGAAACCTCATCTCTACTAAAAATACAAACAATTAGTCAGGCATGGTGGCGGGCGCCTGTAATCCCAGCACTTGAGGAAGCTGAGGCAAGTGGATCATCTGAGGTCAGGAGTTCCAGACCAGTCTGGCCAATGTGGTGAAACCCTGTCTCTACTAAAAATACAAAAAAAAAAAAAAAAAAAATTAGCCAGGCGTGGTGGCGCACACCTGTAATCCCAGCTACTCGGGAGCCTGAGGCAGGAGAATTGCTTGAACCCAGGAGGCAGAGGTTGCAGTGAGCTAAGATCACACCACTGCACTCCAGCCTGGGTGACAGGGCAAGACTCTATCTCAAAAAAATAAATAAATAAAAAATAAGAGGAGACTTTGACATTCCAAAGGGGTGTATACCCAGGTCTTCATAAATTCTCATATTCAATTTCTCCCATGAAACTTCCAGTCTTTCTAAGAACGATATTCGTTAAATCTCCTAACTGCATTGGCAGCACCAGTGGTTATATTTTTTTTCTAGGGCCTTTTTTTTTGCCTTTTCTTTTTCTTTTTAAATTAATTATTCGACTTTTATAATTTTTCTTTTATTATTTTTAAATATTAACTTGATAACTGTACACATTTATGGAGTACAATGTGATATTAACATAATTGTATGTATTTATGGAGTACAATGTGATATTTCAAAAAATGTATACAATGGGTAATGATTGAATGAGAGTAATTAGGATATCCATTACCTCAAACATTTATCACCTCTTTGTGTTGGGAACATTAAAAAATCTGCTCTTCATGGTAGCTCACGCCTGTAATCCCAGCACTTTGGGAGGCCAAGGCAGGAGGACAGCTTGAGGCCAGGAGTTTGAGACTAGCCTGGATAACATAGCGAGACTCTGCCTCTTCTTCTTAGCCAAGATGGGGTCTCACACCTGTAGTCCTAGCTACTTTGGAGGCTGAGATGGGAGGAACTCTTGAGCCTAGGAGTTCAGGGTTGCAGTGAGCTGTGGTTGTGCCACTATACTCCATCTTGGGCAACAGACAGACATCTTGTCTCAAAAAAAAAAATTAATTTTTTAAAAATCTGTTCTTCTAAGTATTTGAAAATATAAAATACATTATTGCTAATTACAGTCACTCTACAGTGCTGTAGAACACTAGAACTTATTTTTCCTGTCTAGCTGTAATTTTATATCCATGAACCAATCTCTGGCTACTCCCTCTTTCCTCTTACCCTTCCCCGCCTCTAGTAACCATTATTCTATTCTATTTCCATGTGATCAACTTTTTTAGCTCCCACATATGAGTGAGAATATGTGTGGTCTTTATCTTTCTGTGCCTGGCTTATTTCACTTAATATAATGCCCTCCAAGCTCATTCATGTTGCTGCAAATGACAGAACTTTGTTCTTTTTATGGCTAAATTGTATCCCATTGTATATTATAGCACATATTCTGTATCCATTCATCTGTTGGTGGACACTTAGGTTGATTCCATATCTTGGCTATTGACAATAGTGCAGCAGTAAGCATGGGAGTACAGATGACTCTCTGACACGCTGATTTCCTCTCCTTTGGATATACCCCCAGGAGTGTAATTGCTGGTCATATGGTGGTTCTGTTTTGGGATTTTTGAGGAATCTCCATATTCTTTTCAATAATGGCTGTACTAATTTACATTCCCACCAACAGTGGGAACAAAGAGTTCCTTTTTCTATGCGTCCTTGTCAGCATTTGTTATTTTTTGTCTTTTTTATATTAGCCATTCTAACGGCAGTGAGATGATATCTCATTGTGGTTTTGATTTGCATTTCCCTAATGATAAGTAATGTTGAGCATTTTTTCATATACCTGTTGGCTGTTTGTATGTCTTCTTTTGAGAGATGTCTATTCAGCTCATTTGCCCATTTTTTTAAATCAGATTTTTTTTTTCTGCTGAGTTGTTTGAGTTCTTTGTAAAAACTGGATATTAATCCCTTTTCAGATGAATACTTTGCAAATATTTTCTCCCATTCTACAGACTGTCTCTTCTTCACTGTGTTGATTGTTTCCTTTGCTGTGCAGAAGCTTTTCATTTGATATAATCCATTAGTCTATTTTTGCTTTTGTTGTCTGTGCCTTTTTTTTTTTTTTTTTTTTTTTTGACGGAGTCTTGCTTTGTCACCAGGCTGGAGTGCGGTGGCGCGATCTTGGCTCACAGCAACCTTCGCCTCCCGGGTTCAAGTGATTCTCTTGTCTCAGCTTCCCGAGTAGCTGGGACTACCGGCACGCACAACCATGCCTAGCTAATTTTTGTATTTTTAGTAGAGATGAGGTTTCACCATGTTGGACAGGATGGTCTCGATCTCTTGACCCCATGATCCGCTCACCTCGGCCTCCCAAAGTGCTGGGATTACAGGCGTGAGACATCGTGCCCGGCCTTGTTTTGTTTTTAGCTCCAAGAATTCACCTGGATTGTTGTCTGTGCTTTGGAGGTCTTCTTTGCCCAGACCAATGTCTTAAAATATTTCACCTATGTTTTCTTCTACTAATTTCATAGATTGGGGTCTTACATTAGACTTTATCTTTTAGGACTGTTTTATTTATAGAAAAATTGAGGACACAGCAAAGACAATTTCATATCCCCCATGCTCACCACACACCCAGTTTCCCCTACTATTAACAACTTGCATTAGTATGGTACATTCATTACAACTAATGAACCAATACTGATACATTATCATTAACTAAAGTCCGTACTTTATTCAGATTTCCTTAGTTTTAACCAAGTGTCCTTTATGTCCTTTTTCTGTTCCAGAATCCCTCATAGGAAATCATGTTTAATACACACACACACACACACACACACACACAGATATATATATATATATATATATATATATATATATATATATATTTTTTTTTTTTTTTTTTTTGAGGCAGGGA
This sequence comes from Pongo abelii, assembly GCF_028885655.2. Taxonomy (NCBI): domain Eukaryota; kingdom Metazoa; phylum Chordata; class Mammalia; order Primates; family Hominidae; genus Pongo; species Pongo abelii. The sequence goes on from NC_071990.2 coordinate 14,863,090, forward strand.
GGCAAGGTCTCAGTCTGTCACCCAGGCAGGACTGCGTTAGTCCAGTCACAGCTCACTGCAGCCTCGACCTCCCAGGCTCAAGCAATCCTCCCACCTCAGCCTCCTGAGTAGTTGGGACCACAGGCACAAGCCACCACACCCGGCTCATTTCTGTATTTTTAGTAGAGACAGGGTTTTGCCATGTTGCCCAGGCTGTCTCAAACTCCTGGACGCCAGCAGTCTTCCTGCCTCAGCCTCCCAAAGTGCTTGGGATTACAGGCGTGAACTACCATGACTAGCAACCACATTACATTTAATTGCTGTGTCTCCTTAGGCTCTTCTTGGCTGTGAAATATATCAGACCTTCCTTGTTTCTGATGACATTGGGATTTTTGAAGAATACTGGTCAGGTATTATGTAAGATGTGCCCCTGTAGGAATTTTCTGTTTTTCTCATAATTAGACTAGGGTTATGAGTTTGAAGGAGGAAGATCCCAGAGGTAAAGTGCCATTTTTGTCATATCATATTAAGGACACCAATGATCAGCCTGATATCCCACTGCTGATGCTGATTCTGATCACCTGGCTGAAGTTATACTTGACAGATTTTTCCAAAGTTACTCTTTTTTCTGCCTTTCTGTAACTGTCCCCTTTGGAAAGAAGTCACTATGAGCTGGTCACACTTAAGGAGTGGGGAGTTAAGCGCCCCCTCATTGAGGGCAGTGTATGTATATAAATTATTTAGAATTTTTCTGCACAGGAGGTTTGGCCCTTCATCCCCATTTATTAATTTACTTAGTCATTCACTTATGTTCATACGGACTCATGGATATTTACTTTATATGTTGGATTGTAATTCAATATTGCTTTATTTACTTTGCTTCTCAAATCATTGCAACTTTCACCACTGGGAGCTCTTTCATTTGGCCCCTGTGACCCTTTGACATACCCCCCAATATCGTGGGTACCCAGGGAGGTTTTGGTTTTGGGCTTTTTTGGTTCTGTTTTGTTGAGCAATGCCTTATTGCAGGAACTGCAATATGTTCCATCTCATCTTGTATATTTCCTGCCTCAGCCATAGAATCAGTCATTTCTACAAGGAGCTCCAGGGCCATTTTTCACAAAGAATTTGAGTTTCCATCACAAAACAAAAGAGTTACAGTGCAGACAAGGCCAGTAGAGAATAAAGCAGAATTGAGAGGCTGATGAAAGCTGGACGATCCATTTGCTGGGCACCCTCATTAGACTGACTTTTTGCTGCCCACACCCCACCCTTATCCTGGTTGCAAATGTGATTCAAGTCCATGCCTCAATTTTTTTTTTTTTGAGATGGAGTTTTGCTCTTTTTGCCCAGACCGGAGTACAATGGCACGATCTCGGCTCACCGCAACCTCACTTCCCAGGCTCAAGCAATTCTCCTGCCTCAGCCTCCCAAGTAGCTGGGACTACAGGCACATGCCACCATGCCCAGCTAATTTTTGTATGTTTAGTAGAAATGGGGTTTCGCCATGTTGGCCAGTATGGTCTCGATCTCTTGATCTTGTGATCCACCCGCCTTGGCCTCCCAAAGTACTAGGATTACAGTTGTGAGCCACCATGCCCGGCCATATTAATTCTTTTGACTTATCATTATATAGCCCATTTCCTCTGGACCCTATTAGGGGCAATTGAATTCTTGCTAAAGAATGAATGACTGATATCCTAGAGTTGGCTTCCTAATTACATGTGTATTTTAATAAAGACTTGTGAATTTTTAAAGAAGCCCTAAGGGGAGCATTTCAGACAGTAAGGCAGTATAGTAGGAGACATTTTTGAGAAGACAGGCTTTTTCCTATTGTGACAGTAAAATACAATTATTTCAGCAATAATTATTATAATAATTACAAGTAAGAAATATAAGGCTGGGTACAGTGGCTCACACCTGTAATCTCAGCACTTTGGGAGGCTAAGGTGGGTGGATTGCTTGAGTTCAGGAGTTCAAGACTGGCCTGGGCAACATGGCAAAACCCTGTCTGTCTCTACATGGGCGTCCCACACAAAAAAAGAAAAATTTGTAGCACTTGCCTATAATCCCAGCTACTCCAGAGGCTGAAGCAGGAGAATCGCTTGAACCTGGGAGGCGGAGGTTGCAGTGAGCTGAGATCGCGCCATTGCACTTCAGCCTGGGAGAAAGAGCGAGACTCCGTCTCAAAAAAAAAAAAAGTTTTCTGAGCCCTTTGAAGAAATTTCTCTCTACTTCCCTTGTACTTATATATATTGTCTCTGTACATCTATTATAGCTGCCTCATGGACGATGAGCTTCTTATAAAAGATAGTATGTCTTTTTCATCTTCTACATCTCCAGCACTAGCACATATATACAGAACATGCTCTAATATAGTGAGAGCTCTAAAATTGTCTGTTAAAATGGATAAACAACATACATTGGGTGCCCACTGAGAGCCTAACCATATCTTAGAGAAGATACACTTCCACTTTTCAAGGAGACAGTGGCCTAATCAAAGAGCAACAGGGAAAAGAACAACCACAAACCATGTTGATAGGCAGCGAGATAAGGCTGTCCCGTTGCTGAAACGTAGTAACTAGACACAGAAGGGCCGGGGTTTAGTCCTAGCTACAATGCAAACTCTGCTCACTTGGGCAAGTAGTTTTATTCTTCTGAGACTCAGTAAAAGGGGGACAGACGGTGTACAGGTTTCTCACAGTTTTACTACCTATGATGAGTCTATGAGCAGATCGGCAATTGCCAAGAATGCTTTCTGAAGAGCGTGGTAGGGTTCAGGACAGGCTACCCCGAAATATGGCACCTTGACATTTGAGACAATAGCAGAAGGAGGAAGGTCCCTCTCACCTTATCCCCACTGCCCTTCTCCCCTGAAGCAGGTCATGAGACCCTCATTCAAGAGGTACCCCTGCTGTCTCCTGAAGAAAGGAACATCCTTGTCTCTGAAAACACAAGGACATGGAGAAGAATCTAACTAACAGGCCTGGCTAAGTTCTCCCCAGTTTATTACCCCTTTGTCCAATCATATTTCTGCAAGACCATCTACTTCATCTAATCTATGCATAACAATATGCAAGATTACCTGTTTCTTGGAGTCTTCATTTCTGAGGTTACTGTATCACGTAAAACTTTTTTATTTATTTTTTAAATAGAGACGGGGTCTCACCATGTTGCCCAGGCTGGTCTTCAGCTCCTGGGCTCAAGTGATCCTTCCACCTCGGCCTCCCAAAGTGCTGGGATTTCAGGCATAAGCCACTTCACCCAGGCATGTAATACTGACATCAGATAAATTTGTATGCTTTTCTCCTATTCATCTGTCTTTTATTATATTATAAGGGCCTCAGTCATGAACCTAGCAATGGGTGAGAAAAAGAAATCTTTCCTCCGCTATGAGTGCATCCTACAAGAGAGATGTGGCAAACTCTAACTCCTGAAATGAAGGTGCCTTGGAAGCAGCTAATTATTATACAAAATGAAATCAATAAAATATGAACACATACTCGAAGTCACACAGTATTATAATGACAGATCAAGTGGAGAGGGGAAAGTCTAGATTGCAGCCCAGAAGGCACGCTGGGAAGGAAGCAATGATTAGGGTTTACCCATCCATGAACCTGGCTACAGTCACACCATCATTAGAATGACACACTCAAGCCCAGAGCGCAAGTGCCAAGCCTGCCCTTCGCTTAGCCTGAAGTTTCCCTGAGAGCCTCCCAGCTACTTTCACTCTGATTCCCTGAAAACTGAACAACATTCTAATGACTAGTTTTGCTTTCCAGTTTCTGGTGTAATGAGACAGAGGAAATTTTTCTTCCTTAGCAGCTGGAATAAGACTTCCTCTTAGGGACAGTCCTATATTTACCAGGAAGAAATCCACTGATTAGCCAGATGGGTTGAGGAATGAGATTCCAAGCAATAAACAATAATGCCGATCTGCTTTCTCGGGAATTCCCAACACCTTAGGGTCTTTTATTTTGTGAGCATTTCAGTGGGTTTGAGTAGGTAAACTTGACTACGAATCTGGTCACAATTAAATTGCTCTGCATAATGAAAATGTAAAGAATTTTAAAATTACAAGAAAGGGTCAGGTGCGGTGGCTCACGCCTGTAATCCCAGCACTTTGGAAGGCCAAGGCAGGTGGATCACCTGAGGTCTGGAGCTCAAGATCAGCCTGGCCAACATGATGAAACTCTGTCTCTCCTAAAAATACAAAAATTAGCCAGCGTGGTGGCAGGTGCCTGTAATCCCAGCTACTCGGGAGGCTGAGTCAGGAGAATCACTTGAACCCGAGAGGAGGAGATTGCAGTGAGCCGAGATCGTGCCATTGCATTCCAGCCTGGGGGACAAGACCAAAACTCTGTCTCAAAAAAAAAAAAAAAACGAAAAAACTTACAGGAAAGTCAGGAAGCGGGTGCAGGGCAAAGGGAAGGAAAAGAACAGGCAAAGAGATTCGGCACTGGGTGGAATAGAAGGGGCTTTGAAGAGAACAGAAATATCGAATGCATTTTAGGTTGTTTGCTGTTGAGATTTGATTTCAGTCCTCTTCTCTATCTCCCCTACACAGCACATTCACTAAAGCATCTGCTGCTCTTTTAAAGAACCCATGGAGAGGTTGGGCGTGTTGGCACACGCCAGCACTTTGGGAGGCCGAAGTGAGTGGATCACCTGACGTCAGGAGTTCAAGACCAGCCTGGCCAACATGGTGAAACCGCATCTCTACTAAAAATACAAAAATCAGCTGGATGTGGTGGCATGAGCCTGTAATCCCAGCTACTCTGGAGGCTGAGGCAGGAGAATCTCTTGAACCCAGGAGGCAGAGGCTGCAGTGAGCCGAGATCGCACCACTGCACTCCAGCCTGGGCGACAGAGCAAGACTCTGTCTCAAAAAAAGAGAAAAAACAAAACAAGAACCTAAGGAGGTTCTAAGTTCTACATTCACATATGGAGCCATAGAATCAGAGCAGAGGGGACAGTTGACATCCATGTTTTATCAGGAGGAGAGAAGCCAAGGCAAAGATCTCCTGGGCAGTCATGATACATATAGACCCATCATAAAGTAAGACCTCAGCTTTCTGGGGCATTAATCACCCTGTTGGGAGTTAGGCAAGATTGCATCAGTCCTCAGAGGATGATCACCCCTGGGAAAGTCATAAAAGAAACTGAACTCACCTGGCTGGGGAGCAGGCAGAGAAACTCAAGGGCTTTATCAACAGCAGTGCAGTGTCATTCTTCATCAACTAGAAGACTCCAGCCTTCTGCAGCTCTGTCAACCCACCCCAGACCTCCTCAGTCACAACCTTTGGAAACTGGATTACAAGACTGACAGACGATTGCAAATGTTCAAAATTTTTGTATTCCCCCAACACTATGGTTCTCATAAAACTTCTCCATCTTACTCAAAACAAGCCACCCCCTGCAGCTTTCCAACTGGTATTAAATTGGCTGAATAATCCCCCTACTGTCAAAAATAACACAAAAGGAGGGTGATCAGACAAGAAAAATGGACAATTGGCCCCCAGAAATCACCTGGGCATCCGAGAGCCTGCTTTCTTGTTTTGCAGCTACACAGGAACATGAGGCCGGGCACAGTGGCTCAGGCCTGCAATCCTGGCACTTTGGGAGGCGAAGGCAGGTGGATCACTTGAGGTCAGGAGTTCAACACCAGCCTGGCCAACATGGCGAAAGCCCATCTCTACTAAAAACACAAAAATGAGCCAGGCATAGTAATCCCAGCTACTTGGGAGGCTGAGGCATGAGAATCGCTTGAACCCGGGAGGCAGATGTTGCAGTGAGCCGAGATCGCAGCACTGCACTTCAGCCTGGGAGACAGAGCAAGAATCCATCAGAAAGAAAGAAGGAAAGAAAGGAAGGAAGGAAGAAAGAAAGAGAGAGAGAGAGAAAGAGAAAGAGAGAGGGAGGGAGGGAGGGAGAAAGGAAGGTAGGAAGGAAGGAGGGAAGGAAGGGAGAGAGGGGAAAAAAAGAGAGAGAAAGAAAGAGAAAGAAAGAAAGAAAGAAAGAAAGAAAGAAAAAGAAAAGAAAGAAAGAAAGAGATCAGAGATGGAAGCCCCCATCTGCTGCACATGCTCACATCCTGTCCCATCTAAATTACTAACTACTTTAAGGGATTAAGTAAAATGGCACATAGGAGGGAGGAAAGGCTAAGAGAAGACGAGGCATCTGGCTTTCTGTGTCTCCTTGGTGAGGGAAGACCACACCAATGCCAGCCAGCAGCAACAGCAGCTGTGAAGAGAGAAGCCGCCTTCAAGGAAATGCAACAGGAGAGAGAGAAGGGAAACATAAATCAAAAAAATCCCCAGTAAGGATCAGATACCACTTTCCTGAGCATGCACACATCCTCTGCCCAAATGCCTGTGAACTAGTCTGAAATACAAGTCATAATAATGTAAACCAGGTGTTTTAACTTCCGACCATAATGGCTGGCAAGACCATCAATGTACAATAATAACAACAACAACAACATCTGAAGTGCATCTGTGTTTAAACACATAACAAGCATATTTTTCTTTCTTCTCCAAGTAGGTGTCTGTTCTGCATTTATATTGGGATAGCGTCAAGGAGACTATGGACTAAGATCCTTTCTAGAAACAGTTCTTTGAGAGTGACACTGGTGTTTTGGTTTTTTGTTTTAAAGAAAACACTGATGACAGGAGATGTTGTTTCAGAGAGGGAACTGGAAGTCTTCAGTGGTAAGAGATGCGAACGCTCAGGTCACCCCAGCAAACATAAAAACTAGAAACTTGGGTCCAGGTGTGGTGGTTCATGCCTGTAATCCCAGCACTTTGGGAGGCCGAGGCAGGCAGATCACCTGAGGCCAGTAGTTCGAGACCAGTCTGGCCAACATGACACAACCCTGTGTCTACTAAAAATACAAAAATTAGCCAGGCATGGTGGCGCGTGCCAGTAGTCCCAGCTACTCGGGAGGCTGAGGCAGGAGAATCACTTGAACCTGGGAGGCGGAGGTTGTAATGAGCCGAGATCGCACCACTACACTCCAGCCTGGGTGATAAGAGTGAGACTCCATCTCAAAAAAACTCATGTTTTCCCACAGCCCAAGGAGAGGGAGGCTTAGGGAGGTATTTCTTGATAGGGGTGTTACTGGCATTTGGACCAGACCAATATTTTGTCAGATGAGACTGAACTAGTCTGAAATACAAGCATTGTTAGCAATTCCGGCCTCAGCCTAGGAAATGCCCATCATGCACTCGGACATTGTGACATCCAAAACAAAACAAAAACACACAAAAAACCAGAACCATCTTCCACACATTTCCAAATGCCCTCTTGGGGAGTACCACCCCTGAAAGAGAACTGGAACCAGATGTCCCAAGGGCAACTTTCAAGGTTGAGAATAGCTGTGCTCTGGAGGAGAAAAAAAGAGAGAGAAGGAGCCAGGCACGGTGGCTCATGCCTGTAATCCCAGCACTTTGGGAGGCCCAGGTGGATGGATCATGAGGTCAGGAGATCGAGACCATCCTGGCCAACATGGTGAAACCCCGTCTCTACTAAAAATACAAAAAATTAGCCGGGCATGGGGGCACACGCCTGTAGTCCCAGCTACTTGAGAGGCTGAGGTAGGGGAATCCCTTGAACCTGGGAGGCGGAGGTTGCAGTGAGCCAAGATCGTGCCACTGCACTCTAGCCTGGTGACAGAGTGAGACTCCATCTCAAAAAAAAAAAGAGAAGGAAGAGCTTTACAGACATCAAAAATAACCTAGGCACAAAACTTTTGGGGGTCAGTTGTAAAAACACTATAGCAAATTGCCCAAGAATGGCTGTAGACTTTTTAGAGTTAAGAGGAAGTGTGTATGTGTGTTTACGTGTGTTAATAAGTAAAATAACCATCTTCTCAAATAGCTTAAGTACAACTGCACTCAGACATAAGAGGGTAGATGAAATGACTGCTTGGGCTCTGAATTCTACCTGGAGAATTGGTAGTGAAGGATCTAAAGGAATAGAATTAATGTCCCATAGTCCATTAAAGCAATATCATTACTGACAGACACAATTACACATTCATTCTTTTTTCCTTTTTTGGAGACAGAGTCTTGCTCTATCGCCCAGGCTGGAGTGCAGTGGTGCGATCTTGGCTCACTGTAACCTCCACCTCCCAGGTTCAAGCAATTCTCATGCCTCCTGAGTAGCTGGGATTATAGGTGTGCGCCACTACACCTGGGTAATTTTTGTGTTTTTTAGTAGAGACAGGGTTTTACCATGTTGGCCAGGCTGGTCTTGAACTCCTGACCTCAGGTGATCTTCCCGCCTCAGCCTCCCAAAGTGGTTGGGATTACAGGCATGAGCCACCATGCCTGGCCCAATTACACATTCATTTTAATGAGGCATGGTCACTTGTTAATAGCAGTTATGGTCATTTTAAAAAATGAACACGGGCCAGGCACGGTGGCTCACGCCTGTAATCTCAACCACTTTGGGAGGCCGAGGTGGGAAGATCACCTGAGGTCAGGAGTTCAAGACCAGCCTGGCCAACATGGTGAAACCCCATCTCTACTAAAATACAAAAATGAGCCTGGCATGATGGCGGGTGCCTGTAATCCCAGCTATTCGGGAGGCTGAGTCAGGAGAATCGCTTGAACCTGGGAGGCAGAGGTTGCAGTGAGCCGAGATCGTGCCATTGCACTCCAACCTGGGCAACTGAGCAAGACTCCATCTCCAAAAAAAAAGAAAAAATTGAACACGAATGCATAGACGATACGTCATTACAGCATGCAGATGGACTACAGTTCTGCAAACAGACATGCAGCAATGCTGGACCTGCCTCTAGGAATCTAGCGTGCAGCCTCCTGCTTTGCCTACAACAGCCCTCACCTCCTATTGATTTCCTTCCACGCAGTCCGAGCCACGGTTCCCTTTGATAAGAATAACCAATAGCCTTCTAAATTTCCTCAGAAACATGGTGGGTTGAATTTTCAGTTGGATTTTCCACAGCTATAAGGAGAAAATTAATGTAGGAACCAACCCGGTCTTATTCTGCCTACTCACCCACTCCATCCCGACCTGACACTTTAATCAACTCGGCGTGTTTAAAAATAAATTTGATTGTATCAGGGAAGAGAAGTTGCTCAGAGCTCTGTGGCCACCCACAGCAGAATCTTCAAGGCATGCCTCATTTTTCATGAGTTTGGTTGTTTCGTGTGTTTTTTCTCCATTTTATTCCAGTCCCCAAAACAAAGATTTGGAGGAGGGGAAGTACCTTGGCAATGGCCAAGGGGGGTTTCTTTCTAGCTCCTTCACCACCTGCCAGTTTGTACATTTGGACCAGTGTTTACCTTTCTCAAGGTTTTTATAATGCAGTACAATAGACATAATAAAACCTTGCTTGCTTGCTTTGTGAGGTTATGATAAAGAGGTTGAAAGAGCTCATGTAAGGACTGGGCACGGTGGCTCATGCCTGTAATCCCAGCAGTTAGGGAGGCAGAGGCGGGAGGATCACTTGAGCCTAGGAGTTCAAGACCAGCCTCAGCAACATAGTGAAACCCTGTCTCTATAAAAACTAAAAAAATTAGGCAGGCGTGGTGGCACACACCTGTAGTCCCAGCTACTCGGTGGGGCTGAGGTGGGAGGATTGCTTGAGTCCAGGAGATCAAGGCTGCAGTGAGCCATGAGGCTGCCACTACACTCCAGCCTGGGCAACAGATGAGACCCTGTCTCAAAAAAGAATTTTTTTTTCTTTTGAGACAGAGTCTCACTCTGTCACTCAGGCTGGAGGGCAGTGGTGCGATCTCGGCTCACCACAACCTCCGCTTCCGGTGTTCAAGCAGTTCTCCTGCCTCAGCCTCCTGAGTAGCCGGGATCACAGGTGCCCAACACCATGCCCAGCTAATTTTTGTATTTTTAGTAGAGATGGGGTTTCACTGTGTTGGTCAGGCCGGTCTTGATCTCTTGACCTCGTGATCCACCCGCCTCGGCCTCCCAAAGTGCTGGGATTACAGGCATGAGCCACCGTGCCCAGCCAAAAGAGAAATCTTAAAAAGAGCTCATGTAGAAGAAAGATGGTGCTGCTTACTGTTAATCTGGGGCATAGCGGTGAGGTGGCAGGGAAACTGAGCCCCACAATTCCGCCAGGGCCCTCACCAGTAGGTGAAATCGGGTACTGGATTTGGGGGAGTTTGAGCTCTTAGGGGCAATATACAAATTCTGATCTAAACCCTCCCATGTTTATCAAGCACCCATTACATATATTCAGCCAGAACCAGAGCAATGATTGGGTGCAAACCTCATGCTCACTTCTAAAAATTTCCAATTTGAGGCACTCTGCCTGGTGCAGTTTGGGTTGCTTAGTCTGACCATTCAGGGAACCCCCAGGACATCATAACACTGTTGCTTCTGGGATACTAGTTGCTCTGATCATTTCTATGAATGCACAGACTGTCTGCACTGAAAAAGAAATGCAGATTTCTCATTTTCAAGATAATAAAACTGAGGCCCAGATTAGCAAAGAATCTCATTTCTCAAATAAGAAAGCTTCCTACTGAAAGTTGCCTCCTTTATAAATCCTCAAATGAGTAGGTGATATTTGAATGCCAAATGATACCACAAGACAGATTAGCATTGATTTAAATGCTGCTATCTGACAGATCTGGCCATCAATCATAACCTGATGTCTCAGGAGAGTCATCCTTTAGAAAAGGGCTGGGGAACAGCATGACCAGAATTTACAGCTGAACCAACTCTGCCTCGGAGCTGTCCTTTGTGGAACTGCTTGGGCAGCATCAGAATCACCTGAAAGGTTTGCTGGGCCCATTCCTGGAGGTCCTAACGGAGTAGGTCTAAGGTGGGGAATGAGTTTGCATTTCTAACCAGTTTGTGCTGGTGCTAATGTTGATGCTAAAGCTGCAGATTGTCATGGAGCCAGTGCCATATTTTGAGAACTCCATGCTAAAGCAAAGAGGGGGCCTACACATTTAATTTACGGACATTTCTGAGCCATTTACGTGGTGCTCTGGGCCGAACTGTGCATCTCTCCCCTACTCCCAAAATTCATATGTTGAAGCCCTAACTCCCAGTATCTCCAAATGTGGCTATATTTGGAGCTAGGGTCTTTAAGAAGATAATCAAGTTAAAATGAGGTCAGCAGGGACGGCCCTAATCTTATCTGACTGGTGTCCTTATGAGAAGAGGAGATTAGCACTCAAACTGGCACACAGAGAAGACCATGTGAAGACATGGGAGAAGATGGCACCTGTGAGCCGAGGAGAGGGGCCACAGAAGAAACCTACCAGGCTGACACTTTAATCTCAGACTTCTACTCTTAAGAACTGTGAAGAAATAAACCTGTTGTTTAAATCACCACCCTGTGGTTCTTTGTTTTGATAGCCCTTGCAAATAAATACACATGGAGAAGCAACATGGTGTGAAGGAAAATAGTATCTGTTTTGCTAGGAACCAAGAGACGTGGGTTCTAGTCTCAGCCCTGCTGTGAGGCAGATGAGATTTCTCCTCTCCACTTCTCAGACTTCCCACCTCCTCCAGTCAAGGATCTCTTCCGTCAAGTGGGGGTAGTGACCCAAGCCCTTTCTGACACAAGAGGTTTTTGTGAAGCTCAAACATGAGAACTTATAAGAAAGTGGTTTTGGCCAGGCCCGGTGGCTCACACCTGTAATCCCAGCACTTTGGGAGGCCAAGGCAGGCGGATCACCTGAGGTCAGGAGTTCGAGACCAGCCTGGCCAATATGGTGAAACCCCATCTCTACTAAAAATACAAAAATTAGCCATGTGTGGTAGTGTGCACCTGTAATCTCAGCTACTAGGGAGGCCGAGGCAGGAGAATTGCTTGAACCCAGGAGGCAGAAGTTGCAGTGAGCCGAGATCGCACCAAGCCACTCCAGCCTGGGTAACAGAACGAGACTTCATCTCAAAAAAAAAATTAAAAAAAAAAAAAAGTGGTTTTTAAATTGTGAATTTATTTGCTTTTGGTTCTGAACAACTAGAAGATCTGGATAAAATACAAAAATAATCTGTTCAGATGCACTGGGAAGCTATGGAATTCTCCAGAAGCACCAGGATCCAGAAAGAATGGAAGCTCCTGGAGAAAGCCAACACTTCATTTGCTGGTTTTCAAGCAGTTTTGAGCTAGAGGCTAAAAATCAGTGCAGAGCTTTTGGCAATCCCTCAGGTCTAGGCAAACAAAAAATGGAGCTGTGGCTGTCAGGGCAACTGAGAGGTGGGGCCAAAATGCCAGAGAGGAGAGAGATGTGGGGAAGGAATCCTTAGACTCCTCACTGGTTTCCCCTCCAGTCATTGGTTAATTCCTAAGTTATGTTTAGAAGTTTAGCAAGAAGCTAAGAGGGCTTACCAAAAGCAGCTGAAAAGCTGAGTAAAGCTTTCAAGTCTCAAGGTGATGGGGAGACAAAAATTGGAGTTTGGGACCGCTATGGTTTGAATGTTTGTCCCTCCAAAACTCATGTGGAAATTTAATCCCCAGTGTGGCAGTATTGAGAGGTGAGGCCTTTAAGAAGTGATTAGGGGCTGGGTGCCATGGCTTAGGCCGGTAATCCCAGCACTTTGGGAGGCCAAGGCGGGTGGATCACTTGAGGTCAGGAGTTCAAGACCAGTCTGGCCAACGTGGTGAAACCCTGTCTCTACCAAAAATACAAAAATTAGCCGGGCATGGTGGCACACGCCTATAACCCCAGCTACTTGGGTGGCTGGGATGGGAGGACTGCTTGAACCCGGAAGGTGGAGGTTGCAGTGAGCCAAGGTTGTACTACTGCCCTCCAGCCTGGGCAACAGAGTGAGACCCTGTCTCCAAATAAAAAATAAAATTAATTAAATTTCTTAAAAAGAGGTGATTGGGTCATGAGGGCTCTGCCCTGAGAAATAAATTAATCCACTCACGGACTAATGGATTAATGGGCGATCATGGGAATGGGACTGGTGGCTTTATAAGAAGAGGAAGAGATACCAGACCTATTGCATTCAGCCCCCTCACCACATGATGCCCAGCATCTCCTCCAGACTCTGCAGAGTCCCCATAGCAAGAAGGCCCTCACCAGATGTAGCCCCTTTACCTTGGACTTCCCAGTGTCCATAACTTTAAAATGAAAATGAATTCCTTTTCTTTATAAATTACTCAGTTTCAGATATTCTGTTATAAACAACAGAAAATGGACTAAGACAGGAATCTTTAATTGAATACAATGTATATTTAGGACACTCTGCTTAGAACTTAAGTTAGAGAAATACCAACAGAGGAAAGAGGTATTTTACCAAAACAAACATTTAAAAATTTAAGAATCTGCAATCTTCTAAAGCAAAGGTTCTTAAACTGGGGTCTTTAGACTCGTCAAGGTGACAATAGATAGAATTCAAGGTAGTCAAAAGTTGGGGAAAATATATTTTTATTTTCACTAGTCTGTAACTGAAATTCAGCATTTTCTTCTATTATGAATGTAGGCGATAAACTACAGTAGTGTGATCAGTAACTGTGATTTTGTCATCAATAAAAATCACCTACGGTTGTTATAGACATCACAAAATATCATTTCTACATACTACTACTTTGAAATTATGGTAAGTATTAGATCTGCCACTAGGTCTTCTTGTTTCAGGCACCAATAGAGAAGCACATATACTACTATATGGCAAATTTGGTCTTTAAAAATGCACTTTCTTTTTTTTTTTTTTTTTTTTTTTGAGACAGAGTCTTGCTCTCGCCCAGGCTGGAATGCAGTGGCACAATCTTGGCTCATTGTAAGCTCCGCCTAATGGGTTCACGCCATTCTCCTGCCTCAGCCTCCTGAGTAGCTGGGACTACAGGCACCTGCTACCATGCCCGGCTAATTTTTTTTGTATTTTTAGTACTGACGGGGTTTCACCATGTTAGCCAGGGTGCTCTCGATCGCCTGACCTCGTGATCCACCCTCCTCGGCCTCCCAAAGTGCTAGGATTACAGGTGTGAGCCACCGCGCCCGGCCAAATGCACTTTCATTTAATGAGTTTCCTCTGTTATTTAAAATGTTTTATCTTATACACTTGAAGACGTTATTCTAAAGAGTCCATGGTATTTTTTTGTTTGTTTGTTTTTGAGACAGAGTGTCACTCTGTCGCCCAGGTTGAAGTGCAGTGGCACGATCTCAGCTCACTGCAACCTCTGCCTCCCAGGTTCAAGTGGTTCTCCTGCCTCAGCCTCCCAAGTGGCTGGGATTGCAGGCATGAGCCACCACACCTGGCTAATTTTTGTATTTTTAGTAGAGACAGGGTTTCATGTTGGCCAGGCTGGTCTTGAACTCCTGACCTCAGGTGACCTGCCCACCTCGGCCTCCCAAATTGCTGGGATTACAGGCGTGACCCATCATGCCTGGCCATCCACAGTATTTAAATATGTTTTTAAAAATGCTTGGTCAGGCGAGGTGGCAGTTATCTTGGGCCATGCCCCGATTTTCATACGTTGCAAATATTGCAGTCTAAGATTCTCTGCCACTGAGGGGAGTCAAGGGAAGGATTTGTGCCCATGCTTGGGGTGAAATCAAGGGAACGGCAGCTGCCTACAGAGTCAGGTTTCAGGACAACAAGGAGGGTAGAGCCGTGGCGACGGGACAGATGGTGACTGAGGTGGCTAGTGATAAGCAGGACAGATTCATGGAATATGTGGGCATTCCCTGGGGATCCCCACTGCGATGTGGGGAAGGGAACCTGGTAGAAGTCTTACTTCCTGCAGTCCAGCACAGTGGGGCTCGTGCTGGGATGATCTGGGTTTAAGAAGGAAGTGTGACCTTGTTACGTAGGTCTGAGATGGTTGCCCCTCAGGGTTGGCTGCTCTGTGGCATTCTGTCACTTGCCTCTCCCCTCTGCTAGTGCCCACCTTTTGCAGTGAAACCGACATTGCAAAATTGTAACTGAGACAGTGAAAGAGATCTGACCTAACCAACTCCATCTTGCTTCTACCCTCCAAGCTAATGAGCAAGGGAAGAACCTTGTTTATTCCTGGGCGTAGGCTGAACTAACTTTGGGAGGAACTTAGTTTATAGTTTAAAACAAAGATGGGCTGGGCATGGCAGCTCACGCCTGTAATTCCAGCACTTTGGGAGGCTGAGGCAGGTGGACTACTTAAGGTCAGGAGTTCGAGACCAGCCTGGCCAATGTGGTGAAACCCCGCCTCTACTAAAAATACAAAAATTAGCTGCACGTGGTGGTGCGTGCCTGTAATCTCAGCTACTCAGGAGGCCGAGGCAGGAGAATCGCTTGAACTTGGGGGGTGGAGGTTGCAGTGAGCCAAGATTGCACCACTGCATTCTAGCCTGGGCAGCGCAGTGAGACTCTGTATCAAAAATAAACAAACAAACAAACAAACATGGTAACAGCCCTTTCCCGAAACAAGCCTCCTTCTTGCCTGGGGACTAGATTGCCTTTGTAGGACTAACAAAGTAGCCACAGGATTAGAAACAATGGCTTAAGAGTCATGCAGCTTGAGGCTACAAAATTCTGACCCTCCCTAAACTGCTCCTAAAATCAGTGCTTGAGATATTTTGCAGACCCTGCACTTGATGGATCAGCTGGCACCACCCAGATGGATAAACTGGCTCACCTGATCTTGTGGCCCCCACCCAGGAACGGACTCAGCGCAAGAAGACAGCTTCAGTTCCCTATGATTTCATCTCTGACCTGACCAATCAGCACTCCCGGCTCACTGGCTTCTCCCCACCCACCAAGTTGTCCTTAAAAACTCTCATCCCGGAATGCTCGGGGACACTGATTCGAGTAATGATAGAACTCCGGTATTCCGCACAGCTGGCTCTGTGTGAATTATTCTTTCTCTATTGCAATTCACCTCTCTTGATAAATTGGCTCTATCTAGGCACCAGGCAAGGTGAACCCATTGGGTGGTTACAGTGGGTTGGGAGTCCTCATGGTGGGTATGGCAGTCACTTGGCTGGCTTGAAGTCTACCCACTCTGTTTTGATTCTGTGTGGTAGCATGTTCTCTGAGATCCTATTAGAGAAGTGGAGAGAGCAGGGAGGGGCAGAGAGGCACAGGTAAGGTGAGAGAGAGAGGTTAAAAAGAGGCTCTAAAGAGGAGCTTTTACATTTTATTATATTATTATATGTTATTATATGTATATATTATATTAATATTATAATGTTAATATAATATTGTTATTTATTACTATTATTGGCATTATAAATGCTTTGGTAAAGACTGAATGCACTTGTAAGTCTTATTTTGGTCTGAGCCTGGGTTCTCATCTGTAAGCACAGGGACTAAATCAGATCAACCGTTTTCAATCTGTCTGCCTCTCAGTCCTGGGGTTCTGAGGTGTTTCCTGAGGACCTCGAAGGAGGAAGCTCAGCAGGCCTTTAACCAGAGGAATTTCACTTTCCTGACTTTCACATGAGATTGCATTGTGGTTTTTGTTTTGTTTTGTTTTGTTTTGAGATGGAGTCTTGCTCTGTTACCCAGGCTGGAGTGCAGTGGCTGGGTCTCAGCTCACTGCAACCTCCTTCTCCTAGGTTCAAGTGATTCTCTCACCTCAACCTCTCAAGTAGCTGGGATTACAGGCATGCACCACCATGCCCAGATAATTTTTGTATTTAGCAGAGATGGGGTTTCATCATGTTGGCTAGGCTGGTCTTGAACTCCTGACCACAGATGATCTGCCCGCCTTGGCCTTTCTTTTTTTTGTTTTTGTTTTTGTTTGTTTGTTTTTTGAGACAGAGTCTCGCTCTGTCACCAGGCTGGAGTGCAGTGGCAGGATTTCTGCTCACTGCAATCTCTGCTTCCTGGGTTCAAGCGATTCTCCTGTCTCAGCCTCTTGAGTAGTTGGGATTACAGGCATGTGCCACCACACCTGGTAATTTTTTTGTATTTTTAGTAGAGACGAGGTTTCACCATGTTGGCCAGGATGGGTGCCTTGGCCTTTGTTCTTCTTCTTTCCTCCTCCTTCTTCCTCCTCCTCCTCCTTCTTCTTTGATAACATATTGGAAGCCTCAAAAAATGTAACCGGCCTGGGCTTCTCTCCATCTTTGCAAGGCCCTGGCATCCTGGATGTGTACAGTGCTACTCCCTCTGGGAAGGATGGCTTTGAGGAGGGATGTAGTGGTGAGACCAGTTATGAGTCTGATGTTGGGGTTCAGGTGTGGGGTGATAGGAATGGACCATGAGGATACTGAGGGCATGAAGAGGGGGCAATTCTGAGAGCCACCCCAAAGCCAGACGGGTGGGTAGGTCTGGGATGATGCATTTTGGCTGGCTTTCCTCATAAATCCAGCATGCTCCTAGGCTGTCTTCCCTGGCCTTGGGTTGATGTGTGTTCATAAAAGGTCAGTTCTTCTCACATCCCCAAATAACACATATAATACATAGATACAAATAACATATAGATCCTTAAGCCAAATAGAGATGACTTTTGCATTATTTTGTACTGTTATGGTTTAATTTACTCATGTAATACTTGTAAACATGGCTATCAATTTCTGTGTATTTGGAAATTAGGAATTAGTGTCTTATTGAATGTAGAGGCGCTTATCTTCATTTATGAGAAAAAAATTTAATTTTTCTTTTTTGGGGGGTGGATGGAGTCTCATTCTTGTTGCCCAGGCTGGAGTGCAATGGAGTGATATCGGCTCATTGGAACCTCTGCCTCCCGGGTTCAAGTGGTTCTCCTGTCTCAGCCTCCCCAGTAGCTAAGATTACAGGCATGCGCCACCATGCCTGGCTAATTTTGTATTTTTAGTAGAGACGGGGTTTCTCCGTGTTGGTCAGGCTGGTCTCGAACTCCCGACCTCAGGTGATCTGCCCGCCTCGGCCTCCCAAAGTGCTGGGGTTACAGGCATGAGCCACCGTGCCTGGCCAAAAATTTAATCTTAATACAACTTTTATATCCAGAAACTGACATAAAGGGACAGTAGTAAAAAGGTATGGCTTTTGTTCTATTTTTAATACATTTCTGGGATCTTTTTTGATCAGTTGATTTTTTCCTGATGTAAATTACACATATGCATATACATATATTTTAGCACTCAAACTGAAGCCAACTCAAGGTACAGCAGAGAAGCTGAAATTTTAGAGCGGATAAGCGCTTTGCTTTGAATTGATTAGTTTATCCTGATGTTTGAATTAAGTCTGGTTGGTGGGGTCAGGGAGGGGTGCTATGATGTCGGAACAGCCCAGTGTATGCCCATCAGTGAGACACTGGTTAGATAACATTCAGGCCAGGTGTGGTGGCTCATACCTGTAATCCCAGCACTTTCTGAGGCCATAGGCGGGAGGATTACTTGAGTCCGGGAGTTTGAGACCAGCCATCGCAACATAGTGAGATCTGGTCTCTATTAAAAAAAAAAAAAAAAAAAATTAAAAAAAAAAAAAAGGTAACATTCTTCAACACGAGGTTTCCCAAACAAGGTAGGCTGAAAATTGGAAACATCTGCTTTTGATAGCTGACGCTTGTCCTGGTGGCTATTCAGAGAAGGTACTTTCCACAAAAGGCATACCGAGGAGAAGGAAAGGGGAAATGAGAGAGGGAAATAGCATTAAAAGTCTAAAGCAAGGGACCTGGCTTAACCAATTATTCCTAAATTAGGAGCCTAAAACAAAAACCTGATTTTACAACCATCTTCTCTTGATCCTTTAAGCTAACTGATGAATACAATCATTCCTGCTTATTTGGGGGCTTTTGATTCTCTCCTTTTGATGGCATCTGTTTTAAATTCTACCTTTATTCAATTTGAATAGATAAAATTACCTTAAAAATTGATTTTGAGAATTTGAAAAGTTGACCAACTCAGTTTTGACTTAATTTCTTTAATTCAGAGGTTCTTAAGCTTTTTGTTTTTTTTTTTGAGACAGGGTCTCCCTCTGTCGCACAGGCTGGAGTGCAGTGGCACAATCTCCGCTCGCTACAACCTCTGCCTCAGTGGTCCTCCCACCTCAGCCTCTCAAGTGGCTGGGATTATAGGCACGTGCCACTACAGCCCAACTAATTTTTTTTTTTTTTTTTTTTTTGAGACAGAGTTTCACTCTTGTTGCCCAGGCTGGAGTGCAATGGCACAATCTCGGCTCACCACAACCTCTGCCTCCCGGGTTCAAGTGATTCTCCTGCCTCAGCCTCCTGAGTAGCTGGGATTACAGGCATGCACCATCACACCCAGCTAATTTTGTATTTTTAGTAGAGACAGGGTTTTTCCACGTTGGTCAGGCTGGTCTCAAACTCCTGACCTCAGGTGATCCGCCCCCCTCAGCCTCCCAAAGAGCTGGGATTACAGGTGTGAGCCACCACGCCTGGCCGGGATCAGTTCTCTTTCCCCACGAGAATGTCCAAGCCCAACCTCCTGAAGATTAAGGAAAGCTTTCTCCAGAAAAACGCATCTGCAGAAACTTGAAATAAGACAAACTTTAAGGTCATTAGTTCTTGGTGTCTCAAACTTCTCCACTTCTGAAAAGGATCATTGCTTCACCATTGTTTAACTAAAGGCCCTTACAGTTATTTTCTGTAAAATAGTCTGTCCTCAAGGTGAAATAAAGCCCCTACATCAGAGAAATAGAAACAGAATAACACAAAGACATCAAAACAACTAGTTAAACTTCTTTTGCTGTTGTCGTTGTTGTTGTTGTTGTTGTTATTCAGAGACAATGTATCACTCTGTTACCGAGGCTGGAGTGCAGTGGCACAATCATGGCTCCTGGGCTGAAGTGATTCCCCTGCCTCAGTCTCTAGAGTAGCAGGGACTACAGGCACACCCCACCACACCCAGCTAATTTTTGTATTTCTTAAGACACAGGGTCTTATTTAGGTTGGTGCAAAAATAATTGTGGTTTTTGTCATTAAAATACTTTGCCATAAAATACTTTGTTGCCCAGGCTGGTCTCAAACTCCTGGCCTCAAGCAATCCTCCGGCCTCCACCTCCCAAAGCACAGGGATTACAGGCATGATCCACTGCACCCAGCTGTAGTTAAACTTTTTAAATGGCATTTTCCCCTACTTTTAGCCATTGATGTTTCACAAAATAAACCTTGGCCAATAAGCACATGAAAAGATGCTCAACATCATTCATCATTAGGGAAATGCAAACTGAAACCACAATGAGATAACAACTCATACCCATTAGGAGATCTACCTTCAACAGAAACCAAAACATGAGTGTTGATAACGATGTGGAGAAACTGGAACCCTTATGCATTGCTGGTAGGAATGTAGGGTGGAATAGCTGCTATGGAAAATCGTATGATGGTTCTTCAAAAAAATTAGACACAGAATTACCATCTGATCCAGCAATTTCACTCCTGGGTATACAGTATACCCAAAGGAATTTAAAGCAGACACTCAAAGAGACATTTCTACACTCATGTAATTAGCAGAATTATTCACAATGGGCCAGCCACGGTGGCTCACGCCTGTAATCCCAGCACTTTGGGAGGCCGAGGTGGGCAGATCACCTGAGGTCAGGAGTTTGAGACCAGCCTGGCCAACATGGTGAAACCCCATCTCTACTAAAAATACAAAATTACAGGACGTGGTGGTGGGCACCTGTCATCCCAGCTACTTGGGAGGCTGAGGCAGGAGAATCACTTGAATCCAGGAGGTGGAGGTTGTAGTGTGCCGAGATCATGCCATTGCACTCCAGCCTGGGCAAAAAGAACGAACATTGGCCAACAGGTAGAAGCAACCCACCTGTCCATGAACAGATGAATAGATTAACAAAATAAGCTACATCCATACAATGGAATATCAAAAAAAGAAATCCTGGGCTGGGCACCGTGGCTCACGCCTGTAATCACAGCACTTTGGGAGGCCGAGACGGGCAGATCATGAGGTCAAGAGATCGAGCATTTTGGCTAACACGGTGAAACCTCGTCTCTACTAAAAATACAAAAAAAAAAAAAAAAAAAAAATTAGCCGGGTGTGCTGGTGGGCACCTGTTGTCCCAGCTACTCGAGAGGCTGAGGCAGGAGAATCACTGCAACCATGGAGGTGGAGGTTGCAGTGAGCCGAGATGGCGCCACTGCACTCCAGCCTGGGTGACAGAGCGAGTCTCCATCTCAAAAAAAAAAAAAAAAGGTAAATTTTATGTTATGTGTATTTTAAATAAATAAATAGTGGGGGAACTGCCTTGGGGCCCAGTCTTAGCCAGCACACCTCATAGCACACACATCTACACTCTCCATAGTAGGTGAGATTTAAAGAGACCTTAAGTCACTGTACTAGGGAGACTCTGAAGGCATAGAATAGGGGCGAGTTCCAGTTATCTCAGGTAAGGATACACGGGGAAGTGATGAGCACAAGAAACCGTATAAATCTTTGCTGTCCAACAGAACTTTCTGTGAGGACAAACATGTTCTAGGAAATCTTCAATTCTGGGGCCACTCACCAGGCACTGAGCACTTAAAATGTGGCAAATATGATGGAGGTGTTGCATTTTTCATTTCATTTCATTTTAATTATTTTATTTTATTTTTATTTATTTTATTTTTTTGAGACAGAGTCTCACTCTTGCCAAGGCTGGAGTGCAGCAGTGTGATCTCGGCTCACCGCAACCTCTGCCTACCAGGCTCAAGCGATTCTCCTACCCCAGCCTCCCGACTAGCTGGGATTACAGGCTCACGCCACTACTGCCCGGCCATCATTTTAATTATTTTAAATGGAAACAGCCACATGTGCCTGGTGTTATCATGTGGGCAGCACAGGGCTGGACAGCCACAGACAGCAGGCCCTGTCTGGAGCACACGGCAGTGCTGTTGGCTCAGCAGCCACAGTGGTGGCTGCCCTCCTGGGAGAAGGCACTTACTGCCCCCAGGGCTCCGCCATCACGGGGTGACTCCACTCTCCTCTGCTCATGCCTCCAGGAACAAACCACATCCTAGCTTTCCCTTACTCTTGGCTTTTTCTCTCTTTTGCTCACTGCTGCCTTTGGAAGATCCTTTTGTCTGAATATCATCTATAGCCGGCCCAGCCAGTGTCCCCCAGAATCTATTCAAATATGTCTAAGCACTTAGAAACTCAACACCTCATAAAGCACCCTCAGTCTTTACAGTGATCCCCCTACCTCAGTCTCTAGAGTAGCTGGGACTACTCTAGACTACTTTTTTTTGAGAGAAGAGTCTCACTGTGTTGCCGAGGCTGGAGTGCAGTGGCACGATCTCGGCTCACTGGAACCTCCGCCTCCTGTGTTCAAGCGATTCTCCTGCCTCAGCCTCCTGAGTAGCTGGGATTACAGGTGCGTGACACCACACCCAGCTAATTTTTGTATTTTTAGGAGAGACAGAGTTCACCATGTTGGCCAGGCTGGTCTCAAACTCTGACCTCAAGGGATCTGCCCACCTCGGCCTCCAAAAGTGCTGGGATTACAAGCGTGAGCTACCGTGCCTGGCCTGTTTACGTCTTTGGACTGTTCTATTAGAAAGTTTTTTCTAATGAGTGACTCAGACCTTTCAAAAAAGGAGCTCTTGGATAAATGCCTAATAACAAAAAAAAAAAAAAAAAAAAAAAAACTGAAGCAAAGTGTTCCATTCTTCTGTCCTTCTCTGCACCTAGAGGTGAGGTTACTCCTGACCTCAGGTGATCCGCCCACCTCGGCCTCCCAAAGTGCTGGGATTACAGGCGTGAGCCACCGTGCCCGGCCATAAAAGCTATTTTAAACTTCCAAAGATTATACTGTCCATTGATAATGGGAGCGCCTAAGTGCCCTGGTGTTATGGCCCCAGTCAGCACGCCATCTAAATGCCGAAGATAATAATCTTGCTTCTAATAGGAACCCCTTGAAAAGGAACCCTGTTCAATGCAGTGTTGCATTAAATGGAACGGCTTTTGAATAGGCGAGGCTCTGTTTCTTTATGAAGAAAATCTCTCTGTGAAGCACCGTCTCCCTGCAGTGACATATTCGTGTATTCAACCGGATGCTTCACTGGTTTTTTGTGTGTGTAAGCTAAAGCTGAAAATATTTTACTAAATATAAATATCTCTATATAGTTATAGGTGATTTTCTGCCTATTTTCTCCCTTTTATCCATTCCCTCTTTCTTGTCAAGTTCTCACACCTACCATTCAGGGGATATCTCTTCTTTTTTTATAGCTTGTCTAGTTTTCAGTATTTGTCAAAGACCTAGTATAACCGCTGGACCTTTTGTTTTTGTTTTGTTTTGTTTTTTCTTTGAGACAGAGTCTCACTCTGTCACCCAGGCTGGAGTGCAGCAGTGCGATCTTGGCTCACTGCAACCTCCGGCCTCCTGGGTTCAAGCAGTTCACCTGCCTTAGCCTCCCAAGTAGCTGGGACTACAGGTACCGCCCAGCTAATCTTTTTGTATTTTTAGTAGAGACGGGGTTTTGCCATGTTGGCCAGGCTGGTCTTGAACTCCTGACCTCAAGCGATCTGCCGAATTCAGCCTCCCACCACTGAATCTTCTTTTTTTTTTTTTTGGTGAGATGGTGTCTCACTCTGTAGCCCAGGCTGGAGTGCAGTGGCACGATCTCGGCTCACTGCAAGCTCCGCCTCCGGGTTCACACCATTCTCCTGCCTCAGCCTCCCGAGTAGCTGGGAATACAGGTGCCCACCACCACATCCAGCTAATTTTTTTTGTATTTTTAATAGAGATGGGGTTTCACCGTATTAGGCAGGATGGTCTCGATCTCCTGACCTCGTGATCTGCCTGCCTCAGCCTCCCAAAGTGCTGGGATTACAGGCGTGAGCCACCACGCCTGACCAACCACTGGATGGGGTCCTATCTTCCTAATAGTTTGAAGATCCCTTCAAAAATCTCCAATAATAATAAGCACCATTGGCTGGACATCCTGGGCGCCAGGCAGTAGGTTAAAAATGTGCATTTATATGCCTGATATTGTTCCATTTGTAATCGATACGTATTTGTAGATGAGAAGTTGTGTCCAAATCATCAGTTATCAGTCAAATATGTTGGGGCTCAGGAAACCGTACCCCAAAATAGGGTGCTTTGACCTGGAGAACTAAACAAACAGCCTCAAGGTCTCTCTGACCTTCTTCAGCCCTGTTCCTCAGTACTCTGCCTCTCTCAAAACACAGAAAGAAGCTTTTCTCTGACGTTCCCTTATCTACCTAGAAACTAGACCCCCAAAGAGAAACACAATTGCCTTCAACCCCTTCCCTGAAATTTCATTATCCAGAGAAAATTAAAACTCATATCACAGAGGAGGAGACTAAACATTGCATACCACACCTGGAAGCCAGACTAACTTCATCCCAAACTGTTCTTAGCTTCCATTCAATTCCCAAAGAGAATTATGTATTAACCATTGTCTACACACTGGGAGCATTTATTCTCCTGAAAAAGTCATCTGCTACACCTTAAATTGCTACACACCCCAAACTTCCCTTCTCCTATGAAGATGGGTATAGAAGCATCTGGACCTCATGGGGTTACTGGGTAATCATTCTGCAATTCCCCCATGCTAGGCATGATAAACAAACCTATATGCCTTTTCTCCTATTAATCTGTCTATTGTTAGCTCATTTTCAGTGAACCTTCAGAGAACAGAGGGGAAGGTTTTCCTTGGCCCCTACATCAGTCAAATAATAAGGCAAAGCAAAGAGATTTGCAGAAAGAAGTCAGATTGTGTTTTAATACTTGTGAGAGTTTCATGGTTCTAAGAGAGAAACATTCTGTGAAAAAGGATGCAGGTTTAAGTTCAGTTCAAATGTCCTTTGGAATTAGATGCAAAAGACATTTCTAGCCAGGCGCAGTGGCTCACGCCTGTAATCCCAGCACTTTGGGAGGCCAAGGCGGGAGGATCACCTAAGGTCAGGAGTTCGAGATCAGCCTGGGCAACACGATGAAACCTCTTCTCTACTAAAAATACAAAATTAGCTGAATGTAGTGGCACATGCCTATAATCCCAGCTACTCGGGAGGCTGAAGCAGGAGAATCGCTTGAACCTGGGAGGTGGAGGATGCGGTGAGCTGAGATCGTGCCATTGCACTCCAGCCTGGGCAACAAGAGTAAGTCTCCAACTCACCAAAAAAAAAAAAAAAAAAGAGACATTTCTATCACCTTAGGAGCCAAAGAAATACAAAATCCAATTTTGTATTTCTTTGGCTCCTAAGAAAAGTCTGAGAACATTTTCCCAAACTTGCTTGAAGCACACAACAGTTTGTTTAATGGGTCAACACCTTGCAATCCTAGGAAGATTTAGAATCTAGTATAAAAACTGTGGCCGGGCACGGTAGCTCATGCTGGTAATCCCAGCACTCTGGGAGGCCAAGGCTGGTGGATCACTTGAGGTCAGGAGTTTGAGACCAGCCTGGCCAACATGGTGAAACCCCATCTCTACTAAAAATACAAAATTAGCCAGGCATGGTGGTGTGCCTGTAATCCCAGCTACTTGGGAGGCTGCAGCAGGAGAATTGCTTAAACCCAGGAGGCAGAGGTCGTAGTGAGTCAAGATTTTGCCACTGCCCTCCAGCCTGGGCAACAGAGCAAGACTCTGTCTGAAAAAAATAAAAAAGGCAAATATTTTTGTGTTAGGAACTCAGCTGATATATTTGGTGTTTTAAAATTTTTCAATGTTTAAGATAATATAGACAATTAGAATAACAGTTCAGCTTTATAATTCCAGTTTAGAATGTGTAGTTGATAAGTGAATTAGGCTTATGATGTTAAGTGCTTATATACTACTGAAACACTTAAAAGCACTTAAGGTCCACCATATTTATATGTTTATTATATTTATACAAACTACTTAGATGCTTAAAAAGGTTTGTCGGATCATTTAGGTACTGAAAAAGGAAATATAATGTGTTAAATTTATAAGTGCGGTTTAAAATACGTAAAGGAGTTCAATTAACTAAGTTTATGAATTGGAACAAACATAATTCAAAGTCCCCTTAAACGTGATTGTTAAAACATGCTAGTATGATAGCTAGAATAGGATTCTTAAATTGAACTTAAAACTTAAGAAGGATCTAGATTTTTGAATTTGTAACTTCAGTCGATAAAATGGTTTGGGGTTTTCTCGTGGTTTTTTTTTGTTTTTTTTTTTTTTTTAATAATTTTTTTTCTAGAGACAGGGTATCTGTCTCCCAGGCAGGAGCGCAGGGGTGCAGTCCTAGCTGACTGTATCCTTAACTTCCCAGGGCTCAAGGATCTTCTCACCTTAGCATCCTGAGTAGTTGGGACTACAAGCAAGCACCACTATGCCCTACTAAATCTTTTCTTTAGGCAAATTTTAAAAGAACTGAGGCCAGGCGCGGTGGCTCACGCCTGTAATCCCAGCACTTTGGGAGGCCAGGGCGGGCGGATCACGAGGTCAGGAGATCGAGACCATCCTGGCTAACATGGTGAAACTCCATCTCTACTAAAACTACAAAAAATTAGCTGGGCGTGTGGCACGTGCCTGTAATCCCTGCTACTCGGGAGGCTGAGGAAAAAGAATCGCTTGAACCCGGGAGGTGGAGGTTGCAGTGAGCTGAGATCACATCACTGCACCCTGGCCTGGGCAACAGAGCAAAAAAAAAACCTGAAGTACTCCACCTAATTTTTTTTTTTTTTTTCTTTTTCTTTGTAGAAACAAGGTCTTCTGTGTCGCCCAGGCTGGTCTCAAACTCCTGGGCTCAAGTGATCTTCCCACCTTGGCCTCCCAAAGTGCTGGGATTACAGGCACGAGCCACCACACCCATCCAATAAAATGTTAATTCCTAAAATAGAAATACATTTCAGAATTGTCTTTCGTATGAAAAAAAAAAAAAGTAGCCATTGAGGGTATCCAAAAACTTCAATATAAGAGATTAGGCTTGGGGGCCTCCTCCTGACCTCTAAAAATGAGTCCTGGCCGGGCATAGTGGCTCATGCCTGTAATCCCAGCACTTTGGGAGGCCAAGGCGGGCAGATCACAAGGTCAGGAGATCGAGACAGTGAGCCGAGATCACACCACTGCACTCCAGCCTGAGTGACAGAGCGAGACTTTGTCTCAAAAAAAAACAATTTGGGAGGCCGAGGCGGGTGGATCACAAGGTCAGGAGATCGAGACCATCCTGGCTAACATGGTGAAACCCCGTCTCTACTAAAAAATACAAAAAATTAGCTGGACGTGGTGGCGGGCACCTGTAGTCCCAGCTACTCGGGAGGCTGAGGCAGGAGAATGGCGTGAACCCAGGAGGCGGAGCTTGCAGTGAGCTGAGATCTCGCCACCGCACTCCAGCCTAGGCTACAGAAGGAGACTCCATCTCAAAAAAAAAAAAAAAAAAAAAAAATGAGTCCTAAGGACTCCTAACACTACTCCAACAGCATGAGAGACTCCTGTTACCACAGCAACTGCCCCATGGCATCACTGTCCATGCCAAAATCCTCCTCCTCGCATCCTCTGAGGGCTCTCGGCCGGGAGTGTGAAAGAGAGCTTCGCGGCAGGGGCAACATCAAGGGTTCCCAATGCCGTTCCTAGAAGTGAAATTCCTTCCCAGGTGCTCACGGACCAAGGTTTCCTAAAGCCTGAGGGATTCCTAAGGCACCTAGAGATGAGGGAGACTACAGACATAGCTGAGTTTACATACTTGCCTGGCACATTGTAAGGCTTCAATAAATGTGTATTTATTAAACGTATGCAAGAGCTAAAAGCTCCTTTGCCAATGCCCAGTAAATGTTAAAGACAATACAGAAATCTGACTCACACGATGGTTATTGACAGACAGAATATTGGAAAGGCCATAGTGCCGTCATGTGGATCTTTGTAAGGGTTAATGGCTGCTTCTTTGAATCTCAGTGTAGCAGCTGCAGATGACATCAGATTTTCTGCCACGTTGGCTTAAATCAACACAATGAATCCATCAAGGGGAAGGCCAAGTCACCATTTGGGGCTTACAAGGAAGGACTGGGCAGAGGTGTTCAAACAAATGAGATTTCCCCTGCTGTATGAGGACATCTAAAATGTGACCATTTTAGACATTTTCATAAAACAGTAACTGCCTTTCTCGCTGAGAAAAAGACACACAGGACAAACATCAAGAGGCACAGATGACTACATCTCAGCCCAGTGTTGGGTGAGACACAATGTTAGGAATTTGCTTGATTAGTAAGCAAAAATTAATACAATTAGTTTGTATTAATTTGTACAACAAATACACATGAACTTCCTAGCTGTCTTTGTTCTCCCAGGTCCTCTCATCAGGTGAAAGAACTGCCACATCACACATGGTTGCAATTATCACATTCCTAATAGAACACACATTCTGGAATATTCAACAGTCTTTTTACGAAAGACACCCAAAGCCTGAGAAACAATCACAGACTTCAGAATTGCAGCGTGAACAATCCTGACACATTGATTCTTCATTTAAACACACTCGGGAACAGCAAACAAATGGCACGTGTTGTCTATCTGTGCTCTCTGCAAATATATGTATGCTAGCGTCATCTAATGTGTCACCACATTTACCCTTTGTCTCAGCAGTCCTACTGGCCAAAACCCTAGGGAAAGAATGGCAAATTGGAAATGCAATCTACAGCATTCCTTTCCAGAAAAATCTCGGGACAGGTATTTTCTTAGCAGTTCTGGGCTCATCATATTCAATTAATTCCCCACAGCCAACGATTTCATTTTCCGTAATAACTCAGAAGAGACCAAGAAAGTGATGCAATTCCATCTCCTTCCCTATCAACCACCTGCAAAGCTTTCGCCTGCTGTAGTCAGAAGCCATTCCCCAGGCTCCCAAAAGTGTGAACAGCCCAAGGATGGGTCCCAGGGGCAGGAGGGAAAGCCACGGAGAAACAGAGGCAAGGCGGTGGGGGAAAAAAATCGCATTTCTTTTGCAGAGAGTAAAACAGATACCCAGGTGGTAAACATAACTTCCAATTACTTGCCTTTAACCAACCCTGAAATGTGAAGTTCTCATATTTCCTTAGCTGACAACAGGCAGAAGATCCAGTTTGTAAATAACAAGGACATTAGACTATAAATTTAGGGCTTTCAAGGGAAGCTCCAGGCTAGTCCCAGCATTTCCTCAGGCAGGCTTCAGTGTGGCATACTCTGCAGTCCTCGTGAATCACCCTGCCTGGCTGGACCAGATTAAGGACTAGATTCCTCAGAGCGTGAAACTAGTACTACCTTCCTAGGAGTCACCTGAGTCACCTGTTAAAAATGCAAATTCCTGGGCCTTATCCCAGACCTACTGAGTCAGACTCTCAGAGGGATCTGCATTTTTAACTAGTGCCCTCTAATGAGGCTCGTGCACAGTAAAAATTTGAAATTTCGAGGCCAGGTGCAGTGGTTCATGCCTGTATTCCCAGCACTTTGGGAGGCCAAGGTGGGAGGCTCACTTTAGGCCAGGAGTTCAAGACCAGCCTAGGAAACATAGCGTCAGAGCCATTCACTGACTCCATGTTGAATGAGACTGGGTAAAATAAGGCTGAGACCTAGTGGGCTGCATTTCCAGGAGGGTAGGCATTCTTAGTCTCAGGATGAGATAGGAGGTCATCAGGACTGGTATCATAAGATACTGAGTTTATTAGAGGGTCTTGCTCTGTTGCTCAGACTTGATCCCAGGAGTTTACATCTTTTTTTAATTTAAAAAAATTTTAAAACGTTCAGCTAGTTTTAAAATTTTTTTAAAAATTTTTAAAATCTGAATCTTCTTAAGATCCTGATGATAAAAAAAAAAGATGCAGTAAAGAAAATTGCCAACCCCACCAAAACAAAAATGGCAACAAAAGTGATCTCTGGTTGTCCTCACTGCTCATTACGTGCTAATTATAATGCATTAGCATGCTAAAAGACACTCCCACCAACACCATGACAGTTTACAAATGCCATGGCAATGTCTGGAAATTACCCTATATGGTTTAAAAGAGGGAGGCGCCCTTAGTTCCAGGACTTGCCCACCCCTTTCCCAGAAATCTCATCATTAATCCACCTATTGTTTAACATATAATCAAGAAATAACCATAACTATACTCAGTTGAGCAACCCATACCACTGCTCTCTCTGTGGAGTAGCCATTCTTTTGTTTTGCTACTTCTCTAATAAACTTGCTTTCACTTTACTGCATGGGCTCGCCCCAAATTCTTTCTTGCACAAGATCCATAAACCCTCTGTTGGGGTCTGGATCGGGACCCCTTTCTGGTAACAATAGCAAGGCTCCACCTCTACAAAAAAATTTAAAACTAGCGAGTGTGGTGGCACACATGTAGTCCCAGCTACCCCGGAGGCTCACGTGGGAGGATGGCTTGAGCCTAGGAGTTCCAGGTTACAGCAAGCTACATGCACACAAGTGCGCTCCAGCCTGAGTGACAGAGCAAAACATTGTCTAAAAAAAAAAAAAAAAAATTGAAAACTACTGATAAAGTATATAACCCTAGGGCAAGGATCATAGAGTTCTCCCAAATGAGGAACCAAGACACCTACTGTTTTCACCTGTAGGAGTGCATACTTATATGCCCCTGGGAAGACAGGATGGAGACTCAGTGGTCTCCAACTTGAAGGTAAATACAGGTTCTCAACCAGTAACATGGGCTCCAGTAGCCTGAGGTGGACCCTGAACTTCTAACAAGCTCCCAGGTGCTGTCCATGCACTACCATGCCTTGAGTACAGCTGGAGATTTGGGTGGATTCATTTACAATCCCAACAGCCTGGGTTAAATAGAGTGCAGGAGGAAGTCCCTCAGGCTCAAAAGTCCCTCTTACCCAGGGCCTATCTAGCAAAGTATTTCCAACAACAAACTACCTTTTAAAATGCAAATACTCACACAGAACGGTAAAGTTTTAGAGTGACTTATTATCAGGTTGCTATCTTCCTAGCTAAATTCAGCTCCACCCAGAAGGTGGAAGTTTTAACTATTGGGGAGTAGAGAAAAGTAAGTAGTTTGAATGAGATCTGTCCCAAGGGTCTTGGAGAGAACTAGGGCAATGGGGCGGCGGTGGGAGTGGGGATGAGGGAGGCAGGGTGGAGTTTGCACCCTTAAGAGAAAAGCAGGCAGGTGTGAGAGAGCTGCTTGGTGGAAGGGAGTAAAAGTCTAATTTGCTGAATTGCAACATTAAAAATCCTCACCGGGTGCCTGTTGTGTGCCAAGCACTGGGCTAGGGCTTAGGGATGCTCACATGAACAAGACGTATGAACAGTCCGTCGAGGCGGGAGCTGGAGGCCCAGCAAGTGAGCCTACAGCACTGGGAGTGAAAATTACTCCCAGGCAGCATTGCAAGCTTTTGGCACAGTGCCATCAGTTGTCAGCGCCATTGGTTGCCTAGGCCATGGTAAAGTAGAACCGTTGTCAATACTGGAATGCTTAAAAACAGTGCAGGATATCAAGCTCCAGATACACTAAAATGCACAAGAGCCAGCCTGGATTACTGTCCACTTGACTCTCATTGCCAAAGCCTTTGAAAATTTCAATCACTGCCTGCTAGCTAATGCTGTGGGTTCTGCAGACTCCCTGTTAGTCACTGGAGGTCATCACATGTCTAATCCATCTTTATAAAATTTTACACATGGAATTCTCCATAGAATGATGACTATAAGTGGCCGGGTGTGGTGGCTCACACCTGTAATCCCAACACTTTGGGAGGCTGAGGCGGGTGGATCACGAGGTCAGGAGTTCGAGACCAGCCTGGCCAACATGGTGAAACCCCGTCTCTACTAATAATACAAAAATTCACCGGGTGTGATGGTGCATGCCTATAATCCCAGCTACTCGGGAGGCTAAGGCAGGAGAATCACTTGAACCTGGGAGGCAGAGGTTGCGGTGAGCCAAGATCGGGCCATCGCACTCCAGCCTGGGCAACAAGAGCGAAATTCCATCTCAGAAAAACAAAAAACAAAACAAAAAAAGAATGATGACTATAAGTTTAAAATAATTTATTTGGGCCATTAAAATTAAAATTTTTAATTAAGAAAAAGTCATGTAGGAGAAAAAATTTTTCCCTCTATCCTCTTTGGTTCAGTGACGGGCCTGTAAGTTAAACTGACAAAAGACAGGTTAACAGAAGAAAAGACACAATTTTTATTGATGTTATGGTTACATGCACAGGGGTTTCACAGAAAAGAAGTAGAAATCCAAAGAAGCATTTACACACAGAGTCATATATACCATTCTAGCAAAGGGTGATAAATTGTGGAGAAGTGACTAGACAAAGAAAAAGGGGTTTGGGCTACTAGCGATGATAAGTTGTGGGAAAGTAACTAGGAAATATATAGAGGAAACTAATGGAAGATAAAGATTATTTTAGTAAGGTATGTTTATGTAGATTTGTCTTGTTGTCAACTCTCCATTGCTGATGATGAGAGTTGTGCTCCTTTTTCTGGTACAAGGAAAGCACTTTCTCTTGAGAAAGTTATGCCCTGCTTTTAGGCAGATATGGGGAGGGCAGAGAGCTCTTCCTGTGTCTGCTGTTTCTCGCTTGTCTTCAGCTCAAGATCATCAATATACCAAAGTAGCATATGTTGGTGTAGCATATTTTGGGCCCCTTCAGAATCAAGCCTCAGGAACCCCTCCAATGTGTATAGGCTAGAAACTCACTACATTCTTACTCTCTGTTCATGTAAGTTAGGAAGCCTTTAAAATATTCCAACCAACACACAAATGCTGAGTACCTACAATTTCACCAGGAGCCCATTTCTAGAATCCATCAACCTAACAACAAGCTGCTGATTTCAGCAATAGAACACCATCTCCAACATTCACTATGCTAATTAGAAAAGCAACTGCCATTGGCATAAACTCATATCACAGCCTTGGAGAAACAGACTCAGAAGTGTGAGCTGGAAGTCCCAGCTAGAGGGTTCTGCCTAGACCACGTATTAGACGGCCTCACACAGCATTCAGACTGACCTCACTCAGGCCCAGGGATGTGTTTCCCCGTTATCCTGCCTTATTCCCTCATAGGACAACTGCATCCCAGCACCATCAACATCTGCGAATTTTATCACTGCCAACATCTGCAACAGACCCTCCTTCAAAGTGCTGAGAAGACTTGAAAAGCAGAAGCTTTAAGTTAAGGTAAAATTCCAAATTATTTGTCAAAAACTTCCTCTCAGGCTGCATAAATGCCATAGATTCTTGCATAACAAAGCATCATTTCTTGCTTCTCTCTGTGTTCCAATTAGTGATTCCAAAGCTACTCATAAATTAGCATGGTTTTCCAAATGTTGCACATGACAGCCGAGAAAAATTCTACAATATTAAACAACTCATATTACTCTAAATTTACAAACGTGTATTTGTAGGAGTATAAATACCATGATACTAATTCAGTGATACTAATTCTTTAATATTGGCAACTGGATGGACATAGAATGCTAGAATGGGAAATAGTTTTGTTTTTATAAAAACATTGAGTAAGATGCGATTAAATTTCCAAACAAAGAAATTAAAAATATTGCCTCTATTCAAATTATTTTTATTTTTATTTTATTTATTTATTTTGAGACAGAGTATCTCTCTGTCACCCAGGCTGGAGTACAGTGGCATGATCTTGACTCACTGCAACTTGCCCTCTGGGTTCAAGTGATTCTCATGCCTCAGCCTCCTGAGTAGTTGGGACTACAGGTGCATGCCACCATGCCTGGCTAATTTTTGTATTTTTAGTAGAAAGGGGGTTTCACCATGCTGGCCAGGCTGGTCTCGAACTCCTGACCTCAGGTGATCCACCCTCCTCGGCCTCCCAAAGTGCTGGGATTACAGGCGTGAGACTCCACACCCAGCCTAAATTATTTTTATTTTTAAATCTTTAGACATTTGAATTATAACTTGTATTTTACGTTTTGCTTCTGAAAATTTTGTATTTTTAGAAAAAAATTGGAAAACGTGTGAAAAATAATTTTGATTTTTCACCTTTTAACATTTACAGCTGACTCTTGAACAATGCAGAAGTTAGGAGCACCAACTGCTCATGCAGTTGAAAATCCATGTAAAACTTTTGACTCCCCACAAATTTAACTCATAATAGCTTGCCGTTGACTGGAAGCCATAACAATAACATAAACAGTCAATTAACATATATTTTATATATGTATTATATACTGTATTCTTGTAATACAGTAAGCTAGACAAAAGAAAATGTTATTAAGAAAATCATAGGAAGAGAAAATATGCTAATTAGAAAAGCAATTGCCATTGGCATAAACTCATATCAGAGCCTTGGAGAAGGAGACTCAGAAGTGTGGGCTGGAAGTCCCAGCTAGAAGGGACTACACTCATTAAGTGGAAGTGGATCATCATAAAGGTCTTCATCATCATCTTCACATTGACTAGGCTGAGGAGGAGGAGGAGGAATAAGAGGAAGGGTTGGTCTTGGTGGCACAGGGTGAGAGAAAATCCACATATAAGTGAATCTATGCAGTTCAAACCCATGTGATTCAAGGGTCAACTGTACTTTCATTACATTTTGTAATTAAAGTACACTCAATTTGTTAAAAATCAGCTGAGTGTGACGGCATACACCTGTAGTCCCAGAGGCTAGGGAGGCTGAGGTAGGAGGATCACTTGAGCCCAGGAGTCGAATGCCAGGCTGGGCAACATAGAGAGTGAGACCCCATCTCTAAAAAAAATTGTTAAAGATCACTAAAATCCATCAAGCACAATTATGTATAAATTGTGAATATAACAAAATAATGATTTTGATGCAATAAAAATAAGAAAAATGAATGTTATGGAATATTGAACTCACCGTTGCTAGGAGATTGAGGGAGATTGCTAGGAGATTGAAGGGTAAGAGAGGAATTAAGAGATGTTAGTCAAAGTGGTCAAAGTTTCAATTAGACAGGAAGAATAAGTTATCGAGATTATGGTACAACATGGTGACTATAGTTAATAATAACACATTATATACTTAAAAATTACTAAGAGAGATCTTAAATATTCTCACTCCAAAAAAATTCTAAGTACCAAGATGATCAATATGTTATGCTTAATTTATTCATCTGACAATGTGTACATCTATCAAAACATCACATTGTATACCCTAAATATATACAATTTTTTATTTGCCAATTATATCTTAACGTTGATGAATTATGTACATCTTGATGAATTATGTACGGATGAATTATGTAC
The DNA here is from genome assembly GCF_028885655.2 of Pongo abelii. Classification (NCBI taxonomy): domain Eukaryota; kingdom Metazoa; phylum Chordata; class Mammalia; order Primates; family Hominidae; genus Pongo; species Pongo abelii. The sequence goes on from NC_071990.2 coordinate 14,898,043, forward strand.
GGAGTCTCGCTGTGTTGCCCAGGCTGGAGTGTAGCAGCGTGATTCCGGCTCACTGCAAGCTCTGCCTACTGGGTTCACGCCATTCTCCTGCTTCAGCCTCCCGAGTAGCTGGACTACAGGCACCCGCCACCATGCCCTGCTAATTTTTTTTGTATTTTTAGTAGAGACGGGATTTCACCATGTTAGCCAGGAGGGTCTCGATCTCCTGACCTCGTGATCCGCCTGCCTCGGCCTCCCAAAGTGCTGGGACTACAGGCCTGAGCCACGGCGCCCGGCTGTGTACATCTTTCTTGCTGATCCAAATACCTCATGCCCATTAGAAGAACACTCTGTCATGGCAATAATAATTCAATTCAGTTGACTTTGATATAGTGCCAACTTTTAGTCATATAAAAACCACAGCTTTACACAGATTTTTAGATTTGTTTGCTTTTTCTTGTTTTGTTTTGTTTTGTTTGAGACCGAGTCTCGCTGTCTCCCAGGCTGGAGTGCAGTGGCGTGATCTCGGCTTACTGCAAGCTCCGCCTCCTGGGTTCCCGCCATTCTCCTGCCTCAGCCTCCCGAGTAGCTGGGACTACAGGTGCCCACCGCCAAGCCCGGCTAATTTTTTTGTATTTTTTAGTAGAGACGGGGTTTCACCGTGTTAGCCGGGATGGTCTCGATCTCCTAACCTCGTGATCCGCCCGCCTCGGCCTCCCAAAGTGCTGGGATTACCGCGTCCGGCCTAGATTTGTTAATGACAATATATTTGACCAGGTAGAGGGTAAAAAATTATTAAGCAGTTTGCAACTTCTAAATATTTAGATACATTGGCCGGGCGCGGTGGCTCACACCTGTAATCCCAGCACTTTGGGAAGCAGGGGTGGGCAGATCACGAGGTCAGGAGATCAAGACTATTCTGGCCAACATGGTGAAACCCCGTCTCTACTAAAATACAAAACATTAGCCTGGCATGGTGGCACATGCCTGTGGTCCCAGCTACTCAGGAGGCTGAGGCAGGAGAATCGCTCGAATCCAGGAGGCAGAGTTGCAGTGAGCCGAGATCACACCACTGCACTCCAGGCCTAGCTAGAGAGTGAAACTCTGCCTCAAAACAGAAAAAAAATTTTGATACATGGTCCAGGAGGCTAACATTGACCAAGTGTACATCGCTGATTAAAAAGCTGTCCGTGAGCCGGACGCAGTGGCTCACGCCTGTAATGCCAGCACTTTGGGAAGTCGAGGCGGGCAGATCACGAGGTCCTGAGTTCAAGACCAGCCTGGCCAACATGGTGAAACCCTGTCTCTACTAAAAATACAAAAATTTAGGCCAGGGGCAGGGGCTCACACCTGTAATCCCAGCACTTTGGGAGGCCGAGGCTGGCGGATCACCTGAGGTCAGGAGTTCGAGACCAGCCCGATCAACATGGAGAAACCCCTTCTCTATTAAAAATACAAAATTCGCCGGACGTGGTGGTGCATGCCTGTAATCCCAGCTACTTGGGAGGCGGAGGCAGGCAAATCGCTTGAACCCAGGAGGCGGAGGTTGCGGAGAGCCGAGATCGCACCATTGTACTCCAGCCTGGGCAACAAGAGTGAAACTCCATCTCAAAAAAAAAAAAAAAGAAAGAAAAGAAAAAAATTAGCTGGACATGCTGGCATGTGCCTGTAATCCCAGCTACTCAGGAGGCTGAGGCAGGAGAATCGCTTGAACCCAGGAGGCAGAAGTTGCAGTGAGCTGAGATCACGCCATTGCACTCCAGCCTGGACGACAGAGCAAGACTCTGTCTAGAGAAAAAAAAAAGAAAAAGAAAAAAGAAAAAAGCTATCTGTGCCTGGGACTTAACTGCAATAAAATATCCTCTATCTTAATCTGATCCTGCCGCTATAATAAAATACCTAGACTGGGTAATTTATAAACAACAGAAATGTATTTCTTACAGATCTGGTGGCTGGGAGGTTCAAGATCACAGCACCAGCAGATTTGATGAAGGCTCACTGTATGCTTCCAAGATGGCAGCTTGCTGCTGCATCTTCACACAGCAGAAGGGGAAATGGAACAAATGCTGTGTCCACACATGGCAGAAAAGACGGAAGAACAAAAGGGATGAACTTGGTCCCTCAAGCCCTTTTATAAATGTACTAAACCTATCCATGAAAGCAGAGTCCTCATAGCCTAACCACCTCCCAAAGGGCTCACCTCTTATACCCAAGAGAATTAAAAGCAGTGTCTCAAAGAGATATCTGTACACCCATGTTCTTTTTTTTTTTCTTCTTCTTCTTCTTTTTTTTTTTTTTTTTTTGTTTTGAGACATGGTCTCACTCTGTTGCCCAGGCTGGAGTGCAGCGGCACGATCTTGGCTCACTGCAACTTCCACCTCCTGTGTTCAAGTGATTCTCCTGCCTCAGCCCCCCGAGTAGCTGGGATTACAGGCACATATCACCATGCCCCGCTCATTTTTGTATTTTTAGTCGAGATAGGGTTTTGCTATGTTGGCCCAGCTGGTTTCGAACTCCTGACCTCAGGTGATCCGCCTGCCTCGGCTTCCCAAAGTGCTGGGATTACAGACGCGAGCCACCGCACCCCGCTGTACACCCATGTTCAACAGCATTTTTCACAACAGCCAAAAGGTGGGAGCAAGCCAAGTGTCCATTGACAGATGGATAAACAACATGTGGTCTATACATACAACGGAATATCATTCCGCCTTAAAAAGGAAGGAAATTCTGTTACCGGCTACAACATGGAGGAATCTTCAGGACATTATTATGCTAAATAAAATAATCCAGCCACAAAAAGACAACTATGGTATGATTCTACTTATAAGAGGTAATTAGAATAGTCAAGTTCCAGAAAGTAGAATGGTGATTGCCAGGGGCTGGGGAGAGGGTGAATGGAGATTTGTTGTTTAGTGGTATAGAGTTGCAGTTTTCCAAGATGAAAAGAGTTGTGGAGATGGGTTGCAGAGCAATGTGAATGTACTTAACACTACTGAACTATACGTTTAAAATTAGTTAGGCTGGGCTTGGTGGCTCACGCCTGTAATCCCAGCACTTTGGGAGGCCAAGGCGAGTGGATCACTTAAGGTCAGGAGTTGGAGACCAGCCTGGCCAACATGGTGAAACCATGTCTCTACTAAAATACAAAAAATTAGCTGGGCGTGGTGGCACGAGCCTGCAATCCCAGCTACTTGGGAGGCTGAGGCAGGAGAATCGCTTGAACCCAGGAGGCAGAGGTTGCAGTGAGCCGATCAAGATCGCACCACTGCACTCCAGCCTGGGTGACAGAGTGAGTCTCCGTCTGAAAAATAAATAAATAAATAAAAATAGTTAAGACGGTAAATGTTATGTTATGTGTTTTTTACCACTGTTGTTTCAAGAAGGAATAGGCAGACATCCTACCAGAGGGATTCAGGGAATGCTTCTCGAAACAAATAACCTTTAAACTAAGAGATAAAGTTTGAGTAAGAAAGGCCAAGTGGAACTAAAAGATGGCCATGTGGCTGGAACACAGGGCAAGGGGTGCCGTGGCCAGAGGGAGCCGGAGTGAGAGGATGGGGCCTGGTGGGCATAGTAAGGACTTTGTGTTTTATCCTGAGAGCAATGAAAGGAAAAAGAATACAGGTGGATGAGGCTGATCTCTGTGGAACAGTTGGCAAGCAATTCAACACACAATATCCAATAGCGTGCTAAATGATGAGGTAGAGAATGTTAGTCTGGAGAATCCTGGAGAGTTCAGTACAGGCAATGGGCCCACATGGAGGAGGCAGCAGGGTGCTGGGTAAGCAGAATTTGATGGGTCACCAGAAGACCAGGGATTAGGGGGCTCAGCCTCCTGGCTTTGTGGTGGACTCAACTTGCTCTCAAAAATACCTATGCCAAATAGAATATAAATGCTATGTAAATTGTTGTTAGACTGTATTGTTTTTAAAATTTGTTTTAGGTCCATTGTTGTATTGTTATTTTTTATTGCTGTGTTTTCCAAATGTTTTTGATTTGTGGTTGGTTGAATCCTCAGATGCAGCATCTGAGGATGTGGAGGGCTATCTGCACTAAGAATACAAACTCAGCCTAGACAGACCTGTGAATTCATCTCTGTAAATTGTTGCAAGCACCAAGAAGCATGCACATTTAACCAGTCCAACACAGTCCCTGTAAGAGGTGGGCATGTTAATGCTGGTGATGACAATGAAAGTGTTGATAGAGATAACAGCTAATCTAACCATAGATGATAGACAACAGCTATTGCTACCCCACCCAGTCCATTCCTGGTGCCTCCCACTCTCCTATGGATTAAACTCCATTTTATAGTACATCAGGGTATTGGACTGCTTTTTGAAAAAAAATGCATTGTTTTTCCCCATTTATCACCAAAAAAAAAAAAAAAAAAAAATCAAATACACTCCCTCTTTAGTCCTGCAGCAAGCGATTCTGGCTTTGTGAGTATCCCAGCAGGGTCTCGAATTTGCATAGAGCTCCCGGGCAGCTTGAACCTGTGCAGCTGAGGTGCGTTGCTTCCCCATGACACTGGGCAGAAAGAACACCCTTAGAATGTAAGAATGGGGCTCTCTTCTAAGTGTAACAGCCCGAGTGGGCTTACGGGTAGGTATGTCAGAGTGTTAAATCAAGTTGAGCCTAAAGCTGCGTCCTAAATATTTTAAGTTTGACCTAAAGGTTTTTCTGTACATCGTGAACTATAACAAGTGGAGATGTAAACAGACTATAGCCTACACTTGTGACAATCATCAAGTTTTGGCCAATCAAATGTAACCAACTGTTCGAACCATGTTCAAATAATGCAATCCAGCTGCTTCTGTACCTCACTTCCATTTTCTGTACGTCACTTTCCTTTTCCTATCCATAAATCATCTTCCACCATGTGGTTGCACTGGAGACTCTGAGCCTACTCTGGCTGGGAACGCTGCCTGATTGACAAATCGTTCATTGCTCAATTAAACTCCTTTAAATTTAATTCTGCTGAAGTTTTTCTTTTATCAAGAGAAAGGGGGAGGTTGACGAGCTTGTCAATTTCTCTAAACTTCTCAGAGCCTGAGAAATCATCCAACTTTCATATCCATTTCAGTGATGCTAGCTCAAATAACACATATTTCCCCCACACTTTTTTCCATAATGAGAATGGGAAAGTAAATTTTCCTTGAAGTAAATTCTTTTTTCCTTTCTTTTTTTTTTTTTTTTTTTTTGAGATGGAGTCTTGCTCCATCACCCAGGCTGGAGTGTAGTGGCAAGATCTGGGTTCACTGCAACCTTAGCCTCCCGGGTTCAAGCAATTCTCCTGCCTCAGCCTCCCGAGTAGCTGGGATTACAGGTGCACACCACCATACCTAGCTAATTTTTTGTGTGTTTTTAGTAGTGTAGCAGGACAAGCCACAGACAAAACCCCTCAGACACCGAGTTAAAGAAGGAAGGACTTTATTCAGCCAGGAGCTTGGGCAAGACTCATGTCTCCGAAAACCGAGCTCCACCGAGTGAGCAATTCCTGTCCCTTTTAAGGGCTCACAACTCTAAGGGGGTCCACGTGAGAGGGTTGTGATCAATTGAGCAAGCAGGGGGTACGTGACTGGGGGCTGCATGCACCGGTAATTAGAACGGAACAGAACAGGACAGGGATTTTCACAGTGCTTTTCTATACAATGCCTGTAATCTATAGATAACATAACCAATTAGGTCAGGGGTCGATCTTTAACTACCAGGCCCAGGGTCTGGCACCGGGCTGTCTGCCTGTGGACTTCTTTTCTGCTTTTTAGTTTTTACTTCTTCTTTCTTTGGAGGCAGAAACTGGGCATATGCAGACAACATGAGGGTGGTCTCCTCCCTTAGTAGAGATGGGGTTTCACCATGTTGGCCAGGCTGGTTTCGAACTCCGGACCTCAAGTGCAGGGATTACAGGTGTGAGCCACTGCGCCCAGTCTGAAGTAAATACTTTTGATTTCCAAATAAATTTTGTTGGCATAGAGGCTTGCTGAGCCAGCCTCTGCTAAGTCAATTCTCATTTCTCTGTGTTACTCATTACTATCACAATTGTTGTAAATAACTCATATTTATTGAACAATTAACATGCCAGCACTGTTAAGAATTTATGTTTGTATCTCATTTGATCTTCTTAATAACCGTATGAGGTTATTTTACAGGTGAGGAAACCAGGGCTCTAGAAAGTAGTTATATACCCATGCTCACAAATGGCAGATCTAGGATTTAAACCTGGGTCATCTGTGTTTGCTATTCAGGACTGATGTAACAAATTACCACAAACTGAATGGCTTTCAATAACAGAAATTAATTCTGTCACAGTTCTGGAGGCTGGAAGTTTTCAGTCAAGGTATCAACAGGGTTGGTTCCTTCTGGAGGCTCCAAGGACTCTGTTCCTTGCCTCTCTCCCAGCTTCTGGTGGTTGCTGGCCATGTTGGCATTCCCTGGCTTGTGGACACATTGCACCAATCTCGGTCTTCATTTTCATGAGGCATTCTCCTCTCTGTGTTTCTCTTTGCCTCTGTGTCTTTTCTTCTAAGGACACAAGTGATTGAATTTACGGCCCATTCTAAGTCAATATGACCTCGTTGTTTTTATTATTTATTTATTTATTTATTTGAGACGGAGTTACGCGCTTGTTGCCCAGGCTGGAGTGCAATGGCGCGATCTCGGCTCACCACAGCCTCCACCTCTGGGTTCAAACGATTCTCCTGCCTCAGCCTCCCTAGTAGCTGGGATTACAGGCATGTGCCACACCACCTGGTTAATTTTGTATTTTTTGTAGAGATGGGGTTTCTCCATGTTGGTCAGGTTGGTCTCCAACTCCCGACCTCAGGTGATCCGTCCGCCTCGGCCTCCCAAAGTACTGGGATTACAGGCATAAGCCATTGCACCTGGCCTTTATTTTCTTTTTATATTTTTCTTTCTTATTTTTATTTATTTATTTTTTTGAGACAGAGTATTTTTTCTGTCACTCACACTGGAATGTAGTGGCAAGATCATAGCTCACTGCAGCCTTAACTTCCCAGGTTCAAGCCATCCTCCCGCCTCAGCCTCCCTAGTAGCTAGGACTATAGGTATGCACCACCGTATGTGGCTAATTTTTTTTTTTCTATTTTCTTTTTTTAGTAGAGATGAGGTTTGCTATGTTGCCCAGGGTGGTCCTGAACTACTGACATCAAGCAGTCTTTTTACCTTGGCCTCCCACAAATGCTGAGATTACAGGGGTAAGCCACGACACTCAGACAACCTCATTATTCTTATAGTGGTAAAATACGTATTTAAAAGTTTGCCATTTTGACCATTTTAAAATGTAGACTACAGTGGCACTGATTACATTCCCAAAGTTGTGCAACTATCACCACCGTCTCTAAAACCTTTTCATCACCCCAAACAGAAACTCTGTACACATTAAGCAATAACATCCTATTGCCCTGATTCCCTAGCCCCTGGTAACCTCTATTCTACTTTCTTTCTCTATGAATTTGCCCATTCTGGGAACCTCATATAACTGGAGTCATATAATACTTGTCCTCTGGGGTCTAGCTTCTTTCTTTCTTTCTTTAAGTTTCGCTCTTGTTGCCCAGGCTGGAGTGCAATGGTGGCTCACTGCAACCTCCGCCTCCCAGGTTCAAGAGATTCTCATGCCTCAGCCTCCCAAATAGCTGAGATTACAGGTGCCCGCCACCGTGCCCAGCTAATTTTTGTATTTTTAGTAGAGGCGGGGTTTCACCATGTTGGCCAGGCTGGTCTTGAGCTCCTAACCTCAGGTGATCTGCCCACCTCGGCCTCTCAAAGTGCTGACATTACAGGAGTGAGCCACAGCGCCTGCCCGCTTATTTCAAATAGCATAATGTTTTCAAGGCTCATCCATGTTTGGGCATGTATCAGAATCACATTCCTTTTAATTGCAGAATAGCATTCTACAGTCTGGATATAGACATTTTGTTTGTCCATTCATCTGTTGATGGACACTCAGGTTGCTTCTACCTTCTGGCTACTGTGAATAACACTGTTATGAACACTGGTGTACAAATACCTGTGTGAATCCTTATTTTCAGTTCTTTGAGGTATACCCCCCAGGACTGGAATTGCTGAATCATATGGTTATTTTATGTTGAACTCTTTAGGAACTGCCATACTGTTTTCCATAGCAGCTGCACCATTTTACATTCCCACCAGCAACACAAGCTTTCCAATTTCTCTACACCCTTGCCAACACTTGTTTTCTGGTTTTTAATTTTTCTAATTTTTTTTTTAACATTTTTTTGTAGAGATAGGGTCCCCTATGTTGCACAGGCTGGTCTCAAACCTCTGGCTTCAAGCACTCTTTCCACCTTGGCCTCCCAATGTACTGGGGTTATAAGCATGAGCCACCATGCCTGACCCATGCTCTATAATAATTTAACAACAAGAAATAGGGCTGAGTGTGGTGCCTCATACCTGTAATCCCAGCACTTTGGGAGGCTGAGGCAGAAGGATCTCTTAAAGCCAGTGGTTCGAGACCAGCTCGGGCAACATAGTGAGACCCCATCTCCACACACACACAAAAATGTTGTTTTTTTTTGAGACGGAGTCTTGCTCTATCGCCCAGGCTGGACTGCAGTGGCGCGATCTCGGCTAACTGAAAGCTCTGCCTCCTGGATTCACGCCATTCTCCTGCCTCAGCCTCCCGAGTAGCTGGGACTACAGGCGCCTGCCACTACGCTCGGCTAATTTTTTTGTATTTTTAGTAGAGACAGGGTTTCACCATGTTAGCCAGGATGGTGTCGATCTCCTGACCTCGTGATCCGCCCCTCTCAGCCTCCCAAAGTGCTGGGATTACAGGTGTGAGCCACTGTGCCCAGCCTAAAAAATGTTTTTTTAACTAGCTAGATATGATGGTGGCCCTTTCCTGTACTCCTAGCTACTTGGGAGGCTGAGGCAGGAGCATCACTCGAGCCTAGGAGTTCAAGGCTGCTGTGAGCTATGATCGTGCCACTGCACCCCGGCCTGGGAGACAGAGTGAGACCCTGTCTCTAAAAGTAAATAAATATAAAATAATTAAATTATTATAGAGTATGATCTCATTTTAATTTAACTAATTGCCTCTACAAAGATCCTATTTCCAAATATGATGACTGAGTTTCACTCTTGTTGCCCAGGCTGGAGTGCTATGGTGCTATCTCAGCTCACCACAACCTCCGCCTCCGGGGTTCAAGCGATTCTCCTGCCTCAGCCTCCCAAGTAGCTGAGATTACAGGTGCATGCCATCACACCAGATAATTTTGTATTTTTAGTAGAGATGGGGTTTCTCCATGTTGCAGGCTGGTGTCCAACTCCCGACCTCAGGTGATCCGCCTGCCTCCGCCTCCCAAAGTGCTGGGATTACAGGCGCGAGCCACCGCACCTGGCCCACAATTCCCATTCTTATAACATCCTCCTTTACCCAACTCATGACCTTCTATTTATTCTTTATGACCGAGCTCAGAATTACCACCTGCCTTGGAACTTTAACTACACAGTCCTCCCTTTTTGGATAAGGTTACTCTGTGCCTTCTCCATATTTCTATTGTAATTTTCACCACATTCTATTATAACTTACTTGAGAACTTTAGGTGAGGAGTTTTGTTTTACTCACCTCAGTATTTCTTTTTTCTTTTTTTTTTTTGAGATGGAGTCTTGCTCTGTTGCTCAGGCTGGAGTGCAGTGGTGTGATCTTGGCTTACTGCAACCTCTGCCTCCCGGGTTCAAGTGATTCTCCAACCTCAGCCTCCCGAGTAGCTGGGACTCAGGTGTGCACCACCATGCCCAGCTAATTTTTGTATTTTTAGTAGAGATGGGGTTTCACTATGTTGGCCAGGCTGGTCTCAAACTCCTGACCTCGTGATCCGCCTGCTTCGGCCTCCCAAAGTGCTGGGATTACAGGCATGAGCCACTGTGCCCGGCTCATCTCAGTATTTCTAGGCTGAACTCACAGTGACTGCTTAACAAATGTTTATCAGTTTATAAACTGTTCATTCCAATGCCTGCCCGCCCCCCACCCTTTCTTGAGCTTCATTTCATCTACCTGGAAGTTATCTTTCATCTTAGCTCAGGGAACTCACAAATTTATAAGCCAAATTTTTTGCATTCTCAAATATTTTCAAATTTCATAGAAATACCAGGTATTATAACTGAAGTGACCTCACACTGAATTCTCTTTTCAGGAATGATGTGACTATGTCCCTGTGCTTTTCCAAAAAGCAAAGATTACATTTATCTCTGGAACCTATCTTCCTACCCAACCACTCACATGTTATTGTCCAAAAGCCCACCTTTGTCCTTGAAGTGTGCTCTCAAGTAGCTTAAAGGAAACCACTCTTCAGAAAGGAAAATAAATTATAAGACCAAAACAGCAATTCAAAGACCCTGACATTCTCAGTAAAGTATATTGATCAACTCTGCTAACCATAGCTGGGTAATCTCCAGAACATGGAAATATCAATAGGAAAATAGGCACTGGTACTTTAGAAAGGCACCATGGAGCCATGGCAGGTGCACAAGGAAGGTGAAGGAACACTTCTGCACTCAGGAGTAGCCAGAATCTTCATTGGGCATTTTGGATATTTATGCTGATACATTTGCCTGGCGGTCAAGGACTGGTTTAGAGTGAATTGTGTCCCCTCCCCAAACAGCAGCAGGTTGTCACAGGTGTAAAAAGGTGTAGTGCTCACTAAAGACTCATTACTAGAATGTAAGTAGTACGTCCCTGAACTGCGCTTTTTTTTTTTTTTTAGACGGAGTCTTGCTCTGTCACCCAGTCAGTGGTGCGATCTCGGCTCATTACAACCTCCGCTTCCTGGGTTCAAGAGATTCTCCTGCCTCAGTCTCCCGAATAGCTGGGTTTACAGGCACGTGCCACCACACTTGGCTGATTTTTGTACTTTTAGTAGAGTTGGGGTTTCGCCATGTTGGCCAGGCTAGCCTCGAACTCCTGACCTCAGGTGTTCCGCCCACCTCCACCTCCCAAAGTGTTGGGTTAACAGGCATGAGCCACCGCGCCTGGGCCCTGAACTGAGCTTCTTTGGTGAGAGAGAGAGAGCAAGAATGAGTGAAAAGAGTGAATGGTGCTTTGTTTGGATAAATAGTTCTTCGTTTGTTAGTTAGTTTGTTTGTTGTTTGAGACGGAGTCTTGCTCAGTCGCCAGGCTGGAGTGCAGTGGTGCGATCTCGGCTCACTGCAACCTCTGTCTCCTGGGTTCAAGCGATTCTCCTGCCTTAGCCTCCCGAGTAGCTGGGACTACTGGCACGTGCAACCGCACCCAGCTAATTTTTGTATTTTTGGTAGAGACAGGGTTTCACCATGTTGGCCAGGACGGTCTCGATTTCTTGACCTCGTGATCCACCCACCTCGGCCTCCCAAAGTGCTGTTGGATAAATACTTCTTAAGTTTAGCCTGAAGCCTGAATACTTCTTAAATTACGTTTAGCCTCCTTACATAGTTAAGTTCAGCCTAAAGCTTTCTCTATACAGTGAGCTGTTACCTACTGCTCCTATAAACAGACTAACCTACTCTAATAACGAGTAACCTGAGTCAGCCAATCGCAGCAACTGAGTCTCCGCCAATCACAGCAGCCGAGTGTTGGCCAATCACAGGCAGCCAGCTGTTCATACTGTGTTCACATAAGGCAAAGGCAGGGCTGTAACCAGCCAATCTGGCTGTTTCTGTACCTCGCATCTGTTTTCTGTAGGGCACTTCCCTTTTTCTGTCCATAAATTTTATCTGACCATGTGGCAGCCCAGAGTCTCTCTGAACCTATTCTGATTCTGGGAGCTGCCTGATTCACAAATCGTTCTTTGCTCAATTAAACGCTTCAATTTATTTGTCTAGGGTTTTATTTTAATACTTTTCCACCGCTACCCTGCTTTTGCTACATCCTTCTCTTTTGCTTTTCTGCACTTGCAATTTCAGTCACCTGAGTTTTCTCTAGAATCAAGATTTTTCAAGGCATCCAAGAATGACTACATTAAAATGAAGTAGGAAGACACAACAAAAGGAAAAATTGACCAAAAAACTTCCATATTTCCTGGCGACTCACGCCTGTAATCTCAACACTTTGGCAGGAGCCCAGGAGTTTGAGACCAGCCTGGGCAACAAAGTGAGACCCCATCTCTTTTTTTTGAGATGGAATTTCCCTCTTGTTGCCCAGGCTGGAGTGCAATGGTGCAATCTCAGCTCACCGCAACCTCCATCTCCCAGGTTCAAGCGATTCTCCTTCCTCAGCCTCCCAAATAGCTGGTATTACAAGTGTATGCCACCACACCCGGCTACTTTTTTGTATTTAGTAGAGACGGGGTTTCACCATGTTGGTCAGGCTGGTCTGGAACCCCTGACCTCAGGTGATCCACCCGCCTCAGCCTCCCAAAATGCTGGGATTACAGGGGTGAGCCACCACGCCCGGTCGTGAGACCCTATCTCTTAAAAAACAAAACAAAACAAAACAAAAGCTGGTTATGGTGGTGCATACTTATGGAGGCTGCAGCAGGAGGATCCTTTGAGCCTGGGAGATGGAGGCTGCCATGAGCTCTGATTGTGCCACTGCACTGCAGCCTGATTGACAGAGCAAGACCTTGTCTCAAAAAAATGGAAAATTTTCACTACTTCACAAAACTGAATAGCAGAAACTTAAAATGGTTTGGTGGTAGTAGCATGTGTATGTTACCTCTGAATTAAATGTTCCCGGCAAGTGACTTAATTGTGATATGAATATTACAATTTTTGTTAAGTAGAAACCAAAGTCCAGGCACAGTGGCTCACTTCTGTAATCCCAGCATTTTGGGAGGCTGAAGCAGGAGGATCACTTGAGCTCAGGAATTCGAGACCAGCCTGAGCAACACAGCAAGACCCTGTCTCTACAAAAAAAAATGTTCAAAAATTAGCCAGGTGTGGTGGTGCGTGCCTGTAGTCTCGATTACTCAGGAGGCTGAGGTGGGAGGATTGCATGAGCCTGGGAGTTCAAGGCTGCAATGAGCTGTGATCACATCACTGCCCTCCAGCCTGGGTGACAGAGTAAGACCCTGCCTCCAAAAAAAAAAAAAAAAAAGCCAAATACCTGATACTTTCTGAACTTGAGCAAGTGTCTGAGGAGTGGCTGCAGACCTGGAAGAAGGAAAAAGGAGGCGTGAGCATTTGGGGAACAGTGAGTAGATCGTTTCTGGTTTCAGAGTGACAAATTAGAGTGATTTCTTATAACCCAAGTTCTTTATAAAAGAGAACAGAAAAATCTGATCCAGCTGTTTTACCCAAAGGGCTGGATCAGCATTTGAACTGGAGCCAAACTGACTCACAGTAACCTGAGACAGAGGCCACCAGCCAGTTGGTGTAGCTCCCCTAGAATCATGTGGTGCTCCAAAATCCTAAAACTTTGAGGGCCTGTACATAAATATTCCCACCCGCCAAAACTTGCCCAAAATAAAAAGAGAGTAGTCCTAGCAGACACTTAACTTTGGGAATCCTTTCCCAAAGACCCAAAAGTCCTTTGATTTCACCTGATGACCCCTGGACAGTGAGAAGGGAACTTAGCCCAGAACGGAGGTGTGAACACGAATAGAATTGCAACATCCTGACTAGGTCTGCATGACTTTGGGCAAATCCCCAAGTAAACTCCCCAGTCTGCAAAATAAGCCAGTAACTAAATAAACAGTAGAAAAGAATAGGACCTAGCAGGAGGAAGAATGAATTAATGCCTGTTAAGCACCTTGGAAATGCAAAGCATTATTTAAATGCAAAATAAAGTGCAGGATAACAAGTTCACTTTGGCTTCAGGGAGAGGGACTGTCAACTGCAGGAGCCATTAAAAGTCACAGGCTATAAAACAGGCAGTAATGTAGGCTTTGCCCTGCAGAATCATATAACCTTGCCTGAAATTAGCTGGTTATCCCAGTTCTGGACTGATCATATGAACACAGTTCATCCGTAGCCAGAAAAGCCCAGACAACTCCAAATAGAGCTCGGCCTGACCTTCAGAGTTTGCCTACTCTCACTCCTGCAGCAATCACGGCCACTCCCTAGGCACCCACGTGGTCCCAAGTGCTCGTTGTGTGTGACATCATTCCGGTGGGACAACCCAGTAACAGAGGTTTCATTATCCCCATGAATCTAAAACGTAGACCAGTTAAGTAACTTGCCCAACATCAAATAACTAGTTAAGGGCAGAGGCAGAAACGGAAGGTCTGGCTGTGCTCAGCTGTCTTTCTGTGACAATGAAAAGCCTTCATCGCTGACCCTCATTCCTGACTAATCCACTCTGGTCACCTCAAAACACCAATGCAGCATATGTTGCGTTATTTGAGCACTTGGTGTGAACTCCTGCCAAAAAAGCAAAAGAGTCGATGTTCTTTATTTCCATATTTCCTTCTGAGATTTTTGTTTGTTTCCTTGAAAGTCTCTTGACTAGACTTTAGGAGAGGGGGTCTGGGATGGACAGATAACTATTTTGTGCTCTAGAATGTCATCCTTCATTTCAAATCCTATGGGGAGTGTATTTGAAAGAGGAACAAAAAAATGTTCCTGAAGTCAGTTTGAAATGTTAGCAGGTTATGGATGAGTTCCTCCAATCAGGTGGATAGAAAGAAACATATCCCCAGCTAATTTGGAAACTAGAGATAAAACTCAGAACAGGTCAGAAGTGTCCTTCAGGCTGCCCCTGGGACTTCTGAGGGCTTCTTGCCTCTATAAAAGCATGCATAGATTCAAACTTTGGAGATTCTATCCTTGCACAGGACTGCGGTGGGGGCATCTTCAGGAGGGTGTGCCCCTCAATGAGCTGGTGAGAGAGATCCCCTTTCCCCCCTGAAAGGGAGTGGGTGTGAGAAGTTCAGAGGAGGCATCTGCAGGAGCTGGAGTTGTATTCAAGCATCAATGCCAAGTATTTTTAAAGAAACGGAGGCGGCATCTGTGGGAGCCACTTGGAAAATACAGCAGTTTGTTGATTACCTGGAAAGGGGATAATGTAAAAGGATTAGGTGACCTAAGAAGCAGCTGGGCCAGGCAAGGGCAGATGGCAGAGGAGTTCACGGCCCTTGGGGAGAACAATGAAAACCCAGACTAGAGGACAGACAAAACCAAAGGTGGGGGAGGTTGGTGCTGAGTGGCTTGGGAGAGGAACAGAAGAGCAAAATGAATCCCAACTGGCAGGGCTAAAATGTAACACTGCTACGGTGACAAAAAAACAAAAACAAAAACAGAAGAAGAAGCAAATTTAGACCCCACAACAAATAGAGAAGTGTATCTGTAACAAGCAAAGACACAACTATAGAAAACCCCTCCCCGTCCCCATTCGCCAACATCCCTATCAGCCGAGCTAATGATGGAAGGAGAAGCAACACTATCAGGCTAAGAATGCTCTGTGCCAGACCCCGTGCTGGGGGCTTTACTTCTATCCTATGGTTGAAACTTCAGGCAGCGTTGCTACATAGGCTGTTAACAGCCTCTAACAGCCTCAAATCCGTATGGGTATGCAGCAACCTCAATTGTTTTTTGTTTTTGTTTTTGTTTTAGATGGAGTCTTGCTCTGTTGCCCAGGCTGGAGTGCCCAGTCTTGCTCGTGCCCAGGCGCGATCTTGGCTCACTGCAACTTCTGTCCCCCAGGTTAAAGCGATTCTCCTGTCTCAGCCTCCCGAGTAGCTGGATTACAGGCACGCGCCACCATCCCCGGCTAATTTGTGTGTTTTCAGTGGAGACGGGGTTTCACCGTGTTGGCCAGGCTGGTCGTGAACTCCTGACCTCAGGTGATCCACCAGCCTCGGCCTCCCAAACTGCTGGGATTACAGGCAAGAGCCACCGCACCCAGCCAGCAACCTAAATTCTTCCCTCCTCAGAAGAAAGAATTAGACTGAGGGGCATAAGACAGAGGGAAAGACAGAGGCAAATTTTAGAGCAGGAGGGAAAGTTTATTAAAAAGTTTTAGAGCAGGAACAAAAGGAAGTAAAGTACACTTGGAAAAGGGCCAATCAGGTGACTTGAGAGATTCAAGTGCATGGTTTACCCTTTGACTTGGGGTTTTATATGATAGCATGCTTCCAGGGGCGGCATTACTTCTCCCCTGATGCTTCCCTTGGGGTGGGCTGTCCACATGCACAGTGGCCTGCCAGCCCTTGGGAGGGCCACATGTGCAGCGTGTTTATTGAAGGTGTGCACATGTTCACTTGAGGTGTCTTTCCCTTACCAGTCGAGCGTTCCTAGAGGGAGGTCATATACCTTACCAGGGGGAAAGACTGTCCACTGCAGAAATCGACTAGGTATGCTCAACTGGTAAGTTAAACGCTGCTATTTTGCCTCTTAGTACATATGCTTGAGCCCCCTCACCCATCTCCTGAGATCTTATTGGGAAGCTGTTGATCACCAGTTTCAGGTGTTCTCTATCTATTGGGAGACTTCCTTTCCCTGGCACTGGCTGCAACCCATTATTATGTTATTTTATTTTTATTTAATTTTTTTTTTTTTTTGAGACAGAGTTTTGCTCATGTTGCCCAGGCTGGAGTGCAATGGCGTGACCTTGGCTTACTGCAACCTCCATCTCCCAGGTGATTTTCATACCTCACCCTCCTGAGTAGCTGGGATTACAGGCGTGCACCACCACGCCCATCTAATTTTTGTATTTTTAGTAGATATGGGGTTTCACCTTGCTGGCCAGGATCTTGATCTCTTGACCTTGTGATCTGCCCACCTTGGTCTCCCAAAGTGCTGGGATTACAGGCGTGAGCCACCATGCCCAGCCCCGTTATTATCTTAGAGAGACAGTTTAACAACTGCCTGACCATCACCTGATGGTCTCCCAATGTTCCTGTTTGGGGGAGCCCTCTCCTGCCCTGCTCATGTCTGCCCAACTACCTACTGTAACATTCCTATATCAGTTTTACAGATAAGCAAACTGATATTTGGAGGAGAAAAGTCTGAAATAGGAGCCAGTCAGTGAAGCACCAGCACAAGGAAGAAGTAGATGTGAAAGAGAGGAAAGGCATGTAAATGCCCAATCTCAGGGAAGGCGGAAGGTGCAGAAAGATCTAGACACAAGGGCATTGAAACAAAAGGAATGCTTCTCGGGGACTGCTTCCGTGCCTCAGCTGAGCAGCCCCTGGGCTCTGATACCCTACAGGGGAAGTTCTCAACCACAGAAAGCTGTCATGAAATTAGCTCACCCTGAAATGATGCTTAATTGTTCTACAGAAACATCAGCGTGTCCCAGCCAGGAGCAAGAGAGTTTATTGTCAGATGACTCAATGGGGTAAAGAGGACTCCAAAGGAGTGGCACAGCAAGACAGGGGCCAAAGGGAAAAGGCCAAAAGAACAGACTAATGTGTGTATGTCTTTTTAAAAATTGGATAAAATGTCCAATTACTCTTGCCCAAATTATTCTTTGGAGGTTAGTAACAAGGAGGGGATCCAAGACCTGGCCCAGGATGTGAACCCCAGGGTAGCAGTGCTGACGTGTGCTGCAGGTACCGGGGCTCTGTAGTGAAGGGCCACAACAATGCCCTGGCTGTTCAGCTTCTACTGTGAGTGCCAGTGTGTGCAAATTTCATTGTCCAAAGCAAGTCAAGGGACCAAAGCTTGACAGTCGTGGGACAGGGGAAGTATAATCTTTCCCCCAGAGAGAGCAGTATAAATCATAAGAACAATTACAGACTTTCCCAAAAGGTAGACAGTGGGAGAGATTCAAATCATGATACGTAGTGTGTGTGTGTGTGTGTGTGTGTGTGTATTTATGTGTACGTATGTGTGTGTGTGTGTGTCTGCGTATATTCATGTGTGACTTAAAAACTGGAATACATTCTGAGAAATGTGTCATTAGACAATTTTGTCCTTGGGTGAACATCACAGTGTACTTACACAAACCTAGATGACATAGCCTACTGAACACCTAGGCTGGATGGTGCAGCCTATTGCTCCCAGGCTACACACCTGCACAGCATATTACCATACAGAATACCATAGGCAACTCGAACACAATGGTACATATTTGTGTATTTAAACATAGAAAGATAATGCATTACACCAGGAGGCTGAGGCAGGAGAATGGCCTGAACCCGGGAAGCGGCGCTTACAGTGAGCCGAGATCATGCCACTGCACTCCAGCCTGGGCGACAGAGCGAGACTCCATCTCAAAAGGAAAAAAAAAGGAAAAAGCAAATTCACATGCCTTTAAAAACAGAAAAAAAGGCTGGGTGTGGTGGCTTACGCCTGTAATCCCAGCACTTTGGGAGGCTGAGGTAGGTGGATCACCTGAGGTCAGGAGTTCGAGACCAGCCTGGCCAGCGTGGTGAAACTGCATGTCTACTAAAAATACAAAAATTAGCTGGATGTGGTGGCAGGCGCCTGTATTCCCACCTACTCTGGAGACTAAGGCAGGAGAATTGCTTGAGCCTGGGAGGCGGAGGTTGCAGTGAGCTGAGATCGCGCCATTGCACTCTAACCTGGGAAACAAGAGCAAAACTCTCTCAAAAAAAAAAAAAAAAAAAAGAAAGAAAAAGAAAAAAAGACACAAGAATTTTTAAAATGGTAATTTATAATTTATCAAGCTATACATACTGATACATCAATTTCTAACAGATATAGATCAACATATTCCCACTATCTAGGTAGGTGTGTTCAGTTTTGCTAATTGAAACAAGCCCAGTTACTAAGACGTGGATGGGAAGTATCTTTACATTTTCTTTTGACTCTAAAATCTGTGGTCTGCAATTCTTCAAAAATATCAACCTATTTAGAATGTGGACTCTTTTTAGGTTAAGCTTATGAATCGTGTTTCAATCACCTATTCATCCCCAGTAATTATTACTATAGCTGGCACACAGAAACTCAATGGAGCCAGGTGCAGTGGCTCACATCTGTAATCCCAGCAGTTTGGGAGGCCAAGGTGGGTGGATCACCTGAGGTCAGGAGTTCAAGACCAGCCTGGCCAACATAGTGAAACCCCATCTCTACTAAAAATACAAAAATTAGCCAGGCGTGGTGGTGCGCGCCTGTAATCCCAGCTACTTGGGAGGCTGAGGTAGGAGAATCACTTGAACCTGGGAGACAGAGGTTGCAGTGAGATGAGATCACACCACCGTACTCCTGCCTGGGAAACAGAGCAAGACCTGTCTCAAAAAAAAAAAAAGAAAGAAAGAAAAAAGAAACTCAATGAACTACTAGGTGAATGGATGAATGAACACTTTCTTGAGTCCTCAAAGCAGTCCTCCTTCCCTGCTCTCTCTCAGCTAGTTTGCAGGTATGACTTCTGTGTCTTGTGACAGTTTTGCTGAAATTATATATACATATATATACACACACACACACATACATATATTTATGCAGTTTAATAAATGCACAGAAAAAGAGGACCACAACTTGGAAAACCAGTCCTAGCCTGGCAGAGGCATGATATTATCGGAATCACAACAAATCTTAATCGCTGTAGGTCTTAACTGTTAATACACTATATCAAGAGGCAGAGAACCAAGAGTGAGTGTGATTATTTGCCCTGCACACCTCCATCCCTTCTTCAAAATGGAAACCTTGTGTTAGGCAGCTGGTGGTGAAAGCTATGGCAGCTATAAACCCTTCTTTTTTCAAAAAAAATAGTCCACTCGGTTTCCTTTTGGGCTTAAGGGAAACCCTGACTCTGGGAGCCTGCCCAGCTAGGCAAGAGAAAAAATAAAATACCTTCTCTCAATGTGAGAAGAATGCCTTCTATTAGAAAGGCTCCTCGAACATCCTTGGGTCAGGGTCTGCCTTTGGTCAAAAGCGACTTTTTATTGATTAAGAGGAAGAAAGAGGCACAGGGGCTTTTTGTCAAAGGCACCTTTAGTCTGGTATCAGTTTATCCTTTGAAGAATCGCACCATGTCATTACCTATAAATAAATCACAAATATATGGATCAAATATCTCAAAGCTATTGAAGGTATACCACACCTGAGTGTGGCTATGTATAAAAAAGAAAAAAAATTGTTATTTGATCCAAACAAAAATACTCTGTTAATATGTTGTGAGCTGACAACTGAAATTCATTGCAGACATATAGCCTTATATAGGGGTTTTAATTCATTATTTTAATTTCCTTTTTCTTTTTTTGAGACAGTCTTACTCTGTTGCCCAGGCTTGGGTGCAGTGGCGTGACCTCGGCTCACTGCAACCTCCGCCTCCTGGGTTCAAGTGATTCTCATGCCTCAGCCTCCCGAGTAGCTGGAATTACAGGCGTGCACCACCACACCCGGCTAATTTTTGTATTTTTAGTAGAGACAGGATTTCACCATGTTGACCAGGCTGGTCTCAAACTCCTGGGCTCAAGTGCTGAGATTACAGGTATGAGCCACCACGCCCAGCCCTAAATTTCTTTCTAATTACACAAGTAACATTTAAATGCATGAACACACACACACACACACAATTATTATTATTATTATTTTCTTTGAAAAAAAGACAAGGCCTCTCTCTGTCGCCCAGGCTGGAGTGCAGCGGCATGATCCTCAGTTACTGCAGCCTCAAACTTCTGGGTTCAAGTGATCTTCCCATCTCAGTCTCCCAAAGTACTAAGATTACAGGCATGAGCCATGGCACCCAGCTCTGCAAAAATCTTTCAAACAACTTGGGACTGAAAGTCCCTTGATTTTCCCACTCTAATCTCTCTGCCTTTCTAAATGCTTATCACAGGTATTGTGGGTTGTGCTAGTTCTTTCTCTTTTGCGTATGCATAAATAATAGTGAAAATCCAGACCACATGTGCTATTCTGTCCCTCACTTTGTTCTCTTCATATGTCTTAGAGATCTTTCTTCACTCAAGAAAATTGAAAGGTGACCTGGGCCAGTGGTTTGTAACTAGGTGGCCCAAAGCCCTAAGGATTCTGTAGAGGGCACCTTGAAGGCTGCCCCAGGAGCAAAGAGGAGCTCCAGGGACCCCACAAAAGGAAAGAATTGATCCAGTTTAATGCCTTTGTCTTTGCCTTCTGTTAAGAGATAGATTCCTGAGAAGAGTTAGACATGTATACTTGGGTTTCACTGGCATTTGTTTTCTTGAGAGCAATTTTAGGGCAAGGGTGGAGAGTAACATGGAATTGCCTCCGTTTCCCCAATATGATCAGTCTAAAGAAAGCATGAATTGGGAAACGCCAGAGATAGAAACAGACTCTGCTCCATGAAGGGCAATAATCCATATATTCATCTCAGGTCTTATGTATGGCTATGTATAACATCTGTGCAACCAGGAAATCACTACCCATGTACATTTGCAATCTTCTCTGGCTTTCCTCTAAGTCCTGGATTCTAGATCTTTCTGTACTCCTTTTTTTTTTTTTTTTTTTTTTTTTTTTTGAGACAGAGTCTTGCTCTGTCGCCCAGGCTAGAGTGCAATGGCACCATCTCGGCTCACCGCAACCTCTGCCTCCCAGGTTCAAGCGATTCTCCTGCCTCAGCCTCCCAAGTAGCTGGGATTACAGGCGTGCGCCACTGCGCCCAACTAATTTTGTATTTTTAGTAGAGACAGGGTTTCTCCATGTTGGTCAGGCTGGTCTCGAACTCCTGACCTCAGGTGATCCGCCTGCCTCAGCCTCCCAAAGTGCTGGGATTACAGGCGTGAGCCACCGCGCCCGGCTCCCCTCTGTACTCCTTAAAAGGAGCTTTGGACTTAGGAACAGCAGTATAGAAAGACCTAGAATTTCACCCTGGAAATTGTCTTCCTAGACATTGTATTCATGTCCAGGAAGAACGGGACAAAATCTGACCAGACAGGCCTGCTCCAGTCTAAAGGAAACTTCCTTTTGCGGCCAGGTAAACTGACAATCTGGAAAATCTTTGAATCAAACAGAAGCATAAGAAAAACCATCTCTAAAACACCAATGTGCAAGACGGCCCCAGAAACAAAGCTTCCTCTCTAAGTGTCAAAGTGCCTGGTTGTGTGCAAAGGCAAGTGGCTGGAGGGTGATATCCGCAGTCGGAAACCCTAGCAAGTCACTGAGGTCTTTTAAAGCTCCAAGGCTTCATCTATGTAATTGGGATAATAACTACTGATGTCATAGGTCACTGTCAGGAGTAAATGAGTGAAGATGTCTAACTTCTAGTGTAGTGCCTGACATGTACCATTACAGATTGAATTATGTGCCCCTATATTAGCCCATTCTCATGTTGCTACAAAGAACTACCTGAGACTGGGTAATTTACCAAGAAAAGAGGTCAAAGGTAGAGTGAACCATGATTGCATCACTGCACTCCAGCCTGGGTGACAGATTAAGACCCTGTCTCAAAAAAAAATTTATAAATTAACCAAGCATGATGGCACATATGTATAGTCCTAGCTACTTCAGAGGCTGAGGTGGAAGGACAGCTTGAAGCCAGGGGTTCAAGACCAGCCTGGGCAACATTAGCAAGCCCCCATCTCTAATAAATAAATAAATAAATAGAATCATCATATGATCCAGCAATTGAAGCAGGATCTTGAAGATATATTTGCACACCCATGTTCACAACAGCACTATTCACAATAGCCAAGAGGTGGAAGTAGCCCAAATGTCCATCTGTGGATGAACAGATAAAGCAGATGTGGTGTATACATACAATGGAATATTATTCAGCCTTAAAAAGAAGGAAATCCTGTCCTATGCTACAACATGGATGAATACTGAGGACATTATCCTAAGTGAAATAATTCAGAAGAAACACACAAATATTACATAACTACACTTACGTGAGGTCCCTGGAGTAGCCAAATTATGGAAACAGAAAGTAGGATGGCGGTCACAGTAGCAGGAGAGGGAATGGAGAGTTGTTCAATGGATATAGAGTTCCAGTTTTGCAGGATAAAAAAGATCTAGAGACCTATTACACAACAGTGTGAACATAATTAGCACTAGTGAACTTAAAAATGGTGAACAGGATAATTTTCTTTTTTTTTTTTTTTTCGAGATGGAGTTTCACTCTTGTAGCCCAGGCTAGAGTGCAATGGCACAATCTTCACTCTCCGCAACCTCTGCCTCTCGGGTTCAAGCAATTCTCCTGCCTCAGCCTCCCTAGTAGCTGGGACTACAGGCATGTACCACCACACCCAGCTAATTTTGTATTTTTAGTAGAGACGGGGTTTCTCCATGTTGGTCAGGCTGGTCTCCAACTCCCGACCTCAGGTGATCCACCCGCCTTGGCCTCCCAAAGTGCTGGGATTACAGGTGTGAGCCACTGCGCCTGGCCGAAGAGGGTAAATTTTGTATTATGTGTTGTTTACAATTTCAAATACATGTGTACATACATAAATGCACATATCTCATAAAATATACATATAAATGCATACATTTATGTTCTATTATTCCAGCATGATTCCTTTACAATATTACTGCATATAACAATGTAATAAACATTATGCCAGGCATGGTGACTCACGCCTGTAATCCCAGCACTTTGGGAGGGAGGCCAAGGCGGGCAGATCACTTGAGGTCAGGAATTCGAGACCAGCCTGGCCAACATGGTGAAACCCCGTCTCTACTAAAAATACAAAAATTAGCTGGGCATCGTGGCACACGCCTGTAATCCCAGCTACTCAGGAGGCTGAAGCACGAGACTGGCTTCAACCCGGGAGGCAGAGGTTGCGGTGAGCCAAGATTGCGCCACTGCACTCCAGCCTGGGTGACAGAGTGAAACTCGGTCTCAAAAAAAAAAAAAGAAAAATTATTAGAGGTTTGCTATTTAACCTTTTAAACTTAACCAAATCAGGATATTAATAAGTAATAACATGTAATGTCTATTGATATACATTCAAAATATATAAACTATTTTATTTGTGTATTTATATTCATTTATACCATCAAGAGTCAATTCTTATCGTAAGTGATTAAAACAATATAACTTGTAAGAGATTGAACATTCTGATGCTGTTTTCATAACAATATTAGCTAATATTCATTGAAAGCTGACTCTGTTTCAGGTACTATTCACACGTGTGTGTGTGTGTACATACAGATACACTTTTTTTTTTTTTTTTTTGAGACAGAGTCTTACTCTGTTACCCGGGCTGGAGTGCAGTTGTACAATCATGGCTCACTGTAGCTTCAACCTCCCCAGGCTCAAGTGATCCTCCCATGTCAACTTCCCAAGTAGCTGAGACTATAGGCGGGCACCACCATGCTTGTCTAATTTTTGTGTTTTTAGTAGAGATGGGGTTCTGCCATGTTGCCCAGGCTGGTCTCGAACTCCTGGGCTCAAGCGATCTGCCCACCACTGCCTCCCAAAGTGCTGGGATTACAGGAGTGAGCCACCGCACTCAGCCAAAAGGAGGTTCTGCAATGCCATTCCTGTCTGTGTGATTCTGTGAAAAGACTTCAAGAACTATGTTCCTGCACATACCTCCATAAAAGTAGCCATCTATATACATGTGTACATACATGTATAAGTACAAGGTGACATACATAAAGACAGAAGAAGTGGGGTCAGCAATCACATGTTTAAAGGAGCTGAGAAGTGGAGCAGAGAGAGCCTGGATTTTAGAGCCAGATTTCTGTTTGCTATTTGCTAGTGAGGGGGAGACTGAGCAGAGTGATGATAGACACACATACACACACACCCTAAACAAAGCGGACCCTTCCTGAGAACAGGATAATGATAATGATGACACCCGATGATGATGATGCACAAATCCACCACCAGTGCTGGATTCTCCCGTCTGTTCTGAATGTCTTGCCCACAGAAGTGTACACATTTTTCTAACTATCGCCCAAGATATTTACCCAAGAGAACCTGACAGCTTTGTCGGCCTCTGTCCCTGCAAGGAGCTCAACCAAGCAGCTCTCTATCCCTCCCTGTCATGCGGCAGAAGATTCCTTGCCTCACTGCTATCCCAGCCAAGGGCTTAGTGCAGACTGCTGGGAAAACCATCTCAGAGAAATCAGCGGAGAACCTGTTTACCAAGCAACACTACACAGCCCATGCAAGGACTCCTTTGAGAAATGGGAAACCGTCAGGACGGTGGATAAAATGAACCTGATTTCCCATTATTTTTTTCAAATAAATGGAGTCCAGTTTGCCTCCACTATAATCCAGGCATAACATTTATATGAGAACATAAAATACTACACAGCTGTAAGTAAAACAATATGTGTGTTCCTGAATAATAGTGATACCACTTGCCAGTAAGACTATCTTTTGACCAAATAAAAGATAACCTAAATTTGACTCAGTGGGATGGGATTTACTATACGATTGCTTCTTGAAAATAAAGGATAGAGAGAGGGTGCTTTCATGAGAGTAGAAGGAAATGGACAAGGAGAACAAGAGAAAAACAGGATGGAAAGTTAGATGCCCATTGCTGAGTTTGAAAGTGCACTTTGTACAAAGAATAAAGAGCATTGATTTCACACATCTAGTGCGTCCCCCCCAAATAAAACCTTATTTTATATCAGACACCCACATTGCAGAGTCCCACATATGCTGACATCCGAGTCTCCAGTCTACAGTGATTTTTATGCATTCCTCCACTCCCTCTTTCATTCATATGTATGATGGTTGCACAAATATGTATTGTGGACTTAATATGTAACAGGCTCTCTGGTAGGATGGGAAACAGACCCTGCCCCGAGCCAGTTTACAGCCCTGTGGGGAGCGCACCAAGGGAACAGGCTATTTCAGTCTAGTGTGATAAGGGCCAGATGGAAGAAACCTCAACACAGTGTGCTCAGAACCTGCAGAGGCAGCGCAAGGGGTCCCAAGGCCACACATGAGAGGAAGCTACATGACTAGAGGAACCAAACTTGATAACGCTGGAGGTGGATTCAGAAGAAAGAGAAAATCCCAGCACTTTGGGAGGCCAAGGCAGGAGGATTGCTTATGGCCAGGAGTTCAAGACCAGACTGGGCAACACAGCGAGACACTATCTCTAAGAAAAGAAACGAAACGAAACGAAAAGAGGACTGGCCAGCTGCAGTGTTTCACGCCTGTAATTCCAACACTTTGGGAGGCCGAGGCGGCAGATCACCTGAGGTCAGGAGTTCGAGACCAGCCTAGCCAACGTGGTGAAACCATGTCGCTATTAAAAATACAAAAATTATCCGGGTATGGAGGTACATGTCTGTAATCCCAGCTACTCAGGAGGCTGAGGCAGAAGAATCGCTTGAATCCAGGAGGCAGAGGTTGCAGTGAGCCAAGATCGTGCCACTGCACTCCAGCCTGGGCAACAGAGTGAGACTCCATCTCAAAATAAATAAATAAATATTTAAAAATTTAAATAAATAATTAGCTTGGCATGGTGGCATGCAGCTGTAGTTCCAGCCACTCTGGAGGCTGAGATGGAAAGATTGCTTGAGCCCAGGAGGCAGAGGTTGCAGTGAACTGAGATTGCACCACTGTACCCCAGCCTGGGCAACAGAGTGAGACGAAAACCAAAAGGAAAAGTAGAGCACTGCCACAGGCAATTCCAGCCAAGGAAGGGGGAACACAGAAGGAAGAACACAGCGTTTCCCTTTAACAGCTCTGCCCAGTTGTTGCACACCTCACTACTCCCCACAGGCTATTGGCTACAACTTAGTCACATGACCACACCTGGCTTCCAGAAAGCTGGAAATATAGTTCTTATTCAGGGCAGCCACGAGCACAGATAAACACTTGTATGACATGGAAGCAAGGGAAATGTACATTGAGAGCAAACCAGCCCTCTCTGCCACAGGGTATGAGCCCTCCTCTTCCTCTTGTCCTGTCTGAGATAGACAGAGACTTTAAAGGGTTTTCCAGGAAACCCCTGGAGAACATGATATACATTCATATGCATGCACACACAAACCCAAATGCAATACAATAATTAACCATACGTTTTTCATTAAAAAAAAAGATAAAGAATGAAAACTTACAGCAGAAGACTCAAGGCTGTAGCAAAGAGGCTGGAGCAGGCTCTCTCTGCGGGCACAGACCTAAAGGGGGATGCAGAGGGGCATTAGCTAGGAATAATGTGAAGATAGATGGAGCCCCCATCACCTTCCTCTCTCCTGAGTTCTCCCCCACTGCGACATTTGCCCCTTATCACCAGCTCTCCACTGGATCCAAACATGCTCAAAGGTATTGCTCTGCTAACAAAAGCAGCATAAGCACACCATTAGGATGTACAAGCATTTCTGGAAGTGTCAAAGGAACCAAACTCCTCCCAGCTCAATGATTGATTAGCTAAATAAACTTGAGCTAGATGTATATTCTCTTAGTGCATCAATTTCCTCCAAATCCAATGGAGACTAAAAAATACTTGCCTTACCTTCTTCATAGGCTTGTGGAGGGAACCAGGGAAATGGGATATCTGTGTATTTGTTTTCTATTTCTGTGTAACAAATCACCACACACCCTGTGGCTTAAAACAATAGCTATTTATGGCCGGGCACGGTGGCTCACGCCTGTAATCCCAGCACTTTGGGAGGCCGAGGCGAACGGATCACGAGGCCAGGAGATCGAGACCATCCTGGCTAACACGGTGAAACCCCGTCTCTACTAAAAATACAAAAAAATTAGCCGGGCGTGGTCGCGGGTGACTGTAGTCCCAGCTAATCCGGAGGCTCAGGCAGGAGAATGACGTGAACCTGGGAGGCGGAGCTTGCAGTGAGCCGAGATTGCGCCACTGCTTTCCAGCCTGGGCGACAGAGCGAGACTCCGTCTCAAAAAAAACAAAAACAAAAACAAAAAACAAAACAAACAAAAAAATAGCTATTTATTTATTTATTTATTTTTATTTATTTGTTTGAGACAGGGTCTCGCTCTGTCGCCCAGACTAAAGTGCAGTGGCACGATCTTGGCTCACTACAACCTCCACCTCCTGGGCTCAAGCAATCCTCCGACCTCAGCATCCCAAGCAGCTGAGACTACAGGTATGTGCCACCACGACAGGCTAATTTTTTTTTTTTTTTTGAGACAGAGTCTCACTCTGTTGCCCAGGCTGGAGTGCAGTGGCACGATCTCGGCTCACTGCAATCTCCGCCACCCGGGTTCACGCCATTCTCCTGCCTCACCCTCCCGAGTAGCTGGGACTATAGGAGCCCACCACCATGCCCGGCTAATATTTTTTTTTGTATTTTTAGTAGAGACAGGTTTTCACCGTGTTATCCAGGATAGTCTCAATCTTCTGACCTCATGATCCGCCCGCCTCGGCCTCCCAAAGTGCTGGGATTACAGGCGTGAGCCACCGCGTCCGGCCCACACCAGGCAAATTTTTGTAGAGACAGGGTTTCGCCATGTTGCCCAGGCTTGTCTCCAACTCCTGAGCTCAAGCGATCTGCCCGCCTTGGCCTCCCAAAGTGCTGGGATTATAGGCCTGAGCCACTGCGCCTGGCTGAAACAATACCCATTTATGATCTTATTGTTTCCATAGGTCAGAAATCCGGGCACGGAGTGACTAGATTCTGTGTTCAGGGTC
Organism: Pongo abelii; assembly: GCF_028885655.2. NCBI lineage: Eukaryota > Metazoa > Chordata > Mammalia > Primates > Hominidae > Pongo > Pongo abelii. Next base: position 14,926,371 of record NC_071990.2, read on the forward strand.
TCACTGGCTGAAGCCAAGGTGTCAGCTGGGGCTGCGTTCTCAGCGGGGGCTGGGATACTCTTCCAAGCTGAGGTTGGCAGAATTCATTTCCTTGTGAGTGTAGGACTGAGGGCCCCTTTTTCCTTCAAGCATTGGCAGGAATGGCTGTCACCTCCTAGTGGCTGTCTGCAGTTCCTAGCCATGTGGATGTTGCAAGGTAGCTCCTCATTCTGTCTTCTTTTCCTGTTTAAGTTGATTATGTTCCAAGCAACACTCCTTCGGAGGAATCTGATTAAACTGGCTGAGGGTCAGACATGGTGGCACACGCCTGGAATCCCAGCACTTTGGGAGGCCAAGGCGGGAGGATCACTTGAGCCCAGGAGTTCACTTGAGCCCAGGAGACCTGCCTGGGCAACATATCTGAACGCTTTTCCTTCCTCTGGTACATTCCATACCAAAAAGACGAGATGGCCTCATGACAGGAGTAAAGACTTTGGAGTCGAGTAAATGCGGATTCAGATTTTCTCTCCAACACTTCCTAACTGAATGCTACTCAGCCTCTCTAACTCATGACTTCCTTCTCTGTACATTTGGGATAATACCAACCACACAGGGATGTTGGGGGATGAAATGACGTAGGATTCATGGGAATTCAATGATACCATATTCATAGCATATGGCATGTGTGGGCTCCAGGCCCTTCCGCCTTCCCCATCTCCTATTCCACATCATTAACTCCCTTTCTTCCTCCCTCCCTATCTTTCTTCCTTCCTTCCTCCATTTCAAAGAACAGCTAAAACTGGTGATGCAGAAATGACTACAGTAAAGCTGACCCTAAAACAACACAGAGGTTAGGGGCACTGACCTCACACACATTCAAAAATCCACATCTAACTTTGTTTTGGAGAGCTTTTTTTCTTTAAGATAGGATCTGGCTCTATTGCCCAGGCTGGAGTGCGGTGGCATGATCTTGGCTCACTGCAGCTTATGCCTCCTGGGCTCAAGCCATCCTCCCACCTCAGCCTCCCGAGTAGCTAAGACTACATGTGCATGCCACAATGCCCCGCTGATTTTTGTATGTTTTTGTAGAGATGGAGTTTAACCATGTTCTGCAGGCTGGTCTCGAACTCCGGAGCTCAAGTAATCTGCCCACCTTAACTTCCCAGTGTGTTGGGATTCTAGGTGTAAGCCATGACACCCAGCCCCATGCATAACTTTTTTTTTTTTTTTTTGGACGGAGTCTCGCTCTTGTCCTCCAGGCTGGAGTGCAGTGACGAGATCTCATCTCACTGCAACCTCCGCCTCCCGAGTTCAAGTGATTCTCCTGCCTCAGCCTCCCGAGTAGCTGAGATCACATGCCCCCGCCACTGTGTCTGGCTAATTTTTGCGTTTTTAGTAGAGATGGGATTTCACCATAATGGCCAGGCTGGTCTCAAACTCCTGACCTCGTGATCCACCCACCTCAGCCTCCCAAAGTGTTGGGATTACAGGTGTGAGCCACCGCACCCAGCCCATGCATAACTTTTGACTCCCCAAAAACTTAACTACTAATAGCCTACTGTTGACTGGAAGCCTTACCTACCAATAACATAAACAGTCGATTAACATATATTTTTGCATGTTGTATGCATTATACACTGTATTTGTACAATAAAGTAAGAGAAAAGAAAATGTTATTAAGAAAATCATGAGGAAGACAAAATATATTTGCTATTGATTAAGCGGAAGTGGATCATCATAAAGGTCTTCATCCTCCTCATCTTCATGTTGAGTAGGCGGAGGAGGAGAAGAGGAAGGGGTGGTCTTTTTTTTTTTTTTTTTGAGACGGAGTCTCGCTCTGTTGCCCAGGCTGGAGTGCATGGCACAATCTCGGCTCACTGCAGGCTCCACCTCCTGGGTTCACGCCATTCTCCTGCCTCAGCCTCCTGAGTAGCTGGGACTACAGGCACCTGCCACCATGCCCAGCTAATTTTTTTTTTGTATTTTTAGTAGAGACAGGGTTTCACCGTGTTAGCCAGGATGGTCCCGATCTCCTGACCTCGTGATCGTCCCACCTCGGCCTCCCAAAATGCTGGGATTATAGGCATGAGCCACCGCGCCCGATCCAGAAGGGCTGGTCTTGATGTCTCAGGGTGGCAGAGGCAGAAGAGATAGAGAAGGTGGGAGGGGAGGCAGGAGAGGCACGGTAACTTTTACTGAAAACAAATCCATGTATAAGTGGACATCCGCAGTTCAAACCTGTGTTGTTCAAGGTTCAGCTGTGTATCACATTGGAAGATAACTACCTTGTAATTGCATCTAAACCCATTCCACTCGAATGCCAACATTATAAGAACTCTGGTAAGTGGGGTTTTGATACCAACCAATCATTTCCACATGGAACTATTAGCGTGATAATCCTGTTCTCTCATTGTCCTGATACCATTTTTTATACTTTTCTTGAAAAATGTACTTGGACTGCGTTCTCACACAGTTACTACACTCTAACAGATTTATGCTCCTTAGAAGAATGGGTCTAGTCAGGGAAGTGTTCCAAATCTGCCTCTTACAGAGATGCTCAGGGTAAAAGAAAGATTAGTGGTCAAAAGTAATGTAACTAAAACGTGGCGGCTGCCCCGGGGGAAATGTTAAGGACTGCCTGGCACAAGCAAGCACCTTCTGGCAAACTTCTCAAAGTGCTGAAATAGAAGGCTCAAGAGTCACCTGCTTAAGTAATGGTCTCCAAGGCAAAATATCGGGAGTCCTGTTCAGCCGCCACAATGAGCTATTATATGTATGTGGCACAGATGTAACATGAGAATTATACCAGTCACAAGGTTGCTTTTTTTTTTTTTTTTTTAATGCATAAAGCATGATTCTAACTTGGTGTTGTTTTTTGCAAACATGATGTTGATCACATGAGAAGGGTTTCAGAAGAAAGACTTGTTTATTTAACATTCCTAGGCTCAAGAAATCACCAATACATTGATGCAAACACCAGCTCTGGAGAAGAGAATTGTCAATAGGCGCCTCCGGCCCTCCCCTCCAACGCCGAGATGCCTTCTTCATCGTGGTGCTAAGGAGGGTCCCAGGGAAAGTATAACATATCCACTGAATTCTAACAATAAACGGAGAGTCCAGCAGCTCAGGCAGATCATGCCAAAGTCAAGCCCCCTTCAGTAAAAAGGCCCATCTATAAATCATTAGAGACTGTGGGTGCCAAGAAAGCTACTGGATTAGTTCAGCATAATAGGCAGAAAGCTTGCATTTGCCAAATGCTTTACAACCATTTTTTATGAAGTATTACCCATAATACCCTGGGAAATAAATGAACAATATAATCACCATTTTATAACTAAGGAAGCAGACACCCAATGAAGATGCTCTGGAAGTTAGTAGCAAACTAATGCTAGAAACCCTTGACCAAACTCCTTGGGTCAACATTTTTTTTCTTTTTTTTTGCTCTGTCACCCAGGCTGGAGGGCAGTGGTGCTATCATAGCTCACTGCAGCCTTAACCTCCGAGGCTCAAGCAATCCTCCCACCTCAGCCTCTCAAATAGCTGGGACCACAGGCATGCATCACCATGCCCCACTACTTTTTAAATTTTTTGTAGAAACAAGGTCTCACTATGTTGCCCAGGCTGGTCTTGAAACCCTGGGCTCAGGCAATTCTCCTGCCTCTGTCTCCCAATGTGTTGGGATTACAGGCGTGTGTCACCATGCCTGGCAACATTCTTTCTAGTAAACTACTTTGCTTCATACAAGCATGTCCTTACACTGACTTAAAACAAGTGTATACATTTAAAATCTAGGTACAGTGGTGTGTACCTGTTTTGTACCTGTTGTCTCAGCAATTCAGGATACTGAGGCAGGAGGATTGCTTGAATTTAGGAATTTAAGTCCAGCCTGGGCAACATAGCAAGACCCCATCTCTAAAAAATAATTTATGATTATTATTATTTTTGTGTGTGTGTGACAGAGTTTCGCTCTTGTTGCCCAGGCTGGAGTGCAATGGCACGATCTCAGCTCACTGCAACCTCCGCCTCCTGGGTTCAACCGATTCTCCTGCCTCAGCCTCCTGAGTAGCTGGGATTACAGGCATGTGCCACCATGCCTGGCTAATTTTTGTATTTTTAGTAGAGAGGGGTTTCACCATGTTGGCCAGTCTGGTCTTGAACTCCTGACCTCAGGTGATCTGCGCGCCTCAGCCTCCCAAAGTGCTGGGATTACAGGCGTGAGCCACTGCACGTGGCCAAATTTTTTTTTTAATTTTAAAAATATCAAAGTTTAAAATCTGAGTCTGAGCAAAATCTGTCTTCGTGAATTGCACCTTAGGCCTTAAGAGGAGAAAGTCTACTTCCTGCTACAATACAGAACTAATTGATTGATACCAAGTGTATTAGTTAGGGTACAGTCACAGTTGCTGTAATAAGGGGACCCTGAAACACAGGGACTTAAATACTTAAATACTCTCTCATATAATAGTCCAGAGGCGCACTGTCCAAAGCTGGCGGGGCAGCTCTACCATCCTTAATGTGTGGCTCACAGAAGTTGTATCCACCCACCTTCACTCACATCCCATTGGCCAGAACAGTCACTTAGCCACAAACAAGACCAAAAATGTAGTCTGGTTGTATAGCCAAATACCCGGCAAAAATTTAGGAGTTGTATAAGGAAGGGAAGAGTGGATATTGACCGACAAAGAGTAGTCATTGTCTCACAACATGTAAGAGGCAGAGATTTCCAATCCTCATATTCGGTGTTCACCTTCCCTGCTCCAATGGGGGAAACTTGACAGAGCAATGTGAACCCTGAGACAACGGGAGGGAACTGGGTGTCAAACAGGCACGATATTAGGACCCAGGTGGGCTGCATGCTGATACCTGCTCTGCCATATGTTAGCTGTGAGATCTCAGGCAAGACATTGAAATTCAGCATCTCAGTTTCGTCATCTGTGAAATAAACAACTTGATAGATGAGATTACCTCTACATCTTCCGTGTAATGATGTCAGGGTCAACAGTATAACAGGGTAGACTTTGTAACATACCATATCCCCTCAAGTTGACCAATAAATAACCAGAACTCACATCACATGTTTTTAGTCTCAAATGGAATGTATATAATGGACTTATCTTATGAAAATAATTGTATGATTTAGTATGTAAATAAGTCTTGGGTGTTTCTAAAGCTTAGTCTTATAGAAATATTTACCAGTCCTACCCACAAGTTAAAAACAAACAAAAGCTCAAGTTTTCTTATACAAACTTTCAACCAATTTCAGTAAGAAATGGGACTACAGGTTGAGTATCTCTTATCGAAAATGCCTGGGACCAGAAGAAGTATTTCGGATTTTGAATTTTTTCAGATTTTGGGGTATTTATATATATATAATATCTACATAATACTATTTTATATACATTATGTATATATTATGTGTATATATTACATATATTATTTATATAAATTACATAATTATATATATAATACATACACATAATATATACATAATGAGATATCTTGGGAATAGAACCCAAGTCTAAACACAAAATTTATTTATGTTTCATATACACCTTATACACGTAGCCTGAAGGTAATTTTATACAATATTTTTAATAATTTTGTGCATAAAACAAAATTTACATTAAGCAATTAATATGTGGAATTTTCCACATGTGGCATTATGTTGGCGCACAAAAGTTTTAGATTTTAGAGCATTTCAGATTTTGGATTTTCAGATTAGAGATGCTCAACCTGTATCTGTACAATTCTAGTGAATCACTATTCAATCTTATCTGTAAGCCTATATTACCATGAATATTTGACCAAAGGTTAATAAGGATAGTAAGTACTTTCAAATGTACTAATCTTCATGGCTAGGGCAAATTTTTTGTTTTATACTTTTTTTTTTCAACATAGAGTCTTGCCCTGTCACCCAGGCTGGAGTGCAGTGGTGAAATCATAGCTCACTGCAGCCTCAACCTCCTATGCTCAAGCGATCCTCCCACTTCAGCTTCCCAAGTAGCTGGGATCACAGGTGTGCACCACCAAGCCTGGCTAATTATTTATTTATTTTTTTATAAAGATGAATTCTCACTATGTTGCCCAGCTGGTCTCGAATTCCTGCGCTCAAGTGATCCTCCTGCCTCAGCCTCCCAGAGTGCCCAGACTACAGGTCTAAGCAGCTGTGCCTGGCTACATACATGTTTTACATATACTTTCCTCTGCTATGTTTATACAGATATCTCCCATTAGCATGGAAAGTATGGAAGTCTGACTTCTAGAAATAGGAGATAACTGAACCAGAATTCCCTAAGAACCTGTGAACATTTTAAAATGTATTCCCAAGGGTCAAGTCTCATCATCCTTGGGTGTCATTCAAGGTTAATTTTATTGAATACAACAGATGATGAAGCTAATAGTGGAAACAAACCAACAAAGCTGATGTTCTTATGTAAATAATAAACTGGTTCTGAAGGTAGTCATGTTAAATTAAAGGAAATGATATATTGCTTCTCAGCCTTTTGACTAAGATCAAGTGCAAAGGAAATGATACGTTGTTGCCTTTTAAGGTGATTGCTTTTGAAGGTAAAACCATATAAATGTTGTTCTGTTTAATTTGGCTATGTTTTTGAAAGTCTTGTTGCTTTATAAATAGATAATAATTATGTATTGTGTGCGATGAGTGCTTTCCTAGTGCCAGCCATTTTGCTAGACACTTTGATGGGAATTTATCATCTCAACCTCACAAAAGTCTGTCTCCATCCCCTGTGCAGAATCTGAAAGTTGTCTGCCAGAGATCCATTCTTTCCTTATTCCTAGAAGAGAGTCCCTATTTTATGTGAAACTTCAAGGCTCCTAACTGAAGCACTAATTTATTTATTTATCTTTTATCTATTTGTTTATTTTGAGACAGAGTTTCGCTCTTGTTGCCCAAGCTGGAGTGCAATGGTGCAATCTCAGCTCACCACAACTTCTGCCTCCCCGGCTCAAGTGATTCTCCTGCCTCAGCCTCCCGAGTAGCTGGGGTACATCCCAGGTACATACCACCACGCCTGGCTAATTTTTGTATTTTTAGTAGAGATGGGGTTTCATCATGTTGGTCAGGCTGGTCTCGAACTCCTGACCTCAGGTGATCCACCTGCCTCGGCCTCCCAAAGTGCTAGGATTACAGGCGTGAGCCACTGCGCCCAGCCCTAAAGCACTAATTGACCAGCTCACCTGGTGATTAGCAGTGGCCAACAGGATGGAAACAGAAGTTGTTGAGTGACACCTCCAGAAGAGAAGAGAGACAGATTGATGGCATGCATGCCCTCTTTGTCCTTTCCAATTTTTCTGCTGCCTGGAGTATGGATGAGATGGTTTGAGCTCCAACTGTCATCTTGCAATTTGTGGATGGAGATTACAAACCAGAGGTAGCAGAGGATGAAGATAAAAGAAACCTGGGCCTCTGGTACAATCAAGGAGCTGCCAACCTAGCCCCTGGCTGTCTACCACCAGAATTATTTCATACAAGAGAAAAATTAACTCATGTGACTAAGCCACTATTCTTTGGGATGTTTTGTTCCATGTTGTTTAGCCTAATTATAACCTCACCTTCCCTTCATCTTACATGTAAGAATATTGAGGCCAGGCATGGTGGCTTACGCCTGTAATCCCAACACTCTGGCAGGCCATGGTGGGAGGATAACTTGAGGCCAGGCGTTTGAGACCAGCTTGGGCAACATAGCAAGACCTTGTCTCTACTAAAAACAAAAACAAACAATCAAAAAAAGATTAGCCAAGTGTGGTGATGCCTGCCTGTGGTCTCAGCTACTTGGGAGTCTAAGACAGGAGGGTTGTTTGAGCCCAGGAGTTTGAGGGTACAGTGAGCTGTGATGGTGCCTGTGCATTCCAGCCTGGGCAACAGAGCGAGACCCTGTCTCAAAAAAGAGAGAGTGTTGAGACTTACATATAAGAGAATGGAGAATTGAGTAGCTTGTCTGAGGTCCAATAGCCAGTGGAGAGCCTAGATTCAATCCAGGCAATCTTAAGAAAGAAATTCACAGCATTTGTCCATTCACTTCCGTATAGCCCCAATACAATGCTATAAAATCACAAAAGTGGTTGAAGGTAAAGTAAGATAGACTGTCTTAAAATCCAATGTACTGGGTCTATGGATTACTGACTAAGCATATAATTTACCCACTACGTAAGTTCATGAAATTGATGTAAAAACTATTATTCAATGCTAAAAGTCCACTCCTCTTGCACAACAAATTTCAGAAATGACTTATCAGCAGGCCAAGAATGTTCTCAGACCACAAAACTAAGTCCCTGTATCTCCCTCCAAGGATATGCATATCTCTATGGATGAAGCCATGTTGCCAATCCAGGCCTTCTTCACAACAGGATAATGCTCAATGTCCTGGATTTTGTGACTGATGGGGAAAGGAAGATATAAGTCAGCTGTGATATGCTCAAGATATTCTGCACCTGTGATTAAATAATGGTCATGCGTGTAAGAGCTATATTCCATTCACAACAGAATACCAGGGAAGCACGGTTTTCCATGTGAAACCACATTCTCCCATGACTTCAGATGAAAGCCAAGGGCAGCCAAAGGCTCATGTATGGTTTCATTGCCCAACCAAAAGGAAATTCTACAGTAACCACCACATTTCATTTTGCTGATTAGAATAAACCCGAAACAGTTTCATTAAAATTAAGGCCTATAATTGCATGGGGAAAATGGCCAGATTGCAATATGGGCTATTCTGTCTGCCCAGACATATGTAGTGATAATTGACATAGGCCACCACCTAATCACCAGAGTCAACCAGATCATGAAATCACTGAAAGAGACAATGACCAGTTCAGAGCTGAGTGCAGAAAGACCAAAATTCAGGGGCCTGCTCCTACAAAAACAAAGTAATCACTAAGCAAATACCACGGAAACTTCAGTCAGGGCCTGGGGAACCATGGAAGGCTACACAGCTACATTTTTTTCTTTAGGAGGTTTGAATTGTCTTTTTTTTTTTTTTTTGAGATGGGGTCTTGCTCTGTCACCCAGGCTGGAGTGCAGTGGCTCTATCTTGGCTCACTTCAACCTCTGCCTCCTGAGTTCAAAGGAGCCTCTCGAACCTCCGCCTCCAAGTAGCTGGGATTACAGATGCCCACCACCACACCCAGCTAATTTTTGCAGTTTTAGTAGGGACAGGGTTTCACAGGTTTCACTTGAACTCCTGACCTCAAGTAAGCTGCCCACCTCAGCCTCCCAAGGTGCTGGGATTACAGTTGTGAGTCACCATGCCCAGCCTGAACTGCATTTCTAAACCTTTGTGCTGGGCATCCCTTTCATCCTTCTAGATCACCCTTCTCTACACAAAAGGCTGATCTGTAAGGATGACATCAAACAGCTCTCTTGTCCCTGGCTTCTGGTTGGGTTTGGCAAAAAGGGAGCTCCAGCAGGTGATGGAGGGAGAGAGGAGAGTCAGCTCAGCATGTTGGTTCTGTTGAGTCATTGTGAGCTGGCTGAGCCTCTCAACTAGGGTCCATGGCTCCTGTCAGGCAGTCCTCCCTCTAGAGCCGTCTAGCTCTCTCCAGGCTCCAGTGTCTTTCCCTTTCCTCACTCTGTCCACCCTCAGAATGGTAACTCTGCCCACCGCTATCTACCCTGGCACACTGCGCTCTCCATAGGGCTTCCAACACCCTGCCCTGCCCCAACTTCATAAACTCTCCTCAAATGACCCAGTTGGAATATGCTTTTCATTTCCTGTAAGAGCCCTAACATGACTTCTGAGCAGATGCGAACAGATATATGGAAATCCAGAGAGCCCTGGACTGAGGGTGAGTGGACCTTCAGGGATTCCAGCAGCATTCCACCATGCTCAGCTGTGCGGCAGGATGAGATACCCAATTTATCTGCTCTTGACCTTCTCTTGGATAAAACAAAGGGCTGAGGCCGGGTGCAGTGGCTCATGCGGGTAATCCCAGAACTTTGGGAGGCCGAGGTGGGTGGATCACTTGAGATCAGGAGTTCTAGACCAGCCTGGCCAACATGGTGAAACCCCGCCTCTAATAAAAATGCAAAAATTTTTATTAGAGTCTGGGCGCAGTGGCTTACGCCTATAATCCTAACACTTTGGGATGCTGAGGCGGGTAGATCACTTGAGGTCAGGAGTTTGAAACCAGCTTGGCCATCACGGTGAAACCCCATCTCTACTAAAAATACAAAAAATTAGCTGGGCATAGTGGTGCGCACCTGTAATCCCAGCTAAATCAGGAGGGTGATGCAGGAGAATCACTTGAACCCAGGAGGCGGAGGTTGCAGTGTGCCAAGATCGTGCCACCACACTCCAGCCTGGGCAACAGAGCCAGACCCCATCTCAAAAAAAAAACCAAAAACCTAGCCGGGTGCTGGGTGTGGTGGCGGGCACCTGTATTCCCAGCTACTTGGGAGGTTGAGGCAGGAGAATTGCTTGAACCCAGGAGGTAGACGTTGCAGTGAGCCAAGATAGCACCACTACACTCCAGCCTGGGCAACAAGAGTGTTTAAAAAAATAAATTAATTAATTTAAAAAAAAGAAAAAACAAAGGGCTGAAATGGTCTCAACAATCTTGGCAGATATAAGATCATTCTACAGACCTCTTTTACCTTCCCTACCCTTCCTCGTTTCTCTTCCTTGTGACTTCTCCTTTCACACACAGCTTCCTCCCCCATGAACACCATACATTCCAAACGGCAACCCAGGGACAGTACAGAACAATTAGGGTTAGAAAGGAAACAAATAAAATCACTTTTTTCTCTTCACACATCTTAATCTCAGAGCCACTACAAAATTAGACTCACCAAATTCCACTTGAAATTTTAATATGACTATAAAACTATTTGGCAATGTGATAATTGGCATAAATTAGAACTTCATAGTTAAACAGAACAGTTGAACAGTTCAGGTTAAAATTGCTTTTGAAAAAAAATAAAATTGCTTTTGAATACTGACGTGCCCAAAGTTAAAAATCTATAAATGGGTCCTTGGTCAGCTAATTCCAAAACAATACACCCCAGACTTCTGTTAACACTTAATTAACACAAAACTAAAACAACATGCAGAACAATGTTGGAATCTGGTGTCCAGAAAAGAATTCAGCCAATTTATGGTTGTCAACCACTTAATGCAACTTGAGCCTGGGACAAAACAGAATTCTAAACCTTCTCCCATTTCCAATTATGTAAACCGCAAAATCAGCTGCTGCCACAAGTATGCATAAATGTAATCCCCAATTTTCCAAGTTAAACCTAGGTGTACCCTTAAATGATGCAGCTAAGGCTGTGACCTCAGAATGGGGTGAAAATGGGCAAAGACAAGAGTTAAGGGTGAGCCTTCACTCTGCAGCCTTCTGCAGATCGTGGGCATGTTACAGGAGTTCCCTGGACCACTGTTTCTTCATTCATAAAGTGGAGATAGAAATGCCTGCCTCCTCCACCAATTCCACTTCTGGTTATACATCCAAAAGAACTGGCCAGGCACGGTGGCTCATGCTTATAATCCCAGCACTTTGGGAGGCTGGGGCGGGAGGATCACGAGGTCAGGAGATCGAGACCATTCTGGCTAACACGGTGAAACCCTGTCTCTACTAAAAATACAAAAAAAATTAGCCGGGTGTGGTGGAGGGCGCCTGTAGTCCCAGCTACTCGAGAGGCTGAGGCAGGAGAATGGCATGAACCCGGGAGATGGAGCTTGCAGTGAGCCGAGATTGCGCCACTGCACTCCAGCCTGGGCGACAGAGTGAGACTCCATCTCAAAAAAAAAAAAAAAAGGAATTGAGGCCGGGCATGGTGGCTCACACCTGTAATCCCAGCACTTTGGGAGGCCGAGGCAGGTGGATCACAAGGTCAGGAGTTCAAGACTGGCCTGGCCAACATGGTGAAACCCTGTTTCTACTAAAAATACAAAAATTAGCCAGGCGTGGTGCTGGGCACCTGTAATCCCAGCTACTTGGGAGGCTGAGGCAGGAGAATCACTTGAACCCGGGAGGCGGAGGTTGCAGTGAGCTGAGATTGCACCATTGCACTCCAGCCTGGGCAACAGAGTGAGACTCTGTATCAAAAAAAAAAAAAAAAACAAGAATTGAAAGTAGTGTCTCGAAGAGGTCCTTACATACCCATTTATGTTCATAACAGCAGCACTAACAGCCAAAAGGTGGAAACAACCCAAGTGTCCTTCGGTGGGTGAATAGATCAACAAAATGCACTATATCCATACCATCGAATATTATTCTGCCTTAATAAAGGAAGGAAACCCTGTCACATGTTACAACATAAATAAACTTTGAGGACAAATACTGTATGACTTCACTTACATGAGGTCCCCAGGGTAGTCAAATTTATATAGAGAGAAAGTAGAATGCTGGCTGTCAGGAACTGGGGGAGGAGCCTGGGGAGTTGTTCTATGGAAGAGTGCAGCCATAGAAAAGGACAAGATCATGTCTTTTGCGGGAACATGGATAAAGTTGGAGGCTATTATTCTTAGCAAACTAATACAGGAACAGAAAACCAAATATCACATGTTATTATTTATAAGTGGGAGCTAAATGATGAAAACTCATGAATGCAAAGAAGGGCACAACAGAAACTAGGGTCTACTTGAGGGTGGTGAGTGGGAGGAGGGAGAGGAGCAGAAAAAAAATTAAAAAAAAACTATTGGGACTAGTACCTGGATGATGAATAATCTGTACAACAAACACCCATGACGTGAATTTACCTCCATAACAAACTGCCCATGTATCCCCGAACCTAAAATCAAGTTAAAAAAAACAAAAAGAGTTTCATTTTGGGAAGATGAAAATGTTCCGTAGATCTATTTCACAATAATGTGAATATACTTAATACTACTGAACTATACAGTTAGAAATGGTTAAGATGAGTAGGCGGGCGTGGTGGCTCACACCTGTAATCCCAGCACTTTGGGAGGCCAAGGCGGGTGGATCATCTGAGGTCAGGAGTTTGAGACCAGCCTGGCCAACATGGTGAAACCCCATCTCTAATAAAAATATTTTAAAAATTAGCTGGGCATGGTAGTGGATGCCTGTAATCCCAGCCACTCAGGAGGCTGAGGCCAGAGAATTGCTTGAACCCAGAAGATGGAGGTTGCAGTGAACCAACATGGCCCCACTGCACTCCAGCCTGGATGACAGAGTGAGACTCTGTCTCAAAAAAAAAGAAAAAAAAAGAAAAAGAAATGGTTAATTAAGATGGTAAATTTCATGTTGCTTCTTACTACAATTTTTTAAATGGCTACCTTATTTAATCTCTGTGAGAATTAAATGATATCGAGTGCAAATGCCTGACACAGAGTAGATCCTCGGGAAATGTAACATTGTTTTCCCTCTCCTTCTGAATGGCTTGTGAATTATCACAAACATTTAAAGAGACTTCTAGCATCCAAAGCATATTGATATGGGTAGAAAGGGAGGATAAGATCTCAATTCATTTTCTTTGCCTCTCTCCTCCCTCTTCTACCCTTTGAATCAGGCCAGATCACCACCCACTATGGTTTGAATGTTTGTGTCCCCTCCAAAATTTACATTGAAACTTAAATCCACAATGCACAATATTAAGAGGTGGGGCTTTTAGGAGGTGATTCCATACGATGGAATACTGTATGGAATATTCCCTCTCTGCCTTCATGAATGGGATTAGCGACTCTCTGAAAGGGCTGATGGGAACAGCATCCATTTCCTTTGGAGGATGCAGCAACAAGGGGCCACCTTGAAGGCAGAGACCAGCCCTCACCAGACACCAAGTGTTGGTGCCTCAGTCTTGGACTTCCCAGCCTCTAGAACTGAAAGAAATACATTTCTATTGTTTACAAATTACCTAATCTTGGTATTTTGATATAGTAGCATAAATAGACTAAAACACCAAACCAACTCAAAGCTCAGGCTAACAACTCTGGACACAGTGTGCCACCAACTCCAGAAGTGCTTGGCATCTGTCACCTAGTGTCCCAGAGCTGATCACTGGGACTCCAGCAGCCCACCCAGTCTCCCTTTGCTCCAAAAAGAACAGCCCTGAGACAATCCTTTCTGTGTGCCTCCTGCACTTGTTAAAAGGTAGCAGTATATCCATGCATTTACAAAACCAATAGCAGATATCTCCAATGAACCAGGCACTGTTCTAGGCACATGGAGTATGGCAATAAATAAGAGAGACAGGACGGGCGCAGTGGCTCACACCTGTAATCCCAGCACTTTGGGAGACCAAGGAGGTCGGATCACCTGAGGTGAGGAGTTCAAGACAAGCCTGGCGAAACCCCATCTCTACTAAAAATACAAAAAACAAAATTAGTCGGGCATGGTGGTGGGAGCCTGTAATCCCAGCTACTCGAGAGGCTGAGGCAAGAGAATCACTTAAACCCAGGAGGCAGAGGTTGCAGTGAGCCAAGATTGCGCCATTGCACTCCAGCCTGGGCAACAAGAGCAAAACTTTGTCTCAAAAAAAAAAAAGAGAGAGAGAGAGACAAGGTACTTGCTTTCATGCTTTTCTTCCACTGGCCTCCTTTGGGGTCTCAGGTAATTTGTCAGTTTCCACCTCTGTGCCTTTGCCCATACTGCCTGGAGTCTTCTCCCGGCTTCTCTTTTTCATTCAAATAATAACCCTGACCCATCTTTTCAGACTCCACCTCAAGTCCAAGCTCCTCCTTACAATCCTTCAAACTCCTCTGATCAGGACTCTAAGTTTTCCTTTCCCTAAAGCACTAGTACCTAGAGCCACATCACTCAGTGCTGAGTTACACTAGTCTTTCAACATGGCTTGGGATTCAATCAAGTTTTCTTTTCTTTTTTTGAGACAGAGTCTCATTCTGCCACCTAGGCTGGAGTGCAGTGGCACGATCTTGGCTCACTGCAACCTCCGCCTCCCAGGTTCACCAGATTCTCCTGCCTCAGCCTCCTGAATAGCTGGGATTACAGGCACACACCACCACACCCGGCTAATTTTTTGGGTATTTTTAGTAGAGACAGGGTTTCACTATGTTGACCAGACTGGTCTCGAACTCCTGACCTCATGATCCGCCCGCCTTGGCCTCCCAAAGTGCTGGGATTACAGGTGTGAGCCACCGCGCCCGGCCATCAATCTTGTTTTCTAACTAGATTTTAGCTCCCCAGTGGTCAAAGTCATCTTTATTTGTCCCCCTCTCCAACACTTCCTCAATGGACCTAGCACACAGCTTGTCAGAGAAAGAGTCACAATGTTGAGCTGCCTGAAGCTTTGGATGTGATACAAGACGTCTCTTCTTGGTGGCAGGGTGACCCAGCAATCTGTTCTCTGTGGCTTTGTCTATAAATGCCTGCCTTCCCTAAATGATATGTAACCCGAAATGCTAAAATAATTTCTAGCTGAAGTATAATTTATAGAATAGGATGAAATACATACAGTTATGTTTAAAAGAACATCTGCATTAATATTTCCCAAATCAGTCACACTGTCAACTGATTTGGAAAAAGAAAAAAGTTCTAATATGCTACCACTGTGCTAGACGGCAAGGAGGTAAGGGGACTGGGAATGAAAAGAGAAGAGATCTGGCAAGAGAACAGTTGCTTTCTTTAGGAAATGTTTGCATAATTGCATGGAAAGTTACACACTATTGTTTAAAAGTAATTTCTGGTGGCCAGGCGCAGTGGCTCATATGTGTGATCCTAGCACTTTGGAAGGCCGAGGAGGGCGGATTGCCTGAGCTCACGAGTTCGAGACCAGCCTGGGCAACATGATGAAACCCTGTCTCTACTAAAATACAGAAAATTAGCCAGGTGTGGCGGCGTGCGCCTGTAGGCCCAGCTACTCGGGAGGCTGAGACAGGAGAATTGCTTCAACCCGGGAGGCGGAGGTGACAGTAAGCCCAGATCGCACCACTGCACTCCAGCCTGGGCGACAGTGTGAGACTCCATCTTAAAAAAAAAAAAAAAGTAATTTCTGGCACTTCTCAAAGTTTGATCTTAGAGTCCATGGTTTTTGTCATTGTTCTGAGTCTTTTTGAGGTGGAGGCAAGGAAAACTGCTTGATCACTAGTGGTAATGATGCCTAACAGCCAAAAATAACTGCAAGGAAACACCTTAGACACGAATATCTATGTGATTATGCAATAAACAAATCTCTATTAGCTATAGCAGATACAAACTACATGTCTTCAACAAAAGGAGAAATTATCAAATCAATAATGATATCGTTGCTTTGAGTTGTGGTTAACTACCTAATTCTAGAAAAGGGGAAGCCAATTTTTCCTTACCTTTTGACATTCTGCATTTCAAAGCAGTGTATGGAGAGAATACTGGACAGAGAATCCAGATCCATATTCTACACCAGTGTTGTCCAAAAGAAATATTAGTTTGGTGCAAAAGTAATTGTGGTTTTGCCTTGAAAAGTAATGGTGCAAAAGCACTTTTGCAAACTAATAGAATGAGAGTCCTGTATGTTTTCTTGTTTTGTTTTGTTTTGTTTTTGAGACAAAGTTTTGCTCTTGTTGCCCAGGCTGGAATGCAATGGTGCGATCTCCGCTCAGTGCAACCTCTGCCTCCCAGGTTCAAGCGATTGTCCTGCCTCAGCCTCCCGAGTAGCCGGGAATACTGACCTGTGCCACCATGTATTTTTAATAGAAATGGGTTTTCACCATGTTGGCCAGGCTTGTCTCGAACTCCTAACCTCAGGTGATCCTCCTGCCTCAGCCTCCCAAAGTGCTGGGATTACAGGCGTGAGCCACCATGCCCAGCCCCTATATGTCATTTTAAATATTCTAGCAGCCACACTAAAATGAATGAAGAGCAACAGATTAATTTGAGCTCAGCATATCAAAATACTATCATTTCAACATGTAATCAACATGAAAATTACTGAGCTATTTTACATTTTCTCATACATGGAGCAAAAGATTCTTCAAAACGCAACGTATATTTTACACTTACATCACATCTCAGTTAGGACCAGGTGTGTTTCAAATGCTCCATAGCCATGTGTGTCTGGTGGCTACTGAGCACTAGACTCTGATCCTTTTGCAGCTAAGAGATGTGACCCTGGATTTAACTAAGGTCCTCAGTGGTTCCTCAGTTCTCTCACCTTTGAATTGAGAGGGAGAAATAATCATCCAAAGTTCTTTCTACCTTAAATTATGTGGTGTCCATAATTTATATAACAGCGGGAAGACAGCCATCCCCCCATCCAGTTCCAAATGCAATCCACGATCTTTATTAATAGCATGCTGCTTTTTTATATAAAATGGATACATCCCTATTGTAAAAAAAATTTTGAAAAACACCCAAAAAAGTATAAAAAACAAGATAAAATAATCCATAATCTACCCAAATATTTCTACTGTTACTATGTTGATTAATTAAGCTGGGCATGGTGACTCCAGCCTGTAGTCCCAGATACTCTGGAGGCTGAGGCAGGAGGGTTGCTTAAGCCCAGAAGTTTGAGTCCAGCCTAGGCAACACAGCAACACTCCATCTCTAAAAAGAAAAACAGAGGGAAAAAAATCTAACTATGTTGATGAAATTCCTTCCTGATTTTTTTTAACTCAATAAACAACTGGAACTTTGGGGAGAAATTAATGTGTTGCTATCCTCTCCCTTACATATATTAGGGATTTAAAAATAAAAGTCATATAATTCAGTTTTCAAGAAGATGGGTCTACCTTTTTATACTTTTAACATGAAAAGAATTCAAATGATTTCCTTTCAAAATCAGTTCATTAGAGGAGTCTTTGTCTTTAATCCCTCATTTAATTTCTGTAGACTTTTGTTTATTTCCATGACGTGTTATCTTGGGAGTCTTCAGTTTCTGTTCATTTTGTCTCCTTTCCCCCCCATCTGTATTCAAGGTCACCTGTTTCTACACACCCGTTTGGTGGCCCCAAAAACTTGTTACTGCTGCTGGTCAAGTCACAGAAGCAATCCTCTCCCAGAGAGACAATTTCCTTGGCAGTGCCAGAGTCTCTTGTTAGGATAAAAATAACCAGGCAGTCTCCAGCTCAGCTTGGCTATTAAGGGTTGCGATTATTTTGGATCAGCACCCCAGGGCAATGGTAAAATTTATTCTAAATTGCTTCCACCAACCTTTTTGAAGGTTCTTTTCTAACCCGGCAATTCAATTAGTCAAAAGAAGACACTTTAGAATAATTAGTGTATTTATCTGTGGGAGTTGTTTGGATTTTAGAGAGGGATGAGAGAGGAAGATAGGGCTTTATCCCCCTTTAAAAGCCTCCCTTTCATTTCCTTTCCTTGTTCCTCATTTCTGATTCCTTTTTATCATTCAGAATGAGGGCTGGATTTTGTATGTATGTGTGTGGTATGCGTTTTTAAGCACACAGTTGGAAGAGAAGAAATGGAATGAAAGGTGAAATGGTAACCACCCGGCACCAGGGCACACGGTCGAAAGGCACTACATCTCCTTCTGTCCGAAACATGGGCCACCAAACCAGTGAGCCAGTGCCACTACCGGAGCCCATCAGGACACGCCCACTCTTTGATATGCTAATCAGTAGCTGTGGGTTGGTTGGAGCCGGCTGGAAAGCAGAGGCTTTCAAGATGGCTGACTCGTTACAAAGCTGCAAACTTCAAAGCCCAGTTTAGAAGGTCCTGTTCTCGTATGGCAGAGTAAGTTTGCTTTTTACAATGCTGAAGAGAAAATCCCAACAAATGAGAGTGGAATCTTAAACAATGAAGCAGGCCCAACTCAAAATAAGGAACCAATCAGCAATATGGCTTCTATCTGTCCTTAGGACTTTAAACATTTCCAGATGATCGCATGCATCTGATTAGGGTCCCTGGAGCCCCTCTCCTCTATCAGGGCCCACTGGAAGGGAGAACAGGAGGTTCCAAGCCTAGAGTCCCAGATTCAGACTCACTGGCAGGTAACACTCTACCCTGAGCAATGTTGAGGTGGTTTCTAGCAGAAAGGCCAGCAAAGGGTAAGACTTCACGTGATGCAATTCTTATCTTTTAGCAGCACATAGATAATTTGCAAAATTCTCTTACCTTTTTTGACTCAGGACAGAAATTGTGGTACCTCACCAGGGTTGGCCTTTTTGTAATGTGGGCTGGGAGCAGTGGCTCACACCTGTAATCCCAGCACTTTGGGAGGCCAAAGTGGGTGGATCATTTGAAGTCAGGAGTTCCAGACCAACCCCGTCTCTACAAAAAATACAAAAATTAGCCGGGCGTGGTGGCGGGCACCTGTAATCCCAGCTACTGGGGAGGCTGAGGCAGAAGGCTCACTTGAAACCGGGAGGTAGAGGTTGCAGTGAGCTGAGATCGCGACACTGCACTCCAGCCTGGGGACAGAGCAAGACTCCATCTCAGAAAAAAAAAAAAAAAAAAAAAAGAAGGATACAACTCCTATTAGATTACAGCCCCACCCTTGTGACCTCATTTAACCTTAATTACCTCCTTATAGGCCCCGGCTCCAAATACAATCACAGTGGGGGTTAGAGATTGAAGATCAGATGCTTCCCCATACTATGCCACATTGGCGTATGGCGACTGAGAATCCACAGATGCAAAAAGAAGCCTTCTCAGAACTTGCCTTATCGAACTAAAAACAGCAACTTCTAGGAAATAAGGCTGCTGTAAATCCCCACTTCAGGTCATATCTACTCCCAGAAGGGAGAACACGAATAAAAGTTATCCCCAATCCCTTCTCCAGAGGTTTTACGGTCCTGAAGGAGACGGAAAGATCACTCATACCTGTATAAACAAACATTATCACAAACTTTATCTCTCATTTACTCTCCTAAAAACCCATTTGTCTTTCCTAAAGAAAACTATTTGTTCCTCACATAAAAGCTTTTGCTCTCCCTCCCTTTCCTCTACTAAGTTAGATGTATAAGCCTCTAACTTTAACCATTTAAAGAACCAGCTACTTCTTTTGTGAGCATATATATATATACCTTTTTTCTCCTGTTAATATGTCTTCTCTTCTGTCAGTTTAATTTGTAGGCCCAGAGATGCTGAACATAAGAGGGTAGAGAAAATTTTTTCTCCCCTATAATCTCCAACCTATGAGTGGGGGCTGGGGGTGGGAGAGAATAGGACAGAATTCTGTTTATCGTAGTATTCAAGTGTCCTCAGTTAACCAAACCCCTTAAACACACACACTTTTGAAAAACAAACGTGGCAAGCTATGGGCAGAGCTGTGTCCATGAAGAGAGAATAGGAAAGAAGAGGGCAGGTGGATGATGAACTATTGTGTGAACAAGATGGTGGCATCCTCCTTCACAGTTTTACCTGGAGGCACCACTACCTCCAGGCTTATCAGCTGTCAGGTTTCATCTTAAAAGAACTGTCTTTTCCACTGGCTAATGGTGTTTGTGATGACCTGTGTGAGTTAGGGGGTGGTGTAGAAGGTTGACAAAGGGTTGCCATTGTGACAGGCGCTCAAACCAGAGTGACTCCATGTTGAATAGGGGCTGAGACCTACTGGGCTGCATTCCCGGGAGGTTAGGCATTCTTTTTTTCTTTTTATTTTTTTGAGACAGAGTCTCACTCTTGTTGCCCAGGCTGGAGTGCAATGACGCGATCTCGGCTCACTGCAACCTCCACCACCCAGGTTCAAGCGATTCTCCTGCCTCAGCCTCCCAAGTAGCTGGGATTATAGATGCCCGCCACCACACCTGGCTAATTTTTGTATTTTTAGTAGAGACGGGGTTTCACCATGTTGGCCAGGCTGGTCTTGAACTCCTGGCTTCAAGTGATCCACCTGCCCTCCCAAAGTGCTGGGTTCAAGTGATTCTCCTGCCTTAGCCTCCCAAGTAGCTGGGATTACAGGCATGCGCCACCATGCCCAGCTAATTTTGTATTTTCAGTAGAGACGGGGTTTCACCATGTTGGTCAGGCTGGTCTCAAACTCCTGACCTCAGGTGATCTGCCCACCTCAGCCTCCCAAAGTGCTGGGATTACAGGCATGAGCCACTGCGTCTGGCCGAAGTTAGGCATTCTTAGTCACAGGCTGAGATAGGAGGTCAGCACAAGATATAGGTCATAAAGACCTTGGTGATAAAACAGGTCACGGTAAAGAAGCTGGCCAAAACCTACCCAAACCAAGATGGCGACGAAAGTGACCTCTGGTCATCCTCACTGCTCATTATACGCTAATTATAAGGTAAACTATTAGCACGCTAAAAGACACTCCCACCAGCGCCATGACAGTTTACCAATGCCATGGTAACATCAGGAAATTATCCTATATGGTCTAAAAAGGGGAGGAACCCTCAGCTCCGGGAATTGCCTACCCCTTTCCTGGAAACCTCAAGAATAATCTACCCCTTTTTTAGCATACAATTAAGAAATAACCATAAGTATACTCAGCTGAGCAGCCCATGCCACTGCTCTGCCAATGGAGTAGCCATTCTTTTATTCCTTTACTTTCCTAATAAGGTTGCTTTCATATTACTCTATGGATACTCTCCGAATTCTTTCCTGTGTGAGGGCCAAGAACCCTCTCTTGGGGTCTGAATAAGGACCCCTTTCCGGTAACACTGTGGCTTGAACGTAACCCTGCATTTCACCTGTGTTCTTCCTAGGATTCAATCCATCTGGAGGGCCTGGGAGGCAGCCCTGCAAGTGAGTTGCAGGAGACTTGGCAGAGGCCCCTGGGAGAGAACTAATCCTAAGAGAGAACTTCATCTTAGGGCAAAACCTCATGGTCCCCTACCTGCAGATAACCCTTGGACCTAATTTGCAAGGATTCTAGTCTAAGTTACAAGCAGAAAAGGCAGAGTAAAAAACCAAAAGGCCTGTTTACCAAATCTCTGAGAGATGTTGAGAGCCCTGTTTGCGGAGGAGATTATCATAAACGTAGGAGAGTGGCCGAGCATGGTGGCTCACGCCTGTAATGCCAGCACTTTGGGAGGCCGAGGCAGATGAATCAGAGGTCAGGAGTTCAAAACCAGCCTGGCCAACATGGTGAAACCCAGTCTCTACTAAAAATATATTTTTAAAAAATTAACCATGCATGGTGGTGGGCACCTGTAATCCCAGCTACTTGGGAGGCTGAGGCAGGAGAATCACTTGAACCTGGGAGGCAGAGGTTGCAGTGAACCAAGATCATGCCATTGTACTCCAGCCTGGGCAACAAGAGCAAAACTCCGTCTCAAAAAAATAAAAAATTATATAATAAAATAATAAAGGTAGGAGAAGTTACATTATCCACTTCCCCACCCAATCCCACGTGCCTGCCACACACACACACAACACACACACTTTCCCTCACTCCTTTGCAAGCAGTTCAAGACAGCTCTGCCCTCCAGGGACCCAGCTGCTCCAGAGGTACCAGGCAGCTGCAATTCCAGTGACTTTGTCTCTACCTGGCACTGCACAAGATGGTGACATTGGCAACGACCGAAAATATCCCCCGCTCCCTCAGGGGACTGACACAGCAGACAAAAAAAAAAAAAAAAATGGCCATACACAGCAAGATTAACTGCATTAAAAATATGCATGGAAAAAAATAATGGAAGGAAATACTGTAAATGGGTTTCTTTCCTGTACAGAATTAGCAGCCTAAATCATTGCCTTCTCTGAGAGTGACATAAATTTCACTCGGACCCCCTCTCCCACCTCCAGAATGAAGTCTAGGATCCTCCCTGAAGCCACTGTGAATTCTAGAGGGCTTGGACTTCTCCATCTGAGGCTCTCATTTCCTGTCCCCTGTTCCACCCTCAGTCCTACGGACTCCTCGCCTCCCTCAGCTGATCTTTTCCCTGCGCTTTCCCGATTTCTTACCAACCGTTGACACAGG
The DNA here is from genome assembly GCF_028885655.2 of Pongo abelii. Taxonomy (NCBI): domain Eukaryota; kingdom Metazoa; phylum Chordata; class Mammalia; order Primates; family Hominidae; genus Pongo; species Pongo abelii. The sequence goes on from NC_071990.2 coordinate 14,949,097, forward strand.
ACTTTGTGTGTCACAGTCTTCGCAGAGGTGTAGGGCTTGGCGATGGAGGGCAGAGAAGGGTGCCCATTTCATCACAGCACTTAAAATTCCTCCAGCCACCCCCACCCTAGTGCCCTTCTCAGCCACCCACATCTGCACAGCCCCAGGCTGCCACCCGTCACCCTGCGGCCAGCCCCCTCCCTCTCCCTCTCACCCCTCCTTTTCCTCACCTCTCCCCTCCTTCCTCCATCACCGCCCACGAATTCTTCTTCATTTGTAATGCAGAGTGTTTCAGAGCCTCCATCCACCAGGCCTGGGGAAGGACCTCCCCTTTGCATTTCACCAGTGAAGTAGCCAGTCAAGGTATTTTACCCAACAAAAGGCTACTTACTCTGGAGAGGAATTCTGCCACTCCCTGAGGGGAAGCAGCTGCAATGGTTTAAAACAGTATTTTTACCTCTATCTCTATTACAACGATTTTCCAAACTTTCCCCACAAGCGTGTATTAATTTCAAAGAAATGTGAAAAGTTTACATAACTGGAGGCCAGTGGGGCAGTTTTTACCCCCAGGGGACATTTGGCAATGTCTGGAGATATTTTTGATTGTCACAGCTGGGGGTGGAAGGCAGCACTACAGGTGAGAAATGGAGGCCACCCATGGCACTAAACATTCTACAATGAACAGGACAGCCCCCCCTACAAAGAATTATGGGGCCCCCAGGCCAGGCGCGGTGGCTCACGCCTGTAATCCCAGCACTTTGGGAGGCCGAGGCGGGCGGATCACTTGAGGTCAGGAGTTTGAGACCAGCCTGGCCAACATGGCAAAACCCCCTCTCTACTGAAACTACAAAAATTAGCCCAGAGTAGTGGTGCATGCCTGTAATCCCAGCTACTTGGGAGGCTGAGGTAGGAGAATCTCTTGAAGCCGGGAGGCGGAGGTTGCAGTGACCCAAGATCACATCAGTGCACTCCAGCCTGGGCAACAGAGCGAGATTCTGTCTCAAAAAAAAAAAAAAAAGAATTATGGGGCCCCGAATGTTAATAATGCTGATGTAGAGAAATCTTGCATTTAAAGAGAGTAACATAGTGACGCTCTCTTCCTCGGTCTAAAGTGGGACCAATTAAAGAAAGCCATTTCCTGCCGGGCGCAGTGGCTTATGCCTGTAATCCCAGCACTTTGGGAGGCCAAGGCGGGCGGATCACCTGAGGTCAGGAGCTCGAGACCAGCCTGACCAACATGGCAAAACCCCGTCTCTACTAAAAATACAAAATTAGCCAGGCGTGGTGGCGGGCACCTGCAATCCCAGCTACTCCGGAGGCTGAGGCAGGGGAATTGCTTGAACCCAGGAGGTGGAGGTTGCAGTGAACCGAGAACACGCCACTGCACTCCAGCCTGGGCAGCAAGAGCGAAACTCCGTTTCAAAAAAAAAAAAAGAAAGAAAGCCATTTCCTTCACTTCGTCAGAACAACTACAACAATAGCAACTAGGAACTCTTAGTCCCTTACTCTGTTTCTAGCGACCCTAGAAGGTAAGTAGCTGTCTAGTCATCAGCTCCCTTTTTAAGGACAAGTCCTAGAGGGGTAAAGAAGTTGCTGAGTTCACACAGAGAGTAGGTAATAGACCCCAGGTAACCTAACACAGAGATGGCTGTGTCAGTCAGGGAGGCAGTCTTGCTAACATGCACACCTTGGTCTTAAACTTGCCACACACAGATATTTCTTGCATGTCTACCCTATTACTAAGCAAACAGAGAAGGTGCTAAAGGAAACATGAAACTTTGACTAAGAAGTTCCATCCCAGGCCAGGCGCAGTGTCTCACATCTGTAACCCCAGCACTTTGGGAGGCCGAGGTGGGCGGATCACGAGGTAAAAAGATCGAAACCATCCGGGCCAAAATAGTGAAACCCCATCTTTACTAAAAATACAGAAATTAGCTGGGCATGGTGGCTTCCGCCTGTAGTCCCAGCTCCTCAGGAGGCTGAGGCAGGAGAATTGCTTGAACCCAGGAGGTGGAGGTTGCGGTAAGCCAAGATCGCGCCACTGCACTCCAGCCTGGCGACAGAGAAAGAGACTCTGTCTCAAAAAATCAGTCAATCAATCAATCAATAAAAAGAAGAAGTTCCATCCCAAAATTGTGAAGGGAATTTTGTATTTTGTAGACAGGACTTCATAGTGTGCTTCATTGAGGAGACTTGGGTTTTGTTCTTTAAAAGTAATTAATCGGCCGGGCACGGTGGCTCACGCCTGTAATCCCAGCACTTTGGGAGGCCGAGGCAGGCAGATCACTAGGTCAGGAGATCGAGACCATTCTGGCTAACACGGTGAAACCCCGTCTCTACTAAAAATACAAAAAATTAGCCGGGCGTGGTGGGGGGCGCCTGTAGTCCCAGCTACTCCAGACGCTGAGGGAGGAGAATGGCATAAACCCGGGAGGTGGAGCTTGCAGTGAGCTGAGATCGTGCCAGGGCACTCCAGCCTGGGCGATAGATCGAGACTCTGTCTCAAAAAAAATAAATAAAAATAAAAGTAATTAATCATGAGCCAGGCATGGTGGCTCACACCTGTAATCCCAGCACTTTGGGAGGCTGAGGCGGGTGGATCACTTGAGGTCAGGAGTTCGAGACCAGCCTGGCCAACATGATGAAACCCCGTCTCTACTAAAAACACAAAAATTAGCTGGGTGTGGTGGCGAGCACCAGTAATCCCAGCTACTCAGGAGGCTAAGGCAGGAGAATCGTTTGAACCTGGGAGGCGGAGGTTGCACTGAGCCGAGATTCTGCCATTGCAATCCAGCCAGGGTGAGACTCTGGAAAACAAACAAACAAACAAACAAAAAAAAACCAGTTTCTTTCTTTGTGGGGGTAGCGGGGACAGGGTCTTGCTCTGTCACCCATGCTGGAGTGCAATGATGTGATCATAGCTCACTGCAGTCTTGATCTCCCAGGCTTAAATGGTCCTCCCACATCAGTCTCCTGACTAGTTGGGATTACAGGTATGTGCCACCATGCCCAGCTAATTTTTATTTTTATTTTGTTGTTTAGTAGAAACTAACGTGGTCTCCCTATGTTGACCAGGCTGCTCTTGAACTCCTGAGCTCAAGTGATCCTCTGGCAGTTTGATAGTTTCTTTAAAAACTAAATACACACATGGCTGGGCATGGTGGCTCACGCCTGTAATCACAGCACTTTGGGAGGCCAAGGTGGGCGGATCACGAGGTCAGGAGTTCGAGACCAGCCTGGCCAACAGAGTGAAACCTCGTCTCTACTAAAAATACAAAAATTAGCCACTCGAGTGGTAGCCTACTCGAGAGGCTGAGGCAGGAGAATCACTTGAACCTGGAAGGCGTAGGTTGCAGTGAGCCAAGATCATGCCACTGCACTCCAGCCTGGGTGACAGAGTGAGAGCCTGCCTCAAAAAAAAAAAAACCCAAAAAACTAAATACAAACTTACTCTAAGACCCAGCAGTTGCACTCCTGCTAATTTATCCCAGATGATTTAGGATTTCTGCTCACACAAAAACTTTCCATGAATGTTGGTAGCAGCTTTCTTTGTAATAGCCAAAAACTGGAAACAACCCGGATGTCCTTTGATAAGTAAGTGGTTATAAACAGCTTTGCCAGATCCACATTATGGAACATCACTCAGCAACAGAAATAGTGAACTATCACTACAGTCAACACCCTGGATGGATCTCCAGAGATGCTGGGTGACAAAAGTCAATCCCAAAAGATTACATACTGTATGATTTCATTGACATAACATTCTTGAAATGACAAAATTATAGAGATGGAGAATAGATTAGTGGTTGCCAGGGGTTAAAGAAGACATAAGGGCAAGAGAGGCGGGTGGGTCACGAGGTCAGGAGTTCGAGACCAGCCTGGCCAACATGGTGAAACCCCATCTCTACTAAAAACACAAAAATTAGCTGGGTGTGGTGGCGAGCACCAGTAATCCCAGCTACTCAGGAGGCTGAGGCAGGAGAATCATTTGAACCTGGGAGGCGGAGGTTATAAAAAGGCAACAGGAAGGATCTTCTAAAGATATAAATGTTTTCTTTCTTGACTGTTTTAATGTTGATATCATGGTTACCATATTTTAGTATAGTTTTGCAGGGTATACTATTAAGGGAAACTAGGCAAAAGGTATAGGAGATTTCTCTGTCTTATTTCTTACAGCTCCATACGAATCTATAATAATCTCAAAATAAAAAGTTTAATTATATATATAATTATATATATAAAATATATTTTTAAATATATTTTATATATATATATTTTAGATAGAAAGATAGATAAGGCCAGGTGTGGTGGCTCATACCTGTAATCCCAGAACTTTGGGTGGCCAAGGCAGGAGGATTGCTGGAGCCCAGGAATTCCAGACCAGCCTGGGCAATATAGTGAGACTCCATCTCTACAAAAAATTAAAAATTAGCTGAGTGTGGTGGCGCATGCCTGCAGTCCCAGTTACTTGGGAGGCTGACGCAGGAGGATCACTTGAGCCCAGAAATTTGAGGCTGCAGTGAATTATGATCATACCACTGTGTTCCAGCCTGGGTGACAGAGACAGAAAAAAAAAAAAGAAAGAAAGATAGATAAACAGGCAAATAGGAGGAATGCGCCTTAAGCCCTTCGGACAGCCAAAGTTTCAAAGAAAGGTCCTAATATGAGCTCTAGGAAAAGGCAAAACTGCAGGCACAGATGGGCTAGCTCCTTAAGGCTAACAAGTACCCATTCACTGAAGGAGGCAACCCTAAAATGTGATCAGGTGACAAGTGGCCCCACGGTCCTGAGGAGCAGGCACTCTAACCCATGTAAAATAAACTGGAAACGTGGAAATTGTAATGTGAGGAGAGTGTGGAAGCCAGGGAAGGGATGCTGTAATGACAAGTGCAAACAGAGAGCGGGGAGTTTCCATGGAGTCTGGAAAGCTGGAGGGCAAAGCACTGGGTGTTTTCCAGCACTGACCAGAGCAGAACACGGCTGGCCAACGTAAACATCCAGTCCACTGGGCAAACATACTTCTCACTGAAGGAGGATGTTTCACGGGGACAGCCACCGTGTGATAAAAATATACCCTCTAGGAAATCCAATTTCCTTTGCCCAGGGTTCTAAACTCATCAAGCAACCTTCCGATCTTAATTTGATTTTTGATGGTTTCCTCGCTGGAAGAGAAGGCGCTAACAGTATCCAGTCTGCTAAATGATTGTGTTTTCCTCCCTTATCACCCCCCATGGTTTTTGGCATTGGGTATTTTGTTCTAAATTGTTTTCTCTCTCAGGCGTGATAGTATTTTCCCTCTAAGAAGAATATAAACCCCCCTAAGCAAAGGAATAGAGTCAACAAACATGTATTAAGCACCTCCTGTGTGCTTGGAACTGTGCAAGAATCAAAGGCAAGATGCCAGCAGATGTGATTCCTGCTCTCAGTGAGTGCTAGTTCCCTGGGGCTCCTGTACCCCCTGGGCTGGTGGCCATGGTGGTATGGCCAAGAGTGTGGGCTCCAGAATCAACCAATGGAGTCCAGATTCTGGCTCCAGTGTTTCCTGTCTGCATGAACTTGAGCAATTTACCCAATCTCTCTGACCTTCAGTGTTCTCATCTCTAAAGTGGGAATGATACCTCACAATGTGGTTGTGAGGATTAAATGAGTTAATTTGGATACAATTAGGTACCAGAGACATAGTAAGCATTTATTAGATGGGAAGTCTTGTTACTCTGATGATCATTCTCATAACCAAGAGGTCTCAGATTTCTCAGTCCTTGGGGATGCCACTTCCCTTTACTGCCTATAAACCAAAAAGTGTCTGAGACAGATCTTAATCCATTTAGAGGTTTCTTTTGCCAAGGTTGAGGGCGTGCCTGGGGAAAAGAAGCAAGTTATGGTAGGATGTGAGGCCTGTGCTTTTTCCAAAAAGAGTTTTTAGAACTTCAGTATTTAAAGGGGAAAGAGTGGACAGGAGGGGAAGGAGGGAAAGAAAGGGGAAAAAAGAAAGTGGGGAGGGTAGGAGGTGAGGTGGTTACATCTTGTGAGGCTTTGATTGGTGCTCTCGAAATCCACATTTTACATGTGAAATAAAAGAAGAGTTAGGAGAGTCAACTATGCATTCAGTCGTGCTTCATTTTACATAAGATAAAGTAAGCATACCAGCCTGGGCAACATGGCAAAACCCCGACTCTACAAAAAAAAAAAAAAAATTAGCCAGGTGTAGTGCACACACCTATAGTCCAGCTACTTGGGAGGCTGAGATGGGAGGATCACTTGAGCCCAGGAAGTTGAGGCTGCAGTGAGCCATGATCACACCACTGCACTCCAGCCTGGGCAACAGAGTGAGACCTTGTTTCAAAACAAATAATAAATGACAAAGTAAGCATAGAGTAGAGAAAGAAGTCAAATATGCATTTGTCTCAGGATAGGTGGAGGGATGGTTTCTAGTCTTGTTTTTGTCCCGTACCTGTGAAGATAGGCTATTAATTTATTTACATTGTCAGGGTGAGATTCAACAGAACTCTGTTTTAGGGTTAGTTTATAGGGGGAGTATGCATTCTGAGAGATTTGGGTGTCCACAAGGAATTTCCTTGTGAGCAATTTGTGAGGAAGTCCTCGTCGGGGGGATAGGTGGCCTTCTATCATTGCAGCTAGATAACTATTTGTTTGGGAACAAAAAGGAAGGTGATTTTTTGCATGACTCAGTTCCCAAGCTTAACTTTCCCTTTGACATAGTGAGTTTGGGGTCCCAAGATTTTATCTTCCTTTCACATACCCAACTAACTTGTTTGGCCATGCAAGGTCCAATTATTTACCAAGGTCCCCTCTCCCAGCATCTAGGAACCCCGGGGAGTGCAGAGAAGCTCTATAAATCTGCCTTGGTTGTCACTTGCCACACACCAGCATCTGGCTCAAGCCCATTGCCCTTCAGAACCTTGATAGGCATCTTCAGACCAGTTTCCCCTACTCCACTGTGGCCACCTCCGCCAGCCCCAAGAGTGGGCCAAGGCCTGTTCTCCTTCCCACACAGTGCTGCCTGAGGCCAGGCCTTCACATTCATCACTTGGCCTTTGGAAGGCTTGGGGATAAACAAAGAAGCTGAGCCCAGAAAATTCTGAACATGTTTCAGAGTCTTGGCTCAACATTCTGTTTCAGGGACTGCCTCTCTAAAAAAGAAACCATGAAGACTCCAGGCCTCATATCATTTGAGGCCCCCAGAGAAGGAAAAAAAAAAGAGTCCTGATGTGTTCTGTTTTGCTTTAAATGGAAACTTAATCACGAACATGCAAATCTGCCCACCAAGAAGACAGTCCTGTTCAATTCATGTGTAGAGAAGTTGAGCCACACACCTCCAACTTCCACATAGCCCAAATCTCTTTGCTTTACCTTTACATTTGCAGGTCTGTGAGATCCGATATTGAGGGAGTTGGGACCATGGGGCCTCCCTGCAAAATACACTGTTGTCACCACTTCAGTGGAGGTCTGAATCCATCTCTAACCACAGAGGCTTGAAAAATCTTGAGGCTGGCCGGGCACGGTGGCTCACACCTGTAATCCCAGCACTTTGGGAGGCCGAGGCAGGCAGATCACGAGGTCAGGAGATCGAGACCATCCTGGCTAACACAGTGAAACCCTGTCTCTACTAAAAATGCAAAAAAAAGTTAGCCAGGCGTGGTGGGCGCCTGTAGTCCCAGCTATTCGGGAGGCTGAGGCAGGAGAATGGCGTGAATCAGGGAGGTGGAGCTTGCAGTGAGCTGAGATCGCGCCACTGCACTCCAGTCTGGGTGACAGAGTGAGACTCCGTCTCAAGAAAAAAAGAAAAATCTTGAGGCCCTTTATTGACCAAGGCACCCTATTGCGGATATTTACATTTATTTTGCATAGCATAAGACACCATAGCTGAATTGAGGGGAAAAAACCTTTCACATTTCCACCGAGTATCTAAACACAGTCTTCATCAGGAGAAATTCCAGTCTGACCTCCCGAATTCCTTAAAAAAGAAAAGAAAACGTTGAAGAGAAATAAAGCAAAGCCCATCCAAACCCTCATTTGCACCATGCGTGGTGGCTCACGCCTATAATCTCAGCACTTCAGGAGGTCAAAGCAGGCAGATCACTTGAGCTCAGGCATTGGAGACCAGCCTGGGCAACATGGTGAGACCACGGTCTTTACAAAAAATTTAAAACATTAGCTGGGGGTGGCAGCACACACCTGTGGTCCCAGCTACTCGGGAGGCTGAGGGGGGAGGATCACTTGAGCCTGGGAGGTTGAGGCTACAGGAAGCTATAATTGTGCCACTGCATTCCAGCCATGGCAACAGAGCAAGACCTTGTCTCAAAAAATATATAAAATAAATAAAATAAAATAAATTATCATTCTCCTTCCCTCCTGTAACTGCCCAATGGATTCAACTTGCCCACTGCCTAGACAGAGCCAATTTATCAAGACTTAGGAATTGCAATAGAGAAAGACAGACCCAGCTGTGCAGGAGACTGGAGTTTTATTATTACTCAAATCAGTCTCCCTGAGCATTTTAAGAACAACTTGGTGAGTTGGGGGAAGCCAGTGAGCCAAGAGTGCTGATTGGTCAGAGATGGAATCAGAGGGAATTCAAGTTGTCCTCTTGCACGGAGTCGATTCCTGGGAGGGGGCCACAAGATCAGAGGAGCCAGTTTATTGATCTGGGTGGGGCCGGCTGATCTATCAAGTGCAAGTTCTACAAAATATCTCAAGCACTGATCTTAGGAGCAGTTTAGGGAGGGTCAGAATCTTGTAGCCTCCAGCTGCATGACTCCTAAACCATAATTTCTAATCTTGTGGATAATGTTGGTCCTACAAAGGCAACCTAGTCCCCAGGCAAGAAGGAGGTCTGCTTTGGGAAAGGGTTGTTATCGTCTTTGTTTTAAACTATAAACTATAGGCTAGGTGGGGTGGCTCATGCCCGTAATCCCAACAGTTTGGGAGGTCAAGGCGGTGGATCACCTGAGGTCAAGGAGTTCAAGACCAGCCTGGCCAACATGGCGAAACCCCGTCTCCACTAAAAATACAAAAGTTAGCCAGGCATGGTGGCAGTCGCCTGTAGTCTCAGCTACCCGAGAGGCTTAGGCAGGAGAATCGCTTGAATCTGGGAGACCGAGGTTGCAGTTAGCCAAGATCACGCCACTGCACTCCAGCCTGGGCGACAGAGTGAGACTGTGTCTCATACAAACAAACAAACAAACAAAAAACAAAAAAACACTATAAACTATAAACTAAGTTTCTCCCAAAGTTAGTTCAGCCTACGCCCAGGAATGAACATGGACAGCTTGGAGGTTAGAAGCAAGATGGAATCAATTAAGTTAGATCTCTTTCACTGTCTCAGCCATAATTTTGCAGAGGTGGTTTCACTCCCAGTTCTCTGCCCCAGGACTTGTCCTGGAGCTACTCCTTTCTCCCGCTTAAGTTGTTTATCCCCATGCCAGGTTAAATCAGCCAAGGCTCTACTCATCAGCTTGAATGGGGCAGCCGGGCCAGCAGAAGGAACACAATCTTCCCTAAAAGTTCAGGGGAAGTTGTGCAGACGCGTGCTTCCATTTGTCATTGTCTTTGTTTCTCCTACTTTGTAGCTTACCTAGTGAGAGGCAGTTTTCCCCAACAGTTATTGTTAAACAGGTGGCTCTCTCATGTCAACTACACATTTGCCCTTGAATTTGGCCAGCAACTCAGCTAGTTTGGTTATTTTATTTTATTTTACAAAAGAAAAGTCAAAAAGTGTTCAAAAGAGAAGAAAAGGAGAAGAAGAAGAAGAAAGAGGAAGAGGAGATGAAAAGAAGTAAGATAAGGAAAAGTGAGAGGGGAGAGAAAAAGAACATGATTGAACATTTTCTGTGCAGCAAGGGAAGCGCCACCAGCCGTTAAAGAGGTCGTTAAAGACAGTCTGTTCATTTTCCCTGCACATTCTGGGGATCCCAAAATAAGATCCATGGGAGATGACATTACACTTTTCCAAAACACCTTTCTGAGAATACCTCCCACAACGTGTCAAAACAAATGAAATTCTACATCTCTGCTTATAAATATTTTCCCCCAGCAACAAATCAAAGCTGTGATTCTACAGATACCTCATGGCTTCCTGTTCCTTAGAAGGGGTGTAGATAAGACCTACAGTGTGACTGCAGAGCCATTTGCGGCAGCATCATTTTTATACTACGAGTGAGCACACATTTACATAATTCCATTCAAAAATAACTGATTGAATATACATAGTATTATATAAATATGTATCAATACCTATGAGAACTAAATTAAGAGAAGCTAGTCAGAACCAGGCAGTATGTGGGAGCCCCCTCAATTCCTGCAGCAGGGTTGGGCTGCCTGACTTTGGGGAACAGATGCTATTTGAGTATCGGGGCATAATTCACCTAGAACTGCCCTGTGTCCGTCCCCGATCCCATAGCACGGTGAATAAATAAAATCTGTGCTCATCCATTAGATCAGCATGAATTACCACTGAAAATACATATAAGATGCAGGAATTGCATCTTTATTTCCAAACATATTTGTTATGAAAGACTCAGATTGGGGAAACCAGGGGAAAATGTTAGCATTTCTTAGGAAGGTTTCGAGTTGCATCTGCTATTTGAATACTTAAACCGAGTGAGTGGCCTTAAAGATATTAATAAATACCTATTGAAACGCAATGAATTTTGTAGAGAAGAAGACATCCTATGAATTTATTTCTGAATCTTCACTGAAGGAAAAATTAAAACTATTTTTTATTAGTCGGCTCTGGCTCCCATAAGAACGTACCACAGCATGGGTGGTGTAAACAGCAGAAATGTATTTTCTTCCAGCTCTCCTCTTCCTGGCTTGCAAGATGGGGGCCTCCTCTCTACGTCCTCATGTGGCCCTTCCTCTGTGCACAGGAATTCCTGGTATCCCTGCCTCTTCTTTTTGTTTTACAGACAAGGTCTCTGTCACACAGGCTGGAGTGCAATGGCAAAATCATAGCTCACTGCTGCCTCGACCTCCTAAACTCTAGTGATCCTCTCACTTCAATCAGTCTCCCAAGTAGCTGGGAGAAAAATTAACCAGGTTAATTTTTCTTCCTAATTTTTTGTAAAGATGGAGATCTTGCTATGTTGTTCAGGCTGTTCTCCACCTCCTGGGCTCAAGCTAGCCTCCCCACTGCGGCCTTTCAAAGTGCTGGGATTACAGGCGTACACCACCACACCCATCTCTTCCTCTTCTTAGAAGGACACCAGTCAGTCCTATAGGATTAAGAACACACCCTTGTGACCTCATTTAACCTTAACTACCTCCCTAAAGGCGCTATCTCCAAACACAGTCACATTGAGGGCTAGAGGTTCAATGTATGGATTTTGGTAGAGGGGTAAATATGCTCCAAAGTCCAGTGGCACGATCTTGGCTCACTGCAACCTCCACCTCCCAGGTTCAAGCCATTCTGCTCAGCCTCCCCTGTAGCTGGGACTACAGGCACGTGCCACTGCGCCCAGCTAATTTTTTGATTTTTAGTAGAGACGGGGTCTCACCATGTTGGCCAGGTTGGTCTCGAACTCTTGACCTCAGTTGTTCCGCCCACGTCGGCCCCACAAAGTGCTGGGATTACAGGTATGAGCCACTGTGCCCCGCCCAAAGTTCTTTTGAAGTGGCTTCTTTGTCTGGGGTAAATATCCAGGGTTCATTATCTCGCACCAAGAAAATTTAGCACATGGACACACTTGAGGAGTTTAGGAGTGGAGGTTTAATAGGCAAAGTAAAGAGAAAGGAGAACAGCTCTCTCTCTAGTGAAAGAGATGAGCTTCTGAAAGGGAGAGACCAGCTGGTGGTAGATGCCCCGGATTTTATAGGCAGGCTTGAGGAGGCGGTGTCTGATTTACTTAGGGCCCACAGATTGGTTGGATCAGGTGTGACATTTACATAGTGCAGGGAAGGCTGGCCGCCCCACCCTCATCTTATTATGCAAATGAACTTTCCACATGACCGGCACCATCTTGTCTTCTCCTTACTGTACACAAGGCTGGCAGAGACAGAAGGGAAGATGGGGGCCATCATTTTGAACATGATTGGCACAACTGCCGGCATCTATGTCTGCGGCTCGATTTTATAGGCTGCTGTTTGTTAGAAAATGATTTGGGGGCTGCTTTTCATTAAAAAGGGAAACCTTACCAAGGACTCCTGTACCTTCACTAACTGCCTAAGTAATTTCTTCTTAACACCTATATCACTTTCAAGTTGAATGCCGTGGCTCAGGCCTATAATCCCAGCACTTTGGGAGGCCCACGTGGGCAGATTGCTTGAGCTCTGGATTCAAGACCAGCTTAGGCAAACATAGCGAAACACCGTCTCTACTTTTTTTTTAGATGGAGTCTTACTCTATCACCTAGGCTGGAGAGCAGTGGCATGATCTTGGCTCACTGCAACCTCTGCCTCCTAGGTTCAAGAGATTCTCCTGCCTCAGCCTTCTGAGTAGCTGGAGTTACAGGTGCCCACCACCACGTCCGGCTAATTTTTGTATTGTTAGTAGAGACGGGGTTTCACCTTGTTGGCCAGGCTGGTCTCGAACTCCTGACCTCAAGTGATCCGCCCGCCTCAGCCCCACAAACTGTTGGGATTATAGGCGTGAGCCACCGTGCCTGACCATCTCTACTTTTGTAAGAAAAGAAACAAAGTGCTTTTAACTAAAAACATTGACTATTTCAAATATCTGCTAGAGCTAAAATCTAGAAACAGACAGACATAGGTTTAGAAATATTGAAGTTGAGGATGATAAGCACAGAATGACTAATGCATGTGCTGCTCTTCTCCTTGTGGGGGGTGGTTGGGGACAGTTTTTATTTGCTTTGTTCCCCTACCTCTCCACCCCTGTCCCCATTACTCTATATGGACCCTTTTAATTTCTCAAAACCAAAGTTCATTCATTCTAGGCTATAAGTGCTCTAAGAACAGAGGGCATTTCTTTCTTTCTTTTTTTTCTTTTTTTCTTTTCCCTTTTTTTTTTTTTTTTTTTTAATACTAGGAAGAGCCAACATCAAAGCATCAAAAAGCAAGGTTGCTATGAATTCTTGGCAGCCATAAGCCAGTACAGAGGGCATTTCTGTTTAATTCCGTGTAGAGTCAGGCACATATGAGCAGCTCAATAAACACCTCTGGAAGAATGATTGGTTCCATTCCTTATAAACATGGAATTGGAAGGAGTAAGTTAGGAGAAGGGCCTCAGTGAGTGGAGGCCAGGCTGAGATGGGCCCTTCTCTCATTCTTCCCAGTCCCCTACCTTCCTGACAGCCAAGGATCTAAACTCTGTACAGCTGCCATCGTGGCCTCAGGAGAGGGGACATGAAGCCCCAAGTCAAGTCTCTGAGTGTCACATGCTTGGAGAATGTTGACCCATGGCTTGAGAGAAAGTACAACCCAGCTACCCTTCGGTTCCCACGGCCACACACCCAAGAATTGCCAGGGTCCAGGTCAAGGGAGAAGGTAATTATGCCAGAGGTCACAAGTGACAACCAACAAGTATTTACTGAGTGCCTGCTCTTTGGTCAGTCAATAAATATTTATTAATTACATATTTTGCATCAAATACAGTACTTGGCACTGCAGATGCAAAAGATGAATAAGATGCTCTTGCTCGCTAGGGATGAATATGTGGGTGCCAAAGGGAGATGCAGAGCCCACTGCACTACTGCATCAGGCTTCTGCTTAGCCCTGACAAGCTCACGTCATGACTGGCAGTTCCTCAGTGTCTGTAAGTAAAGGCCTATCCTGTGTGTGTTCCCTTGAGCAAAACAAAAAGTTTTCCATTTAAACTCTATTTTGCCAGCTATGATGGCTCACACCTGTAATCCCAACACTTTGGGAAGCCAGGTTGGGTGGATCGTTTGAACTCAGGAGTTTGAGACCAGCCTGGGCAACACAGCAAGAACCCATCTCTATAAAAAAAATTTAAAACTAAAATTTAGCCAGGTGTAGTGATGCATGCCTGTGGTCCCACCCACACAGGAGGCTGAAGTGAGAAAATCTCTTGAGCCCAGCAGGTCAAGGCTGCAGTGAGCCATGATCACGCCCACTGCACTCCAGCCTGGGCAACAGAGTGAGACACTGTCTCCAAAAATTAAAAATAAAAATAAAATTAAAATCATCCTTTAAAAGGTGGTAGAGGCCAGGCACAGTGGCTCACGCCTGTAATCCCAACACTTTGGGAGGCCAAGGCAGGCGGATCACCTGAGGTCGGGAGTTCGAGACCACCCTGACCAACATGGAGAAACCCCGTCTCTTCTAAAAATACAAAATTAGTCAGGCATGGTGGCATGTGCCTGTAATCACAGCTATTCAGGAGGCTGAGGCAGGAGAATCACTTGAACCCGGGAGGTGGTGGTTGCGGTGAGCTGAGATAGCGCTATTGCACTCCAGCCTGGGCAACAAGAGTGAAACTCCGTCTCAAATCAATCAATCAATCAATCAATCAATAAATGGTGGTAGAATTGCTGGAACCCGGGAGTCGGAGGCTGCATTGAGCCAAGATCACTACACTCTGGCCTGGGGAACAGAGCGAGACACCACCTCAAATAAATACATAAAATAAACTCTGTTTTTTCCTTTTTCCTTTTTTTTTTTAAATGACTGTCCATCAGTTTGACTGGCCCAAGAGGTATAGGCCTGGACTGCAGAGCAATGAGCCAGAGGAATGCCTGGACTGGATATTCAACTCAGAGTGACATTTTCACAACTCTGGTCATGAGGCTTGAGGTGACAAACTGCAAGGTCAGGATGACTGCTCCCAGATAAGAGTCTGCCCCCGGTGAGCGGCCATCAGGCAGCTGACAGGGAGCACAGAGCAGGGATTATGTACTCGAGTGACAGCCTGGTGTGGTGACCTGGCTTCCTGCCAGGGCCAACCTCCCTGTTGGCTAAATGACCCAGGGCATTCTCCCCCACAGCAGCGGAATCTGCCAGAGCCTCCTTAACCAGCCTGTTTGCTCCTACCACCACCCTGTGCGTGAGATTATGCTGGGCATGACACAGTGATGACACCGTTCCTTGCTCTATAGCTAAACGGGCCAAAGTCAAAATCACAGAAGTCACTTGGGTAAGGCAGAAACGCACAGACACTGCCACGGAGCCAGCAGACTCTCCCGGCAACCCCAATTCAGGGAGGTGAGGCTTCCTGAAGCAAAGAGTTGCAGCGCAGTGCAGTAAATACCAGGTTCAACCAAGTGAAGCTGCCAGTATCAGATCACTTTTGCCTACAAAAACAAAACTTTCATACGGTCCAGCAGTCACTGACTCTTACATTACGTAGCATATCCTATGTGCCAGGCAAAATTCTTTTTCTTTTTTTTTTTTTTTTTTAAGAGACAGAGTCTCACTGCATTGCCCAGGCTGAAGTGCAATGGCACGATCATAGCTCAGTGCAGCCTTCACCTCCTGGACTCAAACGATCCTCCTGCCTCAGCCTCTGGAGTAGGTGGGACTACAGGTACATGCTACCATGCCTGGCTCAGGCAAGGTCCTAGTCTCTCCACACGCAAACTCACCTCATTTATATAACAACCCCACGAGGAGGGTAAGTGATTATCCCCGTTTTACAGACAGGGCTGAGGAAGTGGCTGCTAGTCAGTGGCGACAATTCAAACGCAGGCACCCTGGCCCCAGAATCCACACTCTCCACACCTACCCTGACCTGCCTCTGCCAGAAGTGTGCAGAGTTCAGGGAAATCACAGAGTAAGGGCCAAGATGCTCAAAAAGGCTTCCAGAAGGAAGTCAGGCCTGAGGAAGCTGTGCCCTCTGACACAGTGACCGAAGGCCTTCAACTGAGTATGGTCAAGTTTGACTCAAGTTACCCGGTGGCTCCTCGCCTACAGAAAGGGTGCTGTCCCCAAGGGTTCAAGCCACTCCACACAAATTCACTTCAGGTTCACATTATCTTTATTTTTATTTATTTATTTTGAGACAGGGTCTCATTCTGCCACCCAGGCTGGAGAGCAGTTGAGTAATCATGGCTCACTGCAGCCTTGACCTCTCAGGCTCAAGCCTCCCACCTCAGCCTCCCGAGTGGCTGGGATTGCTGGTGTGTTCCACCACTCTCGGCTAATTTTTGTATTTTTTGTAGAGATGGGGGTCTCACTATGTTGCCCACGCTGGTCTTGAACTTCTGGGCTCAAGCTATCCTCCTGTCTTAGCCTCCCAAAGTGCTGGGAATACAGGAGTGGCCCACGTTCACTTTATAAACATCTGTTGCATAAACAGATCTGAGTGAGGAGAAAAAGAGTGCAAACAGATCTGAATGAGCAAAAACAGAGTGCAAATGTGTTCATTAACATAGAAAAAGAAAAGTGCCGGAATGACTGGAATCCCCAGGTCTGTGGAGTTGGGGGGCACTGAGCTTTCCAATTACGTGACCTGGTGCATATTTCACAAAAACCCCATGGGGGAAATATTGTCATTGAATTTTACAAATGAGGAAGCCCATTGGGAGAGGTGACTGAAGCTAACTGCCCCCAAATTCTGTACTCAGCAGGGTCAAGATTCTGACCACCCTGTTTTCACACCTGCTTCTGTCTTCCAAGCTGCTGGGCACTTTCTGCTCCCAGCAGGAAAATTAACTTGGGAAATCCTATTAAGATGATCCCACCTCTGGCAGAATACAGGCCCAGTTTACAAGGAGCCGGAAGGTCTCTGGGAATACCTTCTGGCTGTGAGTGCCTGATTCTCCCTCCTCCACCAAGCAGCCATCCAGCTGCCAACCAGAAGAGAAGACGTAACTGGACAGTCAGGGTATGCCTGCCCTGGTCGCTGCTGGAGAAACTGGAGGCTGTCACTCTCTCACTTCGGCACCTTTTCCAATATTCCTTATCAGCCACCAAAAGCTACTGCCATTACAACATTACCTCATGATGGGCATATTACAATTTCCTAGATTACATCTTATCTGACATTAGCTACATTTTAGGGTTGTTGCTTCCTGGCACTTTAATTTTAAAAGTAAGCTATCTCCAAATCACAGAGGAGGATGAGTTACAGCTACTTCCATCCATTCTCTGAGCCTCATTTACAGAAACTAACCTTTTCTTCCACAGGCCTGGATTTCAGGGTGCACTCTTGTGCTGGTTCTATAGCCTTCTAGCCATTAACTGTAATAAGGAATGATAATGTTCTTTATCTCAATTATTTTGTTTTCTATTTTTGGTGGTTGGCATGAGAGGAAGTACAGGCAGAATCTGATTGTGTAAAATTGTCATCTTGATAGCAGTACCCTTTTGCAAGACATGGGTCACCAAGCTCCTAAAGAATTTTTTTTCTTTTCTTTTTGAGACAGGGTCTCACTCTGTCACCCAGGCTGGAGTGCAGTGGTGCCATCATGGCTCACTGCAGCCTCAAACTCCCAGGCTCAAACTGTCCTCCCACCTCAGCTTCCCAAGTGGCTGGGACCACAGGCACGCACCACCACGCCTGGCTAATTTTTTTGTAGAGACAAGGGTCTCACTTTGTTGCCCAAGCTGGTCTTGAAGCCCTGAGCTCAAGTGATCCTCCTGCCTCAGCTTCCCAAAGTGCTGAGATTACAGGCATGAGCCACCTTGCTCGGAGGGACTATTTCTTCATATAATTATTAACTTTAACTACAGGGATTAGGTATCATATAAAGAGATATCAAAGATATAACTTGGTACAACATTACCATATAATCACCAAAGGTTAATAAGTATAAAGAGGAAAGAACGTGGCCAGGCCCAGTGGCTCACGCCTGTAATCCCAGCACTTTGGGAAGTCAAGGTGGGTGGATCACCTGAGGTCAGGAGCTCAAGACCAGCCTGACCAATATGGTGAAACCCCATCTCTACTAAAAATACAAAATTAGCCGGACGTGGTGGCACAAGCCTGTAGTCCCAGCTACTCAGGAGGCTGAGGCAGGAGAATTGCTTGAACCCAGGAGGCGGAAGTTGCAGTGAGCCGAGATGGCGCCATTGCACTCCAGCCTTGTTTCACTCAACAAGAGTGAAACTGCATCTCAAAAAAAAAAAAAAAAGAAAAGAAAAAGGAAAATAAAAAGAACGTGTTTTTACAAAATATAACTTACCCACGTTGTATACCCTACCACTGAGGAGACAAAGAAAAACCTCAAATGGAGTATTTGAGGAGTGGATGGGCATTGAAATCACGGTCTATTTGACTTTCCTCCATTTGTTTCCAGATGGCAACCACCAATAGTGTAAGGAGGAAAGGATGAAGGGAGATGGAGACTCCACTCAGTTCCTCAGGAAATCCACTCCCTTCTAGGGCATGGCAAACTACAAAGGAAAAAGAACAAAGCTAGGAAATAGGAAAGTTTTGGCCCAGGCTGGAGTGCAATGGTGTGATCTCAGCTCACTGCAACCTCCACATCCCAGGTTCAAACAATTGTCCTGCCTCAGCTTCCCGAGTAGCTGGGACTACTGGTGCACACCACCACGCCTGGCTAATTTTTGTATTTTTTGTAGAGACAGGATTTCACCACATTGACCAGGCTGGTCTCCAACTCCTGTCCTCAAGTGATCCATCCTCCTCAGCCTCCCAAAGTGTTGGGATTACAGGCATGAGCCACCACAGCTGGCTTCTGTGGGGTTTTTTTGTTTTGTTTTTTGTTTTTTTTTTGATTTGGTTTGGTTTGGTTTGGTTCTGTTTTGAGACAAGGTCTTGCTGTGTTGCTCAGGCTGCCCTTGAACTCTTGGGCTCAGGGGATCATCCTGCCTCAGCCTCCAGAGTAGCTGGGACTACAGGCTCATCACCATGCCCAGCTTTATCTGTTATCTAACGTCTTCAGGTTTTTGTGGCTGAATTTGGATGAAGGGATTGAAGGCTAAAAATTATAAAGTATAGGCAGGGCGCAGTGGCTCACGCCTGTAATCCCAGCACTTTGGAAGCCCGAGGTAGGCAGATCACGAAGTCAGGAGTTCGAGACCAGCCTGGCCAATATGGTGAAACCCCGTCTCTGCTGAAAATACAAAAATTAGCCAGGTGTGGTGGCATGCGCCTGTAATCCCAGCTACTTGGGAGGCTGAGGCAGAAGAATTGCATGAACCCGGGAGGTGGATGTTGCAGTGAGCCAAGATCACGCCACTGCACTCCAGCCTGGGCGACAGAGCGAGACTCCGTAAAAAAAAAAAAAAAATACAGATAAAGTCTCACTCTGCCACCCAGGCTGGAGCGCAATGGCACGCTCGGGGCTCACTGCAACCTGTGCCTTCCAAGTTCAAGCGAGTCTCCTCCCTCAGTCTCCCGAATAGCTGGGATTACAGGCGCTCACCACCAGGCCCAGCTAATTTTTGTATTTTTAGTAGAGACGGGGTTTCACCATGTTGGTCATGCTAGTCTCAAACTCCTGACTTCAAGTGATCCGCCCACCTCGGCCTCCCAAAGTGCTGAGATTACAGGCGTAAGCCACTGTGCCAGGGAAGAAAAAAAAATTCGTTTTATTTGCACAGAGAATAGGTGCAGTGTCTTTGATCAAGCAATGTTATCTAGCTAGAATGTAAAGACACTGTTTTTCAACATGTTTCTTTTTAGAGTTATCTTCTCCGTATAGCAAGTGATAGAAAATTTCCATTTATAGTAGCAGAAAGAAGCTTTTTATTTTTATTTTAAAATTTCAAAATAAAAAACAGAAAGAATAGTACAATGAATAACCGTGTCCTCACCACAGAGATTCAACCATTCTTTACAATTTCATCTATAATTTATTTTTTGTCCAACAACTTAAAACTAAATTACAGACATTGTGACACTTTTCTCCTGAAATACTTCAACATGCAATTCCAGAAAACAAGAATATTCTTCCACAAAATCTTTACCCATTATCACACATAATAACATTAATAATTCCCTCATGCTGTCTAGCCCATGTTCAATTAGGAAGGTGGTTTTTGTTAAATAAATTCACTTTAAACATGTGAGATGATTGAAAGAAGAAAACATTAGGTAAATAATAGTAAATAATAATATAGGTGATATATGGATATGGGCAAAAGTCTGATGATGGCGGGTTTTATAAAACTCTAGCTTGAGGCCAGGTGCAGTGGCTCACGCCTGTAATCCCAGCACTTTGGGAGGCCAAGGTGGGTGGATCTCCTGAGATCAGGAGTTCGAGACCAGCCTGACTAACATGGTGAAACCCCATCTCTACTAAAAATACAAAAATTAGCCGGGTGTGGTGGTGGGCGCCTGTAATCCCAGCTACTCAGGAGGCTGAGGCAGGAGAATCACTTGAACGTGGGAGGCAGAGTTTGCAGTGAGCAGAGATCATGCCATTGCACTCCAGCCTGGGTAACGAGTGAAATTCCGTCTCAAAAAAAAAATAAATAAATAAGAGGCTAGCACCAGACAATGGTTTCAAGTTTTCAACACTATGATCTAGCCTAAGCTGCAATTGGTATCCTAGCTTAAAAACTAGTACCTGGGAGGCCAGGCGCGGTGGCTCATGCCTGTAATCCCAGCACTTTGGGAGGCTGAGGTGGACGAATCATTTGAGGTCAGGAGTTCGAGACCAGTTTGTCCAACATGGTGAAACTCTGATCTGTACTAAAAATACAAAAATTAGCTGGGTGTTGTAGTGCCTACCCATAATCCCAGCTACTTGGGAGACTGAGGCAGGAAAATCACTTGAACCCAGGAGGCGGAGGTTGCAGTGAGCCAACATCACACCACTGCACTCCAGCCTGGGTGACAGAGCAAGACTCTGTCTTGAAAAAACAAACAAACAAAAAAAACTAATACCTGGGAAAGGTAGAGATGATAAAACATGCAATCTAGGCTGTGTAGGAAAAGGAAATAGAATAAGAAAGATGCCATAGATTGGGAGAAAATTAAGTGGGCCAAGAAATAGAAGTCATCTCTTGATCAAAAAACAAGTGTGTTGGGAAGAACAGTGAAAAAATGAAGTATAGGAATAAAAAGAGAATAACATGTCTCCAAACGTAGGATGGGGTTACAACTTGATAAGGCCATCTTAAATTGAAAATTTCTATAAGTCGAAAGTGTGTTTTCAACTTGGGATATTTTCAACTTACAATAGGCTTCTCCAGAGGTAACCCCATCGTAAGTTGAGGAAAATAGTGAATGCATATGGCTTTCACACCACCATAAAGTCATAAGTCCAACCACCATAAGTCAGGGACATCTGTATACACGAGCATAATTAGAGGTTATCTCTGGGAGGTATGACAAGGGGCAATTTGTCCTCTCTGCGGTATCGGTCTCAACCTTAAAAGCTGTAGAATCAGGCTGCCTGGTTTGAATTCTGGTTATGCCACTATCAGCTGTGGACCCTTGAACTGATTACTTGAGATCTCTTTGTCTCAGTTAACTCACCTATAAAACAGGAGGAAACAGTAGTTCCTACCCTATAATACACTATAACCCTTTCCTAACACGTAAGTGATAAATATGACCCCAAAAATTCAGTGGCAAAAAGGTTGGGTTTGTGTTAACGCAAGGTTAATGAAAAACAGGATTTTTGTCAGTCTGTTTTGTCATGAAAAGCACAAAAGTAAAGATAAACCTACACTGTGCTCAGCTGACCAGAAACAATGCCCTCACCATCTCTCTCCTGTTCCTCCACCCTCAGATGCAGTGAAGGGACAGCAGTGGGAGGAAGAAATGACGCCGGTGGGCAGAGCAGGAGAGCACAGCCTCTGGAAATTAAATTTGAAAGTTGGTGGGAGGCCGGGTGCAGTGGCTCACACCTGTAATCCCAGCACTTTGGAAGGCCAAGGCAGGTGGATTACTTGAGGTCAGGAGTTCAAGATCAGCCTGTCCAACATGGTGAAACCCCATCTCTACTAAAAACACAAAAATGAGCCTGGTGTGGTAGGGGGCACCTGTAATCCCAGCTACTTGAAAGGCTGAGGCAGGAGAATCACTTGAACCCAGGGTGGTAGAGGTTGCTGTGAGCTAAGGTCACGCCATTGCACTCCAACCTGGGCGACAAGAGCGAAACTTCATCTCGAAAAAAAAAAAAAAAAGTTGGTAAGAAATGGGACAGGGAGGGGCTAGGATCAAGGTTAACCTCATAACTGTGGATTATAAAGGGCCTTCCTCTTGAAAAGAACAGGAATTTATTCAGCTCCCATATGAGAATGAGAGCAGGCAGAGGCCGGGAGATAATTACCAATAGCCAATCGTGTTTTATGGGATATTGATTTATCACTTGGTTTTACTATACATGTCAAGTGCTGAGAACAGACCCTGGCGCATCAAAAGCACTCAATAAATGTGCCCTATCATTTGTATTATCGCCTCCCTCCTTTTCATTTCCACTCTCTCTCCCTATTTCAGGCTCATGTTACAACTTGGCTGGTTTACGTTAGCTCTTCCTAACTGGTCTCCTGTCCTGGGCAGAGAATTCCAAGAAGCCACCAGGAATTCACCCACACTTCTAAGTTTCTGAGTGCCTGCCACATCCCAGCCTAGAAGAACCTAGAGGTTCTTTAATATGCTTGTGAAGGAGTGTAGGGAACTTCCCCTCAAATTTGGCTCCCTGGTATAACAAGTATTTGGAATTACAGGTCCTTAGAGATGAGTGGATGCCGCAAGAGACTTTTCCCCTATCTACTAACAGACCCACTAAGGAGAACAATTTGTATCCTTCCTCCCTCTTAATCCTCTACCTCTCCCAAAACACAGAGTGAAGTTGCTCTCTGAAGTTCCTTTATCTGCCTAAAGTCCAGACCTACCAGAGAACAAAGCAATGACCTCTGGTCCCTTCCCTGAGTTTTCATTAACTGAACCCTTACTGCAGGAAGGCAGGCAGAAGTCTGTCAACAAACCTAGATGGATTTTTGTCACAAACCATTGTCTGCTCTGCAGGCTCAAAAGACTTTGTCCCAAGACCATTGTATGTTCTTCAAGCCCATTGAATTCTCTAAAAATCAGTTACTACCCCTAAAATCCTCCACACATCGCCCCCCCCATCTTCCTCTTCCCTAAGAAGTAGGGTATATAAGCATCTGTACCCCATTGGGATACTGGGCAATCACTCTGCGACTCTGCCCTTGCACATGGTAGTAATGCATCTGTATGCCTTTTCTTTTATTAACCTGTGTTTTTGTGAGTTGAATTTTCAGCAAAACTTCCAAGGGTGACTTCACCCTTTAAAGTTTCGGTGAAAACTTCGCCCCTGTACTTGGTACTATAGTACCTTGCCATGCTGACCACAGCCAACAAGACCATGGTGGACATATGACATAAAGGCTAGTCAGCTGCCCTGATGTTATCTGCCCAGCATGCAGGCTCTATATTAGCTTGTGATTGGCTGGTCAAATCATATTCTGCAATTTAGAGAATTCAGATGCAAGATATAGGAAAGACCAGCTGACACAAAAGAAACACTTCTTCCCCTCCTCTTCTGTGGTCTGTACTGAACCCCAAACATAAATGAAGGCGTTTAACACCTTGGCCATGGGAGTCCTCTCTGGTCCTAATCCCAATACTGTCTTGGGCAATGCCCAAGGTCTTTGTGGATATCCAAGCTCTACAAATCCAATGATTTTCTCTTTGAGTGTCTTTCTTCCTCCAGTATAGCCTTAACACTTCTTAGATCTAGGAATCCCAGAGTCACAAAACTGTAAAGCTGGAAGGGGTCTTCTAGATATCACGCTTCTCAAATATCTTAATTGACTTTCCACTGTTAATGGCCTTTCAGGTTGCCTTTTGGAAATAATTATCAAAAGCCCTATGAGCACATACCTTTGCACCCAGCACTTCTACTTCTAGTAATTTATTCCGTGGAAAATAATCAGACAAGCATCCAAAAAAAATGACAAAATAGAATTTTTTTTTTTTTTTTGAGACGGAGTCTCTGTCACCCAGGTTGGAGTGCAGCGGCACGATCTTGGCTCACTGCAACCTCTGCCTCCCGGGTTCAAGTGATTCTTTCTCCTGCCTCATCCTCCTGAGTAGCTGGTATTACAGGCGCACATGACCACGCCCAGCTGATTTTTGTATTTTTAGTAGAGACAGGGTTTCACCATGTTGACCAGGCTGGTCTCGAACTCCTGACATCAAGTGACCAGCCTGCCTCAGCCTCCCAAAGTGTTGGGATTATAGGTGTGAGCCACCGTGTCCAGCCAAAATGACATAGTAGAACATTAATTGCAGCATGCTTCACAATAGCAAAAGTTAAAAAATTACTTACATGTGTAACAATAAGAGATTGGTTAAATAATTGTTGGTATCTACAACCATTAGGTGAAACACTAACACGTTATTAAAATTGGAATAGAGGCCAAATGCGGTGGTTCACGCCTGTAATCCTAGCACTTTGGGAGGCTGAGGTGGGTGGATCACGAGGTCATGAGTTCGAGACCAGCCTGGCCAACATGGTGAAATCCCATCTCCACTAAAAATACAAAAAGTAGCTGGGTATGGTGGTGCGTGTCTGTAGTCCCAGCTACTCAGGAGGCCGAGGCACGAGAATCACTTGAACCCGTGAAGCAGAGGTTGCAGGGAGCCGAGATGGTGCCACTGCACTCCAGCCTGGGTGACAGAGTGAGACTCC
Organism: Pongo abelii; assembly: GCF_028885655.2. Classification (NCBI taxonomy): domain Eukaryota; kingdom Metazoa; phylum Chordata; class Mammalia; order Primates; family Hominidae; genus Pongo; species Pongo abelii. The sequence continues at coordinate 14,973,588 of NC_071990.2, forward strand.
ATCTCTATCAGTCAATCACTCAATTAAATTGGAATAGACATTATAAATTTAACATAGAAACATGTTCTTGCCATCTTCATAAGTAAAAATGTTGGGTCAAAAAATGAGGTCTAATGTTCCGATTTTATTTATCAGAAAGCATATTTTAAATATGTTTACAGAAACAGAAAAAAACCTGAAAAGATTTTATAGAACTTCTAAGTGGTAGAAATATAAGTGACTGCATTTTGTTTTGTTTTTTGCTTGTCTGTAACTTCTAAATGTCTGCATTGAACATACATTTTTGAAAAATAAAACAAAAATCCTACCAAAGGCCCAGATCAGGTGGTATCTCATCTATACACTGTTGAGAGAAGCCCCTCCAGAAATGCATCCCCGACTCTGAATGCAGACACGTTTACGTCTGTTTCTGACGCCAACACACACTCACAGCTGTGACCCTGAGAACACAGCTGCCTTCACTCTACAGTACCAGGTGCAGTGTTTCAACACTGTGGTGGTTTATATATTATAGTAGCCCCCAAAAACATTTTCCCACACCCCAAAATCTGTGACGGTGACCTTAGTTGGGAAAAGAGTCTTTGCAGCTATAATCAAGATGGGATTATCCTGGGTTATCTGGATGGGCCCTAAACCCAATGACAAGTGTCCTTGTAAGAGGCAATAGATGAGAGGCACATGGACAAAGGAGAAGGCTGTGTGAAGACGGAGACAGACAGTGGCGTGACGTAGCCCCCAGCCAAAGCCACTGGAGGCACGAAAAGCTGGGAGAGGCCAGGAAGGACTCTCCCCTAGAGTCTTCTGATAGAGGGTGGCCCCACTAACCCCTTGATTTTGGACTTCTGCCCTCTCGAACTGTGAGAAAATAAATTTCTGTTGTTTTAAGCCACCAAGTTTGTGGTCATTTATTAGGGCACATACAGAAAACGAATACAGACATAGTAGACACTTGGTCAATACTGGTGGGAGGAAAAAAAAAATTGCTTTAATGACTGTGTCCTTAGTTCTTCTAGTTTTGATTCAGAAAGAAAGAATATCTCATTAAAATATTTTTCGGCCGGGCGCGGTGGCTCACACCTGTAATCCCAGCACTTTGGGAGGCCAAGGCGGGTGGATCACGAGGTCAGGAGATCGAGACCATCCTGGCTAACACCGTGAAACCCCGTCTCTACTAAAAATACAAAAAATTAGCCGGGCGTGGTGGTGGGCCCCTGTAGTCCCAGCTACTTGGGAGGCTGAGGCAGGAGAATGGCATGAACCCGGGAGGCAGAGCTTGCAGTGAGCCGAGATCGCAGTGAGCCAAGATCACGCCACTGCACTCCAGCCTGGGCAACAGAGTGAGACTCCGTCTCAAAAAAAAAAAATAAAATAAAATATTTTTCGATTAGGTGGTGTGGTGGTGTGTGCCTATGGTCCCAGCTACTTGAGAAGCTGAGGCAGGAGGATCATTTGAGCCTGGAGGATGCAGTGAACTGTGATCACACCATTGCACTCTAGCCTAGGCAACAGAACAAGACCCTGTCTTAAAAAAAAAAAAAATTTTTTTTAAGAAAGCAAAAGCCAGGCGTGGTGGCTCATGCCTGTAATCCCAGCACTTTGGGAGGCTGAGGCAGGTGGATCACGAGGTCAGGAGATCGAGACCATCCTGGCTAACACAGTGAAACCCTGTCTCTACTAAAACTACAAAAAGTTAGCCGGGTGTGGTGGCGGGCACCTGTAATCCCAGCTACTTGGGAGGCTGAGGCAGCGGAATGGCGTAAACCCGGGAGGCGGAGCTTGCAGTGAGCTGAGATCGCGCCACTGCACTCCAGCCTGGGCAACTAAGCGAGACTCCATCTCAAAAACAAACAAACAAACAAACAAAAAAAGAAAGCAAAAAATACTTTTCTAAACCTTAGTTTCTTATGATCAAATTTGAATTTTTCCTCCCATCAAAATGGCAAAGTGTTACTTGGTGATCCATTAGCCTTGATTTGAAATAAGAAATAAAAGTAATTGACTCTCTCTTACAATGTCTTTATGGAGACAAAGTTCAGCCACACTTTATCAAATGCTAAGCTCCTTATTTTGCCCAGAGCATGAGTTCAGTATTCACGGCCTTGCACAGACTTCACCAAACACTGACAATGAGTTTTAAAAGGACAATGACAGGGTTGAGAGGTTGAAAAATTTGACCTACTTTTCTCCTCTATCTGTTCTTAAAAATCCATGTCATTTTCTTCCTGGGAACCAACTCAGTTCTTTAATCCACACACAGAGTTCCTGTCCATGGAAGGCATAATTTGGCCTCATGTGTTTGCTTTTTATTTTGCTTTCGAATCAAATGCTTCAGTGCTTTGATAACTAAAAATGAAAGAGGAGAAAAAATGTGTTTTTCTTCAGGCTTAAAAAAAAAATCAGTGTTGAACCCTCAAGGGATTATCGTGTAAAACATGATGTAAAGAAGCTGGAGTGGAGTGGGGATGGGCCTGGAGAGAAAGGGATGCTGAAACCTCATCCATTGCTTGTAGAATAGTGTGTGCCCAGGGTGACAGGGTGCGCCAGCCCCTGAGGTCACCTCTCATCCGTGTGGTGTACAACCGCGTAGGGTTCCAAAGGTAAGCTCCCAGTGGGGATCCCAGCATGAGGAAAGGATGTATGGGAAGAATCTAAGTGTGAGTGGACGCAGGGCTCATGCAGGCCGAGATGTGGGTTTGCATATCCTGCTTGCAACGCTTCCGCCAAGACTACCATCCGTGGACTCACAGAATGCCTTGTGCACCATCATGGAATTCCACACAGCATTGTCTCTGACCTAGGCACTCACTTTGTGGGTAAAGAAGTGGCAGTGGGCTCATGCTTATGGAATTCACTGGTCTTACCATGTTCCCCATCATCCTGAAGCAGCTGGATGGATAGAATGGTGGAATGGCCTTTTGAAGTCACAATTACAACACCAACTAAGTGGAAAGTCAGATGTGAAGAAAGTCAGATCTACCCAAGCCTCTGCATCGCACTGCACTCGCCCGCCCCGCCCTCCTCTCTCATCCAAAGATGCTCCGTGACTTCAGGCCATGCTCCGCTTCCTTCTTCCTGATACTTGCCTTTCAAAAGCCTACTTCTCCAGGAGCCTGTCGCTCTGAAGCCTGCACTGTGGTGAGGGCTGGTCTGCTGAGGACCTGGGCGAGCTTCTGAAGGAGAAGCTGCTAGAAGCATGTGTTCCTGGGCTTGGGCTACCAGTGTGAGCTTACTAAACGACAGAGCAGGTTCTTTTCTTCCCCTTGGCCTTCTTACCTCAGGGAGCAAGGGGAAGGGTCTAGGAAAAAGGGAAGCCCGTGACTCTAGGGCCAGCTAGAGATGAAGGAGTGCCTGCAGTCTGGAGACAGACCATTGGTTAGGCTGTTCGGGGGGTAGGGACCAGACCGATCACTAGATTTGATCTAGATGAGAAGGAGAATGCCAGGGGATGGGATGGATTATTTCTTCTGAGGCATAAATTGCATTTTAATCCTAGTGGCCTTTTTTGCTTTGTTTTATTTTGTTTTTCAGACAGTCTGGCTCTGTCACCCAGGCTGGAGTGCAATGGCACAATCTTGGCTCACTGCAACCTCTGCCTCCTGGGGTCAAGCGAATCTCCTGCCTCAGCCTCCCAATCTCAATCTCAAGTAGCTGCGATTACAGGTGCCTGCCACCATGCCCAGCTAATGTTTGCATTGTTAGTACAGACAGGGTTTCACCATGTTGGCCAGGCTGGTCTCGAATTCCTGAGCTCAAGTGATCTGCCCACCTTGGCCACCCAAACTGCTGGGATTACAGGTGTGAGCCACCACACCTGGCCTTATTTATTTATTAATTTATTTAATTTATTTATTTATTTTAAGACAGGGTCTTGCTCTGTTGCCCAGCCTGGAGTGTGGAGTGCAGTGGCACCATCATAGCTCACTGCAGTCTTGACCTCCTGGATTCAAGCAATCCTCCCACCTCAGCCTCCAGAGTAGCTGGGAACACAGGTGCATGCCACCATGCCCAGCTAATTCCCGGTGACTTTCAATGGCTAAAAAGAAAACAAGACTAACATGGGCACTTTGGCCAGTGGCCAGAATAAGAATTTTTTTTTTTAACAAAACAGGTCTTAAAATGCTCTGTAAAATCACATTAAAACATAGCCTTACTATGCACTTAAGATTTTAATAAATAAATGGCTTTGAAAAATATTTCTCATAATTGGAAAATTGAAATATACTTTTCAATTTGCTACCCTAGAAGGAAACGCGATGCCGCAGGACTGCTATCAGTATTACAAGTCAACTGGAGTTACTTAAAAAGGACAACATATTGTCGACCGATTTGATGAAATGGTGAAATAGATCAGGAAAAGAAGGAATAACCAAATCCACCAAGAACACAACTTTTGTCCAGAAATAAAGAACCAGCTGGGCATGGTGGCTCATGCCTGTAATCCCAGCACTTTGGGAGGCTGAGGTGGGCAGATCACCTGAGGTCAGGAGTTTGAGACCAGCCTGGCCAACACGGTGAAACCTGTCTCTACTAAAAACACAAAAATTAGCCGGGCGTGGTGGTGCATGCCTGCAATCCCAGCTACTCAGGAGGCTGAGGGAGGAGAATCGCTTAAACCCAGAAGACAGAGGTTGCAGTGAGCCAAGATCAGGCCACTGTACTCCAGCCTGGGCAACAGAGCAAGACTCCTTGTCTCAAAAAAAAAAAAAAACCAAACCAACAAATTAGAAAGACTAGTATTAGCCCTCATGCAGTGCAGCAGGAATCTGGTGACAGCTGACATCCTTGAAGAGTGGCAGGCACACTGCAGAATGAGAGCTTTCCCTCACTTCTATGGGGTCAGATATTTCTGTTGATTGATCAGAACCAAAAATATTTCAGGAGAAAGTAGTATATGGTATATTGGATTAGACTGTGCACCCCAGCGCCCTGAATCCCTGCCCACCATGGGCTAGTGGGTCCTTGCCCTTGGCAACTAGCAAGGTCTGAATTGTAACTGGATGTGGCCTAATATTTTCTTCCATGGGACATTGAATACAAAATACATGGTGTAAACAAATAAGAAAATAGAACTTATTTTACATAGTTTGTTTTGATCATTCCTTACACTCATAGTTTCTCTTATAAACTATTTTTTCAGCAGATGAAATTTAGCTAAATCTGATTATGTCTGGTCCTTACTTAACTTAAAATGGCCCATAGGGCCCCAGTGTTCCTGCCCCTGTTTACCTCCCCAGCCTCAGCCCTCCCCTCACCACCTGCCCGGCCCCATCCCATTATACACCCCATCTCATCCTACTGGCCCACTTGCAGTTCCTGTCTTGTCTCTGGACCTTCACAAATGCTGTCCCTGAAATACTCTCCCTCTCCCTACCCCTGCCCTCCACCTCCCCTCCTGCTGATGCATCGTTCAGGTCTCAGCACAAGTGTGAAATGCCCTTTTCCAGTGCTCTAAATAGCATGTTGTGTAACCCCCATCAAAAAAGTGCTCACCTTTTTTAGGTGGCCTTGGAGCCACCGGCTATATGTTTCACCATGTGGACCCAGGAGCGGAGGGAAGTTGATTTTTGAAGAGAGGGAAATTGAGAGAAAGAGAGAGAATAGAAGGAAGCCAACGCATGGAAAAGTTCAGAGGCAAAGGATCAGGCGTGCTCCGACGATAGGTGTCCCTGGTTCTGGTGTTGCAAGGAGCTCCAAGATGCTCGCCATATATCCACACTCTTGCTAAAGCTGGGCTTCTACTACTTGGTGGCCAAGGAGTCCCATGACTATGTTCCTACCAGGGCTGCGAGCTCTGTGAATATAGTGGCAGTGTCTGGACAGGTCATACCTGTATGTTGAACAAATGGATGAACAATATAGGCCTGCCAGGCATGGTGGCTCACGCCTGTAATCCCAGCACTTTGGGAGGCTGAGGCGGGTGGATCACCTGAGCTCAGGAGTTCGAGACCAGTCTGGCCAACTCGTGAAACCCCGTCTCTACTAAAAATACAAACATTATCCGGACGTGGTGGCAGGCACCTGTAGTCCCAGCTGTTTGGGAGGCAGAGGCAGGAAAATCACTTGAAACCGGGAGGCAGAGGTTGCAGTGAGCCAAGATCATGCCACTGCACTCCAGCCTGGGTGACAAGAGTGAAACTCCATCTCAAAAAATAAATAAATAGATAGATAGATGATAAATAGATAGATAGATAGATAGATAGATAGACAGATAGATAGATAGATAGACAGATAGATATAGATATAGATAGATAGATACCAAAGGTCTAAGAATCCTCAGAACTCATGGAAAATATTGTTGGGAAAGAGTCTTGGATTGGGAGTCAAAATCCTGTGTAATAATTTTGGCCCTATCACTAAATAATTGTGACCATAGGCAATTTATTGAACCTCTTGCAGCCTCTATTTGGTCCTGGAGAGACCATCACATAACAGCATGACATAACATTAAATGGTTGGAACACAATACAAAGACACTTTTATTATTTCACGTATGTTCCCTATACTTTGTAAATCTTTTATCTGAAACAAATTGTATATGTTAATTCATTTTTTCATGAGATAACCAGTGTTACCACACCAGCAACTATTATTCCATTAAAAGCAAAATATTGAAAAACCTTGACATTTCAATTAGACTATACCCTCTTCCCACAGACAAATGATGCATGGTTTTTGTTAGACTTCCTGAAATACAGGCATACCTCATATATATTGTGAGTTCAGTTCCAGACCACTGCAATAAAGCAAGTCACATGAAGATTTCGGTTTCTCAGTGTATATACAAGTTGTGTTTTCACTATACTGTAGTCTATTAAGTGTAAGATGGAATTATGTATAAATAAATAATGTACATACCTTAATTTTAAAACACTTGATTGCTTAAAAATGCTAACTATGATCTAAGCCTTCAGCAAGCCGTAATGTTTTTTGCTGGGGAAGGGTCTTGTCTTGATGCTAACTGATCAGGATGGTGGCTGCTGAAGGTTAGGGAGGCTGTGGCAATTTCTAAAAATAAGACATCAATGAAGTTCGCAGCATCAATTTACTCTTCATTTTACAAAAGATTTCTCTGTACCATGAGATGCTGTTTGATAGCATTTTACCCACAGAACTTCTTTCAAAATTGGAGTGAATCTTCTCAAATTCTGCTGCTGCTTTATCAATTAAGTTTATGTAGTACTGTAAGATGTTTGTTGTTATTCCAACAATGTTCACAGCATCTTCACCAGGAGAAGATTTCACCTCAAGAAAATTCCATTCTTGGCTAGATGCGGTGGCTCACGCCTGTAATCCCAACACTTTGGGAGGCTGAGGCGGGTGGATCACGAAGTTAGGAGTTCGAGACCAGCCTGGCCAATATGGCACAACCCTGTCTCTACTAAAAATACAAAAATTAGCCGCGCATGGTAGTGGACGCCTGTAATCCCAGCTACTTGGGAGGCTGAGGCAAGAGAATCGCTTGAACCCAGGAGGCAGAGGTTGCAGTAAGCGAGATCGTGCCATTGCACTCCAGCCTGGGTGACAGGGCAAGACTCCGTCTCAAAAAAAAAAAAAAAAATTCCATTCTTGGCCAGGCACAGCGGCTCACGCCTGTAATCCCAGCACTTTGGGAGGCTGAGGCAGGCAGATCACCTGAGGTCAGGTGTTCAAGATCAGCCTGGCCAACATGGTGAAACTCCGTCTCCACAAAAATACAAAAATTAGCCAGGTATAATGGTGGGTGCCTGTAATCCCAGCTATTCAGGAAGCTGGGGGGGGAGAATCGCTTGAATCTGGGAGATGGAGGTTGCAGTGAGCTGAGATCACACCATTGCACTCCAGCATGTGTGACAGAGTGAGACTCAGTCTCAAAAAAAAAAAAAAGGAGGAAAATCCCAATCTTTTCTCATCCTTAAAAATCAACTCCCCATTCATTCAAGTTTGATGAGATGGCAGCAATTCAGTCACATCTTCAGGCTCCACTTCTATTTCTCTTGCTGTTTCTTTCCTTTTTTCTTTTCTTTGAGACAGAGTTTTACTCTTGTTGCCCAGGCTGGAGTGCAACGGTGCAATCTTGGCTCACTGCAACCTCCTCCTCCCAGGTTCAAGCTATTCTCCTGCCTCAGCTTCCCAAGGCATGCACCACGATGCCTGGCTAATTTTTTGGTTTTTTAGTAAAGACGGTGGTCTCACCATGTTGGCCAGGCTGGTCTCAAACCCCCGACCTCAGGTGATCCGCCTACCTCAGCCTCCCAATGTGCTGGGATTACAGGTGTGAGCCACCATGCCTGGCCTTCTCATGCTGTTTCTACCACATCTGCAGTTCCTTCCTCCACTAAAATCTTGAACCCTTCAAATTCATCCACGAGGGTTGGAATCAACCTCTTTCAAACTCCTATTAATGTTAATATTTTGACCTCCTCCCATGAATCATGAATTGTTCTTAATTGGCATCTAGAATGGTGAATCCTTTCGTGAGAGGAATCATTATCTATGATTTTATAGCCATAGCCTTACAAAATGTATCTTTTTAAATCATAAGACTTGAAAGTTGAAATTACTCCTTGATCCATGGGCAGCAGAATGGATGCTGTATTAGCGGGCACAAAAACGACATGAATCTTCTTATACATCTCCCTCAGACCTCAGACCGCTTGGATGACCAGGTGTATCATCAATAAACAGTAATATATTGAAAATTTATTTATTTATTTCTTTTTCTGAGCAGTACGTCTCAACAGTGGGCTTAAAATATTCAGTAAACCATGCCATAAACAGATGTACTGTCATCCAGGCTTTGTTGTTTCATTTATACAGCACAGGCAGAGTAGCTTCTTAAGGGCCCTAGGATTTTTGGAATGGTAAATGAGTAGCAGCTTTAAACGTAAAGTCACCAGCTGCATCAGCCTCTAACGAGTCAGCCCGTCCTTTGAAGCTTTGAAGCCAGGCACTGCTCTCTAGCTAAGAAAGTCTTAGATGGCATCCTCTTCCTTTTTTTTTTTTTTTTTTTTGAGACAGAGGAGTTGATTTTTAAGGATGAGAAAAAAATGGGATTTTCCTCTTTCTTTTTTCCTTTTTTTCTTTTCTTTTCTTCTTCTTTTTTTTTTTTTTTGAGACAGAGTCTTGCTCTATTACCCACGCTGGAGTGCAGTGGTGTGATCTTGGCTCACTGCAACCTCTGCCTCCCGGATTCAAGTGATTCTCCCGCCTCAGCCTCTTGAGTAGCTGGGATTACAGGCACCCACCGCCACACTTGGCAAATTTTTGTATTTTTAGTGGAGACGGGGTTTCACCATGTTGGCCAGGCTGGTCTTGAACTCCTGACCTCAAGTGATCTGCCCACCTCAGCCTACCAAAGTGCTGGGATTACAGGTATGAGCCACCATGCCTGGCCCTTTATTTTACTTTATTTTTATTTATTTATTTATTTATTTGTATTTTATTTATTTATTTTTTTTGAGACGGAGTCCCATTCTGTCACCCAGGCTGGAGTGCAGTGGCACGATCTCGGCTCACTGCAACCTCTACCTCCCAGGTTCAAGTGATTCTCCTGCCTCAGCCTCCCGAGTAGCTGGGATTATAGGCGCCCGCCACCACGCCCAGCTAATTTTTTTATTTTTTATTTTTAGTAGAGACGGGGTTTCACCATCTTGGCCAGGCTGGTCTCAAACTCCTGACCTCGTGATCCACCCACCTCGGCCTCCCAAAGTGCTGGGATTACAAGCGTGAGCCATCGCGCCCGGCCTATTTATTTATTTATTTATTTATTTATTTATTTACTTATTTATTTATTTATTTTTAATGATAGCCAAGATTTTCTTTTTTTTCCTTTTTTTATCTTCATCTAATATAAGGCTATTATGCCTACATTGAAAACTTGCTGTTGGCTGGGCAAGGTGGCTCACGCCTGTAATCCCAGCACTCTGGGAGGCCGAGGCAGGCAGATCACCTGAGGTCAAGAGTTCAAGACCAGCCTGACCAGGCCGGGCGCGGTGGCTCATGCCTGTAATCCCAGCACTTTAGGAGGCAGAGGCGGGCAGATCACCTGAGGTTGGGAGTTCGAGACCAGCCTGACCAACATGGAGAAACCCCGTCTCTACTAAAAATACAAAATTAGCCGGGCGTGCTTGTGCATGCCTATAATCCCAGCTACTCGGGAGGCTGAGGCAGGAGAATCGCTTGAACCCCAGAGGCAGAGGTTGTGGTGAACCGAGACCACGCCATTGCACTCTGGCCTGGGCAACAAGAGTGAGAAAAAAAAAAAAAAAAGACCAGCCTGACCAACATGGTGAAACCCTGTCTCTACTAAAAACACAAAATTATCCGGGCGTGGTGGCACATGCCTGTAGTCCCAGCTACTCAGGAGGCTAAGGCAGGAGAATTGCTTGAACCCAGCAGGTGGAGGTTGCAGTGACCCAAGACTGCACTATTGCACTCCAGCCCGGGCAACAAGAACGAAACTCTGTCTCAAAAAAAAAAAAAAAAAGATAAAAAAACCCCCTGCTGTTTAGAGTAGCCACCTTCATCAGTTATCTTAGATTTTCTGGATAACTTGCTGCAGCTTCCCCGTCGGCACTTGCTATTAAATTTCACTTTGCACTTTTCTGTTATGGAGACAGCTTCTTTAAGTTTTGTGAACCAAATTCTGCTAATTTCAAACTTTGCTTCTGCAGTTTCCTCACCTCTGTCAGTCTTTATAAAATTGAAAAGAGTTAAAACTTTTCATTGGATTAGGCTTTGAATCTAGGGAGTATTGTGGCTACGTTGATCTTCTGCTTAGATCACTAAAACCTTCTTCGTATCAGCAATAAGGCTGCTTCACTTTCTTATTATTTATGTGTTTACTGGAGTAGCACTTTTAATTTCTTTCAAGAACTTTTCCTTCGTATTCACAAGTTTGCTAACTATTTGGCACAAGAGGCCTAGCTTTGGGCCTACCTCAGCTTTTGACATGCCTTTCTCACTAAGCTTAATCATTTCTAGCTTTGATTAAAGTGAGACATTTGACTCTTCCTTTTACTTGAACATTTAAGGCCATTGTAGGGTTATTAATTGGCCTAATTTCAATTGATTGTATCTCAGAGAACAGGAAGGCCCAAGGAGAGGGAGAGAGATGGGAGAATAGCCAGTTGGTGAAGTAGTCAGCACACACATATTTATCAGTTAAGTCTGCTATCTTATATGGGCGTAGTTCATGGTGTCCCAAAACAACTACAAGAGTGACATCAAAGATCACCAATTTGGAAATGATAGTAAGAGAAGTAAACCAAACAAATAGTCTTGGCACAGTGGTTCACACCTGTGATCCCAGCCCTTTGGGAGGCCAAGCTGGGAGGATTGCTTGAGCTCAGAAATTTGAGATCAACCTGGGCAACATGGTGAGACCACCATCTCTACAAAAAATACAAAAATTAGCTGGACATGTTGGCACACACCTGTAGTCTCAGCCAAATGGGAGGCTGAGGCAGGAGGATTGCTTGACCCGGGAGGTCAAGGCTGCAATGCGCCAAGATCATGCCACTGCTCTCCAGCCTGGGCACAGAGTGAGACCCAGTCTCAAAAACAAGCAAATAGGCTGGGTGCGGGGGCTCACACCTGTAATCCCAGCACTTTGGGAGGCCGAGGCGGGTGGATCACCTAAGGTCAGGAGTTCGAGACCAGCCTGACCAACATGATGAGACCGTCTCTATTAAAAAACATACAAAATTAGCCAGGCATGATGGTGCATGCCTGTAATCGCAGCTACTCAGGAGGTTGAGGCAGGAGAATCACTTGAACCAGAGAGGCAGAGGTTGCAGTGAGCCGAGATCGTGCCATTGCACTCCAGCTTGGGCTGCAGAGTGAGACTCCATCAAAACAAACAAACAAACAACAACAACAAAAAACAAGCAAACAAACTCAAAGACGATCACTAACCATAGATCATCGTAACAGACATAATAATAATGAAACAGTTTGAAATATTCCAAGAATTACCAAAACGTGACACAGAGACAGGAAGTAAGCACATGCTGTTGGAAAAATGGCACAGATAGACTTGCTTGAAGCAGGGTTGCCAGGAACCTTCAATTTGTTTTAAAAAAAAAAAAAAAAGAGAGAGAGAGAGGTATCTGCAAAGAAGCAATGCACTAAGATGAAGCGCAATAAAAGGAAGTATGCCCGTATTGAAAAAAGCCTGAGGACTCCTATTACCATATTCAGGGAGGCTGAGCCCTCTGGGTATCCCGGGTGGAAAACACTCTACTGGATGACTGATAAGCTCTAAAATTCAATTATTCTGATAACTTCACAGATGCCTGCAAATCAGTACAAATATATGACCTAAAGGAAACAGGCTTTACACATAGAAAGAAGTTAAAAAGAAAAATAGCTGCTTTAAGTTGGGCACAGCTTGAGGGTTAAATACCACTTTCAAATATATTGCCCTTCTGGTGATGATAGCATCTGCAGGCCAGTAAACTGTTGCCTCCACCTAATAATTGACTAATAACATGTATTGAGTGTCTCCTGTACTCATACTAAATAATTTTCATCTATTGTCTCAATTTCCACCGGCCCCTGCTAGTCTTATATGTTGATATCTTAGTCTGCTCAGGCTGCTATGACAAAAATACTATAGACTGGGTGGTTCAAATAACTTTCTTTTTTTTTCCTCTCACAATTCTGAAGGCTGGAAGTACAAGATAAGGTGCCACTAGATTCAGTATCTGGTGAGGGCTTGTTTTTGGTTCATAGATTACCATCTTCTTGCTAAAACCACAAATGTCAGAAGGAGCAAGGGGTTCTCCAGGGTCTTTCCTTCTTTAAAAAAATTTTAGATTCAGGGGATACGTGTGCACATTTGCTACATGGGTATATTGCAATAATGTGTTCTGGTAGGTGTTGAGCTTCTAGAGTACCCATTACACAGATAGTGAGCATGGTACCCACTAGGTAGTTTTTCAATCCTTGCCCCCGCCCCACGGAGGGTCTCCTTTATATGGACACTGTCTTAGTCTGTTTTGCTGCTATCACAAAAGACCTTAGACTGGGTAATTTAGAAGCAAAAGAAATGTATTGCTCTCAATTCTGAAGGCTGGGAGATCCAAGATCAAGGTATCAGCAGATTCGAAGTTTGGCGAGGACCTTCTTACAGGTTCATAGATGGCATCTCCTGCTGTGTCTTCATATGGCAGAAGGAATGAAGAAGCTCCCTCAGGGTTTCTTGTATAAGGGCACTAATCTCACTCATGAGAGCCCCACCCTTATGACCAAGTCATATCCCTCTTATTACTGCATTGGAGATTAGGTTTCAACATATGAATCTGGGTGAGGGGGGCCACAAATATTCAAACCATAGCAGGTATTAATCTTACTCATAAGAGCTCTGTCTTTGTAGCCTAATCAGCTACCAAAGCTCCATCTCCTAATATCATTACATTAGGGGTTATGATTTCAACATATGAATTTTGGTGGGGACAAAAACAGTCATTCTATAGCAGGTAGCTACTAATATTATATCACCCCATCCTTCAGATGAGAAAACCCAAGTTCAGAGAATAGAACTGAAACTACATCCAGACTGTCTAACTCCAGTCCTGAGCCCCTAACCTTTATGCTACGCTGCTTCTTGATATCTCCATGGGCCATGAAATGACACTGCTTGAAATAAAAGCAATGGCCGAGCACTGTGGCTCACACCTGTAATCCCAGCACTTTGGGAGGCCGAGGCAGGAAAATCACCTGAGGTCAGGAGTTCGAGGCCAGCCTGGCCAAAATGGTGAAACCCCGTTTCTACTAAAAATACAAAAATTAGCCCAGTGTGGCAGTGGGCACCTGTAGTCTCAGCTACTCGGAAGGCTGAGGCAGGGAGAATTGCTTGAACCCGGGAGGCGGAGGTTGCAGTGAGCCGAGATCATGCCACTGCACTCCAGCCTAGGTGACAGAGCGATACTCTGTCTCAAAAAAATAAATAAATAAATAAAATAAAATAAGACCAATGGCATTTGGATTAATTTCCTAAAGTTAGCCAGGCGTGGTGAATCACGCCTGTAATCCCTGCACATTGGGAGGCCAAGGCGGGTGGATCACCTGATGTCAGGAGTTTGAGACCAGCCTGGCCAACATGATGAAACCCCGTCTCTACTAAAAATACAAAAAAATAGCTGGGAGTTGTGGTGCATGCCTGTAATCCCAGCTACTCGGGAGGCTGAGGCAGGAAAATCGCTTGAACCTGGGAGGCAGAGGTTGCAGTGAGCCAAGACTGTACCATTGCACTTCAGCCGGGGCAACAAGAGCAAAAAAACTCTGTCTCAAAAAAATAAATAAATTCCTAGGATTATCACAGAAATTACCTCAAATTTAAATCTATTCCCACAGTTCAGGAGGCCAGGAAGTCCAAAATCAAGGTGACAGGAAGGTTGGTTCCTTTTGGAGGTTTTGATAGAGAATCCATTCCATGCCTGTCTCCTAACTTCTGGTGGCTATTGGTAGTCAGTGTTTTGGCTTGTAGCTGCCTCACTCCAATCCCTGCCTTTGTCGTCACACTGTATTCTTATTTATGTGTCCTTTTGTCTTCTGTCTCTCTTTTTTCTTTTTGAGATGGAATCTCACTCTGTCACCCAGGCTGGAGTGCAGTGGCACGATCTCAGCTCACTGCAACCTCTGCCTCCCAGGTTCAAGCAATTCTCCTGCCTCAGCCTCCCGAGTAGCTGGGATTACAGGTGCCCACCACCACGCCCAGCTAATTTTTGTATTTTTACTAGAGACGGGATTTCGCCATGTTGACAAGACTGGTCTCAAACTCCTGACCTCAAGTGATCTGCCCACCTCAGCCTCCCAGAATGCTGGGATTACAGGCATGAGCCCCACGCCCAGCCATCCATGGTTCTTTATTGGAAGCTGATGATAACTCTTATGTCCTAAAATTTAACCCACATGAGATTTACCATTCCCATTACATAGATATGATCCATTTTAAAACACAAACAAAAAATAGGGAACTGAGAAAATATTAAGAGATGATAGAAGACATATCAGCAGCATTTATTCAGCTAACAATTACTTAGCACTCTTGGGGGCCAAGCATTGTGCCACCTGCCAGTCAAAAAACAAGAGACTTAGAGCCTGCCCTGGAGGAAGTCACAGTGAAATGAGAGAAGTGCCCTCAGGTGCCTGCAAAGGCACAGAGAAAGGAGCAGTGAGTGCTCCCCAGGGAGGCCAGGGAGAGCTTCCACAAAGCAGGTGACATTTGAGCTGAGTCCTGAAAGATAAGTGGGAGCACACCCAGGAGGGAGCCCGGGAAGGGCGTTTCAGGCAAAGGACAAAGCAGAACAGAGCTTCCAATGTTGGACCAGGTTGCTAAATTCAGCAAACAGTGAACAGTTTCCTGTTTTTTTGTTTTTTTTTTGAGACAGAGTCTCACTCTGTCACCCAGGCTGGTGGAGTGCAGTGGCCCAATCTCGGCTCACTGCAAACTCCACATCCCGGTTCAAGCAATTCTCATGCCTCAGCCTCCTGAGTAGCTGGGATTACAGGCATGTGCCACCGTGCCTGGCTAATTTTTGTATTTTTAGTAGAGATGGGGTTTCACCATGTTGGCCAGGCTGGTCTCAAACTCCTGACTTTAGGTGATCTGCCCACATTGGCCTCCCAAATTCCTGGGATTACAGGCGTCAGCCACTGTGCCTGGCCACTTTTTTTTTTTTTTTTTTTTTTTTGAGACAGGGTGTTATTCTGTTTCCCAGGCTGAGTGAAGTAGTGGCTCACTGTAGACTCAACTTCCCAGGCTCAGGTGATCCTCCCACCTTGGCCTCCTGAGTAGCTGGGACCACAGGCATGCACCATCACGTCCTGTTATTTTTTGTAGAGATGGGGTCTCACTATGTTGCCCAGTCTGGTCTGAAACTGCTGGACTCAAGATCCTCCCACCTCAGCCTTCCAAATTATTGGGATTACAGACATGAGCCACCATGCCCAGCTTAGGACTCATTTTTATTCAGTCAGTCTCTGCCCAAAAACTTTCAGTGATTTTTCATTGTTTAAGATATGTAACCCAAGCCCTTCGTTTTATAATCCTGGCAGCCTGTCACCCAGCTCAAATCATGACTTCCCGGCACAAAGCTTGTGCTGCAATCCATCTGTCTCCCTGATCTGTCCCTTATAGAAAGTGAACACCTGCTCCTGCCACAGCTGTCACATGGAGGGACTCCCCCCAGGCCCCTCAGTCTACAAAATTCCAACCATTCTTGAGAACTTGCTCATTTGCCACACTTCCATAAGCTGAACATCTACAGGTAATTCTTCAGGGTCAAAAACTGGGCCTTCCCATATTAAGAGGCATCCCGAGAATGATGACATCACATGTCCTTCTAAGGAATCGAACACTAGCGATTGTGAACTCCACCAAGAAGATGTTTTGTCTTTGAGATGAGTAATGAGGAGAAAATGGGGTGACGATGGCATTACGAGGATAAGGGTCTATTATTTCTTATCCACAATGCTGAAATTCAAGAAGCTCCCCAAACCACAACTTATTACATAACTCATTGCGTGTCAAGGCCTGACCTGGCCTGAACTGACATGAGCCTATTTATAGACATTGTCTCATTCCATGTGCATATCTATCCTTTGGCTTCAGAAATAGTGAGATGCATGATTGCACAATACTGCAGGAGAGTCCACCAGCGGTGGTAGGTAACGCCCTGAGTCCTGAAAGCCATGTGGCTCCAAGGATTTCAGATATGGAACTATGGGCCTGTGGTGACTGTGATCTCATTTTTAATGTTCATGTTCATGTTCCCCGTGCTGCATTTATTCTTAGCTTGAGCTCATTTGTGGGATCAGCCTGATGATGGTCGCTGAAAAATCTTTGTCAGAGGCAGCTGGGATAACCAGCCGTGGGCAAATGAAACAAGAAAAGTCAACCAGAGACCAGAGGTTAGCATGTGGCCCAGTTTCTCCCCCAGTCTCAGTCTTATCACCATGGCCCATCAGAGGTGCCACCTCCTGGCCCTGCCTCACACACCTCCACTCCCAGACATCTTGAGTCGACAGATACTTTAAGAGCCCTGGAAGCACTATTGAAGCTTGCCGGGTGTGGTGGCTCATGCTTGTAATCCCAGCACTTTGGGAGGCAGAGAGGTGGTGGGCCAATCATTTGAGCTTAGGAGTTTGAGACCAGCCTGGGCAACATGGCGAAACTCCATCACCATGAAAAATACAAACATTAGCTAGGTACAGTGGCATGAGCTTGTAGTCCCAGCTACTTGGAAGGCTGAGGTTGGAGGATCCATTGAGCCTCAGAGGCAGAGGTTGCAGTGAGTCGAGATGGTGCCATTGCACTCCGGCCTGGGCGGCATGAGTGAAACCCTGTCTCAACACACACACACACGCATGCATGCACTTCCCTTTTTTAGAGACAGGATCTCATTCACTCAGTCACCCAGACTGGAATGCAGTGCTGCAATAATAGCTCACTGCAGCCTTGAACTCCTGGGCTCAAGTGACCTCAGCTTCCCAAAGTGCTGGGATTACAGGCATAAGCCATCCCACTCAGCCTACATGTGGGGTTTTGGAAGGCAGATCTGGGCCTGTCCACCAACTCTTCTACCAATAAGATGCATGCCTGGGAACAATCTAACTCATTCTCACTTGCCTCATCATTTAAATGGTTATAATTATAATAATTGCTTCTGACATTACTTTTCAGGGTCAAATAATAGAATGGATATGGTAGTTCCATCTAAGTAGTAAGATGATGTACAAATGTCATAGTATTTTTATTATTTTTTATGAGCCCATATAGAGAAGAGATATTATTTTTTAAGGTCAGAATATCACTTATACTAGAATACTTATTTGTTAGGATAATACTTCTCAAATATACTTTCTTTTTTTCTTTCTTTTTTTGGAGGAAGAGTCAGAGTCACCCACCCAGGCTGGAACGCAGTGGGGTGATCCAGGCTCACCGCAACCTTCAACTCCTGGGTTCAAGTGACTCTCCTGCTTCAGCCTCCCGAGTAGCTGGGATTACGGGCAAGTGCTACCACACCTGGCTAATTATTTTGTATTTTTAGTGGAGACAGAGTCTCACCATGTTGCCCAGGCTGGTCTTGAACTCCTGCACTCAGGCAATCCACCCACCTCTGCCTCCCAAAGTCCTGGGATTACAGGCATAAGACACTGTGCCCAGCCCTTACTTATTTTTTTTTAATATTTAAAATAAAAATTTTTTTCAATATAGAGACAGGGTCTCCCTATGTTGCCCAGGCTGGTCTCAAACTCCTGGGCTCAAGCAATCCTCCCACCTTGGCCTCCCAAATTGCTTGGATTCCAGGCATGAGCCACCACACCCAGCTGCAAATTTATTATCACATTAATGTTTCAAAAGATACTCTGCTATTAAAATTGAGCAGTGAGAGTCTTTTTTCACTTTTCAGGAAAAAATAAAATCAATGACAGGATTTTCTAAGATTTACCAGCATTTACCAGATTTACCAGAATTTTCTAGATTTACCATCAGTTAGGTTTTTCTATTGGAGTTGGATTCCACTTGTCTTTTAAGAAACATACGAGTCGGATGAGATTTGATAAAAATTATTAAGTACTCGGCCAGGTGCGAACCCATTCACTATCAACTGTCACGAGAACAGCATGGGGGTGACCTCCCGCATGATCCAATCACGTCTCACCAGGTCCCTCCCTTGACACGTGGGTTTTACAATTCAAGACGAGATTTGGGTGAGAACACAAAGCCAAACCATATCACAAGCATTTGCAATAAAATTCCAACTAAAACAGAGATACTGAAACCTACATGTAAAGGTCTTTCTTCTATGAACGCCAAGAAAGTAGGGTTCTGCAGTTCTTGGGTGGATTTAGGAAATGCTTCATGGAAAAGAATGACACCAAGGCCAAGTCTTAGAAAATGTGAGCAAGACAATTCACCTGTTTCCCCATTTCAGGAGTTCACTATGGCAAGATGACGCTAGGGCTTGGATGGACCCAATGAGATGTTCTTGAACACCAGATTTAGCTTTAAAATTCAAGGTTTCCTGATTAGAAATCCCATTAGGGTAGAGCCCAGCAGTCTGAGTTATAGCCAGACTGTAACAGAGAGTGGATGGAGAAAGATTAATTAAGGCAGTTGGGTTTGAAAGGACAAATGAATCTGACATAGCAACATGACAAATGTGTGTGAGCCCAACGCTAATTAGCAATAAAAAAATACTTATCTTCTAAATACACAAAGCACATATTTTCAGTGACAACTCATTCTACTCCTAATCCCCACATAAACATGTAGGTCAAAGAATGCCTGGGTCAAATTGGTGCTTTCATCCCCTGTATCCACATGGGCGTCACTAACCAGCCCCCAAGTGAGGGGAAGATAGTCCATCTGGGCCCATTTGGAGAAAATGCTCATTTGCCAAAAGGCAGATTTACTCTAAGGACCACCCCTCCACTCATAAAGCTCTCTGCAAATGTGCAAAGAATTTAAAGGCAAGCTAGTATTTATATACTTACTCCTCTGCATTTTTGCCCTTTCAGTTTTAAGGTAGAATGGCTTGTTTCATCCCTCTTTTGGAGACCAAAGAGTTTATACTTAATCTGGACTGAACTAAAAAGGCCTTCTTCTGGGAAAAGGGCTGAGGGAGCCCCCAACTCTGGGTCTGCTCAATCAGTTAACAAATTAATTATTCAGGGATTCTTCTCTGTCACTGTGAGGTTGTGTATGTTGGTTCTTCCTCAGGAAGGACCTCCCTTACCACCTTAACATAGTCAATAACCCCTTGCCCACATTCTCTGCTCCTGATCCTGTTTTATTTTTCTTCATAGCATTTATCATTTCCTAACTTATATTTTTTTGATTCCTATCTTCTCCTCTATTATGAAAGCTCCCCTTGATGGAGACTTTGAGAGTTTTATTTAATTCTGTCAACCCAGTGCATAGAATAATGCTTGGCACGTGATAGCCACTCAATAAACACTTGCAAAATGAGTGAGTGAATGAATGAATGAACGAATGAATGAAGTCGAATAAATGAGGCTGAGACTGCTTAAAGATCATCCCAGGCCAATCCCCTCACTGTTGAGAACTAAGTGCAATGGTGGTCTTCTAAAGGAGGTTCTTCTGGGAGGATCCACCCCTCATTGTGTGGGGAGGTACTAGCCCACGGCTAGAGTGTCAGACAAACATAAAAATTAAATAGAGGGTGAAGCTCTCAGCGGCTTGGAAGAGTGTCCTATAAATAGGGAGGAGGAAGAAGGCCTTGGAGGGTAGGGATGACTCAGCCAGCTTTGTCAGGACATGATTTTCAACTTTCCACCCACGGACACTTTGGGTTGGTTAGAGAATTATTGCTAAATCCTGACAACGTGTGCCTACAGTGTGATTTCTGTTCTCTTTCTCTCCCTTCCCCTCTCACTGACCCTTTTCTCTCTACCACCAAGCACAATGTTTCTGGGAAGTCTGTGAGGAATCCGCCATCAAGAACCTGTAAGCTGCTGCAGTTAAACTTTGAATGCGGTCCGTTCCCAGCGTCATTTCCCCTTCCCTTTCCTACAGGCCCTGGTCTCTGTTGGTCATTGAGGGTCAACGCCAGGACTGAGGTATATGATACAGAGGAAGCCGATCAGCCTATTCCTTTCCCCTAGCCAGAGACTGGGTTAGGTCAACAAGCAGACATTGCTGGGGACTTCAGGAAGGAAGTTTCCTCGTCTTTGAGTGACTCCTTTGTCCACACATATCAATAGGGAGCATGTAGTCCAGGAGTTACCGGCAGCCATCTTGCGACCCTGAGATGAGCAGGGATGGAGCAGAGCCACAAAAGGCAGAGAGGAGAGAATGAGAGAAACAGGATCTTCGGAGACATCCCTGAGCTACGAGAAGCCTGCCCTAGCTCTAGGTTTTCCAGTAGATGCAAGCCAATATATTCCATCCATCCATTCATTCATTTATTCATTCATTCATTCATTTCTTTCTTTAGAGAGGGAGTCTCACTCTTCTGCCCAGGCTGCAGTGCAGTGGCGAGATCTCGGCTCACTGCAAGCTCTTCTCCTCGGTTCAAGCGATTCTCCTGCCTCAGCCTCCTGAGTAGCTGGGATTACAGGCTCCCGCCACCATGCCCGGCAATTTTTTTTTTTTTTTTGAGACGGAGTCTCCTCTGTCGCCCAGGCTGGAGTGCAGTGGCGCCATCTCAGCTCACTGCAAGCTCCACCTCCCGGGTTCACACCATTCTCCTGCCTCAGCCTCCCGAGTAGCTGGGACTACAGGTGCCCGCCACCACGCCCGGCTAAGTTTTTTGTATTTTTAGTAGAGATGGGGTTTCACCCTGTTAGCCAGGATGGTCTCGATTTCCTGACCTCGTGATCCGCCCGTCTCGGCCTCCCAAAGTGGTGGGATTACAGGCGTGAGCCACCGTGCCCGGCCCCATTTTTCTGTATTTTTAATAGAGATGAGGATTCACTGTGTTAGCCAGGATGGTCTCGATCTCCTGACCTCATGATCCACCAGCCTCAGCCTCCCAAAGTGCTGGGATTACAGGCGTGAACCACTGCGCCCAGCTCATTCATTTCTTTATTTAGCAACAGATTCTTGCTCAGTCGCCCAGGCTGGAATGCAGCGATGTCGGCTCACTGCAGCCTCCACCTCCTGGGTTCAAGCAGTTCTCCCACCTCAGCTGCCCCAGTAGCTGGGACTACAGGCGTACGCCACCATGCCTGGCTAATTTTTGTATTTTTAGTAGAGATGGGGTTTCACCATGTTGGCCAGGCTGGTCTGGAACTCCTGGCCTCAGGTTATGCACCTGCTTTGGCCTCCCAAAGTGCTGGAATTACAGGCTTGAGCCACCGTACCTGTTTATGTTCCATTGATTGTGTAAATCAATTTGAGCTGTTGTTAAAACTGAAAGCTGCCTCACTGATACATTGGTTCAGATTCTTTTTCCCAACTTAAGGTGAATTAGAGGAGTTTGTCTCTTTTTTGTTAAGTTTAATATATTTCATTTCAAATGTCAATATATATATTTGAGGCCACATTGGAAATATGGATTCTAATAGTACAATATCCCCTTGTTGAGCCAAATTTAAATTACTTTAACTTTTGCAATTCACCAATAAATCATAGCAGAGGATCATGAGACTAAAAATCTGCCACTTTCACTTTCAACCATGTAAAATTAGGAAATTTTATTAATAAAAGGTATTTGTGAAAAATCATATATGCATGAAGAGTCTTATTATGATATAACAGTGAATACATAATTCTAGCAATCACCAGAATATAACAAAAATTGCGCAGTGAAAATAAAATTCACCGTAACACTACCAAAAAAAGGTTATGGGCTCAGTTAGATTCCTGGAGCATTGGAGACAGTCAGCGTTTACTTAGGGTTGGTCTCATTCCTGAAAGCCTCAGGAAATGCTGGAGACGGAGCCTGGGGTTCTGTTTTACTGTGCTGAGTTGTGTCCCTACGCTGATGAGCTGTAAGTTCCATTATTGAGATCTGTCTCATAAAATGACACTTGGGTTTTGTTTTTTTTTTAAAGGTAGAGTCTCACTCTGTTGCCCAGGCTGGAGTGCAGTAGCACGATCTCATCTTACTGCAACCTCTGCCTCCTGGGTTCAAGCAATTCTCCTGCTTCAGCTTCCCGAGTAGCTGGGATTGCAGGCATGCACCATCATGCCCAACTAATTTTTGAATTTTTAGAAGAGATGAGGTTTCACCATGTTGGCCAGGCTGGTCTTGAACTCTTGGCCTCAAGCAATGTGCCCACCTTGGCCTCTCAAAGAATGCTGGGATTACAGGTGTGGCCCACCACGCCCGGCCTTGGCTTTGGTTTTGGTTTTGACCATGCCACAGTGGTAGTGGTGGTGGGGTGGGGAACGATGCCTGATTTTTAATTCTTATGAAGGTGCTTTCTTGTGTGGATAGTTGTGCAATTTGGTGTTCCTGCAAGCGGGGGGTGATTGCTGGAGGGATCTATTTGGCCATCTTGCTCCACCTCCCTTAGAGGAGTTTGTCTTAATAAATAAACCCAGGAGAAGATAAACATTGTTTGATTTTCCCAGATTTTATTGTGGATAAACTATTTTAATTTAATTATGGAATGAAATCTTGTACACTTGCATATTAGGGAATCAGAAAGAGATCTGGAGCTTTGAAACTAAAATGCTTCACTCATAAACTGACAATCAGATATCTTAGACCAAAATCTTCTTCAATATTAATTGGCACTTACAAAATATCCTTTGAAAAAGGCTATATAGAGAAGCTGAATGTGTCTAGTGATTAAGACAGCATTTATTTATACTCTTATACTAGTTTACATATACTCTTATACTGGTTGAAATGTTTCTAATTGATTAGACACGTGGAATATTTGAGATAGAACAGACATCAGGCAATGAGGTACAGCAGTTAAGAACAAGGTTAACTTGCCCAAGTTCTATCTTAACTTCATTTTCGTAGGTCTTATTGGTGCTGATACGATTTGGGTCTGTGTCGCCACTCAAATCTCACGTCAAATTTTAATCCTCGATGTTGGAGGAGAGGCCTGGTGGGAGGTGACTGGATCATGGGGGCGTGGATTTCCCCCTTGCTGCTCTCGCGATAGTGAGTGAATTCTCATGAGATCTGGTTGTTTAAAAGTGTGTAGCACCTCCCGCCTCTCTCTTCCTCCTGTTCTGGCCATGTGAAGATGTGCCTGCTTCCCTTTCCCCTTCTGCCATGATTGTGATTGTAAGTTTCCTTGAGGCCTCCCCAGCCATGCTTTCTGTACAGCCTGTGGCACCATGAGCCAATTAAACCTCTTTTCTTTATACATTACCCAGTCTCAGGTATTTCTTTATAGCAGTGTGAGAAAGGACTAATACAGTGGCCTACCCAGCATTCATCTCCCTCCTTCCTCTCTCCTACTGGAGCCCTGATTTTGTTCTCCTCCATGCTACTAGAGAAAGCTAACTATTTCTCTAGTGCCAGGAATGAGTCTTGATTTATCTAAACCAATCAAAGCAGGCTTATCCTCCTCTTCAGCTATTGAAACGTGAGACATATCAGTCCAGGAAGACACATACAGGGGGATTTTCCCAAGAGTTTCTAGGACAGTTCCTCTAAGAGAATTTCCAGAAGTAATCCCCTCTCTTAGGCTTACCATGGAAAAGAAAGCAAAGAACTTTGACTACTATTGACAGCCACTCCTCAACCATGAGGAGAGCTAGGCTTAGGATGCAGTCCACACTGCCTATGGCAGAGCAGAAAGATGGAACGAGCCTGAAGTGCTTCTTATAGACCAACTATCCACCAACTTTAAAGCCTATTCTGCCTTTGGATTTCCTGTGAGCTATGTGAGCCAATAAATGTCCTTCTCATTTAAGCCAGTTTGAGTTGGGTTTTCCATTGCTTGCAGCCAAAATCAACCTCACTGTTAGGCTCTTTAAATCCTATCTCTTAGGTATGTTGGGAGGAATAAATTTGATA
Organism: Pongo abelii; assembly: GCF_028885655.2. Lineage (NCBI taxonomy): Eukaryota > Metazoa > Chordata > Mammalia > Primates > Hominidae > Pongo > Pongo abelii. Next base: position 14,998,028 of record NC_071990.2, read on the forward strand.
TGAAGTGTTTAGCATAATGCCTGCATCATGTAAGTGCTTAATCAATGGGCACTATGATTATCTAACCACTCATGTTATAGATTATTTGCCCAAGTTAACATAGACTTCCTCTGAATGGTCTGTGGATTAGTCTAAATGCATCAAAGCAGAGAGAAGGCCAGGGCAAAAGTCAGGTCATTGAGTCAGGAAGGCTGACGACACAAGGACCAAGATCCGAGAGGCAGAAAAATGTCAAAGCTGGAACAAAAGGCTGGTTAGACAGGGCTGGGAGCAGACACCTTGAAGGTGGAGCAGGGATGGGCCAGTGTGGATCTCCCAGTCACCAGGCTCCCGCATGGCCCATCCTAATGGGCCCAGGCTGGAGTCCTAAATGGAAGACTGTGTGACACAGCATGTTAGTGGCAGAACCTAGTTAAGCACTGAGATCTTACTCAGTCCAGCATCCTTTCCACTACACCAAATTTAATTCCATTGCATGGGCGTTTGTTTTTGTTACATTCAGAGGACTCCTCCTAAGTTACCTGAAATCACAGAATGTAAGAGGCAAAGTTCTCACTCCCCACTTCAAAGTAAGTTTAGTGGCTATCCTTGGGTAGAGGGAGACAAGCTGGGACTTTACTATCTACTTTGTGTGTATTAGGGTTGAAGTCTTTACAAAGCATGATGTTTCTTTTTATATATGAAGGAAACTGGACCTTTTGTTTAATAAGCATTCAGTTGTCCCTGTTCCTGCCCCTTCTAATCAGGACAAGTGGTTGATTGATGAAGAGTTACTCCTTTTTTCACACATACACACACACACACACACACATGCACACACGCAAATACAGATTTTCTGTCCAAAGCCCAGGCAGCATTTCCAGATGTGGCCCTTTGGGAGTAACATGCTTTCCCAGTCCTTCCACCTCCATACACTTTTCCTCACCCTCGTGGAGACCCAGAGCACTCTAGGGCAGATATGCAAAAAGTCAGCTCAAACAGACCAAGTAGTGCTGAACTGTCCCAAAGCACACTCACCAGGGGAGGGTGACCCTGCTGCTCCAGAAGAAACATGCTCATCTCTCTCTGCACTCCTTCTTCTGCTGAACAAGGCCCTGGGTGCACTCCACTCACTGACATTATGGCCACAGGGCCAGCTCTGTTCACTATGGGGATGTTGGAGGGCAGGTGGTCTTGTATCCCTATCCTGGGTGCTTTTCCTCTACTGATGGGACATTTTCCCACCTGTCCGCTCCCACCAACACACCGTCCTACTTGGTATTTCCTGGCCTCCCCCCATTTTCCTCTCAGCTTTTCACGCCCTGCTTCCTGGAAAGAACCTAATGTGTTCAATCCCACAGAGCTGCAAATGGTAAATCAGAAGGAAAGTAGCAAGAACAAATTGTGTACCTTGGCACTGAGCGTCTCTGGGGGAAAAAATACAAGCAGACCCAGTCACCAACCACAGTACGAGACTGTGATGGGAATCACACAAGTTTCCTGACACACGCAGTGTCTTAATATCTACCAGTAAGATTCATTCCCAGATCTTGGTGGCACCCTGATGACAGAAAGTCTCCCTAGAAAGGTCACATATAAGCTGTCTCATATGAACCCTAAGAAATAATCCTGGAGTCTAGGATTCTTGTGAGGGTTAACTGAGATAATGCATGAAAAAAAAAAACAAAACAAAAAAAAACAGAATGAAACCAGAATGTCCCAAAGCAAGCTACCCAAAGTCAAGTTCATATTTTCATCCCCCAGCCAACTGGGTAATTCTCCTGGTTTGGTTTGGCCTCCCAAAGTGCTAGGAGGATTATAGGCATGAGCCACCGTGCCCAGCCCCTGAGAACATTTTTAATAGCCAGAAGCCATATCTTTAGCACCATTTTGCCTTCAGAAGTAACCCAAATTAAAACATTAGTTACTCACACACATAAGTTTCTATCTCTTTTCTTTTCTTTTTTTTTTTTTTTTGAGATGGAGGCTCACTCTGTTGCCTAGGCTAGAGTGCAGTGGCATGATCTCAGCTCACTGCAGCCTCTGCCTCCCGGGTTCCAGCAATTCTCCTGCCTCAGCCTCCAGAGTAGTTGTGATTACAGGCGCGCACCACCATGCCTGGCTAATTTCTGTGTTTTTAGTGGAGGCGGGGTTTCACCATGTTGGCCCCGCTGGTCTCGAACTCTTGACCTCAGGTGATCTGCCCACCTTGGCCTCCCAAAGTGCTAGGATTACAGGCATGAGCCACCACACTCAGCCTCTGTATCTTTTTTCAATGTAAATACACAGGGAAGCAGAAACCCTCAGTTGGTCTGAGTCAACTGGGCAGCTCGCTGACAAAGAAAGCTTTATTTCCTGGGTTAATGGTACCAGCCCCTCCCAGCAATGGGAAGATGCCAGTCGGGGAGGGCATTCCCCACAGGCAAAGCCTCAGGCGCTATTTTGAGCAGGCCTTCTAGAGGCTGCGTCTGGACTTGAGGTTGCTGAAGGTTTCTGCTTATTCTGAAAGATGATCTAACCTAAGATAAATGCCAGGTATCTGTGGTCCAAATTTCCCCACTGTGCTTTCTCCGCCTAGAAATGGCCAGGGGACGGTGATGGTTCAGTGACTGTAGAAAAGCCAGCTTTAAGACTCTTAATTACTAGTTTAAATAACATGGTACAACTGGCTTTGGTAACATGATACATTTTATTGGGTTTGTTCATACACATGACAAACAGAAGCTGAGGTTTATGTGCCTAAAAGATACCTATTTTAGGCCCTGTGATTTGGAATTATTGGGGGACGGGGGCAGGGGGACAGTAGTGGCTTTCTAATGTCCACCCTTCAAGGCCTGAGGGTGGCTGACAGGCACAGCAAAGATGTTTCCATGCCAGAGCCGGCCAGGTCATCCAGTGTGTTGGGATTTTCACTAATTTGTACCAAACCTGCCCGTGTCCCCATGCTAATTTATGGGACTAACCTGTGATGAGTTTGGGTGTCCCATAATAAAATGTCACCTGATGATATACGAGGGAAAATAACGACTTGTGATTTTTGATATTCAGAAACACTTATCCTTTCCCGAAACAGGAAGACGGCTGTGCTTTCCTACAGCTCTGGAGCCGCCGGGTTTCTAAGCTCTTTTGTGTCTTTGAACATTTTTGTCTGAGAACTTGGCAGCAGAAGGCCTGGCTTCAATGGGAGAACCTGGGAGCCCAAGTGCACAGACTTCCCGAAACAGGGAAACAAAGAGAGCTGAGGCCTACACGGCTTGGCTGGCTTTCTACATCAATGGAGGTGTTTGCGGGCTGATCGAAAGGGCAATGGAAAAACCTCAGACCCCAGAGTGCCAGCTTCCTAGGGCTGCTGTAACAAAGTACCAAAACTGGGTGCTTTAAAGCCATAGGAAATCATTCTATCACAGTTCTGAAAACAAGAAGTCGGAAATCAAGGTGTTGGCAGGGCTCCTCGCATTCTGAAGGCTCTAAGCCAGCGGTCCCCAACCTTTTTGGTACCAGCAACCAGTTTTGTGGAAGAGAATTTTTCCACGGATGGAGGGTGGGGGTCGTTTCAGGATGATTCAAGCACATTACATTTATTGTGCATGTTATTTCTATTATTATTACATTGTAATATAATATATAATGAAATAATTATATGACTCATCATAATGTAGAATCAGTGGGAGCCCTGAGCTTGTTTTCCTGCAACTAGATGTTCCCATTTAGGGGAGATAAGAGTCAGTGACAGGTCATCAGGCATTAGATTCTCATAAGGAACACGCAACCTAGATCCCTCACATGCACCGTTCACAATAGGGTTCACATTCATAGAGTATCCAGTGCTGCCACTGATCTGACAGGAGGCAGAGCTCAGGTGGTAACATGGGCCATGGGGAGCGGCTGTAAATACAGATGAAGCTTTGCTCCACCGCCCGCCACTCACCTCCTGCAGTGTGGCCCAGTTCCTAATAGGCCATGGACCAGGGCTTGGGGACCCCTGCTATAGGGGAGTGGCTGCTCCATGCCTTTCCCTTGCCCCCTGGTGTTGCTGGCCATCCTTAACCGTGCCTCACTTGTGACACGTGGCTCCAAGCTCTGTCTCTGTTGTCACATGGCCTTCTCCTTGTGTGTCTTCACATTGTCTTCCCTCTGTGCCCATCCCTTCCCATGTCTCTTCTTATAAGGACACCAGTTGCTTTGGACTAGGAGACCCATCCATATTAGTATGACCTCATCTTACCTAATTACTACTGCAACAACCCTATTTCTAAATAAGGTCACATTCTGAGTTACTGGGGGTCAAGATTATGTCTTAGTCTGCTCAGGCTGCCATAACAAAATATCATAGGCCAGGTGGTTTAAACAACAGAAATTTGTTTTCTCACAGTTCTGGAGGCTGGGAAGCCCAAGATCAAGGTGTCAGCAGGGTCAATTTCAGAGAGAGCAAGAGAGCATGAGAAAGAGTGCTCAGACGTCTCTTCTTACAAGGACACTGCTCTGGCCAGGTGCAGTGGCTCACGCCTGTAATCCTAGCATTTTGGGAGGCCGAGGTGGAGGGATTACCTGAGGTCAGGAGATCAAGACCAGCCTGGCCAACATGGTGAAATCCCATCTCTACTAAAAGTGCAAAAATTAGCCAGGTGTGGTGGTGGGTGCCTGTAATCCCAGCTACTCGGGAGGCTGAGGCAGGAGAATCTCTTGGACCCGGGAGGAGGAGGTTACAATGAGCCGAGATCACACCACTGCACTCCAGCCTGGATGACAGAGTGAAACTCCATCTCAAAACAAAACAAAAAACAAGGGCACTGCTCCCAGCATGAGGGCCCCACCCTTATGACCTCATCTAAGCCTAATTATCTCCCAAAGGCTCACCTCCAAATGACATCACACTGGGGGTTAAGGCTTCAATATGGGAATTTTGGGGGGGCACAAGCATTTGGTTCATAACAGACTTCAACATATCTTTTGAGGGACAGCCACCCACCCACCCAAGGGCAGTCAACAGGGACAGAGGTGCCAGGTCTACCAGCTACATTCTCCAGTGACAGGAGACAGTGGGAGGAGAGATCCAACTGTTCCCACAGGATTAGACACCCCCAAATTAGTCCTCTAATGACTTGGCCATTTGATACTGAAATTTGCATGAGGCACTTCCCAAACAACCTTCACACAGGCGGAGAGGGTTAGTCAGGGTGGTCATTTGCCCTCCTTGCTTAGAAAACAAAAGCTGGCTAGTTAGCAGAGCGCTCTCTTGGGGGTAATGCTGGCCAGGCCAGGAAGTGGTCCTAAAAGCCAGCACAGTTCCCAGATTGGAAAAAGCCTGGGAGGGCACAGTCCAGCTGGGACTCAGCCTAACTGATGTTTCTCCTCGGCTCCCACATCAGTGCCACAGACAGGTTTAACAGGAACCGTCCTTTGCCCACTCATGTTGTTCATGCACGTACTGTCTGTGGAGGGGACACCTACGTTTCCACTTCTTAATGGCAGTCCCTGTCCTTTACCCCAGTCCCCCAGATCACATGACGAGGCTGAAGGCTGACAGCCTTCTCCAAAAATGGGCTCCTTTGGCTACGTCTCCTCTGCAGCCCTTTACTGCCCTTCCTTCCCCACACGGTCCTCAGTTTGGAAACACTGTGCTCTACCACTATTAATAATACATAGAGAGAGCCCATCTCCAAGGAGCTCCAAGGGCTTCACAGGCATTATCTAATTAGCCCTCACCACATCCCAGTGAGGCTTAGCAAAAGCCCTTCTCCAGCAAAACCATAAGGGAAAACTGCACGCAGGGTCAGAGCTGCTGAGAGACAGAGGCATCCTCAGGTTGTCCGGGAGGGCAGAGGACCCAGCACTTACCCTGGAGGTAGGGGAAGATCACTTGAGCACAGGAGTTCAAATCCAACCTGGGCAACATAGTGAGACACCATCTAAAAAAAAACAAAAAACAAAAAACAAAAAAACAATTTTTTTTTTTAAAGATTCCTTGCCTAGAGATTCAAAGCTAATAAATTTCAATCACAATCCATCCTAGGTGTTCTGACTCAGAGATTGTGGTCTTCCCAGTTCACCAGAGCTACTCCATTCTCTTATAATGATTTCAGAAGCATAGCCATGAATATTTGCTGATTAGCAGCCATTATTGCTGTGTCAGACATCATTGCTGGTCACTGATACAGCTCCTCTCTCCTTCCGGGTATGCATGCAGGCATGCATGATTTTCTGCCCTACTTAAAGTCAGGCATGGCATCTCACTTGCTTGCACCAATGAAATGTGGGCAGAACTCGTGTGTGTCACTTCCAGGTAGAAACATTTGACTGCTGGTCTCTCCGGCTTTCTTCCCCTGCTGTGCAGTAATAGTGGAAGCTTATACTGAGATGGAACCTCTGGCAGCCTGGTGCCCGGAATGACACCATGAACTGAGCTTTCCTGTTGACCTGCATCAAAGATGAGCTAGAAGGGTCTATACAGTTTTAAACTACTGAGATGTTGAATTTGTTTATTGCCACAGCATAACCTATTCTATCCTGATGGATACACTACCCAGAATTTCTTCATTCAGTCTCTTTTTGTTTGTTGAGACCCTCTCACCCAGGCTAGAGTGCAGTGGCATGATCTCAGTTCATTGCAACCTCTGCCTCCTCGGTTCAAGCGATTCTCCTGCCTCAGCCTCTCAAGTAGCTGGGACTACCGGGGCATGCCACTACGCCCAGCTAATTTTTGTATTTTTAGTAGAGACGGGGTTTTGCCATGTTGGCCAGGCTGGTCTCGAACTCCTGACCTCAAATGATCCACCCACCTCAGGCCTCCCAAAGTGCTGTATTACATACATGAGCCACCGTGTCCGACCCCTCATTCAGTCTTGAGTAGGAATAAATCTATCCTAGCTCTGAGGGATAGACACTAATTGGCATATATCAATCAATTTAAAGTTACCTCCTTCTCTGCCGCAGTAATTGGTTGATGTATGGATAATAATCTACACCCAAACCAATTAACTTGTAGTATTTGCTTCAGGGATGAGCCAATCAGTGACAAAGTACAAACTGTTGGATGATTATGGAGAGCAGCGCTTTCTCCCCTTTCAGGGTAAGCCCCAATTGCTGCAGGCGATGATCTTGCAGAGGAAGGAAGCCTGCTGAAAACAAAGGTGAACCACAGGCGGTGGAGGGGGGTGGGGGCAGTCTGCAAATTGTAGACACACAGAGCCCTGCCTGAAGCCCACAGTCAGTTGTGGACCTTTCAGAAAGGAACCAGTAATGGCCCTTAATTCTCTAAGCCAGACTGAAGTGAGATTTCTGTTACTTGAAATTTAATATTTTATTTTATTTTATTTTATTTATTTTGAGACAGGGTCTTACTCTGTCACTCAGGCTGGAGTGTAGTGGTACGATCTCTGCTCACTGTATCCTCAACCTCCCAGGCCCAAGCGATCCTCCTATTTCAGCCTCTTGGGTAGCTGGGACAACAGGTGCGTGCCACCACACCTGGATAATTTTTGAATTTTTTGTAGAGATGGGGTTTCACCATGTTGCCCAGGCTGCTCTAGAACTCCTGGGCCCAAGTGATCTTCCCACGTCAGCCTCCCAAACTGCTGGGGTTACAGGCATGAGCCTACTTGAAATTTTTAAAAACAACCTGCCAGGCATGGTGGCTTATGCCTGTAATGTCAGCACTTCGGGAGGCTGAGGCAGGCGGATTACCTGAGGTCAGGAGTTTGCGACCAGACTGGCCAACATGGTGAAACCTCATCTCCACTGAAAATACAAAAATTAGCCAGGCATGGTGCTGGGCGCCTGTAATCCCAGCTACTCAGAAGGCTGAGGCGGGAGAATTGCTTGACCCCAGGAGGCAGAGGTTGCAGTGAGCCGAGATCGCGCCACTGCACTCCAGCCTGAGTCACAGAGTGAGACTCCGTCTCAAAAAAAAAAAAAAAAAAAGAAAAAAATCAGCAGGGCATGGTGGCAGGTGCCTGTAATCCCAGCTACTCAGGAGGCTGAGGAAGGAGAATCGCTTGAACCCGGGAGGCGGAGGTTGCAGTGAGCCCAGATGGTGCCACTGCACTCCAGCCTGGGGGATAGAGCGATACTCTGTCTCAAAAAATAAAAATAAAAATAAAAAATAAAAACAACCTTAACTGATCATTTTAAACAACTCCTGCCTCAGAATACTAACCTGCTGACATAGAGATATAAATCTGTATGTATTTCTACAATCAGTGCTCCATCTTTTTGGGGCTTGACATTTTGAATTTTGTTAGGTTGCAGATATTTGTGAGAAAGGCAACAGAAGTGAATTTCAGAGTCAGAAAGGAATTGTTAAAACATCCGATCTAACTGTCTCATTTTATAAATGAGGGACTCAGGTGCAGAAAGGTGAAGTCACTTACACTGGGCAATATGCACTCTGTTTCCTACCGACCTCTGACCCCACGGACTTAAATTGTGCTGTGTCAGAGTTGTCCTGGGCTTAAAAGGAGATAACATACATTGAGCTTCCAGCACAGTGGCTGACATACTGTTGATAATCAACAATTGCTGACTTCTTTTTATCAGTCACTCACATTTTAGTATAGAAGTGGAGGGCAGTGGGGGATAAATAATGGACACTCCCCTCATGGGCTGTTATAGCGAAAGAACCCACCTTGAGCAGAGAAGCAGCCAGGACTTTGAGCTTGACCCATGACTGTCAGCAGAGGCAGGTGGGTTCGACTCCTGTGTGTGCCTGTGGCCACTCAGAAGTGAGTTGCCAAGCATATTTTGTATCTTGAGTTCATCCTTGCAAGAACTCAGCACTTGTAACTGTGCCCTAAGGAGACCAGGAGCTCTGTAAGAAGCCGAGAAAGGTTTTTTGCTGAAATTCTAAGAAACACAGGGGCACTAGCTGCCCGGATTGGGCACCCTACAACAGGATAGAGCATGGAGGAGGCCAGGTACCTACCTCCACCTTCTCCACAGAAAGCGGCAAAGCATGGACACCTGGGGGCCTTGGCACCTCAGTGGCGACAAGGCAGAGCTGTCACTGAGTAAAGACAGGCTTGTGGGTAGTGGCTAGAGGACAAGAATGAGCCTTCTTAGAAATACCTAATGGAGGATTGGGTGCCGTGGCTCACGCCTGTAATCCCAGCACTTTGGGAGGCCGAGGCGGGTGGATCACCTGAGGTTGGGAGTTCGAGACCAGCCTGACCAACATGCAGAAACCCCGTCTCTACTAAAAATACAAAATTAGCCGGGCATGGTGGCACATGCTTGTAATCCCAGCTACTCGGGAGGCTGAGGCAGGAGAGTTGCTTGAACCCGGGAGGCGGAAGTGGTGGTGAGCTGAGATCACACCATTGCATTCTAGCCTGGGCAACAAGAGCAAAACTCCATATCAAAAAAAGGAAAAAGAAATACCTAGTGGAGATTGCTCAGGGGACCAGTGGTCCTGGTGAACCTGCAAGGACAATGGCCCATGACATTTGAGTGGCTGCAGTAACAGAGATCCATGTCCACCACGGGCTACAAAAGCCTGGGAGACAGACACAGGCCACAGGGCACATGCAATGACTGACTTAGATCCTTGCCCCAGCCCTGACCCAATAACTGCATCAAGAACGCAGCATCTGGCCGAGCACAGTGGCTCACACCTGTAATCCCAGCACTTTGGGAGGCCGAGGCAAGTGGATCACTTGAGGTCAGGAGTTGAAAACCAGCCTGGCCAACATGGTGAAACCCCCGTCTCTACTCAAAATACAAAAATTAGCCGGGCGTGGTAGTGCATGCCTGTAATCCCAGCTACTGGGGAGGCAGGAAAATTGCTTGAGCCCAGGGGGTCGAGGTTGCAGTGAACCTAGATCATGCCACTGCACTCCAGTCTGGGCAATAAAGTGAGACTATATCTCAAAAAAAAAAAAAAAAAAAAAATTAAAGAACGGAGCATCTACCTCCCGGGAGCAAGTGAGAGACAGCCCAGAGGGAGGAGGAAGACTTAGTCAAAGGGAACCCCGGGCCACCAGAACCAACTGTGCTCCTTTAGTGTTTTGTTGAAAGCCAGCCCTGGAGAATGCTTTTGCTTGTTTTGGGTTCTGGTGTTCTTAAGTCTTGCTTAAATGAGATAACAAACGTAAGCCACCGCACCCTGTCCTGACACAAAATGAACACAAAATAAATGGCAACTGTCTTTCCCTGCTTTTTTTTATTTTTATTTTTGGAGACAGGGTCTTGCTTTGTCACCCAGGCTGGAGTGCAGTGGCGCAAACATGGCTCACTGCAGCCTCCACCTCCTGGGCTCAAGCCATCCTCCCACCTCAGCCTTCCAAGCATCTAGGACCACAAGCATGCACCACCACAACCGGTTAATTTTTGCATTTTTTTGTAGAAACGAGGTCTCTCTTTGTTGCCCAGGCTGGTCTCAAACTCCTGGGCTCAAGCAATCCTCCCACTTTGGTCTCCCAAAGTACTGGTATTACAGGTGTTAGCCACCAAGCCCAGCCTCCCTTGCTTTTGTTCAAAGCAGTGACTCTCACCCAAAATTCAGTTGGACCACATATATTCATCCAAAAAGCATAGGCTTCTGTGTAGATTTAGAAATTGTAAGAAATGCTTTCATCTTATCAGCTGTACAGTTGTAGGTTATCTCCCGTTCTCTTTATTTATTAACTGGAGATAACATACCCCCTACTGTACCCTACGCACCCCACAGTGCTGTTTGCGAGGATTAAGTGCGATCACGAAAAGGGGAGGGGTTTTATCAGATGTTAAGAACTGAACACCTTCAAAATTCTTATTATTCCAACGGTTCTCTTAAGTTGGTGATTAGAAGCTGACAAGCTCCTTCCAAATGAAGCCGTAGCCTCCTGACCTCACCGCCTCAAAGAACAAGGCAGCAGCCCTCTCTTTCTCTAATGTATTTATTTATTTATTTAGGTAGAGACATGGTCTTGCCATGCTGCTCAGGCTGGTCTTGAAAGTCTGGCCTTAGGCCGGGCGCTGTGGCTCACGCCTGTAATCCCAGCACTTTGGAAGGCCGAGGCGGGTGGATCATGAGGTCAAGAGATGGAGACCATCCTGGCCAACATGGTGAAACCCTGTCTCTACTAAATATACACAAAATTAGCCGGACGTGGTGACGGGTGCCTGTAGTCCTAGCTACTTGGGAGGCTGAGGCAGGAGAATGGCATGAACCTAGGAGGAGGAGCTTGCAGTGAGCCGAGATTGCGCCACTGCACTCCAGCCTCGGTGACAGAGCAAGACTCTGTCTCAAAAAAAAAAAAAAAAAAAGTCTGGCCTCAAGTGCAGTGGTGTGATCATAGCTCACTGCAGCCTTGAACGTCTGTGCTGAAGCAATCCTCCCACTTCACCTTCCCAAATAGCGAAGACCACAGGCAAGCGCCACCACGCCTGGCTAATTTAAAAAAAATTTTTTTTTTGTACCAATGGGGGTCTCATCATGTTGCCCAGGCTGGTCTTGAACTCCTGGTCTCAAGCGATTCTTCAGCCTCAGTTTCCCAGAGTGCTGCAATTACAGGCAGGAGCCGCCATGCCTGGCCACAAACACAGTTTTTTAAGAGACAAATTTATAAGATTTATCTGATCACCACTTTGCTCAAGCAAATCATTTTTCCAATCTATATTCAGTAGCAGCTGCAGCAACTGCAAAATGACTTACTGTTCATAACACTTTGCTTTGGCGACAGGAAGGAAATTAGACAAACTGTAAAGGTCTCCATATTTCATTCCATATTTATGTAAAAACCCAAAACACAATAATCCTTTGCAGTTGTTCCTGGTGTCAGATGGGCCAAAGAGTTGTGGAGTGAAGGAATTGGCAAAGGCAGCAAGTCAATGATCAGAGGACAGCTCCAGAGAGAGAGTTACCAAGCACAAGGGGCAGGGGGAGCTTGGCAAAGGGCCAGCCATAGGTCAGGGTGGCCATCACCCTACCCTCACGCCACCTATGTTCATACACAGACACCCACTGTCCACTCTCTCCCCTCTCAGCTCCTTCTCTTAGGAAAGCTTCTATTTTTGTTTTTAATTTTTATTTATTTTTCTTTTGACATGGAGTTTCGCTCTTGTTGCCCAGGCTAGAGTGTAATGGCGCGATCTCAGCTCACTGCAACCTCCACCTCCCAGGTTCAAGCGATTCTCCTGCCTGAGCCTCCCAAGTAGCTGGGATTACAGGCATGCGCCACCACACCTGGCTAATTTTGTATTTTTAGTAGAGATAGGGTTTCTCCATGTTGGTCAAGCTGGTGTTGAACTCCTGACCTCAGGTGATCCGCCCGTCTCAGCCTCCCAAAGTGCTGGGATTACAGGCATGAGCCACCGTGCCTGGCCGAAAGGTTTTATTTTTATTTATTTCTTTATTTAGAGACAGAGTCTCAATCTATCCCCCAGGCTGGAGTGCAATGGCGCGATCTCTGCTCGCTGCAACGTCCGCCTCCAGGGTTCAAGTGATTATCCTGCCTCAGCCTCCCGAGTAGCTGGGATTACAGGCTTGCGCCACCATGCCCAGCTAATTTTTATATTTTTTGTAGAGATGGGGTTTCGCCATGTTGGACAGGTTGGTCTTGAACTCCTGACCTCAAGTGATCTACCCGCCTCAGCCTCCCGAAGTGCTGGGATTATTGATGTGAGCCACCACGCCTGGCCAACTCTTAGGAAAGGTTCTGACAGAAGTCATTTAAGCTTCAAGGTGGATGTAAGACACTCCACTGCCTCTCTCTAAAGGTATTTCCATTTTAACCCTTATCACTGTTTAAATACAGACGTGTCCAATCTTTTGGCTTCCCTGGACCACACTGGAAGAATTGTCTTGGGCCACACATAAAATATACTAACGATAGCTGATGAGCTTTAAAAAAAACTGCAACAAAATTTCATAACGTTTTAAGAAAATTTACGAATTTGTGTTGGGCCCCATTCAAAGCCAACCTGGGCCACATGTGGCCTGCGGGCCGTGGACTGGACAAGCCTAGTTTAAAACCTTTAGTACAAAATTCAAAATTCAAGCCCTCTGGCCGAGCACGGTGGCTCATGCCTGCAATACCAATGACACATTGGGAGGCCAAGGCGGGAGGATTGCTTGAGCCCAGGAGTTCAAGCCTGCAGTGAGCCATGATCATGCCACTGACCTGGGGAACAAAGCAAGACCGTATCTTAAAAAAAACCTCAAGCCCCCTAATGTAAGAAAGCGCTCCCGGCCGGGCACGGTGGCTCATGCCTGTAATCCTAGCACTCTGGGAGGCCGAGCCGGGTGGATTGCCTGAGCTCTGGAGTTTGAGACCAGCCTGAACAACACGGTGAAGCACTGTCTCTACTAAAATACAAAAAAAAAAAAAAAAAAATTAGCCGGGCATGCGACTGTAGTCCCAGCTACTCGGGAGGCTGAGGCAAGAGAATTGCTTGAACCCGGGAGGCGGAGATTGCGGTGAGCCGAGATCACGCCACTGCACTCCAGCAAGACTCCATCTCAAAAAAAGAAAGAAAGAAAGAAAGAGAGAGAGAGAGAGAAAGAAAGAAAGAAAGAAATAGAAAGAAAGAAAGAAAGAAAGAAAGAAAGAAAGAAAGAAAGAAAGAAAGAAAGAAAGAAAGAAAGAAAGAAAGAAAGAAAGGAAGGAAGGAAGGAAGGAAGGAAGGAAGGAAAGGAAGGAAGGAGAGAGAGAGAGAGGGAGGGAGAGAGGGAGGGAGGGAGGGAGGGAGGGAGGAAGGAAGGAAGGAAAGAGAGAAAGAAAGAAAAGAAAAGAAAGAAAGAAAGAAAGAAAGAAAGAAAGAAAGAAAGAAAGAAAGAAAAGAAAGAAAGAAAGAAAGAAAGAAAGAAAGAAAGAAAGAAAGAAAGAAAGAAAGAAAGAAAGAAAAGAAAGAAAGAAAGCAGGCAGGCACTCCAGTTTGCTTCTCCTGCCAGTTCATCTTTACTCCACCGACTCCATGTTGCAGTCACACTCAACGTGCCAGGCATGTGGTGACCAACAGTTCTGCACCTTGACCGCAGTGGTAGTTACCAATGTCTGTTTCATGGTATTGATGTTGTAACGTAGTTATGCAAGATGCCACATTGGGAGAGGATGGCTGATGGGTGCCCGGCACCTCCCTGTATATATATTTTTTTACAACTTCCTGTGACTCTACCATTATTTCAAAATAAAACGATTGGCTGGGTGTGGTGGCCCAAGTCTGCAATCCCAGCACTTTGGGAGGCTGAGGCGGGCAGATTGCCCAAGCCCAGAAGTTCAAGACCAGTCTGGGCAACATGGCGAAACTCTTGCCTGTACAGAAAATACAAAAATTAGTCAGGTGTGGTGGTACGTGCCTGTTGTCTCAGCTACTTGGGAACTACACGTCGAAGTCAAGGCTGCAGTGAGCTGGGATCATGCCACTGCACTCCAGCCTGGGTGAGAGAAAGACCTTGTCTCAAAAAAAAATAATAATAATTATTAAAATAAAATGTACCAGGTCTCTCGTGTCTTTCTCTCTTTTCTGAGAACATTATCATTCTCATATATACTTTCTAGACCTTCCTCATTCTTCAAAATCAGCCCGCTCATCATCGCTCAGCACCAAATAGGCACTCAATAAATGTTTGATGAATGGGCAAATGAATGGTCCCTGTTATTTATGTGATAAAGAATTAACAAACCAGCAAAGGCTGGGCACAGTGGCTCATGCCTGTAATCCCAGTACTTTGGGAGGCTGAGGTGGGTGGACCACGGGGTCAAGAAATCGAGACTATCCTGGCCAACATGGTGAAACCCCGTCTTTACTAAAAATACAAAACTTAGCTGGGCGTGGTGGCACATGCCTGTCATCCCAGCTACTCAGGAGGCTGAGGCAGGAGAATTGCTTGAACCAGGGAGTGAGAGGTTGCAGTGAGCCGAGATCACGTGACTGCACTCCAGCCTGGCGACAGAGCAAGACTCTGTCTCAAAAAAAATAAAATAAAATAAAACAAAAATAAATAGCTGGGCACAGTGGCTCAAACCTGTAATCCCAGCACTTTGGGAGGCCGAGGTGGGCGGATCGCCTGAGGTCAGGAGTTCAAGACCAGTCTGACCAATATGATGTAATCCTATCTCTACTAAAAACACAAAAATTAGCTGGGTGTGGTGGCATGCACCTGTAATCCCAGCTACTTGAGACGCTGAGGCAGGAGAATCACTTGAACCCGGGAGCCAGAGGTTGCATTGAGCCGAGATCACGCCATTGCACTCCAGCCTGGGCAACAAGCGCGAGACTCCGTCTCTAAATAAATAAATAAATAAATAAACCAAAATTTAGCAGTTAAAAGGATGAGCTTGGAAGTCAGGCTGCCGGACTGCATTCCCAGTTCTATACTCTCTGTGTTTCTGAGCACCTCTGAGCTTCGTTTCCTCATCTAAAGTAGGAATAGTATGCCCATAGTAGGATCATTGTGAGAATTCAATGAGTTAATACACATAAAGTGCTTACAACACTGCCTGGGCACAAAGTAAGCTCTTAAAATTGGGTTTTTATTATATCTGGGATGGCTTTTCTGACCTGTCTCCAAACATATCACTAACCCCCACGTTCCCACATGTACCCAAAACATCCCGTGCTGCTCCTCCACCCACCCGCACGCCTCCATCTTGCCGCCAGCATCATCTTACCATATACTGTGTCCTGGTTATCTACTGCTATGTAACAGACCACCCAAGAGTAGTGGCTTAAAACAACCATACTATTTATTTTGCTCAAGAATCAACAGTTTGGGCAGGCTCTGTGAAAATGGCTTTTCTTTGCTCTAGATGGTAACAGCCCAAGTGGCTCAAAGGCTGGGGGATGGATCTAAAGCCATATTCACTCACATACCTGGTGCTTGATGCAGGCTATCAATTGAGACCTTAGCTGGGGCTCCTGGCCAGAACACAGACATACAGCCTCTTCGTGTATCCTGGGCTCTCTCGTGACCTGATGGCTGAGCTCCAAGGGCAAATGTCTGAACAGAAAAAGAGCCAAGAACAAGCCGTATCACCTTTTATGACCTGGCCTCAGAAGCCACCTGGTGTTACTTCCTCTACTATCTATTCATCAAGGAAGTCCCAAAGGTCCTCCCAAGTTCACAGTAAGAGGAAATAAACTGCAACTCTTTTTTTTTTTTTCTTTTTTGAGACAGCGTCTCACTCTGTTGCCCAGGCTAGAGTACAGTGGCATGATCTCAGCTCACTGCAACCTCCACCTCCTGCATTCAAACCATTCTCCTGCCTAAGCCTCCTGAGTAGCTGGGATTACAGGCATCCGTCCTCATGCCCAGCTAATTTTTGTATTTTTTTAGTAGATACAGGGTTTCACCATGTCATCCAGGCTGGTCTCGAACTCCCGACTTCAGGCGATCCACCCGCCTTGGCCTCCCAAAGTGCTGGGACTGCAGACATGAGCCACTGCACCTGGCCAAACTCTTGATGAGGGAGTAGCAAGGTTCTGGCAATGTGGGACCAGAGATATTACTGTACTAACCATGTGTTTTACTTTCTGTATTTGATGCTTTGAGATCTGGGGCCTTGCTGACTCTGAATCCTCCCAGGATTAGCCAATTCCTAGAGACAATAAACAAGCTCAAGTTATAACCCTCAGGATAGAATTCAAGACCCCTCCAATTAGGCCTCAGTCTAACTTCTTAACTTCCCTCTCTCTAGCCCCTCTACAAACTGCTCCAACGGTTTAGCCAATTTCCTGTTCTCCAAAGACACCTCGCAATTACTCTTTACTGGATCTCTTGCTCAGCTTTCAAAGTCCAACCTGAGCCCCAGCTCCTCCGTGCTCCTCCATGCTCCTCTGTGAAGCCATTCCCATTCACAGGGATGCATGTCCTTTCTGAACCCTGTCTCACAGCATTCATCCTCTGTACCAGTCCCTTTATTGCTTGGTTATACAACAGATCTACCTATGTTGTTAATTAGATTCTGAAGATTAAAGCTCTAAGGAACTTTAAGAGATTATTTTGTTCAACACCCTTAATTTGAAGCGAGGAAACCAGGCCTGAGCGATTACTGGCCCAAGGTCCCAGCACTCATTAATGGCAGAGGACGGAATAGAAGCCACAAACCCATTTCTACTCTATTCTCTTTCCTTAACACCACGTTGCCTCTATTCAGCTATTTTAAGTGTGTTAGTCTTGTCCCCGGCAGAGTTTTGAAGCTATATCAGAGCAGGCAAGGACTACATCTTAAGTCACTTGTATCCTGACAACATCCAGCAATGTCTTAGTAAATCTGTGTTGAAACCATAAAAATGTTTCTAGGTCTTTCCTTTACCCACTAGGAACCGAAACTTCTTTTTCTTTTCTTTTTTTTTTTTTTGAGAGAGAGTCTCACTCTGAAGTCCAGTGGTGCGATCTTGGCTCACTGCAACCCCTGCCTCCGGGGTTCAAGAGATTCTCACGTCTCAGCCTCCCAGGTAGTTGGGACTACAGGCGCACACCACCACACCGGACTAATTTTTGTATTTTTAGTAGAGACAGGGTTTCACCATGTTGGCCAGGCCAGTCTCGAACTTCTGGCCTCAGGTGATCCGCCTGCCTCGGCCTCCCAAAGTGCTGGGATTACAGGCATGAGCCACTGCACCCAGCGTTGAAATTTTTTTTTTCTTCTTCTTTTTTTCTTTTTGAGATGGAGTCTTGCTCTTGTCCCCAGGCTGGAGTACAATGGCACGATCTCAGCTCACTGCAACCTCCACTTCCTAGGTTCAAGCGATTCTCCCTGCCCCAGCCTCCCAAGTAGCCAGGACTACAGGTGCCCACCACCACGCCCAGCTAATTTTTTGTATTTTTAGTAGAGACAGGGCTTTGCCATGTTGGCCAGGCTGGTCTCGAACTCCTGACCTCAGGCGATCTGCCCACCTTGGCCTCCCAAAATGCTGGGATTACAGGCGTGAGCCACCGTGCCCAGCCGAAATTTTTCTTAAGAATAAAACGTTTTTCTCCTCTTTTAATACAGAATACCTTTCTTATGAGTTTTCTAAAAGTATGTTAAGCAAATCAAAACAAAAGGAGGTGGGTAATATACCTGAAGAAACTTAGCCAATTCAATTTTTGCAACCTCAGAAGCATGTTCCATTTACTTCTTGGACCTAACTGTGGTCCCACCATAAATTGAACCAGATACACTTGCTCTAATGTTATCTCAACTTTGCAGGCAGATTGTAACCCAGGGTTGGTTTAGTTCATCTGTTTCCTAGTCCATTAATCCATTGCTCTTGCTGTCTCAGCCATGTGGGCATTCTTTCAGTTGGAACATACAGAGGCTGCTTTCTCCTCCAAAAGCTCGAAAGCAACAAAGCAAGAAAGAGAGAAAAAGCAAGACAGCAAGAAACTGAGAAAAAGCAAGAAAGGGAAAGCAAGCAAACACAGCTTCTACCTCTTCCCTTATAGAATCAGAGCCCCTTGAGAGTGCCTACAGGATCTACTTAGAAAGGTTATTTTGCAAATGTCCCATTAGCTAGGGCATAATACGGCTCTCCTCCAGCAGAAAAGCTCCGCTTTCTGGGAGTCTGTTCCCTCCTCAGCCTAATGGATTCTGTCAGGGGCAGGATGTGGCTTTTGCCATCACAGGCCATAAAACCCAGGAGTAATGGCTGCAGTGATGGCGGCCTCCTGCCGGCCCATCAGCACTGGAGTTTGATGGTGAGGAGGATAGAAAGGAAAACTGGAAAAAGTTCTGAATGTTCAATAACTTTTCAGAGGTAAGATGAGGGAGAGAGAGCCTAGAGCCATAATTGCAGAAGCCTCTTGCAAAATTTAATTAAAACTTGGGCGGAAACAAACACCAGAAACAAGTGTCATTCATCAACTTAAACCACCAACTAAGGTAAACACTGCCACAAACTCAGGAAAAGAAAGGGAGGAGAATGGAACGAGGGGTGATCACTCTAGATATCAAGCAAATCAAATTACCCTGAAGGCCCTGCCAGACACATGCATTAATCATTGGTTATCCCAGCTGCACACCTGTATGGAGAGGAGAACTTGGCATGCTCAAATTGACTCTGGCTGGCAAAGTGGGAAAGCAGAAGGGACAGGGTGGCAGGCCAAGGGGAACCCAACCCAGAAGTGGCCACGTGGCACCCACGGCTCTGCACCGTCCAGGTGGAAGGTGCCGGAACCACGTAAGATTCAGGCGAGGGCGTACAATCATCCCCAGCTTTCCAGTCTTGTTTTCTGGAGCCTATGTAGCTGGACAAACCTGCTGAGCTGCAACGTGAAGCAACTTTCCCTGGGAGGGGGAAGGCTCCAGGGTGAATCCAAGCCAACTCCAGGGATAACAGAGTGGGAAAGCAAGTTGAGCTTTCAAATCCTTTATGTGGCTTGTTTTCTTCTCTAGTGAGATTCAGCATTTAGTAGGAGGGAGACGGGGTAGGGTGGGGTGGGGACAAAGTGAGCCGTTGACTTTGTTACCTGGGTCATAGGCTTTGTACACCCATAAGTCCCGAGGGCTGGTCACAAGCTGAAACCTTCTTACTCCAGAGAGAGGAGGCTGGAGAGCAGCTCAGCCATCCAGGCTGGGAGCTATTTGCACTTGATGAGCAATTTCAAGTGGGAACCATCTGAGTGTGTGCCTGTGTGAATGCCAGAGTGCATTTAGAGGGAACAAATGATTTATTATCGGGGCCTCAACAAAGTTACATTCGAAAAGAGAGGGAGCCTCTTATTCCCCTCCTTATCATTAAAACCTTAAAGAGGTAGAATCCATTTGGTCTCTTAAGCCAGGCTGGAAGGGAGTCACAGCTAATCAAGCAGCCCGCTCAGCTCCTCCAGCCCTTCTTTGAGTACAACAATATGTATAAACTGGCAAAAGGGACTGCAGACTACTTTGATGTTAAACAAAGAGGAAAACCTCCAAAACAGGGTAAAAATTGTATCTCTGTTTAACTCTTCCACGTCCTTTCTTCAGCACAAATTTAAGACACGTACAGCTAGACTCCAGGGAGAGGTACATAATGAAAAATTATCATTTCAGATACTTAGATCCAAGTATTTTGTAGCAAAAGAAAATGTCCAGTCTCCTCTTCTGAATTACTTTCTCTGATTACGTTTTTTTGTTTGTTTTGTTATTGTCGTTATTTTTGAGATGGAGTTTCACTCTTGTTGCCCAGGCTGGAGTACAGTGGCATGATCTCGGCTCACTGCAACCTCTGTCTCCCGGATTCAAGCAATTATCCTACCTCAGCCTCCCGAGTAGCTGTGATTACAAGCACCTGCCACCAAGCCCAGCTATGATTAAATATTACTTCGCTAATAACAAATACTGTGCTCTGGCCAGGCGCAGTGGCTCACACATGTAATCCCAGCACTTCAGAAGGCTGAAGCGGGAGGATCACTTGAGCCCAGGAATTTGAGATCAGCCTGGGCAACACAGTAAGACCCCTGTCTCTACAAAAAATAGAAAAAATTAGTTGGGCATGGTGGTGTGCACCTGTCATCCCAGCCACTTGGAAGGCTGAGGCAGGAGGATCACTTGAGTCCAGGAAGTCAGAGACTACATACAGTGAGCTGTGGTCATGCCACTGCACTGCAGCATGGGTGAAAGAGGGAGGCCCAATCTCAGAACTAAATAAATAAATAAAATACTGTTTTTTGAGCAGTTTCTGGGGCCTGATGCTACAAGAAGAGCTCTATGGTGACCACCTCATTTAATCCTTCAATAACCCTGTGAGATCCATATTGTTGTCTCACCTTAAAACTGGAGGAATAGACGAGTTAAGGGACATGCCTAATATGTCCCAGCCTATGATAGAGAAGTGTTCTTTTTTTTTTTGAGACTGAATCTTGCTGTGTCACCCAAGCTAGAGTGCAGTGGCACGATCTCGGCTCACTGCAACTTCTGCCTCCCAGGTTCAAGTGATTCTCCTGCCTCAGTCTTCCGAGTAGCTGGGATTACAGGTGCACACCACCATGCCCAGCTAATTTTTGTATTTTTAGTAGAGATGGAGTTTCGCCATGTTGGTCAGGCTGGTCTTGAACTTCTGACCTCAGGTGATCTGCCCACCTTGGCCTCCCAAAGTGCTGGGATTACAGGCATGAGCCATCGCGCCCAGCCTAGAGAAGTATTCTTTTTAAATTTCTAATTCATTTGAAATGGATTTTTTTTTTTTTTTTTTTTGAGACGGAATTTCGCTCTTGTTGCCCAGGCTGGAGTGCAATGGCACGATCTTGGCTCACCGCAACCTCAGCCTCCCGGGTTCAAGTGATTTTCCTTCCTCAGCCTCCCAAGTAGCTAGGATTACAGGAGTGCACCACTACGCCCAGCTAATTTTGTATTTTTAGTAGAGACGGGGTTTCTCCATGTTGGTCAGGCTGGTCTCAAACGCCCAACCTCAGGTGATCCGCCCACCTCGGCCTCCCAAAGTGCTAGATTACAGGCGTGAGCCATCATGCCCTGCCAAAATGGAATTTTTCTAAAATATATTTTATGCTTCCAGGGCTTACAAAAGAGAAAATTCCTAGGAAATGTCCAGAGGAAATGATCCCTGGGCAGGTTGGAATTCCAGCCTTTAGGTCCTCAGGGATGCCAAGGAAGGAGAATCTGTTGTGAACAAAGACCACAAATTGCTGCCTATATGGAGAAGAGGAGCACGTGCCGGGGCAGCCGGATAGAAGGAGAAGTCAGAGGAGTTGAAGGTTGGAGGTTTGGTGAAGTAAAAGAGAGCACTAGGAAGGTTTCAATCACTATAGATTGAAAACCAGCCATGGTCCAAGAAGGAAGAAGCTCGTAAGATTCTGGCATACATATTGTCCCACTTCTCCTTGGTAATGATGGGGTTCAGAACACGCTATCACACAATATGGCACCTTGGCACATCAGAGGCAGAAAGGTCACTCTCTCTTTCCCCTTGCCCTCCCTGCTGAAGCAGATCATAAGACCTTCACTCCAGAGGTGCTCTCCCTACACCTGGAGAAAAGGAGCTTCCTTATCGACGTAGGAGCGCAGAGAAGAATCTGAACAAACAGGATCTGCTAGACACCCCCAGTTTGTCACCATTAGATTCTACCCACGTCGTCCAATCACATTTCTCTACAACCATCCTTTCTTCATCAAACCTAAGCACACAAATACACAGGTTTCCCTGTTTCTTTGGGTTTTCATTTCTGAAAGCTACTGTGTTTCATAAAACTCACATTAAATAAATTTGTGGGGCTGGGCACAGTGACCCATGCCCATGATCCCAGCATGCCGGGAAGCCAAGGCAGGAGAATCGCTTGAGGCCAGGAGTTCAAGACCAGCCTGGGCAACATGGTGAGACCCCATTGCTAAAAAAAAAAAAAAAATTAAAAATTAGCCAGGCATGGTGGTGCATGCCTGTGGTCCTAGCTATTTGGGAGGCTGAGGTGGGAGAACTGCTTGAGCACAGACATTTAGGGATCCAGTGAGCTATGATCTCACCAGTGCACTCCAGCCAGGTGACAAAATGAGACCCTGTCTCTCTTTTTTTTTTTTTTTTTTTGAGATGGAGTCTCACTCTGTCACCCAGGCTGGAGTGCAGTGGCACAATCTCGGTTGACTGCAACCTCTACCTCCCGAGTTCAAGCAATTCTCCTGCCTCAGCCTCCCAAGTAGCTGGGACTACAGGCATGCACCACTATGCCTGGCTAATTTTCGTATTTTTAGTAGAGATGGGGTTTCACCATATTGGCCAGGCTGGTCTCAAACTCCTGACCTCAGGTGATCTGCCCGCCTTGGCCTCCCAAAGTGCTGGGATTACAGGTGTGAGCCACTGCACCCAGTGACCCTGTCTCTGAAAAAAAAAAAAAAAATTATAAAATAAATTTTGCCGGGCTTGGTGGCTCACACCTGTAATCCTAGCACTTTGGGAGGCCGAGGCGGGCGGATCATGAGGTCAGGAGATCGAGACCATCCCGGCTAACATGGCAAAACCCCATCTCTACTAAAAATACAAAAAATTAGCCAGGCATGGTGGCCTGGGGGCCTGTGGTTCCAGCTACTTGGGAGGCTGAGGCAGGAGAATGGCTTGAACCCGGGAGGCGGAGCTTGCGGTGAGCTGAGATCGCGCCACCGCACTCCAGCCTGGGCGACAGAGCGAGACTCTGTCTCAAAAAACAACGGCAAAAACATTTGTGAACAAAAACAATCGTGGTGATGGTTGAGTGATGTTGTTAACCTTATTCTTCTTCCTTATTGCACTAGAGCTCCATTTCAACTCACACCAAAACGTTGTATTGGATGCTCAACTTTCAGGTTAAGTATCGATCATATCCAAAGAGCATGCGTGGGGTAAGACATCACCTGACTCCCAGATACTGTAATTCACATTTACAATAAAATGCAAGGATCATCTCATTATTTCGTTGTATTCAAATTGTGTGTCCACAAACCTGAGAAATGGGGATGGGGGAGGGTTGGAGTCAGAAAGAACTGATTTGTGGCTGGGCACAGTGGCTCACACCTGTAATCTCAACACTTTGAGAGGCCGAGGCAGGTGGATCACCTGAGGTCAGGAGTTGGAGACCAACCTGGCCAACGTAGTGAAACCCCGTCTCTACTAAAAATACAAAAAAAATTTGCCAGTCATGGTGGTGGGCACCTGTAATCCCAACTACTTGGGAGGCTGAGGCAGGAGAATCGCTTGAACCCAGGAGGCGGAGGTTGCAGTGAGCCAAGATCGTGCCATTGCACTCCAGCCTGGGCAACAAGAGTGAAAGTACATCTCAAAAAAAAAAAAAAAAAAAAAAAAACTGACCTGCAATCCTAGCTTACTAGCAGAGTCACTTTGGACACTTTAATCTCCCAGCCTCAGTTTCTCATTCTGTAACATGGAACTAAGCATACCCACTTCACAGCACTATTGTGAGAGGCAATAACTCCTGGAGAGCCCTTTCAGGGGTTACTGTATGAATACACTAAATGAACAGACGCATGTTTTGCCCACATTTACAAATATAACACCTTTACCTCCTGGCCTCTTACACCATCAAATTGAACTTTATTAAACACTGATTGTTAAACCATAAAATTCATGGTGAGATGGATCTGTTCTGGACACCATCTTAAGGACTATGGCAATTCCAAAGTGCTCAGAGAAATTCACTGTGAGCTGGTGCCACAGCATGAGACGATATTAGAACAAAGCTGCTGTGCAGAGAATTAAAGTGGGTTGAGCAGCCAATTAAATGTGTGCACTTCATACTTTCACAGGCCTTATCTCACTCAATTAATAGAATGGCATCATAAGGTTGATATTTTTATTCCCATTGTACAGAAAGCTTCGACAACCCCCATGGTCACAGAACCAACAGTCAGCATAGCTGGGATTCATATCCAGGTCTCACTGACTCCGAAAACCCTACTTTATATATTGTTTCATGTTGTTACCTAATTTCATAATGAATTTAGATACCGGAATTGTATTAAGAGTACCCAGAACATTATTATTATTATTATTATTATTATTATTATTATTATTATTATTTTGAGTTGGAGTCTTGCTCTGTCGCCCAGGCTGGAGTGCAGTGTCACAATTTCGGCTCACTGCAAGCTCCGCCTCCCGGGTTCACGCCATTCTCCTGCCTCAGCCTCCTCGGTAGCTGGGATTACAGGTGCCCACCACCATGCCCTGCTAATTTTTTTGTATTTTTTAGTAGAGACGGGGTTTCATCATGTTAGCCAGGATGGTCTCAGTCTCCTGACCTTGTGATCCACCTGCCTCAGCCTCCCAAAGTGCTGGGATTACAGGCGTGAATCACCGCTCCCGGCCCCAGAACATTATTTAAGGCTGGACAGTTTCAGGTAAATTTTTCAATGGTTTACAATCCATGGGTTAGTGATTCTGAATATTATTGGTGAAATGCAATTTCTCTCTCCATCTGTCTTCCACTTTCTGTTTCTGTCTTTCTGCATCTCTTCCCGCTGACCCCCGCCATGACTTCATAGTATCCTCATCAATGTAAAGATGAGATTGTAAATCCAAGATTTTTTTTTTCTATTTAATATACTAGGTAAAGAGAGAGAGGCCGAGAGAGAGGGAGAGAAATTAAAAAGACGTATTCCTTAACCTCAAGAGTTTATCCTTGAGATCTGTACTGAAAACATTTACTCTAAGGCTAAAGTAGTACTTTCATGTCTCTGCTGGTACTTTAGCCAAAAGTTCTAAAACAGTGTGCCAAGATCATGGGTCCTAGTGAGGATACTGATCCCTTCAAACATCAGGGCAGCCAGAGCTGGGGTGACCTCAGTTCCTGGTCTGTCACCTGCAGCCAACAGCAGCCCTTATCAATATTATCATCCCTATATGGACCTCCCCAGGAGAACGATTAGGAAGCTGTCTCAAGTCGGGAGGCAAACGTTGGGCAGAAAAACCATGTGGCAGAGGTATGCCTTGAAACACTCCCCAGAAGACCCAAGGTATCCATATATGTTTCTCCTCTAGGAGAAATATGGCATAGAAGAGTCCAAAAATTGGCCAGGCGTGGTGGCCCACACCTGTAATCCCAGCACTTTGGGAGGCCGAGGCGGGCAGATCACTTGAGAGAAGGAGTTCGAGACCACTCTGGACAACATGGTGAAACTCCATCTCTACTAAAAATACAAAAAATTATCCAGGTGTGGTAGCGCACGCCTGTAATCCCAGCTACTTGGGAGGCTGAGGTACAAGAATCGCTTGAACCCTGGAGGTGGAGGTTGCAGTGAGCCAAGATCGTGCCATTGCACTCCAGCCTGGGCAACAGAGCAAGACTCCATCTCAAATGAAAAATTAAAAAAAGAGTCCAGGCCGGGCGCAGTGGCGCACTTTGGGAGGCCGAGGCAGGAGGATCACAAGGTCAGGAGTTCAAGACCAGCCGGGCCAATATGGTGAAATTCCGTCTCCACTAAAAATACAAAAATTAGCTGGGTGTGATGGTGCGTGCCTATAATCCCAGCTAGTCGGGAGGCTGAGGCAGGGGAATTGCTTGAACCCAGGAGGCGGAGGATGCAGTGAGCCAAGATCATGCCATTGCACTCCAGCCTGGGTGACAGAGCAAGACTCCGTCTCAAAAAAAAAAAAAAAAAAGAGTCCAAAAATCTAGACCTGGAACTGTCACTAAACTCCCTGTATGTTCCTTCCCCTCCCAGAGGAGGCCTTGACTCTCTAAAGCCCTCTATCATTCTAAGTTCCTGGTTGGAAAAAATATATCTATCACTTAGATATGAAGGTGCAGCTCAAAGGAAGAAATATGGCAGCATTTGCAGCATGAGAGTCAGTCATTTTATTTTTTTGGTTTAAAGTGAATTTTCATTTAGTTCAACTCCAACCATCCTGATGGAACCACAGTTTGGCTGAAGGGTAAAACGATGTGTGCACTGGAGTGACTCGTGTAGACGTGACCTAATTCTCAGCCACCCCACCAATATTTTATTCTTCAACACTGACCTACTAGACAACTGGCGTTTGACATTGCTGTTGCTGATGCATGCGAGTATGCCTCAGCCTCTTCCTGGAAGCTGTGGCATCCTTATCTCCATCTCCCCGGAGCCCCAGGGACTTTCCAGGGAGGAGCTGCTATCCTGGGGAGTAAGCACAAGAACTAACTTGCTGTTTTGTCTTCAGACCACAAACATCTATTATTTGAACAACCATTTCTACGATAACCAGGTTACCCTAACTCTCTAAGCCTCAGTTTCCTCTTCTGTAAGATAGGAATAACAGCCAGGCGCAGTGGCTCACACCTGTAATCCTAGCACTTTGGGAGGCCGAGGTGAGTGCATTACCTGAGGTCAGGAGTTCAAGACCAGCCTGGCCAACATGGTGAAACCCCATTTCTACTAAAAATACAAAAATTAACCAGGTGTGGTGGCTTGTGCCTGTAATCCCAGGTACTCGGGAGGCTGAGGCAGGAGAATCGCCTGAACCCGGGAGGCGGAGTTTGCAGTGAGCCGAGATCGTACCATTGCACTTCAGCCTGGGCGACAGAGCAATACTCCATCTCCAAAAAAAAAAAAAAAAAAAAAAAAGAGAGAGATAGGAATAACAATATCCACATCAGAGGACAGTTGTGATAATTAAATGAGAAAATGTATGTAAAGTGTTTGACACAGGCCAATCACCTCCTTCTCTTCCTGGCTTTGTTCATAGCCTTCTCCATAGATGATACTGAGTGAGGAGTCCCAAGAGGTGGGAAAACTGGTGCTGAGAGGACAAGCAGGCAAAGAATCCTAGACAAGGCCTAGATGGCTCACGCCCGTAATCCCAGCACTTTGGGAGGCCAAGATGGGTGGCTCTCTTGAGGTCAGGAATTTGAGACCAGCCTGGCCAACATGGTGAAACTACATCTCTACTATAAAAATACAAAAATTAGCTGGTGTGGTGGCCTGTGCCTGTAATCCCAGCTACTCGGGAGGTGGAGGCAGGAGAATTGCTTGACCCGGGAGGCAGAGGTTGCAGTGAGCAGAGATCGCGCCACTGCATTCCAGCCTGGGCAACAGAGGAAGACTTTGTCTCAAAAAAATAATAATAATGATAATAATTAATTTAAAAAAGAAAATTAAAAAAATACTAAGAAGAATCCTAGACAAGAAAGAGTCTGTTTCAAGGTCACAGTCTTTTCCTGGAATGAGTTGGTAACTGGAGGTACACATTTCAGGAAGAGGGGAATTGAGCTAAACAATAAGCTACTAAGCCTGCAGCTCTTAGACAAATGTGGACTTTTGAATGTAAATCTAACAATTTTGACATATAAAAATGTTTTTTTAATTCCACAAATTAAAAGTAGGGCCAGGTGTGGTGGCTCACACCTGTAATCCCAGTGCTTTGGGAGGCTGAGGTGGGAGGATGGCTTAGCTCAGGAGTTCAAGACCAGCTTGGGCAACATAGCAATACCCATCTTTACAAAAAGTAAAAAATTAACCAGGTGTGGTGGCACATGCCTGTAATCTCAGGTACTCAGGAGGCTGAGATAGGAGGATCACTTGAGCCCAAAAGTTTGAGTCTGCAGTGAGCCATGATCACACCACTGTACTCCAGCCTGGGCAACAAAGCAATACCCTTTCTCAAAAGAAAAAAAATTAAAAGGAGATTGACACCATTTGTGAGAACATTTGTGCTATCCCCACAGGTGGCAATGAATAATTTGCTTCATTGGAAGTATATGTCTCTTTGACTCCAGTAGAAAACACGCAGCAGGGCCGGGCGCGGTGGCTCACGCATGTAATCCCAAGACTTTGGGAGGCCGAGGCGGGCGGATCACGAGGTCAGGAGATCGAGACCATCCTGGCTAACACGGTGAAACCCCGTCTCTACTAAAAATACAAAAAATTAGACAGGCGTGATGGCGCATGCCTGTAATCCCAGCTACTCGGGAGGCTGAGGTGAGAGAATGGCGTGAACCTGGGAGATGAAGCTTGCAGTGAGCCGAGATGGTGCCACTGCACTCCAGCCTGGGTGACAGAGCGAGACTCCATCTCAAAAATACAACAACAACAACAAAAAAAAAAAGAAAAAAAGAAAACACACAGCAAACTAGAGATTGGGGACCCCAGAAGTGGATTTGGGCTTATAGGTAATATAGAATATGCACTTTTTTTTTTGTTTTGAGACGGAGTCTCGCTCTGTCCCCCAGGCTGGAATGCAGTGGCACAATCTTGGCTCACTGCAAGCTCTGCCTCCCGGGTTCACGCCATTCTCCTGCCTCAGCCTCCCGAGTAGCTGGGACTACAGGCTCCCGCCACCATGCCTGGCTAATTTTTTTGTATTTTTAGTAGAGATGGGGTTTCCTCGTGTTAGCCAGGATTGTCTCGATCTCCTGACCTCGTGATCCGCCCGCCTCAGCCTCCCAAAGAGACTCCCAAAGAGCTGGGATTACAGGCGTGAGCCATCGCGCCCAGCTAGAATATGCACTTTTAAAACTACAGAATGGCTGGCATTTGCTGTTACCACTTTATACATATGTGCTTGCCCCTTTCTAAGTCACTAAAACCAATGTTTATACTGTTTATACTGCATATGTATCAAGAAACATAAAAGTGCTCATTCTATTTGACCCGTTCATTTTTTTTTTTTTTTTTTTTTTTTTGAAGACAGAGTCTCACTTTGTTGCCCAGGCTGGAGTGCAACGGTGTGATCTCGGCTCACTGCAACCTCCACCTCCCAGGTTCAAGCGATTCTCCTGCCTCAGCCTCCTGAGTAGCTGGGGTCACACGCATGTGCCATCATGCCTGTCTAATTTTCTTGTATTTTTAGCAGAGACAGGGTTTCACCATGTTGGCCAGGCTGGCCTCGAACTCCTGACCTCATGATCAGCCTGCCTCAGCCTCCCAAAGTGCTGGGATTACAGGCATGAGCCACCATGCCAAGCCCCATTCATTCTATAGCTGGGAATTTTTCCTAAGGGAATAATTCAGTGGCTTAAGCTAGAAACCTGGACATTATTGTCAGGACACTGCCACAGGCAAGAACAGATGGTGACAAAGTGAGCCATAGTACAGCCACTCAGGTGAATGAATACACAGCCATTAAAAACAATGTTTTCTGTAATCCATGTTATAGCATGGGAAATGCCTATAATATTAACTGAAAATGTACAAAATATTAAATATAAGGATGATTACATCTCTAATTTTTATTTTTATTTATTATTATTATTATCTATTTATTTGTATTTATTTTATTTTTTAGTACAGTTGGAGTTTCACCGTGTTAGCAAGGATGGTCTCGATCTCCTGGCCTCGTGATCTGCCTGCCTTGGCCTCCCAAAGTGCTGGAATTACAGGCATGAGCCACCACGCCCGGCATCATCTCTACTTTTTTAAATCAGCATACATAAAATAAAAATACAACAGGGAACTATGCCAAAATATCAATAGTGACTTTCTAGTCACTATTAGTGACTAGTGAGTGGGAGAGTTTTTCTTCTTTTAAAGTTTTCTTTTTTTTTTTTTTTCTTTTTTTGAGATGAAGTCTTGCTCTGTCGCCCAGGCTGGAGTGCAGTGGTGCGATCTCAGCTCACTGCAACCTCCGCCTCCCAGGTTCAAGTGATTCTCCTGTCTCAGCCTCTGGAGTAGCTAGGATTACAGGCACCCGCCACCATGTCTGGCTAATTTTTGTATTTTTAGTAGAGATGGGGTTTCACCATGTTGGCCAGACCATCTCAAACTCCTGACCTCAAGTAATCTGCCCGCCTTGGCCTCCCAAAGTACTGGAATTACAGGCGTGAGCCACCACACCCAGCCTCTTCTTTTAACTTTTTCTAAATTTTCTGGTTTTTAAAATCGAGGTATTATTTACATACAGAAAAGTGCACAGATCTTAAGTGTACAATTAATTTTAACAAATATGTACAACAATATCCCAAATCAAAATCTCTAAGGCCCCTTTCTTATTGATCCACTTCTGAGCACACAGGCAACCATTATTCTTATTTCTATCTCCTTACATTAGCTTTGTCTGTTCTTGAACTTTATATAAATGGAATCAAGTGTGTAATCTTTTGTGTGTGGCTTCTTTCACTCAAAATGTTTTTATGATTCATCCAAGTTGTCGAATTTCTTTTTATTATTGAGTAGTATTGCATTGTATGGACACGACACATTTTGTTCATCAAAACCATCATTTTATTTGGGTTGTTTCCAATGTTTTGCCATGGGAATAAAGCTGCAATGAACATTCTTGTAGATATATATAGATATAATATATATATTTCTTTTGAGTAAATATCTAAGAGGGGAAATCCTGGATTATTTTACATATATATATGAATTCAACTGCCAACAATTTTCCAAATCGGTTGTACCATTTTGTACCTCAATCATCAAAGTATGACTATGAGAGTTCCAGCTGCTCCACACACTCTCCAGCATTTGGTATTGTTGCCTTTGAAATTTTTGCTGTTCTAGTGGGGATATGATAGCACCTCGCTCTTTTTTGAGACAAGATGTCTCTCTATCACATGGGCTGGAGTACAGTGGTGCAATCTCAGCTCACTGCAACCTAAACCTCCCAGGCTCAAGCAATTCTCCTGCCTCAGCCTCCTGAATAGCTGGGACTACAGGTGCATGCCACTGTGCCTGGCTAATTTTTGTATTTTTTTTTTTGTAGAGAGGGGTTTTTGCCATGTTGTCCAGGCTACCTCATTCATTTTAATTTGCATTTCCTCGATATGCATATTTTCTTCTTTCTCTGTTTTCTTTTTCTTTCTTTTTTTTGAGATGGAATCTTGCTCTGTCACCTAGGCTGGAGTGCAGTAGCACGTTCTCATCTCACTGCAAGCTCCGCCTTTGGGTTCAAGCAACTCTCCTCGACTCAACCTCCTGACTAGCTGGGATTACAGGCACCCGCCACCACACTCAGCTAATTTTTGTATTTAAAAGTACAAGGCTCCTGCCACCAGGCCCAGCTAATTTTTGTATTTAAAAGTAGTTTTGTATTTAAAAGTAGAGACAGGGTTTCACCATGTTGGCCAGGCTGGTGTTGAAATCCTGACCTCAGATGATCTACCTGCCTTGCGTGCGGCCTGCTTGCTTTGCTTGCCCTTCCTTCCTTCCTTCCTTCCTTCCTTCCTTCCTTCCTTCCTTCCTGCCTGCCTGCCTGCCTGCCTGCCTGCCTGCCTTCCTTCCTTCCTTCCTTCCTTCTTCTTTCCTTTCTTTCTTTCTTTCTTTCCTCTTTCTTTCTTCCTTCCTTCTTTCCTTCCTTCCTTCCTTCCTTTCTTCTTTCTTTCTTTCTCTCTTTCTTTCTTTCCCCCCCTTTTTTTTAAATGTATTTGTTCTCTGGGCTCAGTGGATCATACCTATAATCCCAACATTTTGGGAGGCCAAGGCAGGTGGATCTTTTGAGGTCAGAAGTTCAAGACCAGCCTGGCCAACACGGTGAGACCCTGTCTCTACTAAAAATAAAAAAATTAGCCAGGCCTGGTGGCATGCGCCTGTAATCCCAGCTACTCAGGAGGCTGAGGCAGGAGAATCACTTGAACCCGGGAGGCACAGGTTGCAGTGAGCTGAGATCATGCCACTGCACTCCATCCTGGGCGACAGAGTGAGACTCCAGCTCAAAAATCATAATAATAATAAAATAAAATGTATTTGTTCTTTAATTAGTTTCATTCCAAGAAACTCGTTTTTGTTTTTTTAGGGCTTTTCTTCATCCAGTCTACAGTGCTCTGGCAAAATCACAGCTCACTGCAGCCTCAACTTCCCCAGGCTCATGTGATTCTTCCGTCTCAGCCTCCCAAGCAGCTGGGTCTACAGGCATGTGCTACTACCTTGGCTAATTTTTTTTTGAGACAAAATCTCGCTCTGTCACCCAAGCTGGAGTGCAGTGGTGTGATCTCAGCTCACCGCAACCTCCACCTCCTGGGTTTAAGCGATTCTTCTGCCTCAGCCTCCCGAGTAGCTGAGACTACAGGCGCACGCCAACATGCCTGGCTAATTTTTGTATTTTTAGTAGAGACGGGGGTTTCACTATGTTGGCCAGGCTGATCTCGAACTCCTGACCTCGTGATCCACCCGCCTCGGCCTACCGAAGTACTGGGATTACAGGCGTGAGCCACCGTGCCCTGCCAATTTTTTTTTGGTATTTTTTTTAGAGGTGAGGTCTCGCTATGTTGCCCAGGCTGGTCTTGAACTCCTGGGTTCAAGCAATCTACCTGCCTCAGCCTCCGAAAGTGCTGGGATTACAGGTGTGAGCCACTGCACCTAGTTGTAAGAAACTTAAAACACCAATTTTAAAAGATTAACTCCATTCTCCAGGACAAACACGGATCACAGGTAGCCCTGGAGCTGAAGAATAGCTTTTTTTTTTTTTTTTTTTGAGACAGAGTTTCCTTCTGTCACCCCAGCTGGAGTGTAGTGGCACGATCTTGGCTCACTGCAACCTCCACCTCCCAGGTTCAAGAGATTCTCATGCCTCAGTCTCCCAAGGAGCTGGGACTACAGGCACCTGCCACCACACGTGGCTGATATATATATGTGTGCGTGTATATATATATATATATATATATATATATATTTTTTTTTTTTTTTTTTAGTAGAGGCAAGGTTTCTGTATGTTGGCCAGGCTGGTCTTGAACTCCTGCCCTTGGCCTCCCAAAGTGCTGGAATTACAGGCGTGAGCCACCATGCCTGGTCAAAATTTTTGAGTCCACAGCTTTCTTGGAGGTGGCCGGGGACCAGGGCTTGCTCTACTCTGTAATCTCACATTTCTCTTTTTCTGTGTTGACGATTGCACCTTCCCGGTGTCTGGGCTTTCACAGCTGCTTCTTCTTGAAGTAAGCATCAGTGAGCTATTTTGGGATTTTCGCATTGCTGATATCAATCTTTGAGGAGGTGGAAACAACAAATTTCTGGTGTGCTCTTCCCAGAGGAACTTAATTGAGAATCAGAGGTTCAGTTAAAAGTAACAAGCCAGTGCCCAGTCGCTTCAGGAAAACCACTGTCTTGCCTCTGCAGTGCCCAGTGAGGATGAGCAGAGAGGTCCTGGGAGAGATGCTGGCCCCCTTTTCTCATGTGCTGGCTGGTGGGACTTCTGCCTTGGCTCAACAGCTCCCCAGACTTATCATCAAGAGGACAGTACCTAGGCATTTTGTAAATTTTAACCACGCAGATACCATCATGCTTGTCACCAGCAGCTAGTTTATTAACAGTGACAAGAATAGTCCTCTCGCTTTTCAATCTTGGATTTAGCAGTTGAGTACTTCCTCTTGTACATGGTCTTTCTGGAATGCACAGCAGATTGGGAATATCTGCCAATTCCTCTGAAGAGGATAGGATTGTGTCTGCAGTGGGGCTTCCCCTTGTTGGTTTTTTTCAGCCTTGAGTCAGGTTACCCTTTTTCACCTTGCCACCTGCATCAACCTTCTTGCCTTCAGGTCTCACCTCCTTAGTATCGGGCTTCTCATCTTTTTCTTGCAAGATGGAAGAGAGAGCTAAGGTCCTGGCTTCCAGTCTATAATCAATCCAGCATATTTTTATGTACTTATTTCCCATTGTTACGCCTTCTTTTGTGAAATGTCTGTCCAACTCTTCTTTAATATTTAGTCCTGAGTCCCATAGGCAAGCCCTGGTCCCCGGCCACCTCCAAGTCCTCATTTCAGGTCCTTTGGACCCAAGGTGAGCATTGTGGTGGGCTTCCAAAAGAAATCGAGAGCTCTTACTAAAAGTAGGGTGAATGGATCTGGGTGTCCCAAAATAATAAATGCCCACCACATTGTCTTTCTCTCCCAAGCCTCCATTCTACTCCATCTTGGTCTATCAAGACCCCACTCATCCTCTCAAGGCCAAATCTAAACTCAGCCTCTTCCAAAGAATTTGTCCAAATCCCCTCCTTCCTCTTCACCACCACCACCAGAATAATTTGTTGTATTATCTCATATGACAATTCTCTCACTTTGTGTATTAGTCAGGGTTCTCCAGAGAGACAGAACCAATAGGAGGTATATATAAGGGAGCCTATATTAGGGAGAATTGGCTCACATGATTATAAGGCAAAGTCCCCACGATAGGCCATCTGGAAGCTGGTGGGAGAGAGAAGCAGGTAGCGTGGCTCAGTCCAAGTCCAAAAGCCTCAAAACCAGAAAAGTCACCAGTGCAGCTCTCAGTCTGAGACTGAAAGCCTGAGAGCCCTCAGTAGGCTCTCAGAGTCTGAGTCCAATACCAAGGAGCCTGGAGTCTGATGTACAAGGGTGGGAGGAGCAGAAGCAAGTGTCTGGCACTGGAAGAGAGAAAGAGCTGGAAGAATCAACAAGCAAGCTAATCCCCCTTCTTCACCCTGCTTTGTTCTAGCTGTGCTGGCAGCCCATTGGATGGTGCCCCGTCCACAACATTGAGGGTTGGTCTTCCTCTCCCAATCCCCTGACTTAAATGTCAATCTCCTCTGGCAACACCCTCACAGACACACCCAGGAACGATACTTTACCAGCCATCTAGTCATCCCTCAATCCAATATTAATATAATACACCTAATATTAATCAGTACACTCTGTGATTTACTTTCAGGATTTGTGTTTCTGGGTCTCATTGACCCTACCACATACTAACTTTTTAAAGATCAGAGTCAGTCTTTTTTTTTTTTTTTTTTGAGATGGAGTCTCGCCCTGTCGCCCAGGCTGGAGTGCAATGACATGATCTCAGCTCACTGCAACCTCTGCCTTCCAGGTTCAAGTGATTCTCCTGCCTCAGCCTTCCAAGTAGCTGGGATTACAGGTGCACGCCACCATGCCCTGCTAAATTTTTTCTTTTTTTTTTGTATCTTTAGTAGAGACGGGATTTCACCATGTTGGCCAGGCTGGTCTTAAACTCCTGACCTCTTGATCCACCCGCCTTGGCCTCCCAAAGTGCTGGGATTACAGGCATGAACCACAGTGCCTGGCCCAGAGTCAGTCTTGCAGTAACTTGGCAATGTATCATATACATAGCAAACTACACATTCCTTCATGCATTCATTCAACAAATATTTACTGAGCATCTTTTTTGCACCACGCCTAATACTAGAGAATGGCATGCAATGATGAACAAGATAGGCACATCCCTGCCCTTGTGAAGCTTGTAATCATATGGAGGATATAGAGAGGAAAACAGTCAATAACAGCACAAAGTGGTAAGTACTCTAATTGGAGGAGTACAGAATAATACAAGAGCATATAGGAACAACACTGAGACCTGAAAGATGAAGAGCCAAGTGAAGACTTCATAAAATTGTATTAAATATAAATGATTTAAATTAAAAATTACCAAATATACAAGGAATGGTGAACATAACCTGTCAAGCAAAAACAGGGAGGAATTAAAGGTAACTCTTGCCCATTTTAGAGATACGCATCATTTGATTTGCCTCTGATGTGCTTAGGAATTTTTTTTTTTTTTTTTTTTAGATGGAGTCTCGCTCTGTCACCCAGGCTGGAGTGCAGTGGTGCGATCTAGGCTTACTGCAACCTCCACCTCCCAGATTCAAGTGATTCTCCTGCCTCAGCCTTTCAAGTGGCTGGGACTCAGGCACCTGCCACTATACCCAGCTAATTTTTGTATTTTTAGTAGAGACAGAGTTTCACCATATTTGCCAGGCTGGTCTTGAACTCCTGACTTCAAGTGATCCTCCCGTCTCAGCCTCCCAAAGTGCTGGGATTACAGGCGTGAGCCACCACACCCAATCAGACTTTTTTTAAAAGCAGGAGGGAGATGTTTCAGAAGGTAAAAAGCCACAGGCTCCCACCAGGAGCAAGAACCAGTGTGTGAGGCTTCCAGATGAGGCTGTATGAGCATTTTGCTGGTGTGCAAAATGTAGGGATTCAGGAGGAGAAGGGAGGATGGAAGGAAAAAGTTGAAAAAGCAGTTACAAATTCTGAAGAGAAATGATGGTGTTTATTTCTAAATGACAGCTCTTTATCTTCTTACTCCAGGCCTATTTGTTGACAAGCCATTCTGTCAAAATCTGTTGGTCAAGGAAAGGGAGACCCATGTACATGTGGTACATTAGGCCTTGATCTTGTCTCTGTTGGAATTCAAAGACTCTCCCGTAAGCAATCAGCTTCCTAATGGGCACAAGGCACCTCTGGGAATGGGAATTTGACCAGGCTTGTTAAAACTGCCAGACAGAAGCAGAGTCTTTCTCATTTTCCTGTTTCTACCACAGGAGAGGAGCAACTCCAGGGGCCATGCCAGTCCTTCAAGGACAAGAGCTAAAACTACCGTGAAAGCTGCTCAGACATTAGCAGGGCACACACATAAATCCATCACATCTATTTTTTAAATCTGGATGAATAAAACAGATACAGGCCGGACACACAGTATATCTTGGAGCTGTGGAAACAGCTTATGGAGTAACTCAATAGAGTGAAGGATTCTCACTCTCCCTCTCTCTCTTTCGAATCCCTATCACCAAGCAGCAGTGAATTAAAATTGCCTGAGAAATCAAGCAGGTGGTAATCGCTTCTCTGTCAGATAAGTTATCCGAGGACAGACTTTTTTCTGAGGCAGTTACGCTGTCTTCCTCAGCTCCATGATGCAGAAACCCATAGAGATTAAAATCAGCTGCATCGTGGATACAGTTACACCCTAAAAAGAAAAGGTGTGGATGACTAGGGGAATGCCCAGAGAGCCCTGGGGTGGAGAGAGGCCGGGGAGGGTCATGGGGGCTCCCTTGGACCCAAGGCCAAACTGATGAAGACTTGGTCATGTGCCTTTAGCTTCCTGGGGAGAGCTGTGACAGCCAGAAGCCAGAACATGAGTTTTGCTGGCCTCTCCTCTGACTCCTGTTTAGTACTAAAGCAGGGAGGAGTTGGGGTGGGGAACCGGGGAGAGGAGGTGGAGGAAAAGTCCAGACCAGTCATCACATGATCAGCAGAACGAGTCCTTATGGGTTTGACAAATGTGGGAAGATTAGAAAAGATCTTGGGCTAAAAATAAAAACAAATGTCTTCCCATTTTCTTTACAAAACTTCCAGCCCCTCTCACCACACACTTACACAGCCCAACCCCAACTAATCTGTCTTGAAGATAAACATGCTTTCTCTAAACTCTAAAACCTGTCTTCCATTAATGCTGGTCTGGAGAGTGAAGCTTTCCCTGCTGACTGATTACAGAAAATTGCTTATTTAAAGAAACCTGGACTCTCTCTCACAGACAATGGCTTCCATTCCGGACATCATTTCAGAGACTTCCGCACAAACAAGAGAGACTAGCAAGCACCTTGAGATAATCCAGGTATAAGGGGAAGAGTACAGAGCTGGTTCACACAACCACACCCTCACTCACACAGACACAAACACACAGCCCAACCCAGAAACTGCACCACATAGGACACAGCTGCATTTGGGCCTCTAATTACTTTACTGTCTAATTCATGTTAACACAGCAATTAGTGATAACGCTCAAAACACTCATACACATTAGCCTGACGACATTTAATTATGACATTAGATGTATCACACTTCAGGAGGTATGTAACTTAGCAAGGAATAAAAAATCTATATGGACGGCCCATCTAAAGCACCATGAGATAAAAGTAGAGGTAAGTCATGAAATCCTCACTTTGTCATTAAAAGAAAATGTTTAACGGGTGTGTTTTTATGTGAAATATGCCATTTCCAGATGCTGATTGGAAATCCGGTCTCGCTGGCTCAGAAAACATGATTAGGTTTTTATTTTTCAAAAGAAAGGAAACGAGAAGGGAAGGAGGGAAGGAGGGAAGGAGGGAAGGAGGGAAGGAAGGAAGGAAGGAAGCAAGGAAGGAAGGAAGGAAGGGGGGAAGGGGTAGCTTGGCTCTTGATTATTGCTTGATGGCTCTGTGTATCCATTCTCATTTTCAGTACCTTAGACATCAGCAGAAGATATAGGGGAAATGGGACATTTTTTGCTGGGATGCTCCTTAAGATGTGCCATTTGCTACTGGTTTACATGGGGCCTGTTCGTGAGACATGATTAATAGATCAGCAGCACCGCCAAAAAGCACATAAATCTGGCCATCCACAGTGTAATTGACACACTGCTTGTCTCGCAGATACCTACAGCACTTGCTTATCGCAGTCTAATCCCCCAGTGGGTATTCGAAGCAGCTGATTATGCAATGCACAGTTGCTGACACTACAGTTTGGAGGTCTTTTCCTTATAGCACCCAATTAGCTGTGACACAAAGCCCTACTCCCGTTGATCAACCTTGACCAGGTGTTAAGTACCAGCTGAATGAACACAGGCGATAGCACAAATGCCACTGGAGCACCTGGCCTAAACAGAGCGGGTGTTGAGGTGGGAACCTCCACCTACGCATTCTGCATCAAGTTGCCTTTGCTTTAGACTCGCCAAGCACCCTTGCTTTGGTTCCTCACACCCAGATCATAGCAATCTGCCACCGAACCCTGCAAGGTTACCACTGTGAGCTCCACCTGTCTTCTCCCCGACCCGCCTCACCCTCTCTTCCAGCTCATTCAACATCTCTCCTTTCCAAATCAAAATCCAGCAGCTCCTCACATTGACTCACTGTGAGAACTTGAAAACCTCAGCCTCGCTCTCTAGTCCTCTGATTTCTCCATTTCTATGAAAATCTTAAAAACAAAAACAACACTGACTTAGCAGAGCAGCAACTGGGAAGATTACAGATTAATAGTAAACAAGTTGTAAAGCCCTTTGAAAGCACAAAATGCTGTAGGAGTAATTATTATCATTGTTATTAATCACCTCGGTTCATCACATAGAATAAACATGCAATAATAAAGAGGGGACTCTTAAATGCAGTATCAGCAGCAAGACCCATTTATTACAATGCTATTTGCTTGGATTCCATTACAGTTATAAAATTTTGCGCTCATCTAGCATTTTTTGTCTGAGAATGTCAAAGTGCTGTACAAGCACAGGCTCTAATTACACTAATCCTTGCAACACACAGGGAGCAGCAGAGAGAGGCCACTTCCAGTTGTGTAACTTGCCATCGAAGCACATCCTGCCCTGGTCTGGGGAGGTCTCCCTACTGAGGGCTGCATCTAGAAACTTCCAAAATCTGACATTCCTAGGTGAGTCATATATATATATATATGTAAAAATATGTGTGTGTATATATATACACACATACACATATACATATAGATATACATATACATATATGTATACACATGTGTATATATGTATACACAAATATGTGTGTATATATAAATATACATATATACACATATACATATACATACACACATATACATACACATACACACATATACATATATATGTATACATATGTGTATATATGTATACACAAATATGTGTGTGTATATACATATACATATATACACATATATGTATGTGTACATACATATACATCTATACACATATATGTATGTGTACATACATATACATATACACACATATGTATGTGTACATACATATACATATACACACATATGTATGTGTACATACATATACATATACACACATATATGTATGTGTACATACATATACATATACACACATATATGTATGTGTACATACATATACATATACACACATATATGTATGTGTACATACATATACATATATACACATATATGTATGTGTACATACATATACATATATACACATATATGTATGTGTACATACATATACGTATACATATAGATACACATATATACGTATACGTATAGATACACATATGTACGTATACGTATAGATACACATATGTACGTATACGTATAGATATACACACACACACACACATTTTTAAAGCACAAATAATTAATGTCAGGCATAATACACAGAGGTTTCAATATCTTCTTCTGTGTGGGGATTATGTATTCAGTGTCTTGCTAGTAACTCACATATACCTCGATCCTGCCATTTTGGTTTTTTATTTTGTTTTGTTTTGTTTTGTTTTGTTTTTGTTTTTGTTTTGAGATGGAGTCTCCCTCGCCCAGGCTGGAGTGCAGTGGCGCGATCTCGGCTCACTGCAAGCTCCGCCTCCCGGGTGCACGCCATTCTCCTGCCTCAGTCTCCTGAGTAGCTGGGACTACAGGCTCCTGCCACTACGCCTGGCTAATTTGTTTTTGTATTTTTAGTAGAGGCAGAGTTTCACCATGTTAGGCAGGATGGTCTCGATCTCCTGACCAAGTGATCTGCCCACCTCATCTCCCAAAGAGCTGGGATTACAGGCATGAGCCATCACGCCCAGCCTTTTTTTGTTTTTTGAGATGGAGTGTCGCTCTGTTGTCCAGCCCAGAGTGCAATGGCGTGATCTTGGCTCACTGCAACCTCTTCCTCCTGGGTTCAAGTGATTCTCATGCCTCACCTTCCTGAGTAGCTGGGATTACAGACACCTGCCACCATGCCTGGCTAATTTTTGTATTTTTAGTAGAGATGGGGTTTCAGCATGTTGGCCAGGCTGGTCTCAAACTCCTAACCTCAAGTGATCCGCCCAACCCGACCTTCCAAAGTGCTGGGATTACAGGCGTGAGCCACTGTGCCCAGCAGATCCTGCCGTTTTGGCCCATGGTTTGTGTGTTTTCCATCAAACAGAGCCTGAGAGAAAGTCTTCCATGCCTTACTGTTTGTAACATTGCCAGCCTGGAAGTTGTCATACAGTGATGATAACTAATGATAGTAAATGAGTTTATACAGAAAAACACAATGAAAACAGTCTATGTCATCAACATCTTGTCCCTGTGCCAGTGTCCTGCTCATCTGGGAAGAAAAGCCCCAGCTGTAGATCATTCTCATACAATATTACAGTATTGCCAAAACTTTGTTGTAGGTTTTTGTATAAGTAGATGGACAGTTTTGACTGTAATAATAATTCTGTCCTATCACTAATAAGAGAAGAACAAATTCCATTCTTGGGATTTTGCATCTTTCCAATGGAAGAAGCATGATGAAGTAGTCTCCAAAGTAGGGTTCCTAAACCCCAGACTGTGTGCAAGATGACCCATTGAGACCCAAAAAGGGCAGAGTTAGACCTCTATTTTATTTACTGTATTCTATTTTACTCTGCAAAAAAAAAATTACATTAATTTTACTAATGTGTTATACAATTTGAGAGTAAAACTAGTAAATATACATATACTGAGAATTCCCAACTGGGCAAGCAAAAATGTTTGAAGAGTTCAAAAAAAAGAAATGAGCAATATTTTCATAGTGAAAGACAGGTGTATTTAGGTTAGACTCCACTTCTTCATATTAGAAATGTTTTTGGGCTCAGTGGTTCATGTCTATAATCCCAGCACTTTGGAAGATCAAGGCAGGCAGATCACCTGAGGTCAGTAGTTCGAGACCAGCCTGGGCAACATGATGAAACCCCGTGTCTACTAAAAATACAAAAATTAGCTGAGTGCAGGGCACGCACCTGTAGTCCCAGCTACTCAAGAGGCTGAGGTGGGAGGATTGCTTCAGCCCATGAGGTTGAGGCTACAGTGAGATATGATCACACAACCTGGTGACAGAGCTAGGCCCCTGTCTCAAAAAGGAAAGAAAGACAGAAAGAAAGAGAGGGAGACAGACAGAGAGAGAGAGAGAGAAGAAGGAAGGAAGGAAGGAAGGAAGGAAGGGACAAATGTTATTGGGCCAGGGCCAGCCATAGTGGCTCATATCTATAATCTCAACACTTTGGGAGGCTGAGGCAGGCAGATCTCTTGAGGCCAGGAGTTCGAGACCAGCCTGGGTACATAGCTAGATCGTCATCGCTCCAAAAAAAAAGAGAGAGAGAGTGCAAGCCACGCACATTTATCTGTAAAGATTTGTTAAAGTCCCTGAAACCAAAGAGGATTTGTCAGGCTGGGCCGTGATTTCAGCCCTCATTCACACAGCAATTAGAAATAATATTGGGCTCCCCATGTAGTTCTGACCACATTTAATTGTGACCACAGTGGGCTATGAAACATTTCCAGAAATCAAAGAACCTTAGCCCAAAGTAATACTGCCTCCCAGGTTCAAGTGATACTCATGCCTCAGCCTCCCCAGTAGCTGGGATTACAGATGTGCGCCACCATGCCCAACTAATTTTTTTGTATTGTTAGTAGAGACAGGGGTCTCACCATGTTGGCCAGGCTGGTCTTGAACTCCTGACCTCAGGTAATCCACCCTGCCTCAGCCTCCCAAAGTGCTGGGATTACAGGTGTGAGCCACCACACCAAGACTAAAATGGCAAACTTTCTATTATATATATAGTAGCATAATTTTTAAAATTGTTTTAGTGGCCACATTAAGAATAATTACAAACAGCCTGGGCATGGTGACTTACACTTGTAATCCCAGCACTTTGGCAGGCCAAGGCGGGCAGATCATTTGAGGTGGGGAGTTCGAGACCAGCCTGACCAACGTAGTAAAACCCTGTCTCTACTAAAAATACAAAAAAAAAAAAAAAAAAAAAAAAAAATTAGCTGGGCATGATGGCGCACACCTGTAATCTCAGCTACTTGGGAGACTGAGGCAGAGAATTGCTTGAATTCTGGAGGCAGAGGTTGCAGTGAGCTGAGACTGCACCACTGCATTCCAGCCTAAGTGATAGAGCGAGACTCCGTTTCAAAAGAAAAAAAAAGGATAATTACAAACAGCGGTAATTCATGTTAATAATATATCTCCCTTGGCCCAATATATTCAAAACATCATTTCAACAGGCAATCAATATTATTATTGATATTGTTATTATTAATAACCATGTGCCTGTAGCCCCAGCTACCTGGGAGGCTGAGGTGGGAGGACCACTTGAGCCTAGGAGTTCTGAACTGTCACACATGATGCCGATGGGGTGTCTGTACTAAGTTCAGCATCACTATGGTGGCCTCCATGTTGCCTAAGGAGGGGTGAACCAGCCCAGGTCAGAAGTGGAGCAGGCCAAAATTCCTATGCTGATTAGTAGTGGGAGTGAGTAGCCACTGCATTCTAGACTGGGCAACATAGTCAAACCCCATCTCTATTAAAATAAAAAATTTAAAAATATATATATTTTGGTCGGGTACAGTGAGTCACACCTATAATCCCAGCACTTTGGGAGTTCAAGGCAGATGGATCACTTCAGCGCAGGAGTTCAAGACCAGCCTAGGCAACATTGCAAAAACCCATCTCTACAAAAAGTACAAAAATTAGCCAACCATGGTCGTGTGCGCCTGTGGTCCCAGCTACTTGTGAGGCTGAGGTGGGAGAATCACTTGAGACCAGGAGGTTGAGGCTGCAGTAAGCTATGGTTGTGCCACTGCACTCCAGCCTGGGCAACAGAGCAAGACCCTGTCTCAAATATATATATATATATCTCCACATATACACACATACACACATTCTTTTTCTCATACTATGTCTTTGAATTCCAGTGTGAATTTTACACTAATAGCACAGCTCAGATATGACTAGCTACATTGCAAGGACTCAGTAGCCACCGATCACATGTGACTACTGAACTGGACAGTGCTACTCTAGAGGAAAAAAAGATCTGTGGAGAAAAAACTAAAACTGCAGCATCATTGGAGCCCTGGTCTGTCTGCTGGGGGACCCCTTTCAAGAAAATACAACAAAAGGAAAGGGAAGGTCATGTCTCTATTGGTGAGACCAAAGCAATCACTGGAAACCTAGAACTGCAGGAAAAAGTGTTCAATAACGTGAAGAGCAGGATAATAACAATAGTTAATTGTGTCTTAAAAACTTACCACGGTTGGGCACAGTGTCTCACCTATAATCCCAGCACTTTGGGAGTCCGAGGCAAGCAGATCTCTTGAGCTCAGGAGTTGAAGACCAGCCTGGGCAACATGGTAAAATCCCCATATCTTCAAAAAATACAATAATTAGCTGGGCATGATGGCACACACCTGTAGTCCCAGCTACTTAGTAAGGCTGAGGTGGGAGGGTCACTTGAGCCCAGGAGGCGGAGGTTGCAGTAAGCCAAGATTGTGCCACTGCACTCCAGCCTGGGCAGTAGAGCCAGCCTGAACTTGTTTCAGAAAAAAAACAAAAACAAAAATTGACCACGTGCCAAGCACTATTCTTTCTCACAGCCCTGTGGAGGAGATTCGCTGGTGCTAGCCTCATTTCACAGGTGAGGAGACAAGCACAGAGAGAGGGAGTAAACTGCACAAGGACACACAGAT
The DNA here is from genome assembly GCF_028885655.2 of Pongo abelii. Taxonomy (NCBI): domain Eukaryota; kingdom Metazoa; phylum Chordata; class Mammalia; order Primates; family Hominidae; genus Pongo; species Pongo abelii. Next base: position 15,042,441 of record NC_071990.2, read on the forward strand.
GGTAGAAGGCAGAGCTGGGGCCTCACAGTGGCTCATGCCTATAATCCCAGCACTTTGGGAGGCGAGGTGGGTGGATCACTTGAGGTCAGCAGTTTGAGACCAGCCTGGCCAACATGGTGAAACCCCATCTCTACTAAAGATACAAAAAATTAGCCGGGCGTGGTGGTGGCACTTGTAATCGCAGCTACCCAGGAGGCTGAGGCAGGAGAATTGCTTGGTCCCAGGAGGCAGAGGTTGCAGTGAGCTGAGGTCACGCCCCTGCACTCCAGCCTGGGCGACAAAGAGAAACTCCATCTCAAAATAAAATACAATAAAATAAAATAAAATATGGCAGAGCTGGGATTAAAACCCAGGCAGGCAGTGGCTCCAGGGCCCCGGCCACTAACCACCCTGCTATTGTCTTGCCCCGAGTGTGCCACATTCTCCGGACATACTCCCGATGCTGGGGAGGAAGGGACATGGCGATGGCCCAAGGGAACATCAGGGTGCTGAAACTATCCCCATAGAGTTGAAAAGAATTGCATGCCAGGTCTGGACAAAAATAGTTATAGGCCAGGCACGGTGGCTCACGCCTGTAATCTCAGAACTTTGGAAGGCTGATGCAGGCGGATCACTTGAGGTCAGGAGTTTGAGACCAGAATGGCCAACATGGTGAAACCCCGTCTCTAATAAAAAATACAAAAATTAGCCGGGTATGGTGGCTTATGCCTGTAGTCCCAGCTACTTGGGAGGCTGAGACAGGAGAATCGCTTGAACCCAGGAGACAGAGGTTGCAGTGAGCCGAGGTTGCACCATTGCACTCCAGCCTGGGCATCGCAGCGAGACTCTGTCTCAAAAAAAAAAGAAGTAGAGTTATTATGAAGCATTAATCAGGCTGCACTGTGGCCCACTTCCTTGTTGTTAAAAGTCACGTAGCACTAGATAGTGACCATTTGCATCTGCCTTGTTCCTAGAGACAGGATCTCTGATACTAGGGTCATACGGCTTTTGTTTAAGGATGACTTACGATGTTTTTCAGACCCAGAATTCCAGCAACTAGTTCGAAGACACCCACAGAGGAATGGGATCAGCATGAGAATACAGCTTCTTCCTCTCCCTATTCCTTTATTTTGCCCTGCACACTCCCACCAATCAATCATCTCCACACTTTGGCCTACTCCAAAACCCTTGCCCAAGACTCCTTGGATAGATGGTTTCCTCCTATTTCCACTTGGCAGCCCTACCATTGACCCTCTTTCTCTGCTGCAACTGGGTGTCTCAGCATGTTGACCTGCCGTGTGCTTTGGGTAACAAACCTATTACAATTACAGTGCCACTTCCTGGTACATGGCAGGTACAGTGTCAACATTTGGAAGGAGCAGAGGTGCATGAGGAGAGAGAGAATCTGTCAACACAACAGCACCAGGAGCAGCACACACAGTGCGTCAAGAGGTCTGGGCAATGGTGTGCCATAACGACACCTGAAAGCAGCCCACCAAGGAAATGCTGGTGGCCTTAGAAGACCAGCCCAACGTGGCAGGAACACATCGCAGGCCCTAGCATCGTCCAAGCAATAGCAGCAAGCAAGATAATAAGCAAATAAGGCAGCATCCCTGCAGACACTGATGGCAAGGAATAGGCGCCAGCAGGGGTTACAAGCAAGGCACCCACCAAGGAACCGGAAGGACTGAGAACATCCAAGAGGAATGGCTGTGAGGCAAGGCAGGATGACTGCACCGGCAGAATTTACTCTGTCACCACCAGACAGCGAGACCCACAGATGCTCAGGTTAGTCAGGTGAACGGACACCAGTTGCAGCTTAGGCTAGATTGTAGTGTTGCAAACTTGGAAGCATTATCTGGTGCTAGCCTCTCTCTCTCTCTTTTTTTTTTAGATGGAGCTTCACTCTTGTTGCCCAGGCTGGAGTACAGTGGCGCGATCTCTGCTCACTGCAACTTCTGCCTCCCAGGTTCAAGCGATTCTCCTGCCTCAGCCTCCCAAGTAACTGGGATTACAAGCACACACCACCATATCTGACTAATTTTTGTATTTTTAGTAGAGATGGGGTTTCACCACATTGACCAGGCTGGTCTCAAACTCCCGACCTCAGGTGATCTGCCTGCCTCAGCCTCCCAAAGTGCTGGGATTACAGGCGTGAGCTACCACGCCTGGCCTGCGCTAGCCTCTCTTGAGACTAATAGTTTTTCTCCTAGAAAACCAAACGCAGAATTTGTTCCTGGCTGGAAAAGACCATGATAGATGGAATTTGGCCTAAAAAGTAAGTTCGCTGGCATTTCTGTCTCCCTCCGTGCCCTGTTCTGAAGTGCCATGAATTTAAAAAAATAATAATAAGTTCCCTGTGTCATGATATTTCCCTATAGAATAAAGACTAGTGTGAAATAATATTTATTTCTGGACATCATGGTGACGCCTCAGCCGGGGAACTTAGGACACCAAGTTTCCAGATGCTGGGTAATGGAAATCAGGTCAGGCAGTTAATAAACAGCACAGAAGTAAACAGCTTAATTTATCCTTCAAAGAGAGAAGACCCAGCCAGGCCTGGGTACAGTATCTATATTGCTGGGGCGAAACTGCACTTCTGATTATCATGTCACTGCTATACAAATCCCCAGCCTCCCGTGGAGCCGGCGTTTCAGAGGTGAGCCATTCCCTATTCCATCCCAATTGTCAACTGCTCCTGTCATCGCTGAGCTCATGCTGAGCCACTACTGAGCTTGACAGACAATAACAATAACAACAACAAAAAGCCCTGCCTGGAAAATTATTGTTTTTATACACAATACAGATCATTCAGTAGACGGTTTCCAAAACATCCACCCACCCACGAACACGGTCTCTAGTCCTACCCCCTTAGATCCAAGCATACCCCGAGGGTGCACAGTCCTTTACCAGGCCACTGTGGTCTTACACCGACATCATGATTCGTAGTATGCTTGCTTCTATTAGCGTCACTAGAGAAGAATAAGAATGGCAGGGGAGAACAAATCCACAGAGTCCCACGTACAGAAATTAAAGCTGGTATGCTTTTAAATTCATTGTATTCCTCAAATAAATACACATGATGATGGAAAATTTAGAAAACACAGATGGGAGGCAGACATAGTGGCGCATGCCTATAATCCCAGCACTTTGGAAGGCTGAGGCAAGAGGATTGCTTGAGGCCAGGAGTTCAAGAGCAGCGTGTGCAACATAGTGAGACCCTGTACTAGAAAAAAACTTAAAAGTTAGCCAGGGCCAAGCATGGTGGCTCATGCCTGTAATCCCAGCACTTTGGGAGGTCGAAGTGGGCAGATCATTTGAGCTCAGGAGTTTGAGACCAGCCTGAGCAACATAGGAAGACCTCGTCCCTAGAAAAAATATAACAATTAGCCAGGTATGCTGGTGTGTGCCTGTAGCCTCAGCCATTAGGGAGGCTGAGGTGGGAGGTTGGGTTGAGCTTGGGAGGCAGAAGTTGCAGTGAACTGAGATCACACCACTGTACTCCAGCCTGGGTGACAGAGCCAGACCCTGTCTCAAACAAATAAATAAATGTATATTTTTTAAATTAACCAGGCGTTGTGGCATGCACCTGCTGTAGTCCTAGCTGCTCAGAAGGCTGAGACAACAGGATACTTGAGCCCAGGAATTTAAGGTAACAGTGAGCTATGATGGTGCCATCACACTCCAGCCTGGGCAACAGAGAGACCCTGTCTCAAAATAATAATAATAATAAACACAGATGGAGGGGAACATGTTTCCAGGTCAGGAAACCAATATATATTTCTGCATAATTTTATTTCAAAAGATAAGTTAACAAGATCCAGCTTCTTGGTGATTATCAAAAAGTTCATTCATACAAAGAAGAACAAAAATTAATCAGCCCAAACTATCTCCCTATGAACTTACCAAGAGCAACTGTATCTAGTGCAATGGACTCCATTGGAGTTTTCTGGGAGGTTATATCCACATGTACAAAATGGAAGGTTCCCCAGAGAGCTCACTCACACAATCCTGATTATAGATGCTCAGAGCAAATAGGATAGGAAAACCAAGGAGAGCCAGTTGAAAGTAAAGGAATTAGGGATGTTAGTATCCAGACTGGGTACCAACAATCCAGTCTTGCCATTGCTCCTTGCCATTGGTTCCTACCCTGTAGGACACAGATCCCTACGGGTTAATTGCAATAAGGTTGCAAATCCATACTCAGTAGTTTCCAGCAATAAGGTAATTAAACGTATAACGACTATCACATGAGGCTTATTAAACTCTTTGATATTAACAAGGGGTCCTCACCCTCATAAAGTTTGAGGCCATTACTCTAGTCTGTCTTTGACTCTTAAGGCTTGAGTGCTTAAGTTATCTCCCATCTAGGTCCTATACATCCTCACTCAGAGTATGTGGTCAGGAGCCTTCACTCTCCAGGGGGCCTCAGACACCTCGCTTCTCTTTTATTTTTAATTTAATTTAATTTTTTTTTTTTTTACAAAAATAGAGACGGAGGTCTCGCTATGTTGCCCAGGTTAATCTCAAACTTCTGGGCTCAAGAAATCCTCCCATCTCAGCCTCCCAAAGTGCTGGGATTACAGGCACTGCACCCAGCCCACCTCACTTCTCAATGCAAGACCTCAGTTTCCCCTTAACACCATCATCAGTCCCAGTGATGGCAATAAGGGGCACACATGGAATAGCTAGCCCACAAAGGTCATTTTAGGAGTAGTGGGATAATATGTGCCCATTCCCTAGAGACATTCTAGGGAGACATTTCAAAAAACAATGTTACTTTAATGATGTCGAGTTTTCTCAAGAACTCCAATTATAGCCCGCCACTCCAATTAACACATCACTTGCCAAATATGTATCCAAACTGATTTTCTAATCACAGAAAAGCTATTGCAAGTCAACCAAATGGACAATTTCTCACATAGAGTTAGGTTCTCAAGATTTATGGGGTCTTTTTGGGTTTTTTTTGAGACTGAGTTTCGCTCTTGTTGGCCAGGCTAGAGTGCAATGGTGTGATCTCGGCTCACCGCAACCTCCACCTCCCAGGTTCAAGTGATTCTCCTGTGTCAGCCTCCTGAGTAGCTGGGATGACAGGCCCCTGTCACCACACCCAGCTAATTTTTGTATTTTTAGTAGAGACGGGTTTTTGCCATGTTGACCAGGCTGGTCTTGAACTGCTGACCTCATGTGATCCACCTGCCTCAACCTCCCAAAGTGCTGGGATTACAGGCATGAACCACTGCGCCTGGCCAAGATTTATGTCGTCTATTTCCATGTCTGTCATCAGAGTCTTATCTATTTGTCCAGTCTCAGATTCTCAAGATGCAAAAATGGATTAAAAATTCACTCCATTGAGAATGTTTGCAATATTTTAGGGATGCTATAAATACAAAGTATGTTTATATTATCAGGTTTATATTATATCACAATGTAAAATTTTGTAGACAATATAAAATAAGCATTTGAAAAAGAACTAAAATATTTATTTAAAATATACCATATAACAGATATATTTTATTATTTTTCGACCTATAAAAGCTAATCATGTCAACTTAAGCTAGAAAATTGCTGGCCAAATATTACATAGTATTTTGTCCCTGAGACGTCAACCAGCAGAAAATTATAGAAAAGAATAAGATCTGATGTCAGAGACGTGGGTTCAAACCTCAGCTCTGTCACTCACAGACCTCCATATTGGGTTAACTTGTTTTCCTCATTTCTAAATAATAATAATCGCAATACTGCAAAGAGGATTGAATGTAATAATGCAAGCAGAAGCAAAGATGCTGTGGAAATATTCTCTATTAGAGAGAATATTGGAAGGCTGAGGCAGGAGGATTACTTGAGGCCAGGAGTTCAAGGGCAGCCGGGGCAACATAGTGAGACCTTGTACTACGAAAAATTTAAAAGAAAGCCTGGTGGCTCACACCTGTAATCCCAGCACTTTGGGATTACATTCTAGCCAGCGAGTCAAGAACCAGAACTAACCTTAACCACCGGGCATGGTGGCTCAGGCCTGTAATCCCAGCACTTTGGGAGGCTGAGGCAGGTGGATCACCTGAGGTTGGGAGTTCAAGACCACCCTGATCAACATGGAGAAACCCCGTCTCTACTAAAAATACAAAATTAGCGGGCTGTGGTGGCACATGCCTGTAATCCCAGCTACTTGGGAGGCTGAGGCAGGAGAAACACTTGAACCCAGGAGGCGGGAGTTGTGGTGAGCCAGAGATCGTGCCATTGCACTCCAGCCTGGGCAACAAGAGCGAACCTCCATCTCAAAAAAAAAAAAAAAAAAAGAAGAAGAAACCTTAACTAGGGTGAGGTGTGGGCAGGGGGGGAAACACCCCCAATCCTACTGAAAACGTCTGCAGCCTCTGCACCCCTCTTACCATCAGGATGCCCCATTGAGAGAAACAAAAAGTAGCTCCCCACAAAAGAGCTTGTACAAAAGATACGTCTTCACCATAAATCCCTTAATACTGGCTTAGCAGTTGACATGTGCTCAAATATTTTTTTCATAAAAACCCACCATCAGAATCATGTGGTAGACTCAAAAAACTCACTGCTTAGTTCTTACCAGGATTGTCATCTCATATCTTGTGAACAAAAGAAATAAAATGCACATTCGTTCTAACAAAAGCATCCTTGTATCCCTCATCGTTACCATTTGTCTTATTACCTACACCCTGTTTGCACTTGCTATGCGCACCAAGGTCATGGACATGACCCTTTGCCTGCCTCATTGTAATAGAGTTCATCCCTGGGTGCTTTTCCGAGTTGTACAGAAGTTAAAAAAAAAAAAAAAAGTATCTAAGTAATATATTTTTAAAATATTAACACAAAACTCTGAATTTTAGAACATATAGAGGCCCTGAGGTCAAACATCTTCCCTCAACATATGTTATTACCATTCAAGTTACAATCAATTTGGGTTACCGGAGGTTACTATAGATCCAGCTTCCAACCAAAAGGAGCTTCTCATCTGATGCTTTTCTATGCAGTGTTTTGTGTTTCTTTTGGTTTGTTTGTTTTTTGGTTTTGCATTCATTTTTTTAGAGACAGAGTCTCATTCTGTTGCCCACGTTGGAGTGCAGTGGTGCTATCACAGTTCACTATAACCTCTAATTCCTGGGCTCAAGTGATCCTCCCACCTCAGCCTCAGAAAGAAAGGTGTAATCATTATAAACATTCAAAAATAAGACAATTTTGTTCATAACCTCACCAACCAAAGATAGCCATTAGTATTTTGCCACAGATACTTAGTCTTTTTCTTCCTATGCAAGAATATACATTCTTTAACAATAATACAATCATATGCATATGTGTATTTAACCTTTTCTGAATTTTTTTTTTTCTTGTTTGAGACAAGGTCTGGCTCTGTTGCCCAGGCTGGATTTCAATGGCACTATCCCAGCTCACTGCAACCTCTGCCTCCTAACCTCAGGTGATCTGCCCACTCTGGCCTCCCAAAGTGCTGGGATTACAGGCGTGAGACACCATGCCTGGCTTAACCTTTTTTTTTTTTTAATTTTAATAACAGCATAGTGTCAGCATTTTTCCATGTCATGAAAATGTCCTTCTTCAGCACTATTTTAAATGATGCTATGGCATCCTACTATATGGACTTACTGTGTGTTATTTAACCAACCCTCTGTGGCTGAGCATTTAAGTTGTTTCAAACTTTCATTATTATAAACAATACTAAGATGGACATACTTGCAGCTGAAACTTTGGGGACATCCACAGTTATCTCCACAGGATAAGTTACAGTAGCAAAATTGCTGAATCAAAAGGTATACAAAAATTTGACTTTGACATTGATATGGTTTGGCTGTGTCCCCACCCAAATCTCATCTTGAATTGTAACTTCCACAATTTGAACCTGGTGGGAGGTGATTGAATTATGGGAGCAGGGCTTTTCTAACATTGTTCTTGTGATAGTGAATGAGTCTCATGAAATCTGACGGTTTTTTGTCTTTCTTTCTTTTTTTTTTTTTTTTTTTTTAGAGGGAGTTTTGCTCTTGTTACCCAGGCTAGAGGGCAATGGCACAATCTCCTGTTACTGCAACTTCTGCCTCCTGGGTTCAACTGATTGTTCTGCCTCAGCCTCCTGAGTAGCTGGGATTACAGGTGCTCACCACCACGCCTGGCTAATTTTTGTATTTTTAGTAGAGCCTGGGTTTCACCATTTAGCCAGGCTGGTCTTGAACTCCTGACCTCAGGTGATCTGCCTGCCTCAGCCTCCCAAAGTGCTGGGATTACAGGCATGAGCCACAACACCCGGCTGATCTGACGGTTTTATCAGGGCTTTCCGCTTTTGCATCTTCCTCATTTTCTCTTGCCACTGCCATGTAAGAGGTGCCTTTCACCTCCCACCATGATTTTGAAGCCTCCCCAGCCATGTGGAACTGTAAGTCCAGTTAAACCTCTTTTTTCTTCCCAGTCTTGGGTATGGCTTTATCAGCAGCATGGAAACGGACTAATACAGATGTATACCTTTGCATTTTGGTTTTCCAAAGCAAGATTCAGAAGTCTTTGAATAAGCAAAGAAACCTCAAAAGTACTTTGTGACTATCATTCACAGAAACTAAACACTAGTGTAGTCCTGTTTCATCTCTCATTGATGGACACATAGGAAGAACTGAGGAGGAAAATGTGTTATTCAACCCAACAACTATTTAATATTTTGTCAAAATCTGGCACACAGCAGTTCCTTGATCAATGTTTCTTCAGTGGGCCACAGGCCCCTGCTATCATTAGGCCTATTCTTTTTTACTTTTAATTTTTTTTATGTCAATAGCTTTAGAAATACAAGTGGTTTTTGGTTACATGTATGAATTCTATAGTGGTGAACATTGTATCCAATAAGCCCCATTTTTTTTTTCTTAAACGGAGTCTTGCTCTTGTTGCCCAGGCTAGAGTGCAATGGCACGATCTCAGCTCACTGCAACCTCCACCCGCTGGGTTCAAGCGATTCTCCTGCCTCAGCCTCCCAAGTAGCTGGGATTACAGGCGCCTGCCACCATGCCCAGATATTTTTTGTATTTTTAGTAGAGACAGGGTTTCACCATGTTAGCCAGGCTGGTCTTGAACCCCTGACCTTGTGATCCACCCGCCTCAGGCTTCCAAAGTGTTGAGATTACAGGCGTAAGCCACCACGCGCGGCCAAACTCCATTCTTGTAGTGGAGCAGTGTCTGCATGGTCTCATAGCATGTCCTATACCAAAAGAAATATGAGTCAGTTTTCTCTGACCAAGTTTTCCTCAGAACTCTCTACATATACACAAAACCAAAATAAACCTCTAAATATAGTCCCAATAAATGTCTCATCCAATGTCTTAGAACTAGTTTTTAATATCACCCATAGGAACTTATTCTGTACTCAGTGGTGTCCAATCTTTTTACTTCCTTGGGCCACATTGGAAGAATAATTATCTTGGACCACACATAAAATATACTAATGACTGGGTGCAGCGGCTGACACCTGTAATCCCAGCACTTTGGGAGGCGGAGGCAGGTGGATTACTTGAGCTCAGGAGTTTGAGACCATCCTGGGCAACACGGCAAAACTTCATCTCTACTAAAATACAAAAATTAGCTGGGTGCGGTGGCACATGCCTGTAATCCCAGCTACTCCGGAGGCTGAGGCAGGAGGATCACTTGAACCCAAGAGGTGGAGGTTGCAGTGAGCAGAGATCACACCACTATACTCTAGCCTGGGCGACAGGGCGAGACTCTGTGTCAAAAAATTAATTAATTGGCCAGGCGCAGTGGCTCATGCCTGTAATCCCAGCACTTTGGGAGGCTGAGGTGGGAGGATCACTTGAGGTCAGGAGTTCGAGACCAGCCTGGCCAACATGATGCAACCCGTGTCTACTAAAAATATATAATTAGCTGGCATGGTGGCGGGTGACTGTAATCCCAGCTACTTGGGATGCTGAGGCAGGAGAATTGCTTGAACCCAGGAGGCAGAGGTTGCAGTGAACCAAGATCACGCCACTGCACTCCAGCCTAGGAAACAGAGCAATACTCCGTCTCAAAAAAAAAAAAAATTAATTAATGACTTAATTTAATTTACTTTAATACATTAACACTAACAATAGCTGATGAGCTTTTAAAAAAATCTTGAAAAGACACATAATTTTTAAATAATGTTTACAAATTTGTGCTGAGTCCCATTCAAAGCATTCCTGGGCCACATGTGGACCGCAGGCCACAGGTTGGACAAGCTTGCTGTACGTGCTTATGTACAGGGGTCATGAAACAAGATCCAGCCAGTCGCAGTGGCTCATGCCTGTAACCCCAGCACTTTGGGAGGCCAAGGCAGGTAGATGGCTTGAGCCCAGGAGTTCAAGGCAGAACCTAAAACCCCAGCTCTGCAAAAAATAAAAAAAATAGCCAGGTGTACTGGTGCATTCCTGTAGTCCCAGCTACTAGGGAGGAAGAAAACTTGAGCCCAGGAGTTCGAGGCTGCAGTGAGCTATGATCACACCACTGCACTCCAGCCTGGGTGACACAGCAAGAACCTATCAAAGAAAGAAAGACAGAAAGAGAGAAAGAGAGAAAGAGAGAAAGAGAGAAAGAAAGAAAGAAAGAAAGAAAGAAAGAAAGAAAGAAAGAAAGAGAGAAACAGAGAGAGAAAGAAAGAAGAAGGAAGGAAGGAAAGAAGGGAGGAAGGAAGGAAAGGAAGGAAAGGAAGGAAGGAAGGAAAGGAAGGAAGAAAGAAAGAGACAGAGAGAGAGAAAGAAAGAGAAAGAAAGAAAGAAAGAAAGAAAGAAAGAAAGAAAGAAAGAAAGAAAGGAAGGAAGAAAGAAAGAAAGAGAGAAATAATATCCTCTATATAAATCTGGAAGGACCAAAAGTTAAATCATCCTCACCTTTCCTGATTAAATTCAACTGTGAAAAAAAAACCCTATAATATTAAAATTAGTAAGCAGTTTGACTGATGTTTCAGAATTATTGCTAATGTAAATGCCCAAAATGTCCCTTGCTATACATGTGGCTACATCTTTATCACCCTGAAGTTGCTACCCTAACACTCTTTCTCTCCTGCTATTTTCAAGGAGTAAAAGAGAAAGGATTTGTAGTAAAAAGAATGAAGGGGACAGTTCAAGATTTAGGAAACTTTGACATCTTTTCCATGATCAGAAAGTGGAGTTTTTGGGGTTTTTTTGAGACGGAGTCTTGCTCTGTCGCCAGGCTGGAATGCAGTGGCGCATCTTGGCTCACTGCAACCTCTGCCTCCTGGGTTCAAGCAATTCTCCTGCCTCAGCCTTCCGAGTAGCTGGGACTACAGGCGAGCGCCACCACGCCCAGCTAATTTTTGTACTTTTAGTAGAGACGGAGTTTCACCATGTTGGCCAGAATGGTCTTGATCTCTTGACTTCGTGATCCGCCATCCTCAGCCTCCCAAAGTGCTGGGATTACAGGCGTGAGCCACCGCGCCCGGCCAAGTTTTGTGGTTTTTTGTTTTGTTTTTTGAGACAGAGTCTGTCTTGTTGCCCAGACTGGACTGCAATGGCTCCATCACAACTCACTGCAGCCTTGACCTCCTGGGCTCAAGTGATCCTCCCATATCAGCCTCCTAAGTAGCTGAGACTACAGTGGTGTATTACCACCTGCAGCTAATTTTTAAATTTTTTTAGAGATAGGGTCTCATCATGTTGTCCAGGCTAGTCTCGAACTCTTGAGCTCAAGCAATTCTCCCACCTTAGCCTCCCAAAGTGCTGGGATTACAAGTGTAAGCCACCATTCCCACCCCAAAAAATGATTTTTCAGATCACGAAGTCAGGAGATCGAGACCATCCTGGCTAACACAGTGAAACACCGTCTCTACTAAAAATACAGGAAAAAAATCAGCTGGGCGTGGTGGCAGGCGCCTGTAGTCCCAGCTACTCAGGAGGCTGAGGCAGGAGAATGGCGTGAACCTGTGAGGCAGAGCTTGCAGTGAGCCGAGATTGCGCCACTGCACTCCAGCCTGGGCAACAGAGCCAGACTCCATTTCAAAAAAAAAAAGTGATTCTTTCTCTTTTCTCTTTTCTTTTCTTTTCTTTTTCTTTCTTTCTTCCTTCCTTCCTTTTTTTTTTTTTTTTTTTTTTTTTTTGAGGGAGTCTCACACTGTTGCCCAGGCTGAAGTGCAGTGGCACCATCTCAGCTCACTGCAACCTCCGCCTCCCAGGTTGAAGCAGTTCTCCTGCCTCTGCTTCCCAAGTAGCTGGGATTACAGGTACGTGCCATCATGCCTGGCTAATTTTTGTATTTTTAGTAGAGATGGGGTTTCACCATGTTGGCCAGGCTGGTCTCAAACTCCTGACCTCAGGTGATCTGCCCGCCTCGACCTCCCAAAGTGCTGGGATTTATAGGCGTGAGCCACTGTGCCCACTCCAAAAAGTGATTTTTAAAAGTATCAGGGCTGGGCACGGTGGCTCATGCCTATAATCCCAGTATTTTGGGAGGCCGAGGCAGGCTGATCATTTGAGCTCAGGAGTTTGAGACCAGCCTGGGCAACATAGTGAGACCCTATCTCTACTAAAATTATAAAAATTAGCCAGACATGGTGGCAGGCAACTTTAACCAAGCTACTCAGGAGGCTGAAGCATGAGAATTGCTTGAACACGAAAGGTGGAGGTTGCAGTGAGCCAAGATCACACCACTGCACTCCAGCCTGGGCAACACAGAGAGACCCTGTCTCAAAAAAAAAAAAAAAAGTACCACCCTGGCAATACCTTGATCATTTGAAGACATTATTCTTCCCATAAGAGCATAAGTTTAATACAGAAAACATTGTCAGGCCGCGCATGGTGCCTCATGTCTATAATCCCAGCAGTTTGGTAGGCTGAGGTGCCTTGGGAGGATCCCTTGACCCCAGGAGTTCGAGACCAGCCTGGGCTACATGGCAAAACCCCATCTCTACAAAGAATACAAAAAGGCCAGGTGTGGTGGCTTATGCCTATAATCCCAGCACTTTGGGAGGCCGAGGTGGGCAGATCATCTGAGGTTGGGAGTTCGAGACCAGCCTGACCAACATGGAAAAACCCTGTCTCTACTAAAAATACAAAATTAGCTGGGCGTGGTGGTGCATGCCTGTAATCCCAGCTGCTCCGGAGGCTGAGGCAGGAGAATTGCTTGAACCTGGAAGGCGGAGGTTGCTGTGAACCAAGATCGTGCCGTTGCACTCCAGCCTGGGCAACAAGGGCAAAAACTCCATCTCCAAAAAAAAAAGAATACAAAAAAAATTAGCCGGGCATGGTGGCGTGTGCTTGTAGTCCCAACTACTTGGGAGGCTGAGGAGGTAGGATCACTTGAGCCAGGGGAGGTCGAGTCTGCCCTGAGTCAAGATCGTGCCACTACACTCCAGCCTGAGCAACAGAGTAAGACCCTGTCTCAAAAAATAAATAAATATAAGCAAAAAAAAAAAAAAGAAGAAAGAAAGAGAAACTTCGTCATAGGGTGTCAGGACAAGTTACTACTGAATGGCCACTGAACAGGACCATGGAGGGGGCTCGTATTTGTGTATATTTGAAATCACAGGCTAGCTGCCATGGCAAAACTCTGTGCTTGGAAAGAGAACTAGGGTCATAGCTTTGTGCAAACTGAGGTTCTCTTAGGACCATGGGGACCACACAGCCCATGAGTAGATACCATGTTCCCAATCCAGCTGGGTGCTGAGGAATCCTGAGTTAAACTATGAGCCCCTTAAGGGCAATGCTGGGGCTCAGAAAGCAATACCCCAAATGAAGGCCTCAAAAGAGTTTCCCTTAGCTTCTCCTGCCTTCCTGTCTCTAGCCCCTCATTCTCTCCCTGGGCTAGCCATAGAAACTGGAATCTCTCTTCCTCAAAGTGGGTCTTAGAAACCAGAACCCCTTTTTCCCCAAACCAGCCATAAAACCTACAAATATTACTCTAATTTTCCCCTGCCTTTCTGTGTAAAAACTGGTCATAAAGAAATTATCTGGGCTGGGTGCAGTGGCTCATGCCTGTAATCCTAGCACTTTGGGAGGCCAAGGTGGACAGATCACCTGAGGTCAGGAGTTCGAGATCAGCCTGGCCAACATGGTGAAAACCTGTCTCTACTAAAAATACAAAAAATTAGCCGGGTGTGGTGGCACGTGCCTGTAATCCCAGCTACTTGGGAGGCTGAGGCAGGAGAATCCCTTGAACCTGGGAGGCAGAGGTTGCAGTGGCTGAGATAGTGCCGTTGCACTCTAGCCTGGGCAACAAGAGCAAAACTCTGTCTCAGAAAAAAAAAAAAAAGAAAGAAAGAAAGAAAACGAAAGAAATTATCTGACCTATCTTGTTTGACTGTAGGTCATAAGACCCCGATTCCAGAGACAGCCAGGCCCCATTCCCACAGGAAGGAATGCTGCATAGAGAGCCCAAGAAGAATCTAAACAGACAGGCCCTGCTGGGCTTCCCCACTCAGTCTATTAGCACAGATTAATTATAATGATTTCTGGCCAATCATTATTTCGACATGGCTGTGCATACTTTGTCGAGCCCAAGCATAAAAATAGACAGTTTCGGCCAGGCGCAGTGACTCACATCTATAATCCTAGCACTTTGGGAGGTCGAGGCGGGTGGATCACCTGAGGTCAGGAGTTCAAGACCAGCCTCGCCAACTTGGTGAAACCCCATCTCTACAAAAAAAATACAAAAATTAGCAGGGCATGACGGTGGGTGCCTGTAATCCCAGGTACTCAGGAGGCTGAGGTAGGAGAATTGCTTGAACTCAGGAAGCAGAGGTTGCAGTGAGCCGAGATCACGCCACTACACTCCAGCCTGGGCAATTGAGCGAGACTCCGTCTCAAAAAAAGAAACAGGCAGTTTCCCCTATATCTTTGGTTCTTCATTCTGAAGGCTCCTGTGTCACGAAAAACTATGATTAAATAAATTAGTATGCCTTTTCTCCTATAAATTGGCCTTTTGTGAGTTGATTTTTCAGCAAACCTTCAGAGGACAAAGAAGTGTTCCCTGCTTGTCCCTACAGCAAGGAGCCGAACTTATCCATCCTTGCAACCACTGTCCCTAGCACAGGGCCTAACACTGGATGAATGAACTAAAGCACCATCAAAAGTTTCACCTGCTGGAAGATGAGCTTCCCCAATGCTAAAAGATCTATCAGGACAGCAATAGCCATCACAGCTGTTTCCCAAGACCTGAACTTGCCTCTGTTGACCACTAAGGATTAGCCCTGTGGAAAACACTGGAACATTAGAATCCCTTTTTGCATTCAACACCGCCTCCTCCTTTTTGCTGCTTTTCCTCCTAAGAATACAGAGCCCTAATTTTGCCTGGGCCTCTTGTTGGGCCCACGGTCCACTGAGGCCCGCCTGCACTCTAACGTTTGCTCATCAAAACAAAATCCTGTTTTCTCAGAACTTCATTTGCAGGGGAGGAACAGATACAGTCACACTTGTGTTTCAATTTCAGTTAACCTCACAGAACCGTAATTTCCTGATCTGTAAAATGGAGGTAATATTTCCTTCCAACATCAAGTTAGATCAACTACTTGACACAGGGCCTAAGAGTACTTAATAAGTAGCAGCTAGTACTATTATAATTAAAGACAACAAAGGAATCCCAGCAATACAGATGGGTGAAGGAAAGGAGAAGTTGAGGAAGTCTCTTTTAGAAATAGCTAAATCAGGTCGGGCTTGGTGGCTCATGCCTGTAATCCCAGCACTTTGGGAGGCTGAGGCGGGCATATCACTTGAGGTCAGGAGTTTGAGACCAGCCTGGCCAACATGGTAAATCCCCATCTCTACTAAAAATACAAAAATTAGCCAGGTGTGGTGATGAATGCTTGTAATTCCAGCTACTCGAGAGGCTGAGGCTGGAGAATCACTTGAACCCAGGAGGCAGAGGTTGCAGTGAGCTGAGATGGCACCACTACACTCCAGCCTGGACAACAGAGGGAGACTCCTTCTCAAAAAAAAAAAAAAAAAAGAAAGAAAAATAGCTAAGTCAGTAGATAGAAGAAATAAGACCTAGTGTTTGATAAATTAGTAGAGTGGCTATAATAAACAAGAATCTATTGTATATTTTTAAATAGCTAGCAGAGAATATTTCAAATGTGCCCAGTATAAAGAAAAGATAAATGTATGAGGTGATAGGTATTCCAGTTACTCTAATTTGATTATTACACATTATATAAATATATCAAAAATCACACATACCCCACAAATATGTACATCTATTAAGCATCGGTAAAAAACAATGGCTGGAGGCCGGGCGCAGTGGCTAATACCTGTAATCCCAGCACTTTCGGAGGCCGAGGCGGGCAGATCACCTGAGGTCAGGGGTTCAAGACCAGTCTGGTTAACATGGCGAAACCCCATCTCTACTAAAAATACAAAAATTAGGTGAGCGTACTGGTGTGTGCCTGTAGTCCCAGCTACTCAGGAGGCTGAGGCAGGAGGATTGCTTGAACCCAGGAGGCGAAGGTTGCAGTGAGCTGAGATCATGCCATTGCACTCCAGCCTGGGCGACAGAGCAAGACTCCATCTCAAAAAAAAAAAAAAAACAAAAAATGGCTGGGTGTGATGGCTCACAGCTCATGTCTCTAATCCCAGCACTTTGGGAGGCCGAGGTAGGAGGATCACTTGAGCCTAGGGGTTTGAGACCAGCCTGGAAAACATAGTGAGACCGCCATCTCTTAAAAAAAAAAAAATAGCTGAGTCAGATCTTGATTTTTTTATCTAAGCCAATTAAAGTGATCATGACAGGATGGTGATAGACATAGTGAGCAGTCTGTGAGAAGGAAATCATGTTTTTGAAAGGACGGCTAATGCTTTAGGTTCAAATTCAGTGTTTAGTGGAAAAATTTTCAAAAAAAGAGAAACCCAAGTCATCTTAACACAGTCTCTCTCTGTCTCTCTTTCTTTCTGTGTCTCTCTCTCTCTCTCTCTCTCTCTCTCACACACACACACACACACACACACGGAGCTTTCAGGCATCCTTGAAGTCGATAAAATTGTGACCCTAATACATTAAGAAAAATGTCCTAAACCAGCCAAGAGTGAAAATAAACATGACTGAGCAATAAATTAGGATCTCCTTCACTCTCCTTCCACCTCCCACATACTTGGGTTTTGCATGGGGAAAAATACAGTCCATATGGAGGCTTTGGCGTGATCAGGACCCACCTCCCACCCTCTGCACACATGCACGCCCTCCCCCAGGTGACTCCGGGCCCGTGCATCCAGGGGCACTACATAAACATTAGCTGATGCAGATGGAATGAGCAGATGTCTGCAGTCCCCCCACCCCAGGCTGTGAGGGACAGCCAGTGAGGGTGAAGAAGAGGCGTAGAGGGAAACAGATGCCCTGGTTTCCAGCCCATTTTCCTGGTCCTTGAGTGGCAGTGGTAATGGTGGAAAGAAGTGCTCATTCTGACATTTGATGACCCCCCCTCCTTGTGCCTTTTTCTATACTATAGCCCTCAGATCTAGGCAAAATATTGGAGCGAAAGCAGATTGGGGTTCTAATCCTATCCATCCATACGACTAACAAGAAAGCCAGGGCCCAGAGGCTTCAAAAGACTTGACCAACCTCATATACTAGCTTATTGCAGAACCAAAAACAGATTCTAAGTCTTCTCCCTTCTAGACCAGTTCTGCTTTTTCACATTCTCCTGCTCCCATTGTATGACCCGAGATTAATTATCCAACTTCTCATTAAACAGTATGTGCCAGGCATTGTGGTGGGCATTGGAAACAGTAAGATTCTCTGATAGTGATAATAAAATATTTCTCTGAAGATGCAAAAAAAAAAAAAAAAATTACTCTGAGAGATTGTTGCCGGTTAACATCAAACACCTACTATGTGCCAAGTTCAGTACTATGTGCCAGAAAAGAATAAAATGGGTAAGACACTCTTCCTCCTCTCCTTGGGATTCTCCTGGTTTAGACTAGATTCCACTGAGATGGATAAACAGAGAGGAGACTCAGACCATGAATGAACATGGAATAAACACAGATAACAAATAGACACGATTAAATATTTAGATTATGTATTGGCCAGGGGTTAAGTGGATTAATGGAGTGATGAGTTGGGCAGAGTTATGGGATTTCCATGTTTAGACAGAGTGGATTAGGTCGTCTAGTGTATGGAAATGCAAATCGAAACTGCTATAATCAGCATTAACACCCTGTATTCATCTCTAGAGGTGCCTTTCTGTCAAAGGGCGGAAGGAGCAGGACAGACAATGTCTCACCATCTTTATGACATCCTAGTGAGTCAGAGAACCAACACTGTAATTCCCAGGCTCCTGGGGAGGAATCAGATCCAGGGCAGGGAGTGGGAAAGTCAAGAGCCTTTCAAATCTAGTCCTGGCTCCTGTTCACCTCCAGTCCAAATGCCTCCCTGGAGCACTTAGGCAATCCAAACAGGCACCAACATGATGATTCATTGTACTACAGCCCTTTTGATCTTTTCCTCAAAGGAAGAGACATTGTGAGTTACCTTGTAATTATTTCTCAAGTCCTTGAAACATGTCTGGGATTCTGTATAGAGCATAAGTTTCTTAAGGGCAGGGACCCATTTTGAATGACCCTAGTCACTTTGCAGCATAACCAGGAAGCCCTGAATATGCAGCAGCTGTTCTCTACTTTCTTGCTGAATGAGCAAATGCTCTAAAGAGAAGTAAAAGATGGTTGTGCCATTGACCAGACGCCGTTCTCGTTGCCCATTCATTTCCTGCCCGCCCTGCACATATCCTGCCCCTAGGAAGCCTGCTCCTGAAACAAGTCTCTACCCGGTCAGTGATTCATTGAGATGTCCCTGAAATCACTTGCTTGACTCCATGTCAACAGAAAGAAAAAGGGGCTATTCATGAATTAGAGTGAGAAGCGCCTGAAGATCTTGCTACTTTGTTTTTATGGAGAGGATTCCATAATCATATTTTCATGGGCATCCCACAGTGTTGCTTGCAAAACATAAGAGCTCAGGCCTAAGCTCTTGGTTTTGGCTCCAAACGTGAGCTTACTCCCTCCATAAAGTTCCTCCCAAACCTGACCCCCATTCACTAACCAGATAAATGGGAAAGCAAAGTGCTGTGCATGTTTTTTTGTTTTTTTTTTTTAATTATTAACCTTTTGTTTCTTCATAGCATCATGTTTCTTGTGTGCTTTTTGGTTTGGTGGGGGGTTTTGAGACAGGGTCTCACTGTGTTGCCGAGGCTGGAGTGCAGTGGTGCGATCTCCACTCACTGCAGCCTTGACTTTCAGGGCTCAAGCAATGCTCCCACCTCAGCCTCCCACATGCCACCACGCCCAGCTAATTTTTTTTTCTTTTTTTTTTTAGTTTTTTATAAAGATGGGGTCTCCCTATATTGCCCAGGCTGGTCTGAATTTCCTGGGCTCAAGTGATCCTCCTGCCTCGGCCTCCCAAAGTGCTGAGATCACAGGCATGAGCCATCACGCTCAGCCCATGTTACTTCTTCATAGCATCATCAGACATCTTGTCTGTCATCCAGGCCTCTATCATGGATGAGTGCTAATTTGCAAAGCAGCTCTAGGAGTGATAAAATCTGGGCATGGTGGAGTGTGGGGTAGACAGTGGAGAGCGCTGGGTGTGACTCCAGATCCTGATGCTGCACTAGACACATGACAATCTGCATATGTTAAGTAGCCTAAATTATCCATTCTACTAGGTATTCACATCTCAGAGCATCACGTGACACTCTCCTAATGCGATGGATCCTCACCTGGGCTTCCTGATTCCTGGGAGGTGACAAAGGTAGTGGTCTGCAAGCTATATATATTTTTTAGTTTCTCAAATTAGGAAACCAGGATTTTGTCTCTAATGCCTTCAACTGCCCCATACAACAAATTCTGGTTATTCCATATAATGAATCCCTAAGGGCCTCTTTAAATTTGACCCTCTTCCCATGGATCCTGTGTTTTAAACGATCGTATCAATAAAACAAACAAAAACAAAACAACAACGAAAGCAGCATCATATTAAATGCTGTAACTATACACAAGTTTTACTTTATAAAGAAATAAATAAGTGGCATTCTATAATAATTTAAGAAGAAATATCACAACCTTCTAATGCAACCCTTCTAATTTACAGGTGAGAGAAGCTGAGACCCTGAGATATTAAATAACCTACCTTTCAACCTAGGCTTTAGTGCCTCACCTCCCAAAGAGGGAACTGTTCTAGTCAATTGCAAAAGTCTATTTCAGCTCCATGCTTTTCACTGCCGCTCCCTTGCCTGTTACCTTCTTTCCCACCATAAACTCTGCCTTATGAAGCAAGGTGAGGAACCTACCTCCACTTGCTGGGGACTCATTGTTCCAATCTTACCATGAGTTAGGTTCAGACCAACGCTGCAGATGGTTGCCAGATATGGGCAAATACGTCCATGGCCCCTCTCCCCACTCCTGCCGTGTGCGGTCCTCCCATCACGTCTCTTGTGGGGTGTCCTTGGTCACCACCCTCCTGGAATCTCACTTGAATCCTGACCCTGAGCCATCTGCTCCACCCACCACTCCTTCAGTTCCTGCCTATTCACCTGCCATTTCTCCCAGAGAGAGGCTGCATCTTCTGCCTTCATCTCTCCTCCAACCCCCTCTGCCCCTATATCTGATTTTTTCCAAAGCACTAATTTGCCTCTGGTTCATCCTCTTCGAGGTCTTCAAAATGAATGTATCTGTTACTTCCCTCGTGTGTTGTTTGCTCAGTAAGTGAGAACTAACACAGAGCCCTGCAGTTCTAAGGGAGTCTCAATCCTTGAAAAACTGACTTATATATTGCTGCCTTGGTGCTTCTACACAAGAAACTGTTAGTCTAAAATGGCTTTGGCTTTCATTCACAGTAGGAGAGGGATATTTAAAGGGTAGGTGCTGGAAATCCCTCGAGAGTTAAAATATTCCTTGAAAATACAAACTGGCAGGCTGAATTCATTATTGTGGGTTTTTTTTTCTTTTAAAAGCAGACAAACATTTTTCAATACTCATGTTATGTGCTTTAAACATTGTCCTGACATCTGTTATTTAAAAGCACAATAGGCCTGGAGCGGTGGCTCACTCCTGTAATCCCAGCACTTTGGGAGGCTGAGGTGGGTGGATCACTTGAGGTCAGGAGTTCAAGACCAGCCTGGCCAACATGCTGAAACCCCGTCTCTACTAAAAATACAAAAATCAGCCGGGTGTGGTGGCGTGGGCCTATAGTCCCAGCTACTAGGGAGGTTGAGGCAGGAGAATCGCTTGAACCCAGGAGGCAGAGGTTGCAGTGAGCCGAGATCGCACCACTGCACTCCAGCCTGGGCAATAGAGCGAGACTCTGTCCAAAAAACAAAAAAAAAAACAAAAAAAAACCACAATAGAAGGCATGCTTTCAACTACAAACACAGATAAAATATGGAAACAGCTCTGTGTTTCTGGGTTATGGCCATGCTAAGCAATAGAGATTTGCATGACTAAGCTTCTACTATGCTGACATATGGAAAATCCACAAGCAATCAAATCATTCTTAGTTTGACAATGTTTAAATGAGAAACAGAGCCTTCACCTTGGGTCTGAAGACTTGTGGGCTCACCTGAGAACTCAATTTCACTCAATTTAATAGCAAGTTTAAAACAGATTTATCTAAATATTAGGTCTCCTTAACTTATAGTGATGTGGGTAGTGATTCTAATTATAGGAAGAAACAGTAGTAGAGATTAGACCAGGGCAATCCAGGCATAATTCACCTGAGATTTGGCACAAGCTGATATTTAAAACTCACCTTTCACTTGCCAAAAAAAAAAAAAAAAAAAAACAGCAACAACAACAACCTAGAAACTAATGAATATTTATCATGAAACTTACTTCATGGTAAGTTTTTGTAGTGATATTTTTTATTTTCTGTTAAAATATGCGACCTGATGACAATAAATGAATCCTCAAACATTTAGTCAGTTAAACACTACAGTGACAGCACCTGTTTTGTTATTTTCTATTATAATTATAGTGGGTCAGGGGTTCTAATGAAATCATTTTCCCCAAAATATAAATTACCGGCCATAAAATGGGTTCAGATTTTGAATTTCCTGAATTGGCCGTAATTGCAATTATTTAACCTTTTTTTTTTTTTTTCTGAGACAGGGTCTCACTTTCTCGCCTAGGCTGGAGTGCAGTGGCACAATCACAGCTCACTGCAGCCTCAACCTCCCTGACCTCAGGTGATCCTCCCACCTCAGCCTCCTGAGGAGCTGGGACTACAGGCATGCGCCACCACGACCTGCTATTTTTTGGTATTTTTTTGTATCAATGAAGTTTTGTCATGTTGCCCAGGCTGGTCTTGAATTCCTGAGCTCAAGTGATCCACCCACATCTGCTTCCCAAAGTGCTGGGATTGTAGGCACGAGCCACCATGCCTGGCCTAATTTCAAATTTTCTGTGGTCATTTTATAATAAATAACTGAAATATTCTGGAAACTGTTAGTTGTGTTTCTTCCAGGGCAGGGGGTTGGGAGGTGAAACCCAAGTGTCCCTGAAACCTCATGTTAGATTTGCGTGTCTTGATGTTAGTGTAGGAAATACAGTCGCTGCTCAGGCCTGGAAAAAGAGTCATAGTGGCCCACTCATACCTGGATTGTTTCACAGGATAAAAACACAGCCAAGCCCCTAGTCTCTCTGGTCCAGCCTGAACTTGAATCTGGACTTCCTTCGTCTAGTATTTCCTTGTGTTGTAAAGAAGCTGCTGGCCATTGGATCTGCTTCATTTCTGGAACTTAGTGTCTTTCCACTTGAGAGGAGTCATTGGCTAGCCACACCTGATACCCATTTCAGAGAGCCGGGCAGAAAATAAAGTGTGTCCTGCAGATTGCTGGAGAATGAGCCCGTGTGGCTCCTGTCCTAGCCCTCCCTCCCTACCTCCTTAAGAACAGTAATAGTGGGCTGGGCGTGGTGGCTCACGCCTGTAATCCCAGCACTTTGGGAGGCTGAGGCTGGTGGATCACGCGGTCAAGAGGTCGAGACCATCCTGGTCAACATAGTGAAAGTTCGCCTCTACTAAAAATACAAAAATTAGCTGGGCGTGGTGGTGCATGCCTGTAGTCCCAGCTACTCCGGGGGGCTGAGGCAGGAGAATCACTTGAACCTGGGAGGCGGAGGTTGCAGTGAGCCAAGATCGCACCACTGCACTCCAGCTTGGCAACAGAGCAAGACTCTGTCTCAAAAAAAAAAAAAAAAAAAAAGAAAGAAAGAAAGAAAGAGAACAGTAATAGTGATGGGGAGAAAAGTGTTGGTTCCAAGGTTCCGGGATGTGACCAGGTCTCAGGGGGCAGAAAACGGATACTGGTGCTTTAGGAATGGCAGAGACCTGCCCACCCAGGTTCCCAGTGGTGGCAAGACCTCTGATCGAGTGGTGTAAGCCCTCAGGAAGTGAAAGTGCCTACCTTCTCACCAACTTCAAAAGACTTGACAATAAGTCTTTCAGCAGAGTCTGTGAAGGTCTGAGGTAGGTCAGTTTTTAGGAGCGCGTAGGCTTCCAGGCCTCTCACGTCAGTGCTTCCCAGCTGTAATGTGTGCATGAATCACCTGGGTCTCTTGTTAAAACACAAATACTAATTTAATAGGTCTGGGTTGGATCCAAGATTCCTTTTAGGTTCCTTTTATCTTTTTTTTTTTTTTTTTTTTTGAGATGGAGTCTTGCTTTTTCGCTCAGGCTGGAGTGCAATGGCTCCATCTCGGCTCACTGCAACCTCCACCTCCTGAGTTCAAGCGATTCTCCTGCCTCAGCCTCCTGAGTAGCTGGGATTACAGGCGCCCGCCAACATACCCAGCTAATTTTTGTATTTTTAGTAGGGACAGGTTTTCAGCATGTTGGCCAGGCTGGTCTCGAACTCCTGACCTCAGGTAATCCACTCGCCTCAGCCTCCCAAAGTGCTGGGATTACAGGAGTGAGCCACCACACTGGGCCAAGATTCCTTTTTTCTAACAAGCTTCTAAGGACCACACTTTGGGTAGTGAGGTCTTGTATAAACCTAGAAATATGGACAGGCCCTCTAAGGACTAAGGATATTGGTCAAATTACCAGCCCTGGGAGTTGGTTCCCAAGGAGTCAAATTCAAGTTGATGTAGAAAAATCAACTATGGTCTTCCCTTTTTCAGGAATGCTCCAAATGGATATTAAGGGAAAGGTGAGATTTGCCACGTCCACGTGTTGTGGAGCAAATTCAAACTCATCTCTTGTGATACATGTGCTTGCCTGCTAGTAATTTAAAGCTTTAAGGCAGCTATTGCTTAATAGCTTAGTGAGCACAAACCAACCCTCTGCATGTGGTAGAATCCCCATGGCATCACCACATCCGACCTGTCGAGCCTCCATCACTGCACCAACATCTCAACCCAAAGATCATAACGAATGGTTCTTCTGTTACTATCGTGCCTTTATTTTTGGAATAGATGATTGTCTTTTTAAATCCTTGTAGAATCATCTTATAATTTCTTTGTTTCCCTACTTCCAAGTTAAAATTCTTAGTTTTTTTTTTTTTTTTTTGAGATGGAGTCTCACCCTGTCTCCCAGGCTGGAGTGCAGTGGCGTGATCTCGGCTCACTGCAACTTCCACCTCCTGGGTTCAAGCGATTCTCCTACCCCAGCCTCCCAAGTAGCTGGGATTACAGGCGTGCATCACCACACCCAGCGAATTTTTTGTATCTTTAGTAGAGACGGGGTTTCATCATGTTGGCCAGGCTGTTCCTGAACTCCTGACCTTGTGATCTGCCCGCCTCGGCCTTCCAAAGTGCTGGGATTACAGGCGTGAGCCACGGTGATGGGCCAGATAAATAATCTTTGACTGTATTACCATGTTCTGAGCATCCACTATGTATTAGACATCATGCTTGGCTTCTTACATGTACATCACCTAACTTATTCCCCATGAAAGGCAGGTATTATTAGTCTTATTTTATAGCTGAGGAAATTAATTCTCAATGAGTTTAAATAAATTCTTCAAGCTCTCGTGGTACAAAGTGATTGAACTGAAAATTCAACTCTGCCCATTCACTCCATAGGGGCTGGTTTTATGATACCATTTGTTTGTCTCTACCAGGTCAGACTATTTCTGAGCCTTCTCCTAGGTCCACAAATAACCTACTTCATCCACTTACTTCAGGTTCCACTTCCCAGTGAACCATCATACCTTTCTCAAAAGCAATAGAATCCTCTGCAGCAAGGGCTTAATTTACCTTTCAGTTAATATCCATTTGGAGCATTCCCAAAAAAGGGAAGACCATAGTCTAATGTATTCTAAGTTCAAGAATATGCCTCACCCTGATGCAACTTAATTTTACAATTTTTTTTTTTTTTTTTTTTTTTTTTAGACAAGGGGTCTCCCTATCTTGCCCAGGCTGGTCTCAAACTCCTGGGCTCAAGCGATCCTCCTGCCTCAGCCTCCCAGAGTGCTGGGATTACAGGTGTGAGCCACTATACTCGGTCCAACTTTGCAGATTTCTAATGGTAGGTTTATGAGCCATCTCCAATTCTTCTGGAGAAACTTCTCCAAGGTTGGGCGCGGTGGCTCAAGCCTGTAATCTCAGCACTTTGGGAGGCCAAGGTGGGCGGATCACTTGAGGTCAGGAGTTCGAGACCAGCCTGGTCAACATGGTGAAACCCCATCTCTACTAAAAATACAAAAATTAGCCAGGCATGGCAGCACATGCCTGTAGTCCCAGCTACTTGGGAGGGTAAAGCAGGAGAATCGCTTGAACCCAGGAGGCAGAGGTTGCAGTGAGCCGAGATCACACCATTGCACTCCAGCCTGGGTGACAGAGTGAGACTCTGTCTCAAAAGAAAAAAAAAAAAACAGAAAAGAAAAGCTTCTCCAACAACGAATTCCTGGAGGGCTGAATATAGCTTCCTTGGGGTTTGCCTCACTTTGTTTTCTGTTGCTAAAGCAGAAAACCACATACTTTGTAATTCATATGAATTTAGCCTGCAGAACCATAAGTTAAATAAACTTCATAAGAGATTTATGGTTTAACTTATAGTTCTGGAGGCTAGGAAGTCCATTATGAAGGGCTGGCATCTGGTGAGGTCCTTCTTGCTGCATCATAACATGGCAGAAGGGCAGAAGAGTGTGAGAGAGAAAGGCACCAGGGTCTGGACTTGCTTTACAACTCACTCTAGCCATAACTAACCAGTTCCTGCGATGACATTAATCTGTTCACCAGGGCAGAGTGCTCACAGTGCAGTCGCTGCTTGCTTATTTGGTCCCACTTCCAGACATTGTTGCATTGAAAATTACATTCCCACCATGTAAACTTTTGGAGGGACAGGGCTCAAGAAGTTGTGGACACTACTAAGTCTTACTCTTTCCTAGAGGAATAAAGACCTCTTTTTGGCTGGACATGGTAGCTCACACCTGTAATCCTAGTACTTTGGGATGCCAAGGCAGGAGGATCACTTGAGCCCAGGAGTTTGAGACCAGCCTGAGCCACAAAGTGAAACTCCAACTTTACAAAAAATTTTTAAAAATTATTCTGATGTCATGGCACATGCCTGTAGTCCCAGCTATTCTGGAGGCTGAGACAGAAGGATCACGTGAGCCCAGGAGGTCGAGGCTGCAGTGAGCTATGGTCACACCATTGCACTCCAACCTGGGCAACAGACAAAGCGAGATCCCATCTAAAAAAAAAAAAAAAACTTTCTGGGAAGTTCACCAAGGCTTTACTTCATTCCTGAGACAGTTGGCTTCATTAGGTCCACTAGCAGAGAGACTTTGACTTGCTCCTAAATTAGTTTTGGGTCATATGTCTTTCATGACAAATTGAAGTGTTTGTGGCACAGCCAGCCATTGTACCATAAGGCAGGTAGTACAAGTAGCCAGAAAAATCTTGTTCATATTGGGCTACAACTTAGAAGCTTTGATACACTGGGCAAGCCACTTTACGGTACTTTTTTTTTTTTTAACTAAATCTTTATTTTGTTTATTTTTTTTTGAGACAGAGTATAATTCTGTTGCCCAGGCAGGAGTGCAGTGGCACAATCTTGGCTCACTGCAACCTCCATCTCCCAGGTTCAAGTGATCCTCCTGCCTCAGCCTCCAGAGTAGCTTGGACTACAGGCACAGACCATCATGACCAGCTAATTTTTGTATTTTTAGTAGAGACAGGGTTTCACCGCATTGGCCAGACTGGTCTCGAACTCCTGACCTTGAGTGATCCGCCCTCCTTGGCCTCCCAAAATTTTGGGATTATAGGTGTGAGCCACCGCGCCTGGCCTAATTTTTGTATTTTTAGTAGAGACGGGATTTCACCATGTTGGCAAGGGTGGTCTGGAATTCCTGGCCTCAAGTGATACATCTACCTTGACCTCCCAAAGTTCTGGGATTACAGGGTTGAGCTACCATGCCCGGCCACAAGCTACTTTACTTTTCTAAGTCTCAATTTAACTGTAAGATGTTAGTAATGGTAGATGACTGTAAGACTGCCAGAGGATTAAGTGGAATATACTATGAAATGTATCTGACCTAAAGTTGCTATTCAATAAATAAATGCATACGATATCTCTTGCAAGGTAAATGATTTTAAACGATTTTGGTGTTTTTTGTTTTGTTTTGTTTTGAGACAGGGTCTCACTCTGTCACCCAGGCTGGAGCACAGAGGTGTCATCTCGGCTGACAACAATCTGCACCTCCTGGGCTCAAGTCATCTTCCCACCTCAGCCTCACGAGTAGCTGGGACAAGTGCCAACCATATGCCTGGCTAATTTTTAAAATTTTTTGTAAAGACAAGGTCTCACTATATTGCCCAGGCTGATCTCGAATTCCTGGGCTCAAATGATCCTCCTGCCTCAGCCTCCCAAAGTGCTGGGATTGCAGGCGTGAGCCACCACACCCAGCCTAGTTTCAGTCTTTATTGCCTTTCACACTCAGTTTTACTTTGTCTGAGTGGAGTGATGAGTAGAGGGAATCCCAATCCCTTTTATACTTCTCTTCCCATCAGTGAGCAATCCATTTTCTGGCAAACTTTCAGGTCCTTTCCATTTTAGTGAGGCTGTAAGCTAAATAATAATAATAATTTTTTAAAAGCCTTACTCACCTAGCTACCATTAATTCTTCTAAGATGGTAAATTGGGCCAAGTTCGAGTCACAATAAAATTTTGTCATTCTTCTACGATGGAGTGCTGGGCCATTTCTTGGTCACATTGGATCTTAACTAGATGACCTCTTGTAGTGCTTGGAAAAATACTCAGAAAGTACGCATTTAGACTGTGGTTTACCCTGCAAGCATGTACATCATCTCTCCACAATTCAGTGACACCTCATCAGTCCTCTATATGGGGCGCCTATCCCACAGCTATTCAGAGCCCACAGAGAACCCAGATCCCGCTTTTGCTTTCGTTCTGCCTCAGAATCATCTAGCTAAGGAAAACTGCTTTCCAAGTTCGGGTTCAAATCCAGGTCAAAATAGTCCCTTTTCCCTCCTCACCATCCCACACCAACCCCTTCCCCAGGCTCCCAGTTCTGAGCATACAGAACTAGGCACAGGGTTGAAGGATTGAGTGAATAAATGCAGGAACAATTGTCCCAGCAGGTTTTGAGGCACTGTGTCAAGTGTGCTAAGACACAGGCCATCTGCTTTGTATCTTGACACCACGGAGTGTTTGTTTTAGTCATTTCTCCTTGCTCCCCCCGAACCTCCCAAGCCCCAGCATATTTACAGCCGTTCAGTAATAACTTCTTAGCCAGAGAATTCAATATGAGTGGCAATAATTAACAGTCCTATGAACGTATGTCTATGGATGAGGGGACAGAATTGCAAAGGTAAAAACAGCACTTGGGTGGACTTACCCTACAGACATTGCCTATCGGATCGGCTGCATGCTCCTAGTATGGCAGGAATGACTGTGGTCCATGAACTGTCAGTGTCAACATTTATCCAGGAGCTTGTGAGGAATGCAGAATCTTGGGCCCCTCCCCAGACCTACAAATCAGGATCTGCCTCCTAACGAAATCTCAAGGTGATGAGATTGCTGCTTTTCTGGGGACTATGCTTTGAGAAGCAAGACTGTAGATTACCCATCATCACCTAAAGAGGTCACACATGGTCACACCTCTGAAGCTTGGCTCCTGCTATTCCTTCTCCTTACAATATCCTTCCCCATCTTCTCTCCATGAATTCTCCATTATTTCAGTTCCTACATGGAAATCATCAGAGCACCCATTTTAGCACTTAACGAAGAGAATAGCTTGCTTACCTGGATTCTACCTAAGCATTCCTATTACCTCGAATTGTAATTACCATAGTTGTTAATATGGACTGGAGCTTGGGCTACATAGTGAGCCCCCATCTCCACATAAAATTTAAAAATTAGCCAGTATGAGCCAGGCGCGGTGGCTCACACCTGTAATCCCAGCACTTTGGAAGCCTGAGGCGTGCAGATCACGAGGTCAAGAGATCGAGACCATCCTGGCCAACATGGTGAAACCCAGTCTCTACTAAAAATACAAAAAATTAGCTGGGCATGGTGGCGTGCACTTGTAGTCCCAGCTACTCGGGAAGCTGAGGCAGGAGAATCACTTGAACCCGGGAGATGAGGCTGCAGTGAGCCAAGATCCGCCACTCCACTCCAGCCTGGCAACGGAGTGAGACTCTGTCGAAAGAAAGAAAGAGAGAGAAAGGAAGAAAGGAAAGAAAGAAAGAAAAAAAGACAAGAAAGAAAGAAGAGAAAGAGAAAGAAAGGAAGGAAGGAAGGAAAGAAAGAAAGAAAAAGAAAGAGAGAGAAGAAAGAATAAAGAAAGAAAGAAAGAGAAAGAAAGAAAGAAAGAAAGAAAGAAAGAAAGAAAGAAAGAAAGAAAGAAAGAAAGAAAGAAAGAAAGAAAAAGAAAATTAGCCAGTATGGTGGCATGCACCTGTACTCCCAGCTACTCAGGAGGCTGAGGTGGGAGGATTGATTGAGCCCTGGAGTTGGAGGCTGCAATGAGCCGTGGTCACACCACTACCTCTAGCCTAGACAGCAGCAAGACACCCTGTCTCAAAATATATATTTTTGAGCAACAAGGTCTTCCTCTGTGGCCCAGGCTGGGGTGCAGTGGCACAATCATGGCTCACGGAAGCCTCCTAGGCTCAAATGATCCTTCCACCTCAGGCTCACACCTATACTCCCAGAACTTTGGGAGGCTGAGGAGGGAGGATTGCTTGAGCCCAGGAGTTGGAGACCACTCTGGGCAACATTATAAGACCCTGTCTCTACAAAAAAATAATAATTATGAAAATTAGCCAGGCATAGTGGCACATGCTGACAGTCCCAGCTAGTCAGGAGCCTGAGGCAGAAGGATCACTTGAGCCTGGTAGGCTACAGTGAGCCGTAATAGTGCCACTGCACTCCAGCCTGGGCAACAGAGCAAGGCCTTGTGTCAAAAAAAAAAAAAAAAAAAAACAAGCAAACTATATATATATTTAAATATATTTCTCCTGTAGGATTGAGTTGTTCAACAGTAGAGAGAGATTATGTTTCTTCATTGTCCAGAACACAATATGTGCTCAATAAATGCTCATTCAGTGAACATTGGCACTGTATGCTCTTTGTCATTTCTATGTTCTATAGGTTCCAGAAAAAGCCACATCGTTTATAAGACATCCCACCAAATTTTAAATTACGCCCCATTCATCATACAGCAAACACCTATGTGCTTGCTGAATGAAAAGCCATATTGTGGCCGGGCGCGGTGGCTCAGGCCTGTAATCCCAGCGCTTTGGGAGGCCAAGGCAGGCGGATCATGAGGTCAGGAGATGGAGACCATCCTGGCTAACACGGTGAAACCCTTGCTCTACTAAAAATACTAAAAAAAAAAAAAAAAAAAAAAAAAAAGATTAGCCGGGCGTGGTGGCAGGTGGCGAGCGCCTGTAGTCTCAGCTACTCAGGAGGCTGAGGCAGGAGAATGGAGGCAGGAGGCAGACCTTGCAGTGAGCCGAGATCGCCCCACTGCACTCCAGCCTGGGCGACAGAGCGAGACTCCATCTAAAAAAAAAAGGCTGGGCGCAGTGGCTCATGCCTGTAATCCCAGCACATCGGGAGGCCGAGGCGGGCGGATCACCTGAGGTTGGGAATTCAAGACCAGCCTGACCAACATGGATAAACACCATCTCTACTAAAAATACAAAAATTAGCCAGGCATGGTGGCGCATGCCTGTAATCCCAGCTACCCATGGGGCTGAGGCAGGAGAATCGCTTGAATGCGGGAGGCGGAGGTTGTGGTGAGCCGAAATCGCACCATTGCACTCCAGCCTGGGCAACAAGAGCGAAAGTCCGCTAAAAAAAAAAAAAAAAAAAAAAAAAGCCATCTTGCCACAGAAACCTAAGACATTATATTGTTAAGGATGCCCTCAGAGATGTGCTGAAACGAAAAAATGGCCTGCTCCTGATGATCTTTGGCAGCTGCTTGTAAATAGCAGGGGCTAAGTGTGAAGGCCGATTTATAACCCATCCTTAGGAGCCAAGATGGTTCAAAACAAATCTTCATAATGGTTTTCTTTCCCAGTCCCGGAACATACAAGCTTTGTGAGTAGGTAGCTCAATCCCCAGGAAAAAAAAAAAAAATGTAAAAACACTTTGAGAATTTAGGGGACTGAAATAAATCATAAATTCATCTCATTTTTTTCTGCTTCTCACTCCAGCATCATTCACAACTATACTCTAGCAGCGTGGTTTGAAATGAGTAGTACCACGAAAATTTCCTCCCTTTTTAAGGCCCAAGCCAAATCCCACTGGGAATGAAAGAACTATGCAGAGAGGCAGTTGAAATTTCCCATAAGTTGAATTTTTTATTAAAGTAACTGTTGCTTTAAGAGCCAAGCATAACTCAAATGGCTTACAAATGATTGCCCTTTGCAGGAAAAACAAAATTATCTTTCTCCAAGTAGAATGCAGGCTTGCCCAAATCCTCTGGGCTAGTTTATATGTTTAGAGTTGAGATTCTGTAACAGCTGAGGTGCCTGGGAAAGGAACTACAGCCGATCCTGTGACAACTCAAATCTGTGTATACTTCGCCACTCTGAGCTGTGATTGTCTCGAATTGCCGAGGTATACTTTACTGGGCTCAGACACTGACCACAAATGACAAGAGTTTTAGAATCTTAGGTTGAAATGAACTTTAAGGTCATTTCATCTAATGCTTGAATCTCCTAACATCCTACCAAGTGGTCGTGCAGCCAAGACAAGAACCTCTCTAGTAACTAACTACCTCCCAAAGCACTTAAGTTCCTGATGTCTCATCTCAACATATTTATGCAGCCTCATCTCCAACTTTTTTTGTACCAGAAGAACATTGCTCTTCACCCAAACATGGGTTCCTGGTGTACCTTGAATAAATTCATGCTTCCTCGCTCACTATTTCTATTGAGGTTTTTGGTGATCTGGCAACACGGCTCACTTGTAAACCCAGCATTTTGGGAAGCCAAGGCTGGAGGATCACTTGAGTCCATGAGTTCAGGACAAGCCTGGCCAATATAGCAAGACCCTGTTTCTTAAAAACAAAATTTAAATTTTTTTTAAAAGTGGGGGGATTGGCTTCAACCAACAGATTTCAACTGTGGTTACCTAAAACAATTAAGAAATGTACTGGGAAGGCCGGATGCGGTGGCTCAGGCCTGTAATCCCAGCACTTTGGGAGGCCAAGGTGGGCAGATCACGAGGTCAGGAGATCGAGACCATCCTGGCCAACACGGTGAAACCGCATCTCTACTAAAAATACAAAAATTAGCCGGGCGTGGTGGCAGGCGCCTGTAGTCCCAGCTACTCAAGAGGCTGAGGCAGGAGAATGGCGCGAACCCAGGAGGCGGAGCTTGCAGTGAGCCGAGATCGCGCCACTGCACTCCAGCCTGAGCAACAGAGCGAGACTCCATCTAAAAGAAAAAAGAAATTTACTGGGGGAAAAAAAAGAGAGAGAGAGTGAAAAGAAATTTACTGGGAAGATAAAAAGAACAGTGTATTTAGACCCCTGCCATCAGGATAAATCAGACCTAGTGATTCCCTCTTAGAAACTCAGAGTTTGGCGGGGTGCGGTGGCTCACACTGTAACCCCAGCACTTTGGGAGCCCAAGACGGGTGGATCACTTGCGGTCAGGAGTTTGAGACCCACCTGGCCAACATGCTGAAACCCTCATCTCTACGAAAAAATACAAAAATTAGCTGGACATGGTGGCAGGTGCCTGTAGTCCCAGCTACTTGGGAGGCTGAGGCAGGAGAATCGCTTGAACCTGGAAGGCAGAGGTTGCAGTGAGTCGAGATCACGTCACTGCACTCCAGCCTGGGTGACAGAGCAAGACTCTGCCTCAAAAAAAAAAAAAAAAATGAAAGAAAGAAAGAAACTCAGAGTTCAGGCTGGGCACTGTAGCTCATGCCTGTAATCTCAGCATTTTGGGAGGCCTAGGTGGGTGGATGGCTTGAGCTGAGGAGTTCGAGACCAGCCTGAGCAACATGGTGAAACCCTGTCTCTACAAAAAATATAAAAATTAGCCGGGCATGGTGGTGCACAACTGTAGTCCCAGCTACTTGAGGGGTGAGGTGGGAGGATCCCTTGAATCTGGGAGGTCGAGGCTGCAGCAAACTGAAATCAGCATGACAACACACTCCAGCCTGGGTGACAAAGTAAAACCCCATCTCAAAAAAAAAAAAGAAAAGAAAAGAAACTCAGAATTCCGGCCAGGTGCAGTGACTCACACCAGTAATCCCAGCACTTTGGGAGGCTGAGACAGGAGGATCACTTGAGCTCTGGAGTTTGATACCAGACTGGTCGTTACAATTTTTTTTTTTTTAATTAGTTGGGCATGGTGGCATGCGCCTGTAGTCCCAGCTACTAGGGAGGCTGAGACGGCAGGATTACTTGAGCCAGGAGTTCGAAGCCTCAGCGAAGTATGATCGCACCATTCCACTCCAACCTGGAGGAAAGGATGAAACCCTTTCTCTAGGAAAAAAAAAAAAGGAAGAAAGAGAAAGAGAGAGGGAGGCAGAGACACAGAGAGAGAGAGAGGAAGGAAGGAAGGAAGAAAAGAAGGAAGGAAGGAAAGAAGGAAGGAAAGAAGGAAAGAGAAAGAAGGTCAGAGTTCAGATTCCAAATTCCAGAGAAACTGAATCTGCTTTGTCTAAATGGATGCCCAGTCCTTGGCGCAAAAGAGGCCAATACCACTTAGACAACTTGTGGCAAAGGTGGGAAGTTCTCCAAGGAGGAAACAAGGTGCTGTTATCACTAAAAGGAAAAACAATCTTATTGGCAAAAAATGAACAACTGTTTACAAACTCACAATCCTGTTTTACGCAAACCTGGAACATCTCCCGCTTCTAGCCCATTCTACCAACAGGAAACCTGGATACCAAGTCCCCTCCCCTTCCCAGCACTCGCCGTCTCATGCCTTCTTTTGTAGTTATCCATGGGCTTGTGCACTTCCTATTTCTAGCCTAATCTCTTGGAGGGCAGGAACCAAATCCTTTATTCTTTGATCTGCCTCAGCACTTAGCATAATGTCTTATGCAACGTATGTGTTTACATACTGTTGCTGTTCTCCAAAACAGCAAAAAATGTCTTACTTCAAGAAGGGGGATATCCAGAAAGTAAGATGAGAGTAGGAAGCAGTGAATTACCATAAGCATTAAAATGTGCACAATCAAAACTCCTTCATTTTAGAATTTTTTCAGTCACTCCTGGAACTTTGTAAATTCCAGACTCCCAGCCTTGTGCTAGACCTCTGGAATCATGCTTTTAGTCTAGCGTTTGGGGCTTGGGAGTTTTGGACAAGCACCCTGGATTGTTTTTATGCACATTGTGCATTAAGAGTTGTACAAACTATTATACTAGGGGATATTCCAAAGACAAAAAAAAAAAAAGAAAGAAAGAAACTATTAAAATCCCAATAGCTGGGCGCAGTGGCTCACGCCTGTAATGCCAGCACTTTGGGAGGCCGAGGTGGGCGGATCACCTGAGGTCAGGAGTTCAAGACCAGCCTGACCAACATGGAGAAACTCCGTCTCTACTAAAAATACAAAAAAAATTAGCCAGGTGTGGTGGCGCATGCCTGTAATCCCAGCTACTCGGGAGGCTGAGGCAGGAGAATTGAATTGAACCTGGGAGGCAGAGGTTGCGGTGAGCCAAGATCGCGCCACTGCACTCCAGCCTGGGCAACAAGAGCAAAACTCTGTCTCAAAAAAAAAAAAAAAAACCCCAATAAAATAAAATCCTAACAAAACAAAACATAAGCTCACACCAGTTCATCCCCTCATGAAGTATAACCTCTAATGCAGTATCACGCTCATTTTCCATGACTTACCTGTTATGAGCACGCATTATTCCATTATTAAACACTAAAGGAAACAGACGGCCTACTAAGCGAGAAGAGTTTTCAGACTGTCAAGTGGCTGGAAGGTTGCCTGGTCCTTGCGCCCATTAAAAGACTGCACAAGAAGTCAGCACGTCCTGACTGCATTGCAGGGTTTCTATTAACTCTGAACCCTGTAGGATTTGTCATCCAGCCATAAATGGACCCCATTTTTCTGACAATGGGAAAGAGGCAGCAGTTGTAATATGGATGGCTATTACCTTCTATTAAGAGGCACTTTCTTTCTTACTGGATCTTATACCCAGTAGATTTCCCCTCATCTTGTATTTTTAGTGTAGAAGGAAGAAGAAGCTGTGAGAATGTGCTGTTGATGTCACAAAAGGGTAAAGAGGAAGCACAATCTAATTTCTCCCCCACTTTTTTCCTTTTTAAGAATGTAGTTTGATATTTATTTAATTTAAAAAGTTTCTGGTCAGGCTCGGGGGCTCACACCTGTAATCCCAGCACTTTGGGAGGCAGAGGTGGGCGGATCACCTGAGGTCGGGAGTTTGAGACCAGCCTGATCGACATGGTGAAACCCCATCTCTATTAAAAATACAAAATTAGCGCGTGGTGGCACATGCCTGTAATCCCAGCTACTCAGGAGGCTGAGGCAGGAGAATCGCTTGGACCAAGGAGGCAGACATTGCAGTGAGCTGAGATGGTACCATTGCACTACAGCCTGGATAACAAGAGCAAACTCCATCTCAAAAAAAAAAAAAAAAATAGCCAGGTGTGGTGGTGGGCACCTGTAGTCCCAGCTACTCAGGAGGCTGAGGCAGGAGTATCGCTTGAACCCAGGAGGTGGAGGTTGCAGTGAGCCGAGATTGCACCACTGCACTCCAGTCTAGGCAACAAGAGCAAAACTCCATCTCAAAAAAAAAAAAGTTTCTGTACAGTGTAACAAATGCAATTTTTACAAATCTGTTTTGAAAACATGGTGGCTGTTGATTTGGGTTTCATACTATTAATAACTTCATCCACCAGTTTTTTTAGCTTCCTAGTGTCTTGTAACTGCTCAGCTCACACAGTTCTGAAGTTTAGCTCCAGTCAGCTCACTTCCAGTGATGACTGGATGGAGTTCTATTTTTTTTTTTTTTTTGAGACAGAGTTTCGCTATTGTTGCCCAGGCTGTAGTGCAATGGCTCGATCTCAGCTCACTGCAACCTCTGCCTCCTGGGTTCAAGTGATTCTTCTGCTTCAGCCTCTCA
This sequence comes from Pongo abelii, assembly GCF_028885655.2. Classification (NCBI taxonomy): domain Eukaryota; kingdom Metazoa; phylum Chordata; class Mammalia; order Primates; family Hominidae; genus Pongo; species Pongo abelii. The sequence continues at coordinate 15,078,934 of NC_071990.2, forward strand.
AGGAGCTGAGATTACAGGCAAGCGCCACCATGGCCAGCTAATTCTTGTATTTTTAGTAGAGACAGGGTTTCACCATGTTGGCCAGGCTGGTCTCAAACTCCTGACCTCAGGTGATCCACCCACCTCGGCCTCCCAAAGTGCTGGGATTACAGGCATGAACCACCACACCAGGCCTGATTTTAGTGCTCTACACGTTCAGAAAAACTTGTCTAGTAAGAAACTGTAGAAATGATCCCTGAAGCCCTGAAAATATAGACTTTTCTCCTCTTTTCTTTTCTTTTTTTTTTTGTTTTTTTGTTTTGTTTTGTTTTTGAGACAGAGTCTTGCTCTGTCGCCCAGACTGGCGTGCAGTGGCACCATCACAGCTCACTGCAGCCTCAAACTCCTGGGCTCAAGCTATCCTCCCATCTCAGCCTCCCAAGTAGCTGGGACTACAGGCACACACCACCATGCCTAGTTAATTTTTGTTATTATTATTTTTTTCTTTATTTATTTTTTCTTTTTTTTTTGGCGAGATGGAGATTTCCTCTTGTTGCCCAGGCTGGAGTGCAATGGCGCGATCTTGGCTCACTGCATCCTCAGTCTCCCAGGTTCAAGCGATTCTCCTGCCTCAGCCTCCCGAGTAGCTGGGATTACAGGCATGTGTCACCACGCCTGGCTAATTTTATATTTTTAGTAGAGATGGGGTTTCACTGTTTTGCCCAGGCTGATCTCGAACTCCTGACCTCAGGTAATCCTCCCGCCTCAGCCTCCCAAAGTGCTGGGATTACAGGTGTGAGCCACTGCTCCGGGCCATTATTATTTTATTTTATTATTATTATTTTTTTTGATAGAGACTGGGTCTCACTATGTTGCCGAGGCTGGTCTCAAACTCCTGGGCTCGAGCGATCCTTCCTCCTCGGCCTCCCCAAGTGCTGGGATTACAGGTGTGAGCCATCACACCTGGGCTTTAATTTCTCCACTTTTCTAAAAACCCCGATTAACTACCTAAAAATGTAAGAAAAAATGAAAAGTTTGTCTTTCTAAAAGCAGGTTCCAAATTTACAGTGAGTGATAAGACAAGACTGGCCATGGAGGTAAGCGTTCTAAATTTAGCTCCATGCTACCTCCTAGCACAGGCAGAAGGCAAGTCAGTCCTCCTCTGTGCCCAGGTCTCTGCCTGTCCCACGCAGGCAGCATCTGCCCTATCTCCAGGGCCTTGGCCGGACAAAACAGATCACAGATGCAAAACTATTTCATATAGTCTAAGTCAGGGCTTCTTATTCAGGAGTCCACGGCCCCGCCGACCCTTAGCTTTGGCCTTGGCCTCAGGGTTTTAACAAACATCCAGACACTATTTTATTGAATCTGGTGTGTATATGTACATGTGCTTTTTTCTGGGGAGAGAGTCCATAGCTTTCATCAGATTTTCAAAGGAGTCTATGATCCAAATTACTATCCCGCTCCTCTTTTTTCTGTTATTAATTACTGAGTGTTTACTGAGCCTTCACCGGGGGATCTGTCATTAATGATGTGGCTAACTTCCACTTCTCTTCTAACCTTGGAGCCGTCAAGGAAGGTTTACAGGGTTTATATTGGTTTGGATTTCACTTTAGAGGAGGGAGGGGGTGAAGATCACGTCCCCAGAGATGTCTGAGGAGCATTACCTCATCTCTGGGGAAAGCTAAGCCCAGGAGCTCTCCCACAGGGCCCCGTCAGGGCAGAGCGTGAGGCTGCTGGGCCTGTTCTAAGTCGTGTTCTGGGGTTTTCTACTCCGGCAACACCTAACATATGGCATGTGCACTGATGCTTATGAAAACAGTGATTCATTCTTAATCCTTTAAAAAAAAAAAAGTCAACCCTATGTGGCCTTGGCTCTCCTCCCTGAATGCCCTTCTGTTCTCCAGAATGTCTGTGTTGTCACCTGCCTCAGCCTTGTGTCGTGTGCTCTGTGACTCTGCCTCTCTGCAGGCCCCCTCCTGCCTTCCATGTCTGTCTCCTTTCATCCCGGCTGCTCTTTCCTCAGCTTCCTTGTGGTCACTCTGGAGCTGTGCATCCTCAGCCCTGTGTAGATGGGAAGACCCTTCCTCTCCTTCATTTCCATCCATGCAACTTGCCCAAGTGCCCCTCACCCTCACGCCTCTTCCACACTGGGTCTATTCTATGCCTTTATCCTCCTTCCCCAGGCTTCGTCCCTTTAGGGAAAATCTCCAGCTATGGGAAAACCTCCCTAGCTGGGGAGAGGCAGGAAGTAAGAAGGTGAAGGCAGAGGTAGGAAAAATTGGGGTATGGGATGAATGAGGGCAGAAGTGGGGGAAGTGGGCTGCAGGGAAAATGACTGAGAATCACTGACTTTGCCTCCTGTCTTGCAACCTCTGCCTCCTGGGTTCAAGCAATTCTTGTGCCTCAGCCTCTCAAGTAGCTGGGATTACAAGCATGCGCCACCATGCTCAGCTAATTTTTATATTTTTAGTAGAGACCAGCTTTCCCATGTTGGCCAGGCTGGTCTTGAACTCCTGACCTCAGGTGATCCGCCCACCTCAGCCTCCCAAAGTGCTAGGATTACAGGCATGAGCCACCAAACCCAGTCTCGTCTTGATTTCTTTCATAAAATCATTTGTTTGATGCCTAACTGGGCAGAAGATGAAGATGTTATATCGTGAGAGAAGACAAAACCTCGCCAGTCTTATAAAAAATGAAGGAAAGAGAAGGACAGAGGGGTAAAGATTCGGGAGATCATGAGGGGTAGGGGATAAGAATGCATCATATCATAGCTAACTCTGTTGTTTGTTGTTGTTGTTTGAGAGAGAGTCTCACTCTGTCGCCCAGGTGGGAGTGTAGTGGCACGATCTCAGCTCACTGCAACCTCTACCTCCTGGGTTCAAGCAATTCTCCTGCCTCAGCCTCCCGAGTAGCTGGGATTACAGGCATGTGCCACCACACCTGGCTAATTTTTTGTATTTTTAGTAGAGACAGGGTTTCTCCATATTGGCCAGGCTGGTCTCAAACTCCTGACCTTATGATCCACCCACCTCGGCCTCCCAAAGTGCTGGGATTACAGGCATGAGCCACTGCGCCGGGGTATATTTTATTCTATTTTATTTTATTTTATTTTATTTAGAGACAGGGTCTTACTGTGTTTTCCAGGCTGGAGTGCAGTAGTGCAATCAAAGCTCACTGCAGCCTCAGACTCCTGAACTCAAGAGAGCCGCCTCCTGCTTCAGCCTCCTGAGTAGTTTGAACTACAGGTACTCCTCATGCCCAGTTTTCTGCTTTTTGTTTTTTTTCTTTATAGAGGCCAGTTTTGGCAATGTTGCCCAGGCTGGTCTTGAACTCCTGAGCTCAAATGATCCTTCCGCCTTGGCTTCCCAAAGCCCTGGGATTAGAGGCATGAGCCACCATGCCTGGCCTTAACTCTGTTTAGACCAAAGCAGATCTTAACCAACGGATAGGCAAATAGAACTCAGGAGACACAGGAGAGTCATTTCTAGAGTCAAAAGCAGCCAATCATTCTCAATGAGGTTTAAGATTAGGGTAGTCCCAAATTATGCAATAAGGTGGGTTCCAAACATTGGTTGTTGCCTGGAGCTCAAAACATGTTTCCAAAAAAAGGCAGTATCCTTTGAAGAAGTCCAACAAAACTGTGTGAATCTTGGTTCTATGTAACCTTGGACAAACAACAACCTCTCCGAGCCTTAAATAAAGATGACAACACCTTCTAAGAAGTGTATCTTGGCTGGGCATGGTGGCTCATGCCTGTAATTCTAGCACTTTGGGAGCCTGAGGCAGGAGGATCCCTTGAACCCAGGAGTTCAAGACCAGCCTGGGCAACATAGTGAGACCCTGTCTCTTTTAAAAAATAATTTAAAATAATTAAAGAAAAAACAAGAAGTATATCTCTCCTTTTTTTTTTTTCTTTTTGAGACGGGGTCTCACACTGACGCCAGGCTGGAGTACAGTGGCGTGAACTCAGCTCACTGCAAACTTCACCTCCCAGGTTCAAGTGATTCTCCTACCTCAGCCTCCCGAGTAGCTGGGACTACAGGTGCGCACCACCACGCCCAGCTAATTTTTGTATTTTTAGTAGAGACAGGGTTTCACCATGTTGGCCAGGATGGCCTCTATCTCTTGACCTCGTGATCTGCCTGCCTCGGCCTCCAAAGGCAGGAAGATCACTTGAGCCGAGGAGTTTGAGACCAGCCTGGGCAACATAGTGAGATCCCATCTCTATTTTTTTAAATAAAAAATTAAAACAAAAAAAGCCTCCAATATATGGCAGATAGAATTACAGAGAAAAGCCACAGTAGCTAATAACCTGCAATGCACTGAAAATAGACAACTAGGCTAAAAAGACCATAGAAACCGAACAATTGTGTACTGCACGATGCTTGCAGAGGAAAGGGGTCTGGAGTTTCAACACCTAGCAGTAGAAGTGGATGTTGCAGCAAGTACAGCCTCAGCTGTCATCTGTGCCCTAGGGCAGGGTTCAGTAGGTTAGGCGTTAAGAGACAGTGTACCTCATAAGAAGTGGTCAAGTTTCTTTCTGAGTTTCAGTTCTTCATTTATAGAAAGAGGATAGTAATGCACACTGTACATAGATTGTAGAAGACTAAAAATAGACCAGTATCAAAAATACTAAAAATTTTGAAAAATTCAAAATAAGATAGACCCTATTCCCAAACTATTTTCTGGAACATCAGCTGTATGGGATATTAATAGGAGTTACCAAAAAAGAAGTTTCCACACTCAAATAAAAATGGGAAATGCTGGTCGGGCGCAGTAGCTCACCCTTGTAATCCCAGCACTTTGGGAGGCCAAGGTGGGTGGATCACCTGAGGTTAGGAGTTTGAGACCAGCCTGGCCAACATGGCGAAACCCCGTCTCTACTAAAAATACAAAAACATTAGCCAGGCATGGTGGCCGGTTCCTGTAATCCCAGCTATTTTGGAGGATAAGGCAGGAGAATCGATTGAACCCGGGAGGCAGAGGTTGCAGTGGGCCGAGATCACTCCACCGCACTCCAGCCTGGGCAAAAGAGCGAGACTTCGTCTCAAAAAATAAAAAGGGGGGCCGGGCGCGGTGGCTCACACCTATAATGGAAGCACTTTGGGAGGCCGAGGCAGGTGGGTCACTTGAGGTCTGGAGTTTGAGACCAGCCCGACCAACATGGAGAAACCCCATCTCTACTAAAAATACAAAACTAGCTGGACATGGTGGCGCATGTCTGTAACCCCAGCTACTTGGGAGGTTGAGGCAGAAGAATTGCTTGAACCCAGGAGGCAGAGGTTGCTGTGAGCCGAGATCACACCATTGCACTCCAGCCTGGGCAACGAGAGCGAAACTCTGTCTCAAAAAAAAAAGAAATGCTAGGTCACAAGGAGGTCTCATACATCATTGGTTGACATAGAAATATATGCAAATTTGTAATATCTTCCAACATTTTAAATGCACATCTCCTTTTACATGGCAATCCTGCTAATGAGATGAAGGAGAAACACTAAATGAATTTCTTTTTCTTTCTTTTTTTTTTTTTTATGAGGCAGAGTCTCGCTCTGTCGCCCAGGCTAGAGCACAGTGGTGCGATCTCGGCTCACTGCAACCTCCGCCCCCCAGGTTCAGGTGATTCTCCTGCCTCAGCCTCCTGAGTCGCTGGGATTACAGACATGCACCATCACAGCCGGCTAATTTTTGTATTTTTAGCAGAGACAGGGTTTCACCATGTTGGTCAGGCTGATCTTGAACTCCTGACCTCGTGATCCGCTCACCTCGGGCTCCCAAATTGCTGGGATTATAGGCGTGAGCCACCGCGCCCGGACTCTAAATGGATTTTTTATTGTAGGACTTCTTCAAGACAATAATGTGATATGTAGCATCTCCCAAACATATTTAAACTCAGATTCCTCTTCTTACAAGACATCTCCTGGGACTAGAGTTCCAAGGAAGACATTTGGAAACACTCAATTAGACCATGCGTGAGAGAGCTCCTGACACAGATCATTTTCCAGAAGACTTTCTATTTTCTTCTGCTGGTCTCAAGATTGGCCTCAGACCTCTTATCCCGTCATCACCATCTGTTCCTTATGACCAGTCTCTCTCTTCCCTGGCCAGCTACACAATCAGATATATTTCGGCAACTTCCCTCTGCCCTCCTTTCTCTGAAGTATAGATTCCTGCAGGAGTTTCCTAAAGATCTTTGCAACTCATAGTCATGAAGAATAAAGAATAAAAATGTTTTCTCCTCCAATGTCCTTCTCTTTATTGATTTTGTCTCTATAAGGAATGGCAAGGTCGAGCAGATATAAGAGGTGAGCCTGGGTATGTGAAAGACCCCAAGCAAAATTCACTAAATTTCAAAGAAAAATTAGATAATATGCTGGACTTGGTGGCTCACACCTGTAATTCCAGCACTTTGGGAGGCTGAGTAGGGCAAATCACCTGAGGTCAGGAATTCCACACCAGCCTGACCAACATGGAGAAACCCTGTCTCTACTAAAAATACAAAATTATCCGGGCAGGGTGGCACATGCCTGTAATCCCAGCTAGTCAGGAGGCTGAGGCAGGAGAATCCCTTGAATAGGGACGTGGGAATCTCAACAACAAGGAGGACCTCATATGCCGTATACAGTGGAGCACTGGTAACTGGATGCTACCTACACAAGTGAGGTCTGAAATTAATCCCTACATGAATGAACAAACTAACTGGACTTACACTGAGTATAAGTCAGTAAGTCATAGTGACTGCCTTGAGAATTAAAAATATACAGAGATCTTGGCAAGAAGCAGGCCCAGTTGAGTAAGGCTATCTTGTTTGATGAAGTAAGCTGCTCTCATGTCACAGCGACGGTATGAGAGTCTCCTTTAAAGAAATTCCTAGTGAAGACAGGGCATGGTGGCTCACGCCTGTAATCCTAGCACTTTGGGAGGCCGAGGCAGGCGGATTGCCTGAGCTCAGGAGTTGAGACCAGCCTGGGCAACATGGTGAAACCCCATCTCTACTAAAATTAAAAAAAAAAAAATTAGCCGGGCTTAGTGGTGGGCACCTGTAGTCCCAGCTACTCGGGGGGCTGAGGGAAGAGAATCACTTGAACTCGTGAGGCAGAAGTTGCAGTGAGCCTAGATCGAGCCACTGCACTCCAGCCTGGCTACAGAGCAAGACTCCATCTCCAAAAAAAAAAAAAATAGAAAAAGAAAGAAATTCCTAGTGAAATAGCTTTTGCTCTGCTGGGCAAAGTTTCAGTGCCTTCTCCTAGGTACTGAATCCCAGCAGGCAGCTAGGGGAAGATTATTTTTCTAGCAACATTTGTCAATAGATCTGTATCCTATTCTAATCTACACAAATAGGTGTGTGTGGGGTGTGTATGTGTGTGTGTGTGTGTATATATATATATATATTTTTTTTTTTTTTTAGAGAGGGAGTATTGCTTTGCTGCCCAGGCAGGTCTCAAACTCCTGGCTTCAAGCAATTCTCCCTCCTCGGCCTCCCAAAGTGCTGGGGTTACAGGTGTGAGCCTCCACATCTGGCTATCTCTGTTTTCTTCATCTTGATAGTGGAGTTCCTGATCAGCTATCTGGGGTTTTTTGCTGACTCTAAAGTCTCTGAAATTCCTTGAATACAAAGCACAATGGAGGCACAAATTGTTGTTATTATTAAGATAGACCAGCCGGGCGCAGTGGCTCACGCCTGTAATCCCTAAACTTTGGGAGGCTGAGGTGGGCAGATCACAAGATCAAGAGATCGAGATCATGCTGGCCAACATGGTGAAATCCCGTCTCTACTAAAAATACAAACATTAGCTGGGCATAGTGGCACGTGCCTGTAGTCCCAGCTACTCGGGAACCTGAGGCAGGAGAATCACTTGAACCCAGGAGGTGGAGGTTGCAGTGAGCCACAATCACACCACTGCACTCCAGCCTGGGCGACAGAGCAAGACTCCATCTTAAAAAAAAAAAAAGGATACAGAGGAGGAAAAGAAAGTTTAACTGTATGCACAGTTGAAAGATCATTTTCATAGAGGACTCCAAATCACTATAATTAATTATTGTGGGGTGTCTTATATACGACCATGGAATGCCACAACTGATTACTGTAGTTTGAATGTGTTCCCCATTCATGTGTTGGAAACTTAATCCCCTCTACAACAGTGTTAAAACGTAAGGCCTTTTAGAAGTGATTGGGCCATGAAGGCTCCACCCTCATGAATGGATTAACACTGTTATCTTGGGAGTGGGATGGGTTTATTTTTTGAGACAGGCTCTCGCTCTGTTGCCCAGGCTGGAGTACAGTGGTGTGATATCTGCTCACTGCAACCTCCACTTCCTGGGCTCCAGTGATCCTCCTGCCTCAGCCTCCCAAATAGCTGGAATTACAGGTATGTGTTACCATGCCTGGCTAATTTTTGTATTTTCAGTAGAAAAGAGGTTTTGCCATGTTGCCCAGGCATCTCAGACTCCTGACCTCAAGTGATCCACGTGCCTCGGCCTCCCAAACTGCTGGGATTACAGGCATGAGCCACTGTGCTGGCTAAGGGAGTAGGTTTCTTATAAAATGATGAATTCAGCCTCCTTTTGCTCTCTCCTCCTCATTTGCCCCTCTGCCCTCCACCATGGGATGACACAGCAAGAAGGGTCTCATGAGGTGCCAGCCTCACGATCTTGGACTTCCCAGTCTCCAGAACTGAGCCAATAAATTTCGTTGGGTTTTTTGTTTGTTTGTTTGTTTGTTTGTTTAGATAAAGTCTTGCTCTGTTACCCAGGCTGGAGTGCAGTAGCACAATCTCACTGCAGCCTCTGTCTCCTGGGTTCAAGTGATTCTCATGCCACAGGCTCCTGAGTAGCTGGGACTACAGGCACATGCCACTACACTTGGCCAATTTTTGTATTTTTAGTAGAGACAGGGTTTCACCATGTTGGCCAGGCTGGTCTTGAACTCCTGGCCTCAAGTGATCCACCTGCCCTCCCAAAGTGCTGGGATTACAGGCATGAGCCACTGTGGCCCATATTTCTGTTTATTATAGATCACCCAGTCTATGGTATTGTGTTACAGGAGCACTGAATGGACTGAGACAGTGATGAAGAATGTACACAATCTTAAAAGCACATGTAAACTCTGACACACACAGTAGAAAGGAAAAGTTACATTGAGCACAATGTCTCACATATATATAATCCCAGCTCTTCGGGGAGGCTGAGGTGGGAGGATCCCTTGAGTCCAGGAGTTTGAGGCTGCAGTGAGCTGTGATTGCATCACTGCACTCCACCCTAGGTGACAAAGTGAGACCTCAACTCTAGCTTTTGTTGTTGTTTTTTTTTGTTTGTTTGGTTGTTGTTGTTGTTGTTTGAGAGAGGGTTTCACTCTTGTTGCCCAGATTGAAGTGCAATGGAGGGATCTTGGCTCACTGCAACCTCTGCCTCCTGGGTTCAAGTGATTCTCCTGCCTCAGCCCCCTGAGTAGCTGGGATTACAGGCATGTGCCACCATGCCCAGCTAATTTTGTATTTTTAGTAGAGATGGGGTTTCACCATGTTGGTCAGGCTGGTCTCAAACTCCTGACCTCAGGTGATCTGCCCGCTTCAGCCTCCCAAATTGCTGGGATTACAAGCATGAGCCACTGCACCCAGTCTCAAGACCTCATCTCTAAAAACAAAACAAAACAAGACAAAAAAGGAAATATAGTTTGGCCAAGACAGGTAAATTTAAAAGTCAATATATTTGTTTCAGTAAAATATAATCAGGAAGATAAATCTTTAACGAGCAATTTATAACCTGTGTCCAAAGCCAAAGATAATTTTGAATTATTCATTGATTTAAATTATGAAAAGAAAGGTATCCTATTTGTTACTGTAAATAATTGAGAGTTAACTAGAAATTTAAAGATTTTTTACGAATAAAGGAATGGGTTCCTAAATTCTTGAAAATTTGATTTATGATGACTTTTCTTTCATTAAGTGTAACTAAAGTAATGAGATTAAAAAAACTGACAAACGGAAACAAAAACTAATAATATGAAGAACTAAGATTTGAATGTGTTTGTGCATAAGTGAAAGTCATGTTTTTTTAATTAAGGATGAATCTAAGAAACACAATTGCAATTGAAAAAGCAATGGATATGTCTCCAGAACCTGCTCGGTCTTATCAAAAACAGCTAACTTTTTTTTCTACTAACCTTTTAATCTGAGTTCCCCTTCTTCTTTACTGAAAGATAACATCTACTCTTTGAAATCACCTCTGTTGGTTAAAATTAATGAATTGAGGGGAAGGGAACCCTTGACAATTCTGCCTCCGGCCATGGCAAATTAATTTGTAACAGACCAACACAGTCTCTCCAGGAATATATGAACGAAATGGAGATGGGGGAAATCGTCTGTTGGGTGTCATCAGAGTGGTACCAAGGCATCCAGGACCTGAAGGGGCAAGACTCCATAGAGAAAGGAATCTTAGGTGTGAGCCTGATATTAGTCATCTGTAGCAGTTTTTCTTTCCTTTTCTTTTGGGGAGGGGGGCAGGTTGTGGGGAGGTGGCGTAGACAGGGTCTCTCTTGTGTTGCCCAGACTGGAGTGCAGTGGTGCAACCACGGCTCACTGTAGCCTTGATCTCTATAGCTCAGGTGATCCTCCCACCTACGCCCCAGAGTAGTAGAACTACAGGTACACGCCACCACATCCAGCTAATTTTTTAATTTTTTTGTAGAGACAGGGTCTCACTATGTTGCCCAGGCTGGTCTCAAGTGAACCTCCCACCTTGGCCTCCCAAAGTGCTGGTATTATTACAACCATGAGCCACCATGCCTGGCTGCACTTTTTCTTTTCAGGGCATTTGATGATTCATATCAAATTATCAGAAAACAGCAGATGTAATCCACGTACTTTGGGAGGCAAAGGCAAGAAGATCACTTAAGGCCAGGAGTCCAAGACCATCCTGGACAACATAGTGAGACCCCCATCTCTACAAAAATAAAAAATAAATAAATAATTTCACTAAAAAAAGAAAGAAAGCAGAATGGTGGCTGAGAAAATAGAAAATCAGCAATCTGTATATGGCCAGCTGATGCAGTAATTTCATAAAAATAAGTCTAATTTCAGCCAAATATATATTACTGGCAGCAATGAGAAAGGTATTACCAACCTTTCCAAATGAGCACTCCAGTGATATTCAGCCTGATCTCCATTAAGAATAGTCACTTTTCTCCTGAATCATAATCAGAATGGAATATATATATATTGAGAGAGTCTTGCTCTGTCACCCAGACTAGAGTACAGTGGCATGATCCTGGCTCACTGCAACCTCCACCTCCCAGGTTCAAGCAATTCTTCTGCCTCAGCCTCCTGAGTAGCTGGGATTACAGGCATGCAGCAGCACGCCTGGCTAATTTCTGTATTTTTTAGTAGAGACAGGGTTTCAATTGGCCAGACTGATCTCTAACTCCTGACCTCAGATGATCCATCCACCTCGGCCTCCCAAAGTGGTGGGATTACAGGCATAAGCCACGGTGCCTGGCCCAAAATGGAATATTTTAAAGCCTTAACAAAATAAACATTGTAAGTTAACTTGGTGAATAGTTAAGTAATGAATGATAAAGAACCCTACAAATTGCCAGGTATGGTGGCTCATGCCTGTAATCCCAGCACTTTGGGAGGTCGAGATGGGTGGATGGCTTGAGCTCAGGAGTTAAAAACCAGCCTGAGCAACATGACAAAACCCCGTCTGTACAAAAAATACAAAAAAAAAAAAAAAATTAGCCAGGCGTAGTGGCATGCACCTATAGTCTCAGCTACCCAGAGGCTGAGGGGGGAGGATTGCATGATCCCCAGGAGGTTGAGGCTATAATGAGCCATGATGACACCACTGCACTCCAGCCTGGGCAACAGAGCAAGACCCTGCCCCCAAAAACAAAACAAAAAACAAAAAACAAACAAACAAAAAACCGTACAAATCAACCAAAGGCAAGAGAATGCTCTGTTGCATGCGGGTTCTCCAGAAGCAGGTGCTAAGATAAAGTCTGGGGTATAAGATGTTTATTAAGGATCAACACGTGTCAGGCCAGGCACAGTGGCTCATGCCTGTAATCCCATTACTTTGGGAGGCCGAGGCGGGCGGATCATTTGAGGTCAAGAGTTCTAGACCAGCCTAGCCAATATGGCGAAACCCCATCTCTACTAAAAATACAAAAATAAGCCAGGAGTGGTGGCAGGCACCTGTAATCCCAGCTACTCGGTAGGCTGAGGCGGGAGAATCGCTTGAACCTGGGAGACAGAGGTTGCAGTGAGCTGACATCCCACTGACTATTTCACTAAGAGTGAAACTCCATCTCAAAAAAAAAGCAAAAACAAAAACAAAAATTAGTCAGGTGTGGGGGGCTGGGGGGTACAAGGTTGTAGTGAGCAGAGATAGCACCACTGCCCTGCAGCCTGGGTGCTAGAGCCAGACCTTGCCTCAAGAAAAAAAAAAAAAGGAAATGGAGTTTTGCTCTGTCACTCAGGCTGGAGTGCAGTGGCACCATCATAGCTCACTGTAGCCTCTATCACCTGGGCTCAACCAATTCTCCTGCCTCAGCCTCCAGAGTAGCTGGGACTATAGATGCACACCACCACATCTGGCCCAGCTTCTAGAACAGTGCCTGATACATATGGAAATGCAGTACTCTTAGTGGAGTAGGTTAATTCCTGAGTAGCAGCATATTGACTTCATTTCTTCACCTTTGTTCCATCCTCCACCTACCCAGGCAACCTTTCTTAGCTAGAGCTATGGATTGGAACACCTACAAGTGGTTTTTCCACGTGGACCTGGGCTTCCTCAAACATGGTGTCTGTGTTCCAAAGGTGAGCATCCCTGAGCGGGGAGAGGGGGGTCAGCCAAAAACTATATGGACTTTCATGACAAGCCTCACAGATCAAATCTCATCATTTCCATCACATTGTATTTGCTGAGGCAGTTATAAAGATTTTCCCAAGGTCAAAGGTAGGGAACAACCTGTCTCAGTGCAGGAAGGTCAGTGTCACATTATAAAAAGAATATGTGAGATGAGACACATACTATCTGCCATAACACTCAAATTTCACTTGAAGTCATGTTATCAGGCCTCCCCACTCTAACCATGCATTCTTTTTTGTTGTTGCTTTGCTTTGTTTTGTTTTGTTCTATTTTGCTTTGTTTTGTTTTGAAACGGAGTCTCACTCTGTCACCCAGGCTGGAGTGCAGTGGCGCAATCTCGGCTCACTGCAACCTCCACCTCCCAGGTTCAAGCAATTCTCCTGCCTCAGCCTCTCAAATAGCTGGGACTGCAGGCGAATGCCACCACACCCAGCTAATTTTTTTTTTTTTTTTTTGTATTATTAGTAGAGACAGGGGTTTCACCATGTTGGCCAGGCTGGTCTTGAACTCCTGACCTCAAGTGATCTGCCTGCTTCAGCCTCCCAAAATGCTGGGATTACAGGCTTGAGCCACCACGCCTGGCCAACCATGCATTCTTTGTGCAGCATTCAGAAGATTTGCAATGAAAATACAAACCAAACAGCACTCTTCATTATTGTTCCCGAAACTCAGAATTGAGGGAGTAGGGCTGGGGTGAGTGGAAAAGTGGGACATTGGGAATGCTTTTCATTTGTTTTTGTTTTTAGAGCAGGAGCTTGCTCTGTCACCCAGGCTGGAATGCAGTGGCAGGATCTCAGCTCACTACAACCTCAACCTCCCAGGGTCAAGCAGTCCTCCCACCTCAGCCTCCCAAGTAGTTGGGACTACAGGTGCATGCCACCATGCTTAGCTAATTTTGTTTAGTTGTCGTTGTTTTTGCTGTTGTTGTTGTTGTTGTTTTGAGATGGAGTCTTGCTCTGTCACCCAGGCTGCAGTGCAGTGACGCAATCTTGATTCACTGCAACCTCCGCCTCCCGGGTTCAAGCAATTCTCCTGCCTCTGCCTCCTGAGTAGCTGGGATTACAGGCATGTGCCACCATACCTGGTTAATTTTTTGAATTTTTTTTTTTTTTTTTTTGAAATGGTGTCTCACTCTATTGCCCAGACTGGAGTGCAGTGGCATGATCTCAGCTCACTGCAACCTCCGCTTCCCAGGTTCAAACAATTCTCCTGCCTCAGCCTCCCAAGTAGCTGAGATTACAGGTGAGTACCACTGTGCCCAGCTAATTTTTGTATTTTTTTAGTACAGACAGGGTTTCACCATGTTGGCCAGGCTGGTCTCAAACTCCTGACCTTGTGATCTGCCCACCTCGGCCTCCCAAACTGCTGAGACTACAGGCTTGAACCACCGCACCCAGCCAATTTTTTGTATTTTTAGTAGAGATGGGGTTTCACCATGTTGGCCAGGCTGGTCTCGAACTCCTGACCTCAGATGATCTGCCCACCTCAGCCTCCCAAAGTGCTAGGATTACAGGCGTGAGCCACCGTGCCCAGCCATTTTTGTTTATGTTTTGTAGAGACAAGGTCTCACTATGTTGCCCAGGCTGGTCTTGAACTCTTGGACTCAAGCAGTCCTCCCTGTTTGGCCTCCCAAAGTGCTAGGATTACAGGCCTTTGCCACCGCACCTGGTGGGAATGCTTATTTCAGCAAGTAAAGGACTCACTTGGGCTCTGGGTGACTCGGAAGCAAAGCCACATACAACTGTCATCACTGTCACCTGTATCAGCCTACTATTTGCATTCGTTTTTTTCTCCTCTTTTCTATTGTTTATTTGTCATACTTGGTTCATGTTATAGAAAATATATTTTCTTGGGAAAGAAGAAGGCGTTATAGTACAGTGTTAAAACTCCAGGTTTATTTATTTATGAAGAATGATTGCGTCATCATTAGGAATTTTTTTTTTTTTTGAGATGGAGTCTTGCTCTGTCACCCAGGCTGGAGTGCAGTGGCGCAATCTCGGCTCACTGCAGGCTCTGCCTCCCGGGGTTCATGCCATTCTCCTGCCTCAGCCTCCCGAGTGGCTGAGACTACAGGCGCCCCCCACCTCGCCCGGGCTAATTTTTTGTATTTTTAGTAGAGACGGTGTTTCACCGTGTTTGCCAGGATGGTCTCGACTTCCTGACCTCATGATCTGCCCGCCTTTGCCTCCCAAAGGACTGGGATTACAGGCTTGAGCCACCGCGCCCGGCATCGTTAGGAGTTTTAGTGTGAATTATTTTATGCTGGGTGGCCCATTTGATAGTAAGTGAATTTCAGATGAGGTCAGTTCTAAGACAATAATTCACTTCCGGGCCCTCAAAGTCAGTGTCCAACTCAGTTCTTTTTAATATCAATGGGATGTATTCATTAGCCAGAGTTAAAATAATCTAAAAACTTCTTCCAACAAAATAATTGGATTGAAATAACATCCAGAGTGGTTAGACTGGAAAAAAAAAAGGCATTATTCAATTTCCAAATATAGTACCTTGAATAATAAAATGAACTCATTCTTGTTTTATTGTGGGTATTGCATCATAATTGTCCTTAATGTTCATTCTTTATTTCTTCTTGAGAAGATCAGAAAGGGGTGACTGAAGTAGAAGCGAAGTCAGCAATTTATCTTCAGGCATAACTACTTTTCCTGTATCCTGAACCCTCGAGAGGGATTTCTGAAGAAAGAAAAAGAAAAATTAAACCTTATCCAATGGAATGTAGAGAGTTGGAAATAAAAAGGCCTTAAAAATTGTAACAGATATCTTTCTGGTTTATGACCACATTTTCTAACATCTGTTAAGGGACATTTTCTGACCAAAAGGCCTGTCAGTATCAATAAGGAGAGATGCTTTCCTCATTGTTCTAGAATCTACAGTGTCCAGGGTTATTGAAATGCGTATATACTGCAGTTCATACCAAAGGATGGAGAGCAGCAGTGAAGAGGGAAGGGAAAGAGGAGCAGGGATTAAAGTGTGGAGTCGCCCCTGGCCCTGCTTTGAACTCTCACTGGCTTTTTGGAACTTAACCAAGATCAAACAGGCAGTTGCCGCCAGCTCAAGGCCTCTGGTTCTCTATAATTTTTGGAGTAGATTTTGAGGTTACGATTATGAAGTTTTGTGGTAACTTTAAACTGGAAAGTATTGCATTCACCTTTTATATTCCCCAAAGAAAGAAGAAATGCCCAGCCATGTAATGAAACTCCTTTCGATCTGACCATTGTGTTAGGAACAGATTTCACACTGAGCAAATCTTTGCAACCAGACTCAAATGTTTCCCATTACAGCCGTGCACGGGTATCAGTGTGCAAGGGGCTGCTGCAGAGTGTGCAATTCTCCCAGCAAA
The DNA here is from genome assembly GCF_028885655.2 of Pongo abelii. Classification (NCBI taxonomy): domain Eukaryota; kingdom Metazoa; phylum Chordata; class Mammalia; order Primates; family Hominidae; genus Pongo; species Pongo abelii. The sequence continues at coordinate 15,095,135 of NC_071990.2, forward strand.
ATGCACACACTTGGTGGCTTGGATAGAGTATCAAAATCATATCCACGGTTGAAAATTTGTTTGCACTTATGATCACCACACCTTAGAACCCAAATGATAAGAACGCAGGCCGGGCGTGGTGGCTCATGCCTGTAATCTCATCACTTTGGGAGGCCAAAGGGGGGGGGGGGCCGATCACGAAGTCAGGAGTTCAAGACCAGCCTGGCCAACATAGTGAAACCCCATCTCTACTAAAATTACAAAAATTAGCCAAGCATGGTGGCACAAACCTGTAGTCCCAGCTACTCGGGAGGCTGAGGCAGGAGAATTGCTTGAACCCGGGAGGTGGAGGTTGTGGTGAGCTGAGATTGTGCCACTGTACTCCAGCCTGGGTGACAGAGAGACTCCGTTTAAAAGAAAAAAAAAATAAGAACGCAAATTCCATAAATTATCTTGAAAAAAAAATCTGATTTCACACAATGTACATGGCTCAAATTGTTGCAGCCTTAATTCCTTGAATAAGAATTGCTCATTTGCCATGTCTACAACGTATCTTACTAGAATCCTTCACAGTTTAGCAACTTGTGCTTCCCTGTTAAATCAGTGCTAAAAAGTGACTTTTTTTTTTTTTGAGATGGAGTCTCACTCTGTTGCCCAGGCTGGAGTGCAGTGGTGAGATCTCTGCTCACTGCAACCTCTGCTTCCTGGGTTCAAGCGATTCTCATGCCTCAGCCTCCCAGGTAGCTGGGACTACAGGTGTGCACCACCATGACTGGCTAGTTTTTGTATTTTTATTAGAGAATTGGTTTCACCATGTTATCCAGGCTGGTCTCAAACTCTTGACCTCAAGTGATCCACCCGCCTCGGCCTCCCAAAGTGCTGGGATTACAGGTGTGAGCTACCATGCCTGGCCTCAACAGAAAGTTTCAATGTACCACAATATAATTGTTACTGTGGTTTTAGGGGAAATTTCCTTCCCCTTCACCTTGTCTCAGAGTAACATTAAAAACACTCAGTTCTTATAAATTAGCTACAGACGACAGCCTTTGAAGCCAAATTAAAGCCATCATGTATAACTACAATAATGCTAATGAGAACAGAAACAATAGCAGTTATAAGACGCTCTTATCAAAGACTTCAGCAAAGTTCATAAATGGCATCTTATGAATCCTTTTTGAATAGCAGGCATTGTTATCTCCACGTTATCGGATGGGAAACCAAGACATTCAAAGATAACTTGCCAAGGTCATCAGATTCCTCAGAGCCACACCAAAAGAGAAAGCCATAATGGCGTATGCTGCCTTGGTCCTCTGGGGTGTGTCTTTTAGAACTTCATGCTGGAGTCCATCTTACATTCTCAACTCAGAAACCAACTTGGTTTGCATACATACTAGGAGTAACTTTGCTTTTTGTTTGTTTTTTAAGTAGATATGGGGTCTCACTATGTTGCCCAGGCTGGTCTCAAACTCCTATCTTCAAGCCAGCCTTCTGCCTTGGCCTCCCAAAGTACTAGGATTACATTCATAAGCCACCGTGCCCACCTTAGGAGTAACTTTGGTACAAAATTGCTGGGCACAGTGGCTCACACCTGTAATCCCAGCACTTTGGGAGGCTGAGGCAGACGGATCACAAGGTCAGGAGATCAAGACCATCCTGGCTAACACGGTGAAACCCTGTCTCTACTAAAAGTACAAAAAATTAGCCGGGCTTGGTGGCAGGCACCTGTAATCCCAGCTACTTGGGAGGCTGAGGCAGAAGAATGGCGTGAACCCGGGAGGTGGAGCTTACAGTGAGGCGAGATCGTGCCACTGCACTCTAGCCTGGGTGACTGAGCGAGACTCCGTCTCAAAAAAAAAAAAAAAAGAAAATTTACTGACCTAGGAAAGAGAGAAAGAGAGAATAGAGAGAGAAAAATAAAGGCAATCTGTGACTCCTCAAAGAAGTTATTTCTGTAACTGTCCAAAAAGGAGATCATTTTCAGAGTCTTTTACAGCTGCAGCATAATTTAGTACAACTTGCATGACTCAGATACACACTTCTATCCTGAAAATATCCTTTTCTATAATAATTTCATATTTTCGTTTTGTTTTGTTTTTAAGACAGGGTTTCTTTCACTCCTGCCACCCAGGCTGGAGTGCAGTGGCGCCATCCCGGTTTAAGGCAACATCTGCCTCCCTGGCTCAAGTGATTCTCCTGCCGTAGCCTCCCAGGTAGCTAGGACCACAGGCATGCGCGCCACCATGCCCAGCTAATTTGTGTATTTTTTGTAAAGACGGGGTTTCACCGTGTTGCCCAGGCTGGTCTTGCACTCCTGAACTCAAGCGATCCGCCCACCTTGGCCTCCCAAAATGATGGGACTGCATACGTGAGCTACCAAGTCCAGCCTCAGCATTTTAAATTATGTTGAATACTTTCTCCTGAGATCCCAAATTTGGTACAATAGACATTAATATTTAAAACTGACATTTGTAATTGATTTCAATATGTATTACATCATACTAAAAATATCTGCTGTTATCTTATTGTATATTGATATCAGAAAAGATTACCTGATCTCTTGCTTGAAAAAAAGAAAACATGTAGAATAAACATACATTTCTTTTTTGAGACAGTTTCACTCTTCCGCCCAAGCTGGAGTACAACGGCACGAACTTGGCTCACTGCGACATCTGCTTCCCTAGCTCAAGGGATCTTCCGGCCTCAGCCCCCAAAGTAGCTAGAACCACAAGCGCTTGCCCATGCCTGGCTAATTTTTGTATTTTTGGTAGAAATGGAGTTTCACCATGTTGGCCAGGCTGGTCTCGAACTCCTGAGCTCAGGTGAGCCACCCACCTGGGCCTCCCAAAGTGCTGGACTTACAGGCGTGAGCCACTGTGCCTAGTCAGGAGTTTTTCAGAGTTTGTATGAGATTCATCCAAACAGTCACTCTTTCTTTTTTATTTTTATGTTTTGCTTTAATTAATTAATTAATAATAATAATTATTATTATTTTTTGAGACAGAGTCTCACCCTATTGCCCAGGCTGGAGTGCAGTGGCATGATCTCTGCTCACTGCAACCTCTGCTTCCCGGGTTCAAGTCATTCTCCTGCCTCAGCCTCCCGAGTAGCTGGGATTACAGGCATGTGCCACCATGCCTGGCTAATTTTTGCATTTTTAGTAGAGACAGGGTTTCACCATGTTGGTCAGGCTGGTCTCGAACTCCTAACCTCAAGTGATCCACCTGCCTCGGCCTCCCAAAGTGCTGAGATTACAGGTATGAACCAATTTTAATTTAAATATTTTATTTCTTTATGTGTTCAGAGTAAATAAGAATTCTCTTTCTCCTATTCTTTCCCACTTTTTATGGTCCCAATTCCAATCATCCTAGACTACCACCAAAATGTTCACTGGCTTCAGTTTAAGGTGATATTGACCTAGAAGTATATGCATTATTAATTGTTAGACTTTCGAGGCCTGACAATTTTCCAGGGTCCAAAGTCCATCATTTGTAATGGCAGAATTTCAGCTATGTTGACGGATGGAGCCATTTTTGAAAACCAAGTCAATTCTCTTTAACTTAGGTTACAGAAGGAACTTCTTGTATGTAAGGCAAGTGCTGAATACAGATTTTGATTACTTTTCAGCTTATGTTAAAATTTCAAAACCTAACAAAGCTGAAAAGTCATCTACCAAAGAATGATGAGCATTGACTCTCCAAGCCCTTGAATTCAAAACCACAGACTGATAATCCCCTGAGACCTCAGTGGCCCCACCCCCTATCACACCCCCAGTGCTTCCGTTAATTAGTAGGGGTAAAGAGGGAGCCAGAAGGGAAGCAAGGAGAACTGGGGCCTTACAATAGGATCTGTCAGGAGGCTAAGCTCCTCCTCACAAGAAACCCTCTAGCCACAAGGATTACTGATGCCTGCAATTCTACAATTAAATAATCATTCTTCTCTTAATAAAATGAAAATACCCTGGTGAAAGCTCAGGTCTTACTCCATAACCTAATAGTATATCTCAACACCTACAACAGCAATACTTAGGGTATCTGGCCAAACTCACGATTCCTGGATATCAACACAGAAATTACTGAATTTTGTCTTTTATTTTTATTTATTTATTTTTATTTTTATTTAATTTTATTTTTCTTGAGACGGAGTCTCACTCTGTCACCCAGACTGGAGTGCAGTGGCACGATCTTGGCTCACTGCAACTTCCGCCTCCTGGATTCAGGCAATTCTCTAGCCTCAGCCTCCCGAATAGCTGGGATTACAGGAGTGCACCACCATGCCCAGCTAATTTTTGTATTTTAGTAGAGGCAGGGTTTCACCACGTTGGCCAGGCTGGTCTTAAACTCCTGACCTCAAGTGATCTGCCCAAACCGACCTCCCAAAATGATGGGATTACAGGCATGAGCCACCACACCCGGCCCAGAAATCACTGAATTTCTAACTCAAATTCTCATTTGATCCTTATGCATAGTGAAGTAGAATGACTTCTGGCTTAGAGCTAGAGAGAAATAAAGAGGAAGCAAGAGTAGAAGATGAAGCCTGGGCAACATAGCAAGACCTCATCTCTACAAAAAAATGAAAATGAATAAAAATTAGCTAGACATGGTGGTGTGCCCCTGTGGTCCCAGCTATTTGGGAAGCTGAGCTGAGAGGATCACAGAAGCCTGGGAAGTCAAGGCTGCAGTGAGCCCTGTTCGTGCCACTGCACTCCAGTCTGGGCAACAGAGTAAGACTCTGTTTCTAAAAAATAGAATTGAAGATGTGGGATTGGGGTGGGGGGGATGTGGAATCAAAGATAAACACTCATAAATTATGGTGTATTTGACAATTTAAGCCACTCCTGAAAGGCACCGAGAAGGCCCAAAAGGGAAATCAATGAGAAAAAGGAAAGGAAGAGTGCACAAATTTTATGCACCCGGCATGGACTTCTAAAATGTTGTTCTGCATTAAATAGGTCTCTACCAACTCATCAAGGAAAAAGTTTTGTTGTTGCTCTTCTTTCCTTCCCTTATTTCCTTTTTTTTTTTTTTTTTTTTTTGAGACGGAGTCTCACTCTGTCACCCAGGCTGGCGTGCAATGGCACAATCTCAGCTCACTGCAACCTCCACCGCCTCCCGAGTTCAAGCGATTCTCCCACCTCAGCCTCCCAAGTAGCTGGGATTACTAGCACACACCACCATGCCCGGCTAATTTTTGTATTTTTGTAGAGACGGGGTTTCGCCATGTTGGCCAGGCTGGTCTTGAACTCCTGACCTGCTGTGATCTGCCTGCCTCGGCCTCCCAAAATGCTAGGATTACAGGCATGAGCCACCATGCCTGGCCACCCTATTTCCTTTTTATTTAAGAAGGTTCCTTTCCATATTTAACATATAGAATTTTGCTTAGGAAATATGGGATTTGTGGAAAGTTAGGAAGGCATTTTTTACAAATAAATGCTGTGTATTAATGAATCCTACATCTTTTCCCACATTTATTTCTTCAAAGATGTCTACAAAGATAGTATTTTTGCAGGTTCTTTTTTTCTACATAACACCTCGCTTTAAAAAGGCAAAATATTATTCACACAAATATCTTTTACTCACTCTACCCAATATTAGAAGCATTATAGGCTCCAAAGACTATCATGATTAACCTTCCTTGAATAAAACTTTAGGGATCTGCTTTGAACCCACAAAAGAAATTAAATGCACAGTTAAGACTGATTTTCATCATCAAGTTGCAACAGGGAATTGCCTTTAAAGCCATCTCCTGCTGCCTTCATTAGAGTCTTGATCACTTGCTGCAAATTTATATTCCTTTGTGGGTTTAAGGCAGATATTGGGTATCCTTTTAATTTATTAGGCGAGCTATTGATGAGTCTCATTCTGCCACAAATTCATGAACAATATTCCTGTGGCCACTGTAGTGGGAGTCTTAAGTGAATACAACATTTTCAAGATAAGTGACCATTTTTCACAGGGTAAGTGGTATATTAAAAAACCAACATGTGGCCGGGTGCGGTGGCTCACGCCTGTAATGCCAGCACTTTGGGAGGCCGAGGCAGGTGGACCACGAGGTCAGGAGTTCGAGACCAGCCCGACCAACATGGTGAAACCCCATCTCTACTAAAAAAAAAAAAAATACAAAAATTAGCTGGGCGTGGTGGTGCACGCCTGTAATCCCAGCTACTTGGGAGGCTGAGGCAGGAGACTCACTTGAACCTGGGAGGCAGAGGTTGCAGTGAGCCAAGATCGTGCCATTACACTCCAGCCTGGGCTGCATTGCCTCCATGGTTACACCTCCCCCTGGGCAGGCTCCCATTGGCAGAACCTAGCTGGGAGCCAGTTGACGAGGGAGCCTAGGAAATGCTGTTTCCAGATCAACCCCTTGGGCATGATCCAGACTAAATCAGGGGCAGTGTGAGGACCGGATCTGAGAACAAACAGCTAAATGACCAGCACAAAGGACAGAACTAAGAAGAGTCATTGGAGGCCAGGTGTGGTGGCTCATGCCTGTAACCCCAGCACTTTGGGAGGCCAAGGCTGGCGGATCATCTGAGGTCAGGAATTTGAGATCAGCCTGGCCAACATGGGGAAACCTCGTCTCTACTAAAAATACAAAAATTAGCCGGGCATAATGGCAGATGCCTGTAATTCCAGCTACTTGGGAGGCTGAGGCAGGAGAATCACTTGAACCCGGGAGGTGAAGGTTGCAGTGAGCCGAGATTGCACCACTGCACTCCAGCCTGGGCAACAATAATGAAACTCCATCTCAAAGAGAAAACAAAACAAAATAAAAAACAAAAACAAAAACAAAAAACAAGAGTCACTGGGTCTTTTCTAGCTTGGCAGGACGAAGAATGACAACTAACTTTAAAGCATCCATTTCATTCCATATTTATGGAGTATCGGCCAGGTGTTAAGAATTGCACTAGGTGCTAAGAATGCAAAGATCAAGGGCAGGGCGAGGTGGCTCACGCCTATAATCCCAGCACTTCGGGAGGCTGAAGTGGGAGGATTGCTAGAGCCCAGGAGTTCGAGACCAGCCTGGGCAAAGTAGTGAGACCCCCCCTCCCATCTCTGAAAAAATAAAAATAAAAAAATAAGAATGCAAAGATCAATAGCATATTGTCCCAGTTCTCACACACTTGGGTTTGAATCCTACCTCTATTCCTTACTTCTAGTTGGCTTTGGGTAACTTTGACTACTTCAAGCCTTCTTTTCCTCCATTATGAAATGGGGAAAGTAATAGTATCTACTTACAGTAGATATCCCATGAGCATTTGTTGGAAAAAATTGTGTCTACTAAGTGAGAATCTTAATAAGTAGAATGAAGTTACATTTATTGATCACCTCCTCTATGCCAGGCACGGAGCTTAGTGTTTCACATACATTATTTTCATTTCTACAACAACTGTCAAAGTGGGGGAAACAAGCAGTTATAATACAACGTGGTAAGAGCTATATTAGTGGCACCTGCAAACTGTGATGAGAACACAGTAGGGAGTCATTAGCTTTTTCTAGGGAACCCCATAGAGACTTCACAGAGAAGATAGGGAAGATTTCATAACAATAATAATAATAACAGCAGTAGCTAACACCCATGGAGAACCCATTCAGCACCAGGCTCTGAGCCACAAAACACACCTTCAGTCAACAAGCACTCCCTGAGCCTTCCTCCTCAAGGTCTTAGCTCCCAGAGAGGGATGTGGTCCTATCATCCCATTTTGTAGAGAAAGAAACTAACCTTTAGAGTTGCTAAATAACGTTCCCAAGGTCACCCAGCTGGTAACAGTCAGGGTCAGGATCCAAACCTGAGTGTGCCTGATTCCAAAGCCCACACGCCGAGCAATGGTGCCTTCCTGCCTTTATGAATGCATGGCTTTATTAAGAGCTAACCAGCACACAGCAGCTGCACAAATGACAAATTTGTGCGCTAACATCCAACAGACTGTAGCCTCCTTGGGGGAACTGTGCAGAACAGAGCCTGATACTGAAGGCGCTTAATTCTTTGGGAAGTCCAGCGTGTTTGATTCCAGCTGCACAGCCCCAGCTCACAGGAGCTGGGGACAAAGGGCTCCATCCTGGGGCTGGGGGAGGTGGCTGAGGTGAATAAAGTGCTGTCGAGAAATCAACTGCATGGCCTTGAGAGATGAGTTAACACTTTCAAGACACCAGGCTAATATTTGGTTTAATTATCTCTTCCAAGGTACTAAACGACACTCCAATGGTCTCAGAGTAAATTTATCTCTCAAATGGGAGCCATTTACTAACCTACTTCGGGCCTCAACCCTTCTGTCTTAGACAGCTTCTCTTTAAAAGGCCAGTTGTAAGCAAGTTCTCTACTTGTCTGCTTTAAAGAGAGTAGAGAGAAGTCCCTAAAACTTCCCAAGATTACTTTTAATTAAAAAGATACAAATCCTTATTTTTTCCCATTTCTCCAACCTTCTGTGCTGAGGGGGGAGATGAGATATTTAGCAAATAAAAGGAGACCTTTTCTTCGAATTTCAGAGCTGTTCAATTATAAACACGGCTGCCTGCGAAGTTGGAAATCAATTCAACTGCAATCTTCTTTAAAGCTTTTTAAATGCAACTGCTAACCTGTCTAGATGTTTAACTTTCAGGTTTCAAAACCTGTCAGTTAAAACTTGCTTACTGTTACTCCTTTTCTCTGAAGCTACAAGCCAGAAGAGAAATTATGTAGCAAATTGGAAACAAGGAACTAAGACTTGATAGCAACACAAAAGGCTAGCTGACGGGCTGGAGTGCAAGACACTACAATTCTTGCTCTGAAAATGAATAAGGATTAGAGGGCTCATCTACTGGCCGCCTCTAATGAGGTTGCGCCTTCTCAGTTCTGAAACAAGCAGTCAATTGATCCCTTCACAAGAACACCTGGTCTATTCCGAGAAGAAAAAATTAGTCAAACCTGTTGTTGGCTGAGTTTATCAGTCAATTCTGTTAAATTGTGGCATTGGTAGCAATAGGGAGGCATGGTTCATTAAAAATACCATTCGGGGAAATCCTAAGGCAATGGGATAGTGATTACTGAACTAATTCTATTGGCCTGAAAGAGTTAATTCAACTCCTAAAGGGAAGCAATTTACTTTCTATTCCCCCCAGGATGGACCAGGCTTTTAAGGAGTTTCATACAATGAGGCTGTTTTTTACCACCCCTCCCCTCCACTCCCCTCACGTAAAGTCCCCCTGACAGTTGTCAAGCCCAAGATGAAGATGGGGTGTACTGGCCAGGGTCACCTGGCATTACTCACATGGGCCCCTCTCAGGCAGCCTGGGTAATGCTGAATAAATCCATGCATGCAAGGAAAGGGCACAAGGACAAATCCTCTGACTTTGTGTGTCTGGATTCTAAACACCTACCCAAATTCTAAGCAGCACAGCCAGATAAATCCATCAACCAGAGTGGCTAAGGGATACCTGATTTATATGCAACCTTGGCAGTGTATCACCGGGCCCAAAGTGCCAGTGTAAACAGTTCTGGACAGGCTCCCATCCTGCTTCAGCAGAGAACAGATACCATCCTCCTGGACCACAAAGGTCCTCATTGCAAATGAAAAGGCGGGAGGGGGTCACGTTCAGGAGAGCAGTGTTAAATGAATAACACATGCCCTTCCAGATACGTGTGTGTGCTTTTTAATAATTAATTATGAAAAGTGTCAAACATAGATCAAAATAGCTATCATAGAATGACTCCCCTATGCACCTGGGACACAGCTGCAACAATTAATAACTTATGGCCCATCTTATTTCAACTGGACCCCCACCCACTCACCCCACGACAATGTTATCTTGAAGCAATCCCCAGGCTTCTTATAATTTCATCCATAAATATTTTCAAAATATTTCTAAAAAATCAGATCTCTCTCTTTTTTAAAAAACAAACCCAAAATAATTACTACCCCTAAAAAAAAAAAAAAAAAAGAAAGAAAGAAAGAAACAACCAGACCAGGCTCAGTGGCTCATGCCTGTAATCCCAGCACTTTGGGAGGCCTAGGTAGGAGGAACACTTGAGGCCAGGAGTTTCAGACCAGCCTGGACAACATAGTGAGACCCCATCTCTACAAAAAAATAGAAAATTAGCTGGATGTAGCGTCACATGCCTGTAGTCCTAGCTACTCAGGAGGCTGGGGTGGGAGGATTACTTAAGCCCAGGAGGCCAAGGCAGCAATGAGCCATGATCCCGCCACTGCACTCCAGCCTGGGTGACAGAGTTATTTCTTGTCTCTAGGAGAGAAAAAAAAGGCCAGGCACAATGGCTCACACCTGAAATACCAGCACTTTGGGAGGCCAAGGTGGGTAGATCACAAGGTCAGGAGTTTGAGACCAGCCTGGCCAACATGGTTAAACCCCATCTCTACTAAAAATACGAAAAAATTATGTGGGAGTGGTGGCACACACCTGTAATCCCAGCTACTCAGGAGGCTGAGGTAGGAGAATTGCTTGAACCCGGGAGGTGGATGCTGCAGTGAACCGAGATCATGCCACTGCACTCCAGTCTGGGCAACAGAGTGAGACTCCATCTCAAAAAATAAATAAATAAAATTAAATTAAAAAATACAGCTGGGCATGGTGGCTCACGCCTGTAATCCCAGCACTTTGGGAGGCCAAGGCGGGCGGATCATGAGGTCCGGAGATCGAGACCATCCTGGCTAACACGGTGAAACTCCATCTCTACTAAAAATACAAAAAAATTAGCTGGGCATGGTGGCAGGTGCCTGTAATCCCAGCTACTTGGGAGGCTGAGGCAGGAGAATGGTGTGAACCTGGGAGGCGGAGCTTGCAGTGAGCCGAGATCGCACCACTGCACTCCAGCCTGGGCGACAGAGCGAGACTCCATCTCAAAAAAAAATAAAATAAAATAAAAAATACAAAAATACAAAAAAGTTAACCAGGTATGCTGGCACTTGCCTGTAGTCCCAGCTACTCGGGAGGCTGAGGCAGGAGGATTGCTTGAACCCAGGAGGCAAAGGTTGCAGTGAGCTAAGATCACACCACTGCACTCCAGCCTGGGTGACAGAGCGAGACTCCACCTCAAAAGAAAAAAAAAAACAGTAAACCCTTTTGAAACATGCTACAACGTGAATGAACATTGAGGACGCTGTGCTGAATGAAATAAGCCAGACATAAAAGGACAAATACAGTCTGCTTCCACTCATATGAGGTATCTGGAGTAGTAAATTCATAAAGACAGATAATTGAATGGTGGTTGCCAGGAGCTAGAGAGAGGAGGGAATGGGCAGTTAGTATTTAGTGGACACAGAGTTTCAATTTTGGAAAATGAAAACCATTCTGCCATTGGATGGAGGTGATGGTCGCACAATAATGTGAATGGACTTAATGTCACTGAACTGTACACTTAAACATGATTAAAATGGCTGGACGCGGTGTCTCACGCCTGTAATCCCAGCACTTTGGGAGGCTGAGGCAGGCGGATCACCTGAGGTTGGGAGTTCAAGACCACCCTGACCAACATGGAGAAACCCGTCTCTACTAAAAATACAAAATTAGCTGGGTTTGGTGGCCTGTAATCCCAGCTGCTCGGGAGGCTGAGGCAGGAGAATTCCTTGAACCCAGGAGGTGGAGGCTGTGGTGAGCCGGAGATCGTGCCATTGCAGTCCAGCCTGGGCAACAAAAGCGAAACTCCGTCTCAAAAAAAAAAAAAAAAAAGATTAAGATGGTGGCCGGTTGCAGTGGCTCATGCCTATAATCCCAGCATTTTGGAAAGCCAAGGCAGGCGGATCACCTGAGGTCAGGAGTTCAAGACCAGCCTAGCTAACATGGTGAAACCCTATCCCTACCAAAAATACAAAAATTAGCTGGGTGTGGTGGTGGGCACTATTCAGCTATTCAGGAGGCTCAGGCAGGAGAATTGCTTGAACCCGGGAGGCACAGGTTGCAGTGAGCCGAGATCATGCCACTGCACTCCAGCCTGGGCAACAAGGGCAAAACTCTGTCTCAAAAAAATATATATATATACAAAAATTAGGCAGGCATGGTAGTGTGCACCTGTAATCCCAGCTACTCAGGAGGCTGAGGCAGGAGACTTGCCTGAGCCTGGGAGGCAGAGGTTGCAGTGAGCTGAAATCAAACCACTGCACTCCAGCCTGGGCGACAGAGCAAGACTGTCTCAAAAAAAAAAAAAAAAAAAAAAAAGGATAAAATGGTAAAATTTATGTTGTGTGTTTATATTTGGCCACAAATTTTTAAATGGTAGGGTTTTTTTTTTTTAACAAAAAAACCTTCATATCATAAACTATTCACTAAGTGTCAAAATTTTCTCATAAATATCAAAAATTGTGTTCAGTTTGCTTGCATCAGAAGCCACATAAGGTTCATGTACTGTGGCTGGTGAGCAGGTCTTTTAAAAACCTACATGTTCCCCCACCAGCCTCCTGCTTTTCCCCTATTACAATTTATTCATGGAAAAACTTTTCCTGTAAAGTTTTCCACAGTAAATGTTTAGCTCCTCACATCCTTATGGGGTCTTCTCTCTTTCTCTTTTTTTTTTGAGTCCTTCTCTGTCATCCAGGCTGGAGTGTCCCGGGTTCAAGTGATTCTCCTGCCTCGGCCTCCCGAGTAGCCGGTATTACAGGCACGCACCACCACACCCGGCTAATTTTTTTTTTTTTTTGTATTTTTAGTACAGATGTGGGTTTCACCATGTTGGCCAGGCTGTCCTCAAACTCCTGGACTCAATCAATCTGCCCACCTTGGCCTCCCAGAGTGCTAGGATTATAAGCACAAGCCACAGTGCCCTACCTTTGTCTTCTTGAATACTGAAAGTTAAATCAAGAGACCAGATCAGATTCAAGTTTGATGTTTTTGGCAAGACCACTGCCTAAGTCCAACTATGCCGCTGTAAGAGTATATGAGTGGCCCAAAATGTGAGTGTGCAAAAATTCATCAACAAACTATGATGAGCAACTCAGTACATGCTCCCACCATCAGTGGTCTTAGAACAGGAGTAGGATGAATGAGAGGAAATATCCACACACACACAAAAAAATTTGTTTCTGGTTTTTTTTGGGTTTTTTTTTTTTTTGAGACAAGGTTTCACTCTGTCGCCGAGGCTGAAATACAGAAGCGCAGTCATGGTTCACTGCAGCCTCAAACTCCCTGGGCTCAGTTGATCCTCCTGCTTCAGTCTCCCAAGTAGCTAGAACTATAGGTAAGTGCCACCACACCAGGTAAATTTATTGTATTTTTTCAGTATTATATTTTTTGTGTAGAGACAGGGTTTAACAATATTGTCCAGACTAAAAAAAAAAAAAGTTTTAAGACAAAATCTTTGTCATCAAGGAACCCGAAATCTTGTTAAGACGGCAAAACTGATACATGCAGAACAATTAATAATTAAGTGCAGGCCAGGCATGGTGGCTCACGCCTGTAATTCCAGGACTTTTGGGAGGCCAAGGTGGGCAGATCACCTGAGGTCAGGAGTTGGAGACCAGCCTGGCCAACATGATGAAACGCTGTCTCTACTAAAAGTACGAAAAAAAAATTAGCCAGTTGTGGTGGTACATGCCTGTAATCCCAGCTACTTGGAAGGCGGAGGCAGGAGAATCGCTTGAACCCAGGAGGCGGAGGTGGCAGTGAGCCGAGATCGTGCCACTGCACTCAAGCCTGGGCAACAGAGCCAGACTCTGGCTCAAAAATAATAATAATAATAATAATAATAATAATAATAAAGTGCAAAACTGCTATGACTATCAAATCCTATGTCATTCTAAGGGTGAGATCATCTAAGAAGGTTTTAGGTCGTATAAAGTTCCTGAAATGGATCTTGAAGGATTGCTAGATTTTTGGAAGAAAGAAGGCATTCTAGGAAGTGAAAACTATACAAAGAAAAGCACAAAGGTTGGCATTTGGAGGCGGATAGAGAGGATCATTTAAACAGGCTGAGAAAGATAATATAGGGGAATGAAAAGTCAACAGAGAAATAAGCATTGGAAGGAGCCCACTGATCTCTAGAGATTAAGAATCAGTTGTTACTTATGTTTTGGCATGCACACTTAGGCGAGATTCTAAAGGCCTATAAATATTGTGGGTGTTTTGAGGATCTGATGTCTAATATCTTTTAATAGAAGAATTGAGGTGTTATCTGAATGAAATCTTTTCCAGCTGAGCTCATCCTTTCTAGAGACTAAACACATTAAAAATTTTTTCATGAAAAATACAGTTAGAACTTGTAAAATGTTGGGGATGAAGGGTGGAGGACATGTACATGAAAAAAGATGGAAAAAGAGTGTCGAAGCTGAGTGATGGGTATATAGGGCTCATTATGCTATTCTCCCTACTTTTGAGTATGTTTGAAACTTCCATAATAAAAAGTTATTTGTAAACCTATTGCTATTGGGGTCAAGGGTCCTTCCCACGTTCCATGTTTCCCATGTTATAGGAAAAAAAAGACTCACTAGACCGGAAGATGCGGTGCTTGTCTCTTCTGTTGTCAGGCTGTTTAACTCTGAGCCAATTACTTCACCTTTGTGGGTCTCAATTCCCTTCTCTGTAAAATGAAAGGAAAAAGGAAAAGAACCACTGCTTATTGAATGCCTACTATGTGCAAGAATTGTGCGATGCACTTTATACACACGCTGTCAAGTACCAACAGGATGGACGCAATGTTCTCCTTAGTCTCCAAAGTTTCTTTCCCTCTCTAGGCGTCCAGGAATTATCCACTTAACTTCAGTTCATGATTTGATAAGCCCATGTGACTGATGCCTGGCAAGTCTTAGGAGACATACAGATAAGAAAGACAGCTCCTGTCTTCAACGATTTTGTTATCTAGAAGGACAGCTAGGACAAATGAGTGTAATACAACTGATCAATGTTATAATAACTGTTATAACAACTAAATAGGAAAGATACTAAATGTTTTACCTTATATGTAGTGTGCATCCCTACAATATGAGAAAATGATGCAATGGTGTACTGATAGAACCACACGGTGCTGGGTGGGAGTCCTGTAAGAGGAACACTCATCCCCGAATGAGGGGGTCAGAAGGTTTCATAGAGGAGACAATGTCTATGTTAAGTTTTTTAAAAAATGAACTTGTTGCCGGGCATGGTGGCTCACGCCTGTAATCCCAGCACTTTGGGAGGCCGAGGCAGGTGGATCACGAGGTCAGGAGATCAAGACCATCCTGGCTAACACTGTGAAACCCTGTCTCTACTAAAAGTACAAAAAAAAAATTAGCCAGGCATGGTGGCGGGCACCTGTAGTCCCAGCTACTCGGGAGGCTGAGGGAGGAAAATGGCGTGAACCTGGGAGGCGGAGCTTGAAGTGAGCCCAGATTGCACCACTGTACTCCAGCCTGGGTGACAGAGCAAGACTCCGTCACAAAAAAATAAAAAAATAAATAAAAATAAACTTGTTGGCTGGGTGTGGTGGCTCATGCCTGTTATCCCAGCAGTTTGGGAGGCCAAGGTGGGCGGATCACCTGAGGTCAGGAGTTTGAGACCAACCTGGGCAACATGGTGAAACCATGTCTCTACTAAAAATACAAAAATTAGCCAGGCATGGTGGCACTCGCCTGTAATCCCAGCTACTCGGGAGGCTGAGGCACAAGAATTGCTTGAATCTGGGAGGCAGAGGTTGCAGTGAGCTGAGACAGCACCAGTGTACTCCAGCCTGGGCAACAGAGTGAGACTCCACCTCAAATAAATAAATTAATTAAATGAGCCAGGCACAGTGGCTCATACCTGTAATCCTAGCACTTTGGGAGGTGGAGGCGGATGGATCACCTGAGGTCAAGAGTTTGAGACCAGCCTGGCTAACATGGGGAAACCCCGTCTCTACTAAAAATACAAAAAAACTAGCTGGGTGAGGTAGTGGGCATCTGTAATCCCAGCTACTTGGGAGGCTAAGGCAGGAGAATCGCTTGAAACTGGGAGGCAGAAGTTGCAGTGAGCCAAGATCACGCCCCTGCAGCCTGGGCAACAGAGACAGACTCTGTCTCAAAAAAAAAAATAAATGAATAAATAAAAATTAAAATAAATAAATAAATAACACGCAATTATACAGTATTTGTCCTTTATTGTCTGGCTTCTTTCACTTAGCATAATCCCCTCAAGGTTCATCTATGTTGTAACATGTGCCAGAATGGCCTTCCTTTTTAAAGCTAAATAATATTCAATTGGATGCATATACATTTTATTTATCCATTCATTCATTGATGGACACTTGGGTGGCTTCAACCTTTTGGCTATTATGAATAAAGCTGCTATGAAGACGAGTGTATAAAAATCTGTTTGTGGCCGAGCGCGGTGGCTCATGCCTGTAATCCCAGCACTTCAGGAGGCGGAGGGGGGCGTATCACGAGGTCAAGAGATCGATATCATCCTGGCTAACATGGTGAAACCCCCTCTCTACTAAAACACACACAAAAAATTAGCTGGGCATGGTGGTGCGTGCCTGTAGTTCCAGCTACTTGGGAGACTGAGGCAGGGGAATCACTTGAACCGGAGAGGCAGAGATTGCAGTGAGCTGGGATCGCGCCACTGCACTCTAGCCTGGCAACACAGCAAGACTCCATCTCAGAAAAAAAAAACAAACCAAACAAAACAAAACCGGGGGCTGAGCTCACTGGCTCACGCCTGTAATCCCAGCACTTTGGGAAGCCAAGGTGGGCGGATCACCTGAGGTCAGGAGTTTGAGACCAGCCTGGCCAACATGCTGAAACTCCATCTCTACTAAAAATATAAGAATTAGCCATGCCTGTAATCCCAGCTACTCAGGAGGCTGAGACAGGAAAATCGCTTGAACCCAGGAGGTGGAGGCTGAAGTGAGCCGAGATCGTGCCAGTGCACTCCAGACTGGGCCACAGAGCAAGACGCGGTCTCAAAAAAAAAAAATCTGTGTTCCTACTTTCAGTTCTTTTGGGTATATACTATGATAAGTCTTGAAGAATGAGAAGGAATTAAGTCAAAAGGGAAAGATAAGCAGTCCAAGAAGAGTGAGTAACTTGTGTAAAGGCACAGGGAGCTATAGTTCAGTTGGCTGTAGAACAGAGAGAGAGGATACATGCTGAGACAGGAAACTTCAGAGAGAGGCAGGCGCTAGACCTTGAGGGACCTTGTGTGAGAATGGACAGTGAGGGCTAAAAGCAGCCTCAGGTCAAATCTCTGTTTACACTGCTAATGTTGTTTTCTTTTTAACTTTTAAAAAATATTTTAGGCTGGGCACGCCTATAATCCCATCACTTAGGAAGGCCGAGGTGGGTGGATCACCTAAGGTCAGGAGTTTAAGACCAGCCTGACCAATACAGTGAAACCCCGTTTCTACTAAAAATACAAAAATTAGCCGGGCATGGTGGTGTGCGCCTGTAGTCCCAGCTACTTGGGAGGCTGAGGCAGGATAATTGCTTGAACTCAGGAGGTGGAGGTTTCGGTGAGTTGAGATTGTGCCACTGCCCTCCAGCCTGAGCAATAGAGCAAAATTCCATCTCAAAAAAAAAAAAGTATATATATATACACACACACACACAAACACACGTACACACACAAATACACACACACACACACACACATTTA
The DNA here is from genome assembly GCF_028885655.2 of Pongo abelii. Taxonomy (NCBI): domain Eukaryota; kingdom Metazoa; phylum Chordata; class Mammalia; order Primates; family Hominidae; genus Pongo; species Pongo abelii. The sequence continues at coordinate 15,112,639 of NC_071990.2, forward strand.
ATCTTTACTATTTTGTAAAATGTAGAGATTGAATCTCACTATGTTGCTGCCCAGGCTGGTCTCAAACTCATGGCCTCAACGGATCCTCCTGCCTCAGCCTCCCAAAGTGCTGGGATTACAGGTGTGAAGCAGCACACCTGGCCTTCACTGCTTTTTTTTTTTTTTTTTAAGACAAAGTCTCACTTTCTCACTCAGGCTGGAGTGCAGTGGCACCATTTGGGCTCACGGCAACCTCGACAACCTGGGCTCAAGTGATCCTCCTACCTCAACCTCCCAAGTCGCTGGGACTACAGGCGCCTGCCACCACACCTGGCTGCTTTCTGTATTTTTTGTAGTGACAGATTCTCACCATGTTGCCCAGGCTAGTCTCGTACTCATGAGCTCAAGCCATTCACTTGCCTCAGCTTCCCAAAGTGTTCGGATTACAAGCATGAACCAGTGTGCCTGGCCTCACTGCTATTCTTAAAGTGACCACTGTAATGTACCTTTAAGCAACTACTCAAAAACAATGTTTTTGTGGCAAAAAGTTTGGAACCTAATGCAAATGATCACTAGAAGATGTACACACATAGTTGTGACCCCACTCTTATGTTTCCCTCACAATAGTCCCCCTCAGTCTACAGAAGTTCAATTAATAGTAGTGGAATGCTAAATTGACTAATTATTTATAGTCAATGGATCTGTGCTATTTCACAAAATCTTTTGCTCAATATAGTGTTCTCTAATGCATTGCTTTTATTTGACTGAATTCTTTTCAGAATCAACTAAGCCAGAGCACAAATCCGATTATGAGATTGTACATTTAACTCTCCAGCTGACTTTCTCTGTAAGGCAGGATGAATCCCTTCAGTCATGTTGAAAATGGTGCCAAGTGGCCAGGAGTGGTGGCTCACGCCTGTAATCCCAGCACTTGAGGAGGCCAAGGCGGGCAGATCACGAGATCGGAAGATTGAGACCATCCTGGCTAACACGGTGAAACCTCGTTTCTACTAAAAATACAAAAAAATTAGCCAGGCTTGGTGGCAGGCGCCTGTAGTCCCAGCTACTCAGGAGGCTGAGGCAGGAGAATGGCATGAACCTGGGAGGCAGAAGTTGCAGCGAGCCGAGATCACGCCACTGCACTCCAGCATGGGCGACAAAGCGAGACTCCGTCTCCAAAAAAAAAAAAGAGAGAGAGAAAATGGTGCCAAGTAAACTCTTGGACCCACCCAGATATGAATTGATTTTATGACAGTGCAACCAAGACTCCCATAATCTATTTATTTCTATAATTAGTCTTTTTTTTTTTTTTTGAGATGGAGTCTCGATCTGTCACCCAGGCTGGAATGCAGTGGCGCGATCTCAGCTCACTGCAACCTCTGCCTCCCAGGTTCAAGCAATTCTCCTGCCTCAGCCTCCTGTGTAGCTGCAACTACAGGTGCCGGCCACCACGCACAGCTAATTTTTTTTTGTATTTTTAGTAGAGATGGGGTTTCACCATGTTGGTTAGGCTGGCCTCAAACTCCCGACCTTAGGTGATCCACCTGCCTCAGCCTCCCAAAGTGTTGGGATTACAGGCGTGAGCCACCGCGCTGAGCTTATAATTAGTCTTAATCCCATGTGAACCCAGTTGCCTTGTAGAGAAATAGATGGCAAGCTCTGAGTGTGTGTGTGTGTGTGTGTGTCTGTGTCTGTGTGTATGTGTGTGTAGCATAGTTTAACACTGGTAGTATCTGGGTATTTCTCACAATGTTAAGGAATGCTGTAGCATCACAAATGGACAAGCACTTCTCACAAGAGGATCCATGAATAATGTCCATGTGTTCTTCAGGTAGTTTCACTTTTCTGGAATTTATGTTTATGTTTTTGCTTACCAAGTGAAATAATAGTAAAAGTTAAGAACCACTGTGTTAGGCCGGGCGCAGTGGCTCACGCCTGTAATCCCAACACTTTGGGAGGCTGAGGCGGGTGGATCACCTGAGGTTGGGAGTTCGAGACCAGCCTGGTCAACATGGTGAAACCCCCGATTGTACTAAAAATACAAAAATTAGCTGGGGGTGGTGGTGGCCACCTGTAATCCCAGCTACTCAGGGGGCTGAGGCAGGAGAATCACTTGAACCCGGGAGGGAGAGGTTGCAGTGAGCCGAAATTGTGCCATTGCACTCCAGCCTGGGTGACAGAGTGAGACCCCGTCTCAAAAACAAGAAAAAAGAACCACTGTGTTGATTTTTCAACAAAAGTCACTTGTCAGATGGAGGTTTGCTTTGTCTGTATGTGTGTGTGGTGGTGGAGAGGAGGCGATGCGTGGGGTCACTTCAGTTGGTGATGAGTAAGATGGTTCACAGATCCAAAATGCCATAAAACCAGAGCTCTGGGCTGAATCTCTTCAAACATAGCTCGCTCAAAGTTGCCAGAATCTAAAGTGACCTCAGATATCAGGTAGCAATACAAAAAGTCAGCGATATGAACTGGGACCAAGGCGGGAGGGATGTCCCCAAACACTTTGATCAAGGCCCAATGATCGTGGCAAAAGGCAGCCTGGTCCTCCTGCTTTAGGGACCAATCACTGCACACATGAAGTTTGATCTTCATCTCTCAGGATCATGAAGTCTTTTCATTTTTTATTTTTCAAATGAGTTGGTTTGATTCCAGGTGATACAGAATTTAGAGTAGAACAAAAACCAGAGCAGCTGAGCAAATTCACAGCTAAGGTAGGAATGGCTGAGTGAAAAATCTAAAGAGATGATGAGCCACTATAATATATATATATTTTTTTAACAAAAGTTTATTTTTAAATGGACCACAGGGGCCAGATGCGGTGGCTTATACCTGTAATCCCAGCACTTTGGGAGGCTGAAGCAGGCGGATCATTTTAGCTCAGGAGTTCAAGACCAGCCTGAGCGACATGGTGAGACCTCGTCTCTACTAAAAATACAAAAAAACTAGCCAGGCCTCATGGCACACACCTGTAGTCCCAGCTACTTGGGAAGCTGAGGCAGGAGAATCACTTCAACCCGGGAAACAGAGGTTTCAGTGAGCCAAAACAGAGGGAGATTTGTCTCAAAAACAAAAAAAAGTACCACAGGCTGCAAGATAACACTTTATTCTAGATATAGGTGGCAAAGGATGTTATACTAGGGAATCCAGATATTTAATTTTATTTAATATTTTTTCTTTTAATTTTTTTGGGTTTTTTTTTTTTTTTGAGATGGAGTCTTGCTCTGTCTCCCAGGCTGGAGTGCAGCCTTGGCCTCCCAAAGTGCTGTCATTACAGGTGTGAGCCACCAAGTCCAGACTTTATTTTTATTTTTTTAATTCTATTTTGAGACAAGGTCTGGCTCTATTACCCAGGCTAAAGTGCAGTGGAGTGATTTCGGCTCACTGCAACCTCTACCCCTTGGGCTCAAGCAATCCTTTCACCTCAGCTTCCTGAGTACCTGGGACTACAGGTGCACACCACCACGCCCAAATAATTTTTGTATTTTTTGTAAAGACGAAGTTTTGCCATTTTGCCCAGGCTGGTCTCAAACTCCTGGCCTCAAGCAATCTGTCCACCTCAGCCTCCCAAAGTGCTGGGATGAGAGGCGTGAGCCACCGTGCCCAGCCTCCTTCTGTCTTTTTTTTTTTTTTTTTTTTTTGAGATGGAGTCTCGCTGTGTCGCCCAGGCTGGAGTGCAATGGCGCAATCTCAGCTCACTGCAAGCACCGCCTTCCAGGTTCACGCCATTCTCCTGCCTCAGCCTCCCGAGTAGCTGGGACTACAGGCGCCCGCCACCACGCCCGGCTAATTTTTTGTATTTTTAGTAGAGACGGGGTTTCACCGTGTTAGCCACGATGGTCTCGATCTCCTGACCTCGTGATGCACCCGCCTTGGCCTCCCAAAGTGCTGGGATTACAGGCATGAGCCACCGCGCCCGGCTCCTTCTGTCTTTTTTTTTTTTTTTTTGAGACAGAGTCTGCCTTTGTCTCCCAGGCTGGAGTGCAGCGGCGAGATCTCGGCTCACTGCAACGTCTGCCTCCCGGGTTCAAGTGTTTCTCCTGCCTCAGCCTCCCAGGCACCCACCACCATACCCAGCTAATTTTTGTATTTTTAGTAGAGGCAGGGTTTTGCCCTGTTGGCCAGGCTGGTCTGGAACTCCTGACCTCAAGTGATCTGCCCACCTCAGCCTCCCAAAGTGCCGGGATTACAGGCATGAGCCAGGGCACCAGGCCCCTCCTTGTGTCTTAAAAGCAACTCTGAGGTGTATGGGTGATAAGAAGAATTCGTTTTTATTATACTCTCTTTTATGCAATTTAAATGCGTTGCTAAGTATTATATACTGTATTTGCTTAGGATTTAAGTTCAATTGTATATAACAGAACTTCATCTCCCCGCTGCCCTGCCAAAAAAAAAAAAAAAAAGGCTTACATGAGACAGTAGTTTATTTCAGTCTCAGATATAAGCATGACTGTTGGCAGTTAGGGGTGGTGGAGTGGCCCCAGTTGCCATTCTGCCGCCCACAGGTGTTGGCCTGCCACATGAGTGAAGATGGCTCAACACCAAGGCCCTGTTCCCAGTCACAGGGGAGACGGAGGTTGGTGAAAGAGGAATATCACCTCTCTTTAAGGGTGCATCCCAGAAGTGGCACTTCCAATGGCCACAATTAATCACAGAGCCATAAGCAACTGCAAAGATTGCTGGAAATGTAGCCATTATGAGTGACAACGGGGTTCTCTGACAAGGAAGACGGGCAGAGAAGTCATTAGCGGACTAGCAATCTCTGCAAATATGTTTTATCTTTTTCTAAAAAAGGAAAAAAAAGAAAAAGAAAATGTAGTTCTAAAAGAGAAATCCCCCCCTCCTCCACATTTTACCTGGTGGTGGATTCCCCCTCCTCCCCGTTTCAACCTAAAAGTCATTTCCTCAGAGAACCTGCCTTGGGTTTTCCCCTTTCTTCCTTTCACCATCTCTGGCCCCCTTTGAGATGAGATCTCTGTTATTCTCTGTCAATAGCATTTCTCTTCAGAGCACTTACCAGCACTGACATGAATGCCTCACTATTATGACTACATGTATGATGTCTGCCTCCCGAACTGCACTCAGAGCTTTGTGAGGACAGGTATTGAACCTGCCCAATTCACAGGTGCCCCTTGGCAAAGTCTCCAGCCAAATCTCTCTGCCGGGTGCGGTGGCTCACCCCTGTAATCCCAGAACTTTGGGAGGCCGAGGCAGGCGGATCACTTGAGGCCAGGAGTTCAAGACCAGCCTGGCCAATATGGCGAAACCACATCTCTACTAAAAATACAAAAATTAGCCAGGTGTGGTGGCATGCGCCTGTAATCCCAGCTACTTTGGAGGCTGAGGCAGGAAAATCACTTGAACCTAGGAGGCAGAGGTTGCAGTGAGCTGAGACCACACCATTGCATCCCAGCCTGGGCAACAAGAACAAAACTGCATCAAGGAAGGAAGGAAGGAAGGAAGGAGGGAGGGAGGGAGGGAGAGAGGGAGGGAAGGAAGGAAGGAGCGAGCCAGGCGCGGCGGCTCATGTCTGTAATCCCAGCTCTTTGGGAGGCCAAGGCAGGGAGGCAGAGGTTGCAGTGAGCTGAGACCACACCATTGCACCCCAGCCTGGGCAACAAGAACAAAACTGCATCAAGAAAGGAAGGAAGGAAGGAGCGAGCCGGATGCGGTGGCTCAAGCCTGTAATCCCAGCTCTTTGGGAAGCCAAGGTGGGCGGATCATGAGGTTCAGAGATCCAGACCATCCTGGCTAACACGGTGAAACCCTGTCTCTACTAAAAATACAAAAAATTAGCCGGGCATGGTGGCAGGCGCCAGGAATCCCAGCTACTCGGGAGGCTGAGGCAGGAGAATGGCATGAACCCGGGAGGCAGAGCTTGCAGTGAGCCGAGATAGCACCACTGCATTCCAGCCTAGGTGACAGAGCGAGACTCCATCTCAAAAAAAAAAAAAAAGGAAGGAAGGAAGGAAAAAGAAAGGAAAGGAAGAAAGGAAGGAAGGAAGGAAAAGAGAAAGAAAGAAAGAAGAAAGAAAGAAAGAAAGGAAGGAAGGAAAGAAAGAAAGGAAGGAAGGAAGAAAGAAAGAAAAAGAGAAAGAAAAAGAGGAAGAAAAGAAAGGAAAAAGAGAAAGAAAGAAAGGAGAAAGAGAAAAAAGTTACGGTGTTCACAAAAAGATTCTCAATTATGGACATAACCAATTTGCTTGAATTCATTTTGATTTTAAAAATAAATAGGCCAGGCATGGTGGCTCACGCCTGTAATCCCAGTACTGTGGAAGGCCAAGGCTGGTGGATCACGAGGTCAGGAGTTCGAGACCAGCCTGGCTAACATGGTGAAACCCCATCTCCACTAAAAGTACAAAAATTAGCTGGGTGTGGTGGTGAGCACCTGTAATCCCAGCTACTCAGGAGGCTGAGGCAGGAGAATTACTTGAACCAGGTGGGTGGAGGTTGCAATGAGCAGAGATCATGCCACTGCACTCCAGCCTGAGCAACAGAGCAAGACTCCATCTGAAAAAAAAAAAAACATAACCAAGATCATCATATGCAATGCATGTACCTTGATTGGGTTCTAAATCAGGGGAAAATAGTATAAAGGATATTTTGGGGACAAATGGGGAAATTTAAATAAACTGTGCTGGCCAGGTGTGGTGGCTCATACATGTAATCCCAGCGCTTTGCGAGGCCAAGGAGGGCAGATCACGAGGTCAGGAGTTCGAGACCAACCTGACCAACATGGTGAAACCCCGTCTCTACTAAAAATACAAAAATTAGCCGGGCATGGTGGCGTGTGCCTGTAATCCCAGCTACATGGGAGGCTAAGAATAGCTTAAACCCTGGAGTCTGTCTGGAAAAAAAAAAAAGTGTATATATATATGTATATACACACACATACACACATATAGACTGTGCTATTGTCTGAATTTTATTTTGTTTTGTTTTGTTTTTGTTTTTGTTTTTGTTTTTTGTTTTTGTTTTTTTTGAGACTCAGTCTCTCCCTATCACCCAGGCTTGAGTGCAATGGCACGATCTAGGCTCACTGCAACCCACACCTCCCGAGTTCAAGGGATTCTCCTGCCTCAGCCGCCAGAGTAGATGGCATTACAGGCGCCGCCACCACGCCTGGCTAATTTTTTTTTCTTTTCCTTTTTTTCTTTTTTCTTTTCTTTTTTTTTTTTTTTTTTTGAGACGGAATCTTGCTCCGTCACCAGGCTGGAATGCAGTAGCACAATCTTGGCTCACTACAACCTCCGCCTCCCAGGTTCAAGTGATTCTCCTGCCTCAGCCTCCCAAGCAGCTTGGACTGCAGGCTCATGCCACCACACCCAGCTAATTTTTGTATTTTTCGTAGAGATGGGGTTTCACCATGTTGGCCAGGATGGTCTTGATCTCTTGACCTCGTGATCTGCCTGCCTCGGCCTCCCAAAGTACTGGGATTACAGGCGTGAGCCATCACACCCAGCGGTCTGAAAGTTTTTGCTGCCCCAAAATTCATACGTTGAAACCTAACCCTCAAGGAGATGACATTAAAAGGTAGGGTTCATTGGGAGGTGAGGTGAGTAGGTCATAAGAATAGAACCCTCATGAATGGGAGGCCTTAGAAAAGAGGCCCTAGGCAGGGCACGGTGGCTCACGCCTATAATCCCAGCACTTTGGGAGGCCGAGGCAGGTGGATCACCTGAGGTTGGGAGTTTGAGATCAGCCTGGTCAACATGATGAAACCCGTCTTTACTAAAAATACAAAACTTAGCTGGGCGTGGTGATGTACGTCTGTAATCCCAACTACTCGGGAGGCTGAGGCAGAAGAATCATTTGAACCCTGGAGGCGGAGGTTGCAGTGAGCCGAGATTGCCCCACTGCAATCCAGCCTGGGGGACAGAGTGAGACTCCGTGTCAAAAAAAAAAAGAAAAGAAAAGAGGCCCTAGAGTGCTGCCTTTCCCCCTTCCACCATGTGAGGACACAGTTAGAAGGCTCCATTAATGAAGCAGAAGGTGAACTACCAGACACAGAATTTGCCAGCGCCTTGATCTTGAATTTCCCAGCCTGTAGAACTATAAGGAATAAATTTCTGCTGTTTATAAGCTACCCTGTTTATGGTATTTTGTTATAACAGCCCAAACAAACTAAGACAGACTTTATATTATATGATAATTGCTTATTCCCTTGGATGTGATAATAGCATTGTGGTTAAGTCAACTGTCTCCTTTCCCAAGAGATGCAGGCTGCAGTATTGGACGGAAAGAGGGTTGTTAAGTGATGTCCGTAGCACATAAAATAGTCTCTTTCCTTTGTGATCAACTTGGAAGATAGTGTTGGTCTACACATAGGAAGTTACCTGCTTGCTCCTCCTGGGGAAGTAGTGGTATCTTGATCATCCCATAAATTACTATTGATGAATGCTATTATTTTGATCAGCAGGGACTAAGGTATTTTCCCCCACAATGCTGAATGGATGAAAGACTTTACACAATCCATTTGCTGATAAACTGTAATAATAAAGCTGCTCCTTAGGCCGGGCGCAGTGGCTCACGCCTATAATCCCAGCACTTTTGGAGGCCGAGGTGGGCGGATCACGAGGTCAGGAGTTCGAGACCAGCCTGACCAACATGGTGAAACTCCGTCTCCACTAAAACTATAAAAATTAGCCGGGCATGGTGGTACGCTCCTGTAATCCCAGCTACTTGGGAGGCTGAGGCAGGAGAATCTCTCGAACCCGGGAGGCGGAGGTTGCAATGAGCTGAGATCACGCCACTACACTCCAGCCTGGGTGACACGGCAAGACTCTGTCTCAAAAAAAAAAAAAAAAAAAAAAAAAAAAATTCCCTTTGCACATCCTGGGCAGGGCGCAGTGGCTCACGCCTGTAATTTCCTCCCAGCACTTTGAGAGGCTGAGGAGGGCGGATCACAAGGTCAGGAGTTTGAGACCAGCCTGGCCAATATGGTGAAACCCCATCTCTACTAAAAATACAAAAATTATCAGGGCATGGTGGTGGGCACCTGTAGTCCCAGCTACTCAGCAGGCTGAGGCAGGAGAATCACTTGAACCCGGGAGGGGGAGCTTGCAGTGAGCAGAGATTGTGCCACTGCACTACAGCCTGGCTGACAAGAGTGAGACTCCGTATCACACACACACACACAAAAATGGTCAAACCCCATCTCGACTAAAAATACAAAAATTAGCCATGCGTGGTGCCACACATCTGTAGTCCCAGGTATTTGGGAGGCTGAGGAACAAGAATTGCTTGAACTCAGGGAGCAGAAGTTGTAGTGAACTGAGATAGCGCCACTGCACTCCAGCCTGGGCGACAGAGACTTTCTCTCAAAGAAAAAAATTTAGGGAATCAGCATGAAGGAAAATAGTCCCCTTTGCCTGTTTCTCTAACATGTTTTCATGAAAGTCTTTGTTTTTGTTTTTTGTTTTTTGTTTTGAGACAGAGTCTCACTCTGTCGCCGAGGCTGGAGTGCAGTGGCACTGTGTCGGCTCACTGCAACCTCCGCCTCCTGGGTTCAAGCAGTTCTCCTGCCTCAGCCTCCTGAGTACCTGGGATTACAGGCGTCCATAACCACACCCGGCTAGTTTTTATGTTTTTAGTAGAGATGGGGTTTCACCATGTTGGCCAGGGTGGTCTTGAACTCCTGACCTCAGGTGATCCACCCGCCTCGGCCTCCCAAAGTGCTGGGATTACAGGCGTGAACCATTGCACCCGGCCTGTTTTCACCAAAGTCTTAAAGACAGATCCAATATATTACTTTTTAAAAATAAGGTTCTATATCCAAGAGGATATAGGATAAGGCAAGAGGAACTTCAAACGCTCTCAGGGAAAGCAAGAGGATGCTGATAGAATTGACCTGGATAAGTCAGAGGCATGGCAGTTCACCCATAAACCCAGCACCTTGGAAGGCCAAGATGAGAGGATCATTTGAGCCCAAGAGTCAGAGCCCAGCCTGGACAACATATTGAGACCCCACCTCTACAAAAAAATAAAATATCACAAAATAAAATAAAAGAATTTACCTAGATAGATATGTCTGTCACAACTACTTTGAGAAAAGCTTCTGGAATATGACCAATACGTCCAGGACCCATCAATTTATGGCCACTCATGAAATACCAAAGCACATGACTAGCAATATTTAAGGAGTCTTCCTACTCACTGTGAAGAAGCATCCAGAAGAAAAAAAAGTCATACATCATTTTAGAATATTAAAAAGTCTGGTAGGATAATTTGATTAGTTTTTTGTTTTGTTTTGTTTTGTTTCTGAGACGGAGTCTCGCACTGTCTCCCAGGCTGGAGTGTGCAGTGGCACGATCTCGGCTCACTGCAACCTCCGCCTTCTGGGTTTTACGCCATTCTCCTGCCTCAGCCTTCCGAGTAGCTGGGACCACAGGCATGCACACCTACGCCCGGCAGATTTTTTTTGTATTTTTAGTAGAGATGGGGTTTCACCGTGTTAGCTGGGATGGTCTCGAACTCCTGACCTTGTGATCCGCCCGCCTCAGCCTCCCAAAGTGCTGGGATTACAGGCATGAGCCACCGCGCCCGGCGAGAATTTGATTAGTTTTTGTCCTCATTTCAAGGAAGGCCACTTCCAGAATGAGGGCAGAAATGAAGTACGTCTTAAAACAAAGGCTAGGAGCAAAAGAGGGAATGGAAAATACGAACTAATTTGGAAGCTGTGTACACACAGCTACATGCATGACGCTGGGTTTACGGCATGACTCTTCCATTTTCACCAAAGACACTCTTCCTAGGGCTGCCACAACAAACGACCACAAACTGGGTGGCTTCGAACAACAGAAACTTATTCTCCATGGTTGTGGAATCCAAAAGTTCCAAACTGAGGTGCCAGCAGGGCCACACTCTCTCTCCTAGCTTCTGGAAGTTGCTGGCAATCTTTGATTTTCCCTGTATTACAGCTGCTTACTCCAACCTCTGCTTCTGCCGTCACCCGGCCTCATTGCTATCTGTGTCTGTGGCTTCACGTGGCCCTCTTATTTCCGTGTCGTCTCCGTGTCTCTTCTCCTCTTCCTACAAGGACACTATACATATTAGATTTAGGAGGTCCACCCTAAATCATCTGAACATAGCTTTATTTTATTTTATTTTGGAGACAGAGTCTCGATCTGTTGCCCAGGCTAGAATGCAGTGGCGTGATCTTGGCTCACTGCAGCCTCTGCCTCCCAGGTTCAAGCGATTCTTGTGCCTCAGCCTCGCAAGTAGCTGAGAGTACAGGCACGCACCACCACACCTTTGCTTGTTTGTTTGTTTGTTTGTGTGTTTGTTTTTTGAGACCAAGTCTCGCTCTGTTGCCCAGGCTGGAGTGCAGTGGCACAATCTCGGCTCACTGCAGCCTCTGCCTCGAGGTTCAAGCTATTCTCATGCCTTAGCCCCCGAGTATCCGGGACTACAGGCGTGTTTTTTTATTTTTATTTATTTTGTTTATTTATTTGTTTGTTTGTTTGTTTTTTGGCAGGGAGTCTCTCCGTCACCCAGGCTGGAGTGCAGTAGTACAATCTCAGTTCACTCTCAGTTCACTGCAGCCTCTGCCTCCTAGTTTCAAGCGATTCTCCTGCCTCAGCCTCCCGAGTAGCTGGGATTACATGTGTGCGCCACCATGCCTGGCTAATTTTTGTATTTTTAGTAGAGATGGGGTTTCACCATGTTGCCCAGTCTGGTCTCCAACTCCTGAGCTCAGGCAATCCACCTGCCTCGGCCTCCCAAAGTGCTAGAATTACAGGCATGAGCTGCGAAACCTGGCCTGAACATATCTTAACTACGTTTGCAAATACTTTATTTTAAAATAAGGTCCAATTGGCAGGCACCAGGAGTTAAGACATCAACATGGTTTTGGGGTGAACATAATTTAACCCTCAACAACACTAAATAGTTAGCCAGTTGACTAGTGCCATATTTAATTGATCATCTACATAAGAGCTTCAGGACCCGTGGGTTAAACAAAAAAATCTAGGCCAAAAGATATGGTCTCTTCACTCAAGAACTTGTAGGAGAATAGTTATTATAAAACAATTTTGAAGGCCATTATTGCTAAAAAATATTCATATTAGTGCTGTTTATAAGGTTAAAAAATAGAAACAACCTAATTATCCAATTATAAGGTTTTATAAAAGTAGAGTGACCAATTCATCCTAGTTTGTGCAGGACTTTGCAATAAAAGTTCTCTCTCCCAAGAACCCTCTCCGACTGAGGCAAATGGGAATGGTTGGTCACCCTATAGCAATACAGTAGACTAACAAGCAATTTCATTTAAAAATATGCTAAAACAAAGATTTTTTTTGAGGATATGGGAAAATGTTTATGATATAATGTTAAGCAACAACAAAAAAAGCAAAATTCAAAAGGCTATAACCAGTATAATCTTAATCATGCAAATTACCAAAAAAAAAGTTTTTATAGAAAAATAACTGGTACAAAGTATGCTAAAAGGCTAACTGCAGTTGCCTGTATATAGCGAGATTTTAGAAAATTTTCTTTGCTGTGTCTTTACACTTAAATAATGTACTTTCCAAATTTTCTCTCAGTGAATGTGCATTGCTTAATCAGGAAAAAAATTAAAGGAAATAACAAATAATAAATTTCTGGATGGAAATTAGCCTCTTAGGCTGGGCACAGTGGCTCACGCCTGTGATCCCAGAACACTGGGAGGCCGAGGCAGGCGGATCACCTGAGGTCAGGAGTTCCAGACCAGCCTGGGCCAACATGGCAAAACCCCCTCTGTACTAAAAATACAAAAATTAGCAAGGCATGGTGGTGCATGCCTGTAATCCCAGCTACTTGGGAGGCTGAGGCAAGAGAATCGTTTGAATGTGGGAGGCAGAGGTTGCAGTGAGCCGAGATTGCGCCACTGCAGTCCAGCCTGGGCGACAGAGCAAGACTCTGTCTCAAAAAAAAAAAAAAAAAGGAAATTAGCTTCTTAAATTTATACTACAATTACTCTCATTGAATAATTAAAATAACAGTCTTAATAAGTATTTACTATGTGCTGAACACTAGAACTTATTTTATCATTATTCCTTACTATAAAACCACTCTGCAATGAAGGTACTGCTGTGATCACCATCTTTCAGATGAAGAAACTAAGGCTCTCAGAGGTGAGTAACTTGCCAGCTGGATAATGGACAAGCTAGGACTCCAGCCCCTCTCTGAACCACAATAGTACTCAGGAACCCTATCCATTTGATCAATGTCTGCAGCAACACGTTCTAGTGTACCCCACTATTTCCCCAAGTGTTTGCTATGAGACTCCCTCAGGCTGCTGATGTACACAAATAAAAGGAAGTCTGAGTTGAAGTGGTTCATAGAAAAGTTCAGAAAAGAGGTCAAGCACAGTGGCTCACACCTGTAATCCTAGCACTTTGGGAGGCCGAGGCCAGTGGATCATCTGAACTCAGGAGTTCAAGACCAGCATGGTCAACCTAGAGAAACCCTGTCTCTACTAAAAATACAAAAATTAGCCAGGCATGGTGGTACACACCTATAATCCCAGCTACTCGGGAGGCTGAGGCAGGAGAATCACATGAACCCAGGAGGCAGAGGTTGCAGTGAGCCGAGATCACGCCCCTGCACTCCAGACTGGGTGAAAAAGTGAGACTCAGTCTCAAAAAAAAAAAAAGTTATTTTTCTCACTCATTTGTATAAACATAATTATTACTAGTTTTTTATTCTTATTCTTTGTGCATTCCTTTGACATTTTTTTCTTTTTTCTTTTTTTTTTTTAATTTTTGAGACAGAGTTTCACTCTTGTCACCCAGGCTGGAGTGCAATTGCATAATCTCAGCTCACTACAACTTCCACTTTTAGAGTACAAGCATTTCTCCAGCCTCACCCTCCCGAGTGAGTGGTTAGGATTACAGGTACCCGCCACCATGCCTGCCTAATTTTTCTTTTTCCTTTTTCTTTTTCAGCTGGAGTCTCGCTCTATCACCCAGGCTGGAGTGCAGTGGCGTGATCTTGGCCCACTGCAATCTCTGCCTCCCAGGTTCGAGCAATTCTCCTGCCTCAGCTTCCCAAGTAGAGGGGAGTACAGGCATCTGCCATCAAGCCCAGCTCACCTAATTACAATTAGGCCAGGTGCAGTGGCTCATGACTCCACTTCGGGAGGCAGGTGGATTGCCTGAGGTCAGGAGTTCAAGACCAGCCTGACCAACATGGTGAAATCCCAACTCTACTAAAAATACAAAAATTAGTCAGGCATGGTGGCGGGTGTCTGTAATCCCAGCTACTCAGGAGGCTGAGGCAGGAGAATCGCTTGAACCTGGGAGGCTGAGGGTGCAGTGAGCTGAGATTGCGCCATTGCACTCCAGCCTGGGCAACAAGAGGAAAACTCTGTCTCAAAAAATTAATTAATTAATTGTGTTTTGCTGTTTTTCTTTGAGACGGAGTCTTGCTCTATCGCCCAGGCTGGAGTGCAGTGGCACGATCTCAGCTCACTGCAACCTCCGCCTCCCAGGTTCAAGCGATTCGCCTGCCTCAGCCTCCCGAGTAGCTGGGATTACAGGCACCAGCCACCATGCCTGGCTAATTTTTGTATTTTAGTAGAGATGGGGTTTCACCATGTTAGCCAGTTTGGTCTCGAACTCTTGACCTCAGGTGATCCACCCACCTCAGCCTCCTGAAGTGCTGGGATTACAGGCGTAAGCCACTGCGCCTGGCCTAATTTTAATTAAAAAGAGGATTTTCATAATTTTTGGCACATAGACTGTGTACTTATTTGACATATTCTTACTGCTGTAGCTTTTGAAGTCACAGAATGGTAAACATATTCTAGAAATTAATAGTATGATAGGTTTTAGGGAAGAAGAGATTTTAGGTGCTTTTTTGTCAGTAGTTAGGGTAAGTTAATCTTTTATGTTTTAGCTCCTGTTATTGATAGAGTGGAGACAAAAAAAGTGGGGAATTTTGTAATAAAATCTCCCCGCTGTAAACAATGACTTTCCAAGAAATATTAGAAGAAATTGTTTCTTTGTAATAATGATCACAGATAGTGGAACCCCCTTACTAATTTGTGGTGTTCCCCATCTGGGTACATGTTCTCTAAGACTGAGTTTTTTGTAAATCAATTAGAAATGCCCAGAAACATAAGCATGATTCTCTTTACAGACACGTACATGCATGAAAGAGAACCCTAATGGGGCAGTCTCTAGGCTTAAGGAGGACATTGCATTTTCTTTCTTTTATTTTTTTGAGGTGGACTCTTGCTCTGTAACCCAGGCTGGAATGCCATGGCGCAATCTCGGTTCACTGCAACCCCCACCTCCCAGGTTCCAGCGATTCTCCTGCCTTAGCCACCCAAGTAGCTGAAATTACAAGCTCCCACCACCACACCTGGCTAATTTTTTTGTATTTTCAGTAGAGTTGGGGTTTCACCATGTTGGTCAGGCTGGTCTTAAACTCCTGACCTCAGGTGCTCTGCCCGCCTCAGCCTCCCAAAGTACTGGGATTACAGACGTGAGCCACCATGACTGACCTGCATTTTCTTAAATAAGAGACAAACCTAGTAACTGAAAAATAGGAAAAATGTCCACTCACAAATTTTAGTAATCTTAATTGAATTCGGGGAGAAAAAACAAAGTACTTTTAAAACTGCAGTATGATGACATACATAAAGCACAATAATTCTTTTAATTATTCCATTAATTTGTGAATAAAAGCAATTTGGTTTGAGGATCGCTTGGGCCAGAGAGGTCAAGATTGCAGTGAGCCGTGATGGCGCCACTGCACTCCAGCCTGAGTGACAGAGTGCGACCCTGTCTCAAAAAAAAAAAGAAAAGTATTTTAAAAAGACAGGGGAGTGTTCTTTTTTTTTTTTTTCTTTTCTAAGATGGAGTCTTACTCTGTCACCCAGGCTGGAGTGCAGTGGCACAATCTCGACTCACTGCAACCTCCGCCTCCCGGGTTCAAGTGATTCTTCTGCCTCAGCCTCCTGAGTAGCTAGGACTACAGGTGCCCGCCACCACACCTGGCTAAGTTTTTGTATTTTTAGTAGAGACGGGGTTTCACCATGTTGACCAGGCTGGTCTCAAACTCCTGACCTCGTGATTGGCCCTCCTCAGCTTCCCAAAGTGTTGGGATTACAGTCATGAGCCACCGCACCTGGCAGGGGTGTGTTCTTTTCACATAACAAGAAGTCTGGAGCTGGGCAGCCCAAGGCTGGTGGTAGAGCTGATCAATTATACTTTGGGGGACTCAGGGTCTTTTAACTTTCTCTTCTGTCATCTTTCCCTGAAGGCCTTGATCCTCATACTTGTGGCTTCATGGTCACAACATGGTACACTAGTTGTGTTACAAGAAAGGGGTCTCGATCCAGACCCCAAGAGAGGGTTTATGGATCTCGCACAAGGAAGAATTCAAGGAAAGTTCATAGTGTAAAGTGAAAGTAAGTTTGTTAAGAAAGTAGAGGAGGCCGGGCACAGTGGCTCATGCCTGTAATACCAGCACTTTGGGAGGCTGAGGCAGGCGGATCACCTGAGGTTGCAAGTCCGAGACCAGCCTGAACAACATGGAGAAACCCCGTCTCTACTAAAAATACAAAAATTAGCCAGGCGTGGTGGTGCGCGCCTGTAATCCCAGCTACTTGGGAGGCTGAGGTAGAAGAATCACTTGAACCTGGGAGACAGAGGTTGCAGTGAGCCAAGATCACACCACTGCACTCCAGCCTGGGCAACAAGAGGGAAAACTCCATCTCAAAAAAAAAAAGAAAGTAGAGGAATAAAAGAATGGCTACTCCATAGGCAGAGCAGCCGCCAAGGGCTGCTGGTTACTCATTTTTATGGTTATTTATTGATGATATGGTAAACAAAGGGTGGATTATTCATGCCTCCCCTTTTTAGACCACATAGGATAACTTCCTGACTTTGCCCTGGCATCTGTAAACTGTCATGGCGCTGGTGGGAGTGTAGCAGTGAGGAGGACCAGAGGTCACTCTAGTGGCCATCTTGGTTTTTGGAGGGTTAGAGCCGGCTTCTTTACTGCAACTGTTTTATCAGCAAGGTCTTCATGACCTGTGTCTTGTGCCAACCTCCTATCTCATCCTGTGACTTAGAATGCCTTAACTTTCTGGGAATGCAGCCCAGTAGGTCTCAGCCTCATTTTACCCAGCCCCTACTCAAAATGGAGTTGCTCTGGTTCAAATGCCTCTGACAGTTGTACCCTGAACACAATTCAGAAGAAGGAGGAGGGGCATGGGGCCAGTCATCCCTGCCCCCAAGCTCTTTGTTTTTTGTTTTTTGTTTTTGTTTTTGAGATAGGTCCTGACTCTGTTGCTCGGGCTCTTGTGCAGTGGCACGATCTCAACTGACTGCAGCCTCAACCTTACTGTCTCACGCAGTCCTCCCACCTCAGCCTCCTGGGTGACTGAGACTGCAGGCATGCACCATCATGCCAGGCTAATTTTTTTTGTAGAGACAGGGTTTTGCCATATTGCCCAGGCTGGTCTCAAATTTCTGGACTGAAGCAATCCGCATGACCATCAGCCCCATTTTATTCAGAAAAGAAAAGCTTTCTTAGAAGTCTGCATTCAACCGACTTCATGATGGGCCAGAACTATGACACATATGCACCTCGACTCCAAGTGAGTCCAGAAAAAAAAGTATTGTAGGACTTTGCTGCCCTGAATCACAAGGGGGTTTTATTTCTAAGGAAGACAGAGGGAATGGCTATTGCATAAACAGTTAATAATATGTGCCACCAGCATGAGGGAGACTGAGGAGTGGCCAGACAAGGAAAAGGGAAAAAAGAGAGTGTGTGATGCCCCCAAACCAGAGGAGATTCTTTTAAAAAGGAGGGAGAGGGCCGAGTGTGGTGATCCCAGCACTTTGGGAGACCGACACAGGAGGATCACTTGCGCCCAGGAGTTCAGGACCAGCCTGGGAACATAGCCAGACCACCATTTCTGAGAAAAATAAATAAATAAAAATTTAAAAAGAAAAGGAGGGATTCCTAGCACTTTTGGGAGGCTGAGGTAGGCATATCACTTGAGGTCAAGAGTTCCAGACCAGCCTGGCCAACCAACATGGTGAAATCCTGTCTCTACTAAACATACAATAATACACTAGGCATGGTGGTGCACACCTATAATCCCGGCTACTTAGGAGGCTGAGGTAGGAGAAATACTTGAACCCGGGAGGTGGAGGTTGCAGTGAGCCAGGATCACGCCATTGCACTCCAGCCTGGGGGACAAAAGAGAAACTCCGTCTCAAACAAAAAAAGAAAAAAGAAAAAAAGAAAAAACAGAAGAGGAGGGATAAATGAATGGCATCAAATATTCCTAAAAGCCTGAGATGAAGGTGGTGGGGGAGTACAACAGATTTCACAACATGGAGGTCATTGGTGACAATGACAGGAGCATTGTCATTGCTCTGTGCTCATTTCTGTGACATGGTGGGCATGGGAGCCCAAGTGAAGTACGCCAAGGAGAGAATAGGATGTGCAGAAGTGGAGACTAATTTTTTTTTTTTTTTTTTTGAGACGGAGTCTTGCTCTGTCGCCCAGGCTGGAGTGCAGTGGCGCGATTTCAGCTCAGTGCAAGCTCCGCCTCCCGGGTTCACGCCATTCTCCTGCCTCAGCCTCCTGAGTAGCTGGGACTACAGGCGCCCGCCACCGTGCCCGGCTAATTTTTTGTATTTTTAGTACAGATGGGGTTTCACCGTGTTAGCCAGGATGGTCTTGATCTTCTGACCTCGTGATCCACCCACCTCGGCCTCCCAAAGTGCTGGGATTACAGGTGTGAGCCACCACGCCCAGCCAAGTGGAGACTAATTTTATCTGAGGCAGTTGGAGTACAAAGGGCAGTAAAAAGGGAAGAATGTTTTGGGATGGAGGATGTCTATCTCCTCAATTGTTAGGATGCAGCAGTTAATAAATAGCTTAATATCTATTTGAAAATATTAAAGTTCAGAGTGTCATGACCCCATTTCTTCCCAAAGCTATGTGGCAAGACACATTGAACAGGCTTTGGAGCCAGAAAGAGTTAAGTTTGAATCCTAATTCTGCCGCTAACTAGTTGTCTGAACTTAACCCAGTTGCTTAACCACTGTTCCCATCTGCTCCTAAGTGAAATAGGACAATCCTGCCTACCTCGAAAGCTGTTGAAAGCATAGATGACTGCAAAGTACCTATCATGGTGTCTGGCACATAGTAAATCATTAAGAAATGGTACTACCATTCTTGCAGGCCAGAACTAGCATTTATATATCAAGGGTCTAAATGAAAGTCCCATGAGACAAATATAGCAAATGCTTAATAACATTTGTAATTTCCTTTGAGCCAAACCACGGGAAGACAATCAAGCCCATATAGCCATGCTGCATAACACACACAACTCAAGCTACTCCTTAATGTTTCCCTATTTGTAATGCGGCAGAAAATCATGTACCTGCTTGTCTCTCTGAGGCTCAAAGTATAGCCAGAGGGCTGAGCAGCAGCTGAGCATCTGCCTCCTCCTTGAAATTCAGGGTCAGCAGGAGGACAGACCCACAAGAACACTCACAAGGGGAGACAGTTCTTTGCAAGGCAGATGTAAGAACAAATACTAAGCAGGAAAATGTGTGCATGCGTGTAGATGAAAAGGTAGGTATCATGAGCGCTCTCGTATGATGTGCGAGCTAAGTTTATATTATTACTACTTTATAATAATTATTCTGATTCTTACTTTTATTCAAGTTAGCTCTTTGTCTAAAACCAGGGAAAGGGGTCAATCAGAGTAGAAGATTAGAGAGGTGTTTGTAGGATGAAAGAAGGAATTCTAGGCCAGGTGCAGTGGCACTCACCTGTAATCCCAGCACTTCGGGAGGCTGAGGCAGGTGGATCACCTGAGGTCAGGAGTTCAAGACCAGCCTGGCCAACATGGTGAAACCCCGTCTCTACTAAATATACAAAATTAGTCAGGTGTGGTGTCACACGCCTGTAATACCAGCTACTCAGGAGGCTGAGCAGGAGAATCACACTTGGACTCGAGAGGCAGAGGTTGCAGTCAGCTGAGATCCAGCCATTGAACTCCAGCCTGGGCAAAAAGAGCGAAACTCCGCCTCAAAAAAAAAAGCACGGCGGAATTCTAGTTTCTCTATCCTGCACACCACACTGAATGATCTTCTGACTCTGATAGAATTAGAGTATTGATGGGCCGGGTGCAGTGGCTCACACCTGTAATTCCAGCACTTTGGGAGGCCAAGGCGGGTGGATCACGAGGTCAGGAGTTTAAGACCAGCCTGGCCAAGATGGTGAAACCCTGTCTCTACTAAACATACAAAAATTAGCCGGGCACTGTGTCAGGCACCTGTAATCCCAGCTACCTGGGAGGCTGAGGCAGGAGAATTGCTTGAACCCAGGGTGTGGAGGTTGCAATGAGCCAAGATCATGCCACTGCACTCCAGCCTGGGCGACAGAGTGAGACTCCTTCTCAAAAAAAAAAAAAATTAGAGCATTGATGAAGATGCCACTGGCTTGTTGGGCTTCAGAGGAGGGAACAGGGCCATTGTGCCTCACCCTGTACTGCACAGTGAGCACAGCAGCCAAGAGGGCACAAACACTGGAGTCAGGCTGTCTTGGTTCAAATCCTGGCTCCACGTCTCACTATCTGGGTGACCTCAGGCAAATTTCATAACTTTTCTGAGCCTTAGTGTCTTCAACACTAAATAGGCATAATAAAATCTCTATCACAGTTTCATTATAAAGGATTGAACAGGGGGAACTTTCAGACCAAGATGAAGACGTGACGGAATCTATACCAACCCAAGGGAGCCCTGGAGCAAGGGATGCCTACTAGAGGAATTTTTATTGGGCACAAACATTCTGCCCAGCCCTTGTAGACCCACCTCCTTGCTCAGCCATTCATAGGCGGTGACCTGTAAAGCATAACCTCAAGCTGAGGGGGACCCTAGAGGGGACAACTAGAGATCATCAGCCCCACAGACAGGTTTTTTTTTTTTTTTTTTTTTGAGACAGGATCTTGCTCTGTTGCCCAGGCTGGAGTGCAGTAGCAAGATCTCATCTCACTGCAGCCTTGACCTCCCAAGATATCCCCATTACAAGAAAAATAACTCAACATTAGGCCCTTTTTGCCACTGGTCAAGGTTAAATTGACAAGGCAACTCTATTAGTTGGCTAGGGCTGCCATAACAAGGTACCACAGACTTGGTGGCTTTTTTTTTCTTTTTTGATACAGGGACTGGCTCTGTTGCCCAGGCTGGAGTGCAGTGGCATAAACACAGCTCACTGCAGCCTTGACCTCCTGGGCTCAAGGGATCCTCCCAACTCAGCCTCTTGGGTAAATGGGACTATAGACATGCAGCACCACCGCCATTGCTGGCAAATTAAAAAAATATATATATTTGTAGGAATGGGATCTTAATATGTTTCCCAGGATGGTCTCGAACTCATGGCCCCTATCAGTCCTCTTGCCTCCACTTTCCAAAGCTCTGGGATTACAGGAATGAGCCACCATGATTGTCCAACAAAATTTATTTATTTATTTATTTATTTATTTTGAGACAGAGTTTCGCTCTTGTTGCCCATGCTGGAGTGCAATGGCACAATCTTGGCTCACCGCAACCTCTGCCTCCTGGGTTCAAGCAATTCTTCTGCCTCAGCCTCCCAAGTAGCTGGGGTTACAGGCATGCGCTACCATGCCCAGCTAATTTTGTATTTTTTTTTAGTAGAGACGGGGTTTCTCCATGTTGGTCAGGCTAGTCTTGAACCCCTGACCTCAGGTGATCCACACACCTCGGCTTCCCAAAGTGCTGGGATTACAGGTGTGAGCCACTGCACCCAGCTGCAAAATTTATTTTTAACAAACATTAGGAAAAAGAAGACATTGGAGCATTTCCTAGAATCCCCAGTACTGGATTAATGGTAGCAATTGAAGAAGAAGATGGGAGAAGAAAAGAAAGGAGAAAGAAAAGGCAGAAAAGGGAGAAAAGAAGGAGGAGGAGAGAGAAGGAAGAGAAAGGTCCGGAAGAAAAGAGAAATAAGGGGTCAGGGAGAGGAGAGCAGTAATGTAACTAGGTAAGGGGTTCACCTTGCCTGCTGCCTAGACAGAGCTGATTCATCAAGACAGGGGAACTGCAATAGAAAAAGAGTAATTCACTCCAGGCACGGTGGCTCACGCCTGTAATCCCAGCACATTGGGAGGCCAAGGCGGGCGGATCACCTGAGGTCAGGAGTTTGAGACCAGCCTGACCAACATGGAGAAACTCCGTCTCTACTAAAAAAAAATACAAAATTAGCCAGGCGTGGTGGCGCATGCCTGTAATCCCAGCTACTCGGGAGGCTGAGGCAGAAGAATCGCTTGAACCTGGGAAGCAGAGGTTGCAGTGAGCTGAGATCACACCACTGCACTCCAGCCTGGGCAACAACAGTAAAACTCTGTCTCAAAAAAAAAAAAAAAAAAAAAGAAAAAGAGTAATTCACACCGAGCCAGCCATGCAGGAGACTGGAGTTTTATTTTATTTTATTTTATTTTATTTTATTTTATTTTTGAGACAGAGTGTCGCTCTATCACCCGCGCTGGAGTGCAGTGGCGCCATCTCGGCTCACTGCAACCTCCGCCTCCCGGGTTCAAGTGATTCTGCTGCCTCAGCCTCTCGAGTAGCTGAGATTAATAGGCACCCACCACCATGTCCAGTTAATTTTTTTGTATTACTAGTAGAGATGGGGTTTCACCCTGTTAGCCAGGATGGTCTCGATCTCCTGACCTCGTGATTCACCCGCCTTGGCCTCCCAAAGTGCTGGGATTACAGGCCTGAGCCACCATGCCTGGCTGGAGTTTCATTATTACTCAAATCAGTCTCCCTGAATTGGGGAGCAGAGTTTTTAAGGATAACTTGGTGGGTGGGGGGAAGCCAGTGAGCCAAGAGTGCTGATTGCTCAGAGATTAAATCAAAGGGAGTCCAGGGTGTCTTCTTGTGTTCAGTCAGCAGCTGGGTGGGGAATACAAGATCAGATAAGCCAGTTTATTGATCTGGGTAGGGCCAGCTGACCCATCAAGTGCAGGGTCTGCAAAATATCTCAAGCACTGATTTTTTTTTTTTTTCTTGAGACGGAGTCTCGCTCTGTTGCCCAGGCTGGAGTGCAGCGGTGCAATCTGGCTCACTGCAATCTCTGCCTCCCGGGTTCACGCCATTCTCCTGCCTCAGCCTCCCGAGTAGCTGGGACTACCGGTGCCCGCCACTACGCCCGGGTAATTTTTTTTGAATTCTTAGTAGAGACGGGGTTTCGCCATGCTAGCCAGGATGGTCTTGATCTCCTGACCTCGTGATCTGCCCGCTTCAGCCTCCCAAAGCGCTGAGATTACAGGCGTGAACCACCATGCCCGGCCTCAAGCACTGATCTTAAGAGCAGTTTAGGGAGGGTCAGGATCTTGTAGCCTTCAGCTACATGACTCCTAAACCATAATTTCTAATCTTATGGCTCATGTTGGTCCTATAAAGGCAATCTAGTCCCCAGGCAAGGAGGTCAGCTTTGGGAAAGAGCTGTTAGCATCTTTGTTTAAACTATAAACTATATGTTTCTCCCAAAGTTAGTTCAGCCTACACCGAGGAATGAACAAGAACAGCTTGGAGGTTAGAAGCAAGATGGAATCCATTAAGTTTAGAGCTCTTTCACCGTCTCAGTCATAATTTTGCAAAAGCAGTTTCAGTAACCAGCTTTGTCCCAGATTTAGGTTCCCAGCCATTTGAAGGTGGCCTGAGGTGGGCTAAGGGAAAGAAGAACCTTATTAAGAACTTGGCCGGGCAGGGTGGCTCAGGCCTGTAATCCTAGCAATTTGGGAGGCCAAGGTGGGCATATCACCTGTAGTCAGGGGTTTGAGACCAGCATAGCCAACATGTCAAAACCCTGTCTCCACTAAAAATACAAAAATTAGCCAGGTGTGGTGGTGCATGCCTGTAATCCCAGCTACTAGGGAGGCTAAGGCTGGAGAATCACTTAAACCCAGGAGACGGGGGTTGCAGTGATCTGAGATCATGCCATTGCACTTTGACATAGGTGACAAGAGCAAAACTTCATCTCAAAAAAAAAAAAAAAGAAAAAAGAAAAAAAAGAAATGGCAAAATCCACATTTGAACCCATGTCATCTGATTCCCAAAAGGCTGCCTTCATGTAACATCTTAACCATGTGCCAAGTTGCACACCTCTTTACTGAGCTCCAGGGTGATGCTTGAACTCTCCAGAGCCCACACCCAGCTCATAGTCTCTTGCAGTAAACAGAACACAAGGTTAAGAGCTAAAAGCTCTGAATTCTAGCCTCAATTTTGAGGTCAAGTAGGCAAGTAGCAGTGTCCTTGAGCAGTTCCCTGTAAACCTTATCAGCCTTGTTTTTGTCCCTTCTCTTTTTTTTTTTTTTTTTTTTTGAGATGGAGGAGTCTCACTCTGTCGCCCAGGCTGGAGTGCAGTGGTGCCATCTCGGCTCAGTGCAACCTCCGCCTCCTGGGCTCAAGCGATTCTCCTGCCTCACCCTCCTGAGTAGGTGGAATTACAGGCGCACACCACCATGTTTGGATAATTTATTTGTATTTTTAGTAGAAATGGGGTTTCACCATGTTGGTCAGGCTGGTCACGAACTCCTGACCTCAAGTGATCCACCCACCCCTTGGCTTCCCAATGTTCTGGGATTACAGGCATGAGCCATCGCTCCCGGCCTGCCTCTTCTCTTTTAACTGAGGAGATGGGTGACATGTCCTCTAAGACTCCTCCCAGCTATGCAGTCCTGAAAGTTATCCATTAGCAAGGGTGAATAATCACCAAATAATTGCAGGATAGGTTAGGGTAGGTTTGTCTTCATTTTCACTGTAGACTATTAAATCAATCCAGATTGTCAATAGAGAGTCAGAAAAGAGTGGATTTATTTATTTGTTTATTTTTGAGCCAGAGTCTTGCTCTGTCTCCCAGGCTGGAGTGCAGTGGCACAATCTCAGCTCACTGCAACCTCCGCCTCCCAGGTTCAAGTGATTCTCTTGCCTCAGCCTCTCGAGTAGTTGGAATTACAGGTGCCCACGCCCACACCCGTCTAATTTTTGTATTTTTAGTAGAGATGGCATTTCGCCATGTTGGTCAGGCTGGTCTTGAACTCCTGACCTTAGGTGATCCGCCTGCCTAAGCCTCCCAAAGTGCTGGGAATACAGCTATGAAACAGTGTGCATGGCGAGTGGATTTTTTTTTATTATTATTATGAATAAGACCTTCTCCATGTAGTAGGCCAACCTGGCTATCTCTCCTTAGCTGAAGCCAGATCTCTTTCCCCTGAGAGAACATACTTTTTTTTTTTTTGAGATGGAGTCTCGTTCTGTTGCCCAGGCTGGAGTGCAGTGGTGCCATCTCGGCTCACTGCAAGCTCTGCCTCCCGGGTTCACGCCATCCCCTGAGAGAACATACTTATTTCCCCTTGTATAAGGGAAAGTCCTCACATGCTCAAATCTGAAATCTTTCCAGTTTAGATGTGCTTTGGATCTGCAGAGGCTTTTATTCCCTCTTTCATGAAATGAATCATAATTAATAATAGCCAGAGGATGAGGAATTACAGTCATGCCTTCAGATGTGTCTTCAGCCTAGCCAATGATGACAGCAATGACGGAGCATTTCATCAGCTTGAACAGATCCTTCACCCCAGAATTTCCACCTGGTACCCCCACAGAAGAGCTCTCACAATGTGGTTGGAAGAGCAGAGGAAATGAGGCCCAGTTAGTCAACTGCGTCGTGCAACTCCTACTAAACCAGTGATTCAGCTCTTGGCCTACAAAAACCAACTTTTTTATTCCTAAGAGAAAAAAGAGAAAGAATTCAAAGTTAGTACTGATTTAGGAAAATGAATCAAATTCCCTCTGAGCAAATGAAAGTCAGCAGAATTGCTAAAAGTCCACTAATTTTCCACTAAGTTATTTCACTTTCAGGAAGTTTATCCACTCAGATAATTAACAAAAGCCATATCTATAGAGAGGTGGGTAAAGAAGGTAGGCCACGTTCTGGAACTGTCTGGATTACTCCTAAACATGAGGGGAAATATTCCACAATCACAGAACTGCAGGAAAATAAAACACATGAGAAAAAAAAAAAATTTAGGTCAGGTGCAGTGGCTCATGCCTGTATTCCCAGCACTTTGGGAGGCCAAGGCAGTAGGATTGCTTGAGGCCAGGAGTTCAAGACCAGCCTGGGCAAAGTAGTAAGACCCCATCTCTATGAAATACACAAAAATTAGTGGGGCATGGTGGTGCATGCCTTTAGTTCTGTCAGAGGCATTTGAACCAGAGCAACTCCATCTTGAGTAGGGGCTGGGTAAAATAAGGCTGAGACCTGCTGGGCTGCATTCCTAGGAGGTCAAAGCATTCTTTATTACAACATGAGATAGGTCGACACAGGATACAGGTCATAAAAACTTTGCTGATAAAATAGTTTGCAGTAAAGAAGCCTCCTAGAACCCACTAAAACCAAGATGGCCACGAGAATGACCTCTGGTCGTCCCCACTGCTACACTCCCACCATCGCCATGACAGTTTACAAATGCCATGGACAATGTCAGGAGGTTACCCTATGATCTAAATAGGGGAGGTGGCCGGGCACGGTGGCTCACACCTGTAATCCCAGCACTTTGGGAGACCAAGGTGGGCGGATCACGAAGTCAGGAGATCGAGACCATTCTGGCTAACATGGTGAAATCCCATCTCTACTAAAAATACAAAAAAAAAATTAGCCGAGTGTGGTGGCGGGCGCCTGTAGTCTCAGCTACTTGGGAGGCTGAGGCAGGAGAATGGCGTAAACCCGGGAGGCGGAGCTTGCAGTGAGCCGAGATCGCGCCACTGCACTCCAGCCTGGGTGACAGAGCGAGACTCTGTCTCAAGAAAAAATAAATAAATAAATAAATAATAAATAAAGCAAGAATAATCCACCTGTTGTTTAGCATATAATCAAGAAATAACCATAAAAATGGTCAACCCTCAGGGCTGCTCTGTCTACAGAGGAGCTACTCTTTTATTCCTCTACTTTCTTAATAAACTTGCTTTCACTTTCCTCTATGGACTCCCCTGAGTTCTTTCTTGCGTGAGATCCAAGAACCCACTCTTGGCGTCCAGCAACTGTTCCACCTACCCAGGAGGCTGAAGCGGGAGGATCACTAGAGCCAGAGAGATTGAGGCTGCAGCGAGCTATGACCTCGCCACTGCACGCCAGCCTGGGCTACAGAACAAGAACCAGTCTCAAAAAAAAAGAGAAAAAAGGAAAAAAAGAGGACTGAGTCAGCCTTTTCACTTATTATCCCTCTGGCCCTCATTCCTCCTTTTGGTTTGAGAACTAAGGTTTTTGTCATCACAAGTGCAAATGAGGCTTATTCATTCAAGGGAGTCAGGCTTAGCCTGACCCCTTTACTAACTGTGAGCAGTGGATTGTTAAACCTAATAAGCATATGCACATTTGTTCTAAGAACAAATAGCTTTGGGGTAAGATGGAAGACGACCTGCCTTGGAAATAAAATATTAAGTACTTAACATTTTACCATAAACAGTTGCCTAATGTCTAATCGAGTGGGATTTGATGTCTTATTATTTGATCCAGCTTCAGCTATTTTCTATGACTGAATTCAGGATCCCCTCCACCAGCATCATCAGTACCCTTCATTACCCACCCAGCTCTCAACGGATCTTCTTTTAGCCTTTAAATGACTCTGAGCCCACACACAGAAAAAAAAGAAGTTGTTTTAGGTTCAAGAAACTGCCCTTTCCTCTTTTTAATTACAGTATATCCAAATGGTAAGTGCTTTTATTTGCATTTGAAGGAAAAATTCAAAGAGTTGGGGTTGGAATGAGGAAGTTCTTAAAAATCTTTCCTAAATATCCTGACAATGTAACCCATAGAAAGGGAAAGACTCCAAGACTAGCATGGGTAATGATAAACAGAACAAAATAAACTATCCAAAAGAGAGAAAATCCCTGTTCTCTCTTTTCTCTTTCTTCCCCTTTGGCTTCTTTAGTGGGTTATCTCCCTTTTGCCCACAGGCAGAGCATCCAGATTTCTTTGAGAATAACAATGGCTGTTATCTAATTCCTAAACTATTCCTTTCATCTTAAACCTTCCTGAGTCAAATCCTCCATCTCCCTCCTAGCCTCACCTTCAAGCACTTTATTTTAGCCATGATATATGTATATATACATATATATCTTGTTGCCCAGGCTGGAGTGCAATGGCCGATCCCGGCTCACCGCAACCTCTGCTTCCTGGGTTCTAGTGATTCTCCTGCCTCAGCCTCCCGAGTAGCTGGGATTACAGGCATGCGCCACCACACCCAGCTAATTTTTTGTATTTTTAGTGGAGACAGGGTTTCTCCATGTTGGTCAGGTTGGTCTCGAACTCCCAACCTCAGGTGATCCGCCCACCTTGGCCTCCCAAAGTGCTGGGATTACAGGCGTGAGCCACCACGCCCGGTTTAGCCATGCTATATTTTTAATTCTCAGAATTGTTTCTACCGATACAATGGAGTATGCTTCTCTGAAATGTTTCTACTGTTGGTGGATATCACGTCAGTAGTTCTTACCTTTCCTTTACCCTTAAGTTGAAAGGGAAGGGTGTGAAACATTAGAAACTTTGGATGGTCATAGAAATACAGACTGCCTCACCTCCCTATTCATTTCTCCTCCAAAAGAGGAAAGAGGACTTCCTTTATTTATTTATTTATTTATTTTGAGATGGAGTCTCTGTCACCCAGGCTAGAGTGCTGTGGCGCGATCTCGGCTCACTGCAACTTCCACCTCCCAGGTTCAAGCGATTTTCCTACTTCAGCCTCCCGAGTGGCTGGGACTACAGGCGCGTGCCACTATGCCCACTTAACTTTTGTAGTTTTAGTAGAGACGGGGTTTCACCACGTTGGCCAGGCTAGTCTCAAACTCCTGACCTCAGGTGATCCACCCACCTTGGCCTCTCAAAGTGCTGGGACTACAGGCCTGAGCCACTGCACCCGCCTGGAAAGAGAAGCTTCTTAACCAAAGGGCTCAGCAATGAAGCCTAGACAGGAGTCTTGGATCACTTACTTCCCTCATTGATTTACTAACTTACAAAAG
This sequence comes from Pongo abelii, assembly GCF_028885655.2. Lineage (NCBI taxonomy): Eukaryota > Metazoa > Chordata > Mammalia > Primates > Hominidae > Pongo > Pongo abelii. The sequence continues at coordinate 15,141,669 of NC_071990.2, forward strand.
TTTTTAATTGGCCTGCAATGTGCCATGCACTTATTCTAGGCCCTGAGTTTACAGCAGTCTACATGACAACAAGGATTCTGCACTCATGGGAATTTATATTCTGGTGAAGGACACCAGCAGTATGCAAATGAATAATATATGGCTGGTATGAAGAAAACGAACAGTAATGTGATAAGAATTGGGACAGAAGTCAGAAAAGGTCTTGCAGAGAAGATGACATTCACGCTAAGACCTGTAGGAATATCTCAGATGTGGGAAAATCAGAAGAGCTATTCTGAGGAATAAGGGGTGCAAATGCAGGAGGTTGACCTGTTATAGGCAGCAAGGCGATTTGGGTGACTGGACCTTATTAGCTAGGAAGGAAGTGGTAGTGTTAGGGACATTGGAACCAGAGCAACTCCATCTTGAATAGGGGCTGGGTAAAATAAGGCTGAAACATACTGGGCTGCATTCCCAGACAGTTAGGCATTCTAAGTCACAGGATGAGATAAGAGGTGGACACAAGATACAGGTCATAAAGACCTTGCTGATAAAACAGGTTGTAGGCCAGGCGCGGTGGCTCACGCCTGTAATCCCAGCACTTTGGGAGGCCGAGGCGGGCGGATCACCTGAGGACAGGAGTTCAAAACCAGCCTGGCCAACATGGCAAAACCCCGTCTCTACTAAAAATACAAAAATTAGCCAGGCATGGTGGCGGGCGCCTGTAATCCCAGCTACGTGGGAGGCTGAGGCAGGAGAATCGCTTGAAGCCAGGAGGTGGAGGTTGCAGTGAGCCAAGATCACGCCACTGCACTCCAGCCTGGGGAATAAGAGTGAGACTCAAAAAAAGAAACAAACAAAAAAAACAGGTTGCAGTAGAGAAGCCGGCCAAAACCCACCAAAACCAAGATGGCCTCTGGTCATCCTCACTGCTACACTCCCACCAGCGCCATGAAGGTTCAGAAATACAAACACAATGTCAGAAAGTTACCCTATATGGTCTAAAAAGGGGAGGAACCCACAGCAGCTACAGGAATTGCCCACCCCTTTCCTGGAAAACTCATGAATAATTCACCCCTTGTTTAGCATACAATTGAGAAAGACTCATAAAAATAAGCAACCAGTATCCCTTAGGGATGCTCTGCCTATGGAGTAGCCATTCTTTCTTCCTCTACTTTCTGTTTTTTTTTTTTGTTTGTGAGCCACCATGCCCAGTCCTACATTTTTAAAAGACCTCTCTGACTATAGGTTGAGGAGTAGACTAGTGGGGAGAAAACCAGCAGTGATCTAGATGAAAGGTAATGGTGGCTTAAAATAGGATGACTAGCTGGGCCGGTGGCTCACGCCTGTAATCCCAGCACTTTGGGAGGCTGAGGTGGGTGGATCACGAGGTCAGGAGATCAAGACCATCCTGGATAACACAGTGAAATCCCATCTCTACTGAAAATACAAAAAATTAGCTAGGCGCGGTGGTGGGCGCCAGTAATCCCAGCCACTCTGGAGGCTGAGGCAGAGGATTGCTTGAACCCAGGAGGCAGAGGTTGCAGTGAGCCGAGATTGTGCCACTGCACTCCAGCTTGGGCGACAGAAAGAGACTCCGTCTTAAAAAAAAAAAAAAAAAAAAAAAAAAAAAAAAGGATGACAGCAATAGACATGAAGAGAGGCCGACAAATTGGGATCCAGGGTATATCTTGTTGGTACAGACAAGAGGACCTGATGTTGGATTGGCTGTTGGGGGTCTGAGAAAAAGGAGGAATGAAGGATAACTCCTAGGTGAATGTCTTGAGCAATTGGGTAGATGATGGTGATATTTATTGAGATAGAGATTAAAGAAGTTTATGCAGAGGAAACATCTGTGCTTCCTTTAACTCATTTGTAAAATGGAAACAGCAGTACCTACCTCATAAGCTTATGGTCAGGATTAATTAAAATAAAAAGCCAGGCACATAGTATGTCCTCAAATAATGTTAATTAGTTATTATTGTTATATGCCAAGCACTATGCTATGAGCTCGTTTTCAAAATTGAATACCTGCTCTTTTTGTTTTTGAGATGGTACGATCTCGGCTCACTGCAAACTCCGCCTCGTGAGTTCAAGCAATTCTCTGCCACAGCCTCCCGAGTAGCTGGGATTACAAGCGCCCACCACCACGCCCAGCTAATTTTTGTATTTTTAGTAGGGACGGGGTTTTACCATCTTGGCCAGGCTGGTCTTGAACTCTTGACATCATGATCCACCTGTCTCGGCCTCCCAAAGTGCTGAGATTACAGGCGTGAGCAACAGCACCGGGCCTTTTGTTTTTGTTTTTGTTTTTTTGTTTTTTTTTTGAGATGGTGCGATCTCTGCTCACTGCAAACTCCGCCTCGTTGGTTCAAGCAATTCTCTGCCACAGCCTCCCCAGTAGCTGGGATTACAAGCACCCACCACCATGCCCCGCTAATTTTTGTATTTTTAGTAGGGACAGGGTTTTACCTTCTTGGCCAGGCTGGTCTTGAACTCCTGATGTCATGATCCACCCATCTCGGCCTCCCAAAGTGCTGGGATTACAGGTGTGAGCAACAGCACCTGGCCTTTTTTTTTTTTTTTTTTTTTTTTTTTTTTATAAAACTGAGTCTCCCTCTGTAGCCCAGGCTGGAGTGCAGTGGCACAATCTCGGCTCACTGCAACCTCTGCCTCCCAGGTCCCGGTTCAAGCAATTCTCTTGCCTCAGCCTCCTGAGTAGCTGGGATTACAGGCATGCACCACCACACCCAGCTAATTTTTGTATTTTTAGTAGAGATGGGGTTTCACCATGTTGGCCAGGCTGGTCTTCAACTCCTGACCTCAGGTGATCCACCTGCCTCGACCTCCCAAAATGCTGGGATTACAGGCGTGAGCCACTGTGCCAGGCTGAATACCTGCTCTTGGCTGAATGCAGTGGCTCACTCCTATAATCTAAGCACTTTGGGAGGCCAAGGCTGGCAGATCACTCGAAGTCAGGAGTTCAAAACCATCCTGGTTAATATGGTGAAACCCCATCTCTACTAAAAATACAATAAATTAGCTGGACATGGTGGCACGCACCTGTAGTCTGAGCTATTTGGGAGGCTGAGGCAAGAGAATCACTTGAACCCGGGAGGCGGAGGTTGCAGTGAGCCAAGATGGCGCCACTGCACTCCAGCCTGGTGACAGAGCAAGACTCCCTCTCAAAAAAAAAAGGAAGCTTAGAATAAATATAATATGACAAGTTGTTGGAATACGGGATAGTGAGGGCAGTCTAATCATTCAAGATGGTATAGAAGAAAATTTTCGATACAAGAGTCCAAGTAACAGAGGAGCTCCAAGACCAAACTGAATACTTTCTGCATTTACAGAAGACAGTCATAGGTTCTTTTACACTGCAGTATGCAACACAGGCTGAGACTGTTTAACAATATGCTTTCTGAAGAAGTAAAAGAAAGCCGTGATTTGTTGCATTTGCCAGTTTGTGTGGTATAAATACTCCCATTGCAGCCAATTTCAAATTACCAGTGTGACGTCAACCAGCTCACAACATTTCTGAAAATTTAACAATTGGTTCTTATAAATGATCTGAGCTATTTTCAGCTCACGTTGAACTTAGAATATACTCAGCAAAAAGAGATAAATGATGACACTTAAGGAAGATGAATCTAGTCTAAGTGTTCAGTTTCAATAAGAAACAACAATTGAAGGTAAGAAGCTCTGTATCAGGCTAGGCGCAGTGGCTCATGCCTGTAATCCTAGCACTTTGGGAGGCCTAGGTGGGCGGATCACCAGAGGTCAGGAGTTCGAGACCAGCCTGGCCAACATGGCAAAACCCCACCTCTACTAAAAATACGAAAACTAGCTGGGCGTGGTGGCGCATGCCTGTAGTCCCAGCTACTCAGGAGGCTGAGGCAGGAGAATCACTAGAACCCAGGAGGCAGAAGTTGCAGTGAGTGAGATCCTGCCACTGCACTCCAGCCTTGGCAACAAGAGCAAAACTCTGTCTCAAAAAAAAAAAGAAGCTCTGTGTGTACTTATTTATTTATTTTTTATTTTTTATTTTTTTGAGACAGAGTCTTGCTGTGTCGCCCAGGCTGGAGTGCAGTGGTGCGATCTCGGCTCACTGCAAGCTCCGCCTCCCGGGTTCACGCCATTCTCCTGCCTCAGCCTCCCAAGTAGCTGGGACTACAGGCACCCGCCACCAAGCCTGGCTAATTTTTTGTATTTTTAGTAGAGATGGGGTTTCACAGTGTTAGCCAGGATAGTCTTGATCTCCTGACCTCATGATCCCCCCACTTTGGCCTCCCAAAGTGCTGGGATTACAGGTGTGAGCCACCGCGCCCAGCCCTGTACGTACTTATTTAACAAATATTTACTGAGTATCTGCTGTGTATAGGAGAATTTGCTAGGTACCTGGGATATCCTTGTCTCACCATTTGGTAAACAGATAAAGTACGATCAAGTTTACGTGAAGCTGACAATCCAGCCTGAAGTCCACTGTGGGGATTCACACTGAGTTGAGGTCTTAGAGTACTGATGGTAGAAACTGTCTGAGTAGCTAGAAACTACCTAAGAGTAAGTGGTGAGTCTGAGTTTTTTAGGTAGGATCTATGGCCAGATCTATGATATAGACGTAGAAGAAATGAGAAAGCAGAGATCTAACCAAGGCTTCTAGTGCAAGAGACGTTACACATTAACCCAGAGATCAGAAAGGGAAGTTTGTACAGAATAGATGCTCAATAAATATTTGCTGAGTGTGGAAGTGTTTGATATTTGTAATAGCGTTCATAAAGTGTTCCAGTATATTTAATTTGTATGAATGAATTACATGTAATTTGTGATATAGAAACATAATATTTTAGGTCCACGAGGATGCAGGTGGGGAAGTCCAGGGGAATTCTATAGGACAAACAAACTGGTTCCTTCCACAAATAAATGGTGGGGTGGTGAGGGCAGATGGGAGGCAGATTAAAAGAGACACATCAACCAAAAACGATCTATGAACCATGTATAGATTCTGATTTGAATGAACTAACTATGAAATGACAATCAAGGAAAAACTGAATATGGACAGCATATTAATGATGTGAAAGCATTTTGCTGATTTTCATGGGGGTGAAATGGTATTATGTTTGTGTTTTATTTTTTATTTTCTTTTTGAGGTGGAGTTTTGCTCTAGTCGCCCAGGCTGGAGTGCAATGGTGCTATCTCAGCTCACTGTAACCCATGCTTCCTGGGTTCAAGTGATTCTCCTATCTTGGCCTCTCAAGTAGCTGGGATTACAGGCACCCGCCACCACGCCGGCTAATTTTTTGTATTTTTAGTGGAGACATGGTTTCAACATGTTGGCCAGGCTGGTCTCAAACTCCTGACCTCAGGTGATCCACCAGCCTTGGCCTCCCAAAGTGCTGGGATTAAAGTGGTGAGCCACCACGCCCAGTGTTGTTTGTGTTTTAGATAGAGAGAATAAAAGTTCCTTATCTATTAGACATACATAATAAAGTATTTACAGGTAGAATAAAGTGATGTCCCCGATTTATTTTAAAATACTCCAGAAAACAGAAAGTGAGAGGTTAGATGAAACAAGAATGGCAAAATATTGATAATTGTTGAACTTGAGAGATGGCATACGAGGGCTCCCCATACTCATATATGCTTATTATTGATATGTTAAAAATTTTCTATAATTACCTGGGCATGGTGTCTCACACCTCTAATCTCAGCACATTGGCAGGCCTAGGCAGGCAGATCCCTTGAGCCCAGGTGTTTGAGACCAGCCTGAGCAAAATTGCAAAACCCTGTCTCCTCAAAAATAAACAAAATAAACTGGGCATGTGTTGGAGCCTGTAGTCCCAGCTACTAGGAAGGCTGAGATGGGAGGATCACTTGAGCCCGGGAAGTGGAGGTTGCAGTGAGCTGAGATCATGCCACTGCACTCCAGCCTGGGTGACAGAGTGGAAAAAAAAAGAAATATTTCTGTAATTAAAAGCTAAACTTAAAAAATGAGGAACAAATCTTTTTTTTCTTTTTGAGACGGAGTTTCACTCTTGTTGCCCAGGCTGGAGTGCAATGGTGCTATCTCGGCTCACTGCAGCCTCCGCCTCCCAGGTTGAAGAGATTCTCCTCCTACATCAGCCCCCTCCGAGTAGCTGGGATTACAGGCATGCGCCACCATGCCCGGCTAATTTTGTATTTTTAGTAGAGACGGGGTTTCTCCATGTTGGTCAGGCTGGTCTCCAACTCTAGAACTCAGGTGATCCCCCTGCCTCGGCCTCTCAAAGTGCTGGGATTCCAGGTGTGAGCCATTGCACCTGGCCTGGAAATCTTAATAATTAAATACTGTAAAGAAAAATACAGACTGGGCGCGGTGGCCTCTAATGCTGGCACTTTGGATGCTGAGGCAGGAGGAGCACTTAAGAGTTTCTGACCAGACTAGACAATGTGAAAAAACACCATCTCTACTAAAAATATAAAAATTATCTGCCAGGCTCCGTGGCTCACGCCTGTAATCCCAACACTTTGGGAGACCGAGGTGGGCAGATCACGAGGTCAGGAGTTTGAGAGCAGGTTAGCCAACATAGTCACCCCGTCTCTACTAAAAATCCAAAAAAATTTGCCAGGCGTGGTGGCAGGCACCTGTAATCCCAGCTACTCAGGAGGTTGAGACAGGAGAATTGCTTGAACCTGGGAGGTGGAGGTTGCAGTGAGCCGAGATGGCACCACTGCATTCCAGCCTGGTGACAGTGCGAGACTCCATCTCCAAAGAAAAAAAAGAAAAAAATTATCCTGGCATAATGGCACATGCCTGCAGTCCCAGATACTCAGGAGGCTGAGGTTAGAGGTTTACTAAGCCCAGGGAGGTTGAGGCTGCAGTGATCCTTGATTGCACCACTGTACTCCATCCTAGGCGAAAGAGTGAGTCCCTGTCTCAAAACAAAAAAAATTAAAAAGGCCGGGTATGGTGGCTCACACCTGTGATCTTAGCACTTTGGGAGACCAAGGAGGGTGGATCACCTGAGGTCAGGAGTTCGAGACCAGCCTGGTCAACATAGTGAAACCCCGTCTCTACTAAAATAAAAATAAAAATAAAAATAAAAGCCGGGCATGGTGGCAGGTGCCTGTAGTCCCAGCTACTCAGTAGGCTGAGGCAGGAAAATCCTTTGAACCCGGGAGGCAGAGGTTGCAGTGAGTTGAGATCATGCCTCTGCACTCCAGCCTGGGTGACAGAGTGAGACTCTGTCTCAAAAAATAAATAAAATAATTTTAAAATTAAGGGCCTGGCGTGGTGGCTCACGTCTGTAATCCCAGCACTTTGGGAGGCCGAGGTGAGGTGGTTGGATCAGCTGAGCTCAGGAGTTCAAGACCAGCCTGGCCAACATGGTGAAACCTTGTCTGTACTAAAAATACAAAAATTAGCTGGACATGGTGGCCTGCGCCTGTAATCCCAGCTACTTGGGAGGCTGAGACAGGAGAGACACTTGAGTCAGGAGGCGGAGGTTGTTGTGACCCAAGATCTTGCCACTGCACTCCAGCCTGGGTCACAGAAGGAGACTCTGTCTCAAAAAAGAAAAAAAAATAATTTACTTAAGAAACGTACAAATCTTAAGTACAACTTTCAGTTATTCAATAAATTGAAACTTCTTACTATTATCACCACTGTATGGGGCAAAAGTAGCAGACTAGTGAGTCATCAGTGGAATGGATCCTACCTGACTTGTAGCAGTAACCAACTATATGACCCCGGACACTCATACAACCTTTGCTTTCTTTTTTTTTTTTTGAGACGAAGTCTCCCTCTGTCACCCAGGCTGGAGTGTAGTGGCACGATCTCAGCTCACTGCAAGCTCTGCCTCCCAGATTCACACCATTCTCCTACCTCAGCCTCCCGAGTAGCTGGGACTACAGGCACCCGCCACCACACCCGGCTAATTTTTGTATTTTTAGTAGAGACGGGGTTTCATCGTGTTAGCCAGGATGGTCTGGATCTCCTGACCTTGTGATCCTCCTGCCTCGGCCTCCCAAAGTGCTGGGATTACAGGTGTGAGCCACCATGCCTGGCTAACCTTTGCTTTCAAACCTGTAAAACAGAAATACAGTGCCACCACTTCTTCTACTCATCTCCCAGAACTGTGATGAGACGCAAATGAGTAAGAGATATGGAATCCCCTTTCAGAAAGTAAAAACACTGACAAAATCAGGGGATTTTTTTCTTCCCCACATTGAGAAATATTTGGGTTCTTTGGGAGTTTTTAATATATGGGTTAATTCAGAGTTACAGATATAGATTTTCATAAATTGGGTTTCTGAATTTCCAAAATTAAAACTATAACTTCAGACAATGTATCACTTCAAGGTTTCATTTTATCCCAAGTCATATCATCATGAACACCAGTTATTGTCCCTTTGGAGACAGCTGAGATAGGAGAAATTTAAGAATCAGAGCATATGAAACAAAGCTTTTAGAAGATAACATCTGCTGGGCAAGATCAGGGATGATATAAGGGAAGAATAAAAATTATGAGTCTTTCTCTAACAGTCCAAGCATGAAAAAAGAAAGATAAAAATAAGTAAAAATTTTTAAAAATGATCAAGTCCGAAAAGAATATTCCATAGGTTTTTGGGGTTTTTTTGTTTCTTTTTTTTTTTGAGACAGTCTCACTCTGTCGCTCAGGCTAGAGTGCAATGGCAGGATCTCGGCTCACAGCAACCTCCACCTCCCGGGTTCAAGCAATTCTCCCAGCCTCAGCCTCCCAAGTAGCAGGGATTATAGGCACCTGCCAGCACGCCCGGCTAATTTTTGTATTTTTAGTAGAGACAGGGTTTCCCTATGTTGGCCAGGCTGGTCTCGAACGCCTGACCTCAAATGATCCACCCACCTTGGGCCTCCTAAAGTGCTGGGATTACAGGCATGAGCCAGTGTGCCAGGCCCCTCATTAAGTCTTGAGTAGGAATAAACCTATCCCAGCTCTGAGGCATAGACCTTAATTGGCATATACAAATCAGTTTAAAGTTACCTCCTCCTCTGCCACAGTAATCGGGTGATGGATGGATAATAATCTAGACCCAAACCAGTTAACTCGTAGTATTTGCTTAGAGTGGTTCAGGGATGAGCCAATCACTGTGAAAGTACAAACTGGCCTGTAATCCCAGCACTTCGGGGGGCCGAGGGGGGCGGATCACCTGAGGTCAGGAATTCGAAACCAGCCTGTCCAACACGGAGAAACCTGACTCTACTAAAAATACAAAATTAACCGGGTGTGGTGGTGCATGCCTATAATCCCAGCTACTCGGGAGACTAAAGCAGGAGAATTGCTTGAACCGGGGAAGCGGAGGTTGCAGTGAGCCGAGATCGCGCCATTGTACTCCAGCCTGGGCAACAACAGTGACACTCCATCTCAAAAAAAAAGAAAAAAAGAAAGAAAGTACAAACTGTTGGATGATTATGGAGAGCAGTGCTTTCTCCCCTTTCAGAGTAAGCCCTGGTTGCTGTAGGCGACAATCTTGCAGAGGAAGGAAGCCTGCTGAAGACCAGGTGAACCACAGGTGGTGGGGGCAGGATTACAGGCATGAGCCACCGCACCTGGCCTATTCCATAGTTCTAACCTTCATTCAGTTGGCTAGTCATTCATTTATCAAATATTAAATAGCACATGCTGGCCGGGCGCAGTGGCTCTCATGCCTGTAATCCCAGCCCTTTGGGAGTCTGAGGTGGGTGGATCATTCGAGGTCAGGAGTCTGAGACTGGCCTGACCAACATGGTGAAACCCAATCTCTACTAAAAACACAAAATTAGCCTGGTGTGGTGGCACATTCCTGTAATCCCAGTTACTCAGGAGACTGAAGCTGGAGAATCACTTGAACCCAGGAGGCAGAGTTTGCAGTGAGCCGAGATGGCGCCATTGCACTCCAGCCTGGGTGACAAGAGCAAAACTCCGTCTCAAAAAACAAAAACAAAAACAAGACTAGTGCATGTTAGGCCGGGTGTGGTGGCTCATGCCTGTAATCTCAGCACTTTCAGAGGCCGAGGTGGGTGATCACCTGAGGTCAGGAGTTCGAGACCAGCCTGACTAACATGGAGAAACCCTGTCTCTATTAAAAATACAGGCCGGGCGCAGTGGCTCATGCCTGTAATCCCAGCACTTTGGGAGGCCAAGGTGGGCGGATCATGAGGTCAGGAGATCGAGTCCATCCTGGCTAACAGGGTGAAACCCCATCTGTACTAAAAATACAAAAAATTAGCCGGGTGAGGTGGCGGGTGCCTGTAGTCCCAGCTGCTCCGGAGGCTGAGGCAGGAGAATGGCGTAACCCAGGAGGTGGAGCTTCCAGTGAGCTGAGATCACGCAACTGCACTCCAGCCTGGGCAAGAGAGTAAGACTCCGTCTCAAAAACAAAAACAAAAACAAAAAATTAGCTGGGCATGGTAGCTCATGCCTGTAGTTTTGGCTACTCCAGAAGCTGAGACAGGAGAGTTGCTTGAACCTGGGAGGCGGAGGTTGCAGTGAGCTGAGATTGCGCCACTGTACTCCAGCCTGGGAAATTGAGACTCTGTCTCAAAAAAAAAAAAAAAAAAAAAAAATTAAATTAAAAAAAAAAAAACTAGGGCATGTTTCAGCTATCTATTGCTGTGTAACAAACCATGTCAAAATCATGCCAAAATCTAGTGGTTTAAACACTTGACAGAGATGGGTCTTCCTTCCTCCAGATGGTGCTCGCTGGAATGGCTTGACAGGCCTTGGAGAATCTGAAGTCACTGGCAGAATGTTCACTATGACCTCATTCACTTCTCTGATGCCTTAGGTGGCTGCAATGTGTGAAGGCTGGCCAGTCCCCTGAATCTTCACCTGATCTGTTACCATCCAGTAATCTGGCTCAGAACCTCTTTTTTTTTTTTTTTTTTTTTTTTTTTTTTTTTTGAGACAGGGTCTTGCTCTGTTGCCCAGGCTAGAGTGCAATGGCATGATCTTGGCTCACTGTAGCCTCAAACTCCTAGGTTCAAGCAAGCCTTCTGCCTTAGCCTTCCAAGTAGCATACAGGTATGCACCACTACGCCTGGCTATCAGATGACTTTACATGGCAGTTGATGGACAAGAGAAGGAAAAGGAAGCTGGGCTTTTTTTTTTTTTTTTTTTTTTTTTTTTTTGAGATAGAGTCTCTCTCTGTTGCCCAGGCTGGAGTGCAGTGGCACCATCTCGGCTCACTGCAACCTCCGCCTTCCAGGTTCAAGCGATTCTCCTGCCTCAGCCTCCCGAGTAGTTGGGATTACAGGTGCCCACCACCATGCACAGCTAATTTTTTTGTATTTTTAGTAGAGACGGGGTTTTACCATGTTGGCCAGGCTGGTTTCGAACTCCTGACCTCAAGTGATCCACCCACCTCGGCCTCCCAAAGTGCTGGGATTACAGGCATGAGCCACCATGCCCGGGGAAGCTGGGCTCTTAACACCTGGGTTTAGAAGTCCCAGAATATTACTGCCACCACACTCTGTTGGTAAAAGCAATTTACAGACCCAGACTCAAGAGGAGGGGATCCTGCACCAGAGCTCCCCACTCCAAAAAAAAAAAGGTGGGGGAGGGGAAATGGATTCCATCCGTTCCTGTTCACGGAAGGAATAATTTGTTGGTGGCTGTCCTCACAGATGATCCACTGAAGCACTTAGCTAGGATTGCATGGTGGGAAGACCAATCTTTTCCCTGGGGAGGATGGACTGTAGCCAGGCAAGAGGCAGAAAGACCAGTTTGGAGGGTGTTGCAGTGGGACAAGTAATAGCTGAAAGTCTAGGCTAATGAAGGTCTAGGTTAAAGAAAGAGAAGTGGATAGGTTTGAAAGGTGCTTTATAAAAAGAAGAATCACCATGCGTGGTGGCTCACGCCTGTAATCCCAGCACTTTGGGAGGCCGAGGCAGGCGGATCACGAGGTCAGAAGGTTGAGACCATCCTGGCTAACACGGTGAAACCCCGTCTCTAATAAAAATACAAAAATTAGCCGGGCGTGGTAGTAGGTGCCTGTAGTCCCAGCTACTCAGGAGGCTGAGGGAGAATGGCATGAACCCGGGAGGCAGAGCTTGCAGTGAGCCAAGATCCCACCACTGCACTCCAGCCTGGGCGACAGAGCGAGACTCCGTCTCAAAATAAATAAATAAATAAAATAAATAAAAAGAAGAATCAGGTGACTGATTGGCTGTTGGTGCTAGGGAGAATATGGGGAGGGAAGAGCCAAGAGGGACACCAGGGTTCCTACTTTCATTATTATTATTATTTTATATAAAGATGGGGCTTTGCTACATTGCCCAGGCTGGTCTCGAATTCCTAGACTTAAGCGATCCTCCTGTCTTGGCCTCCCAAAGTGCTAGGATTACAAATGTGAGCCACCAAATTCAACCTAGGGTTCCTCCTTGATTTCAGAGCAGCTGCCCTTTGTTCTGTCAAATCCCTACATAACAAAGTCATTTTTATTCCTAGATGAATGTTATTTTTCAGCAATGCTTCAATCCTGCTAAGCAAGTTCTTCAGGTGAGGTTAACTTGACCCCAAGAAACCCAAGTTAAATTTATTGTGCTTAGAAAGGGTCAGTCAGGGAGACTCTACATCAGTCAGGGAGACTGCAGAGTCAAGGAGGCCACGTGGCTGGTGGCTTTAAAAAGTTGGCTGAGAGCTGAAGAGGTCAGCTGGCCCCATTCCAACCTGCTCTACTCTGGTCCCATGGAGAGGAGTCAGGCCAGGCTGTTCTGCCCTGTCTTGACCCTGCACTGCAGGGCTGTCTCCACTCCGCAGATCAGGAAAGTCAGACAGACTTATGTTCTCTTTGACAGGTAGCCACAGCCACCAGCTGGAGTAGGGCTTAAAGTGACTGAAAGACTGAGAGGCTGCAGAAACCTTAGTGCCTGTCCCCAGAGAGCAGCATCTGTTTAGAACGCTTTTTCTTTCAGAAGATGAGCCGGGATGGTTCAGGATGAGAGAGCCGTGATTCTAGTCAGACAGGTCAATCAGGAAGCCCTGATTCTTGGAGTAAGAACTACTTGGAAAAACAAAAGTGTAGCCAAGCAAGTGAGGTTCCTGTCTCCCCTCACCTGCAGCCAGTGATTGCAAGAATGGAAGGCTGGGTGGGACAGCCCCGGGGAGCACCTCTTCACCACTGATGCTTGTCCCTTTAAAATCTGGAACAAGGCCGGGCGCGGTGGCTCACGCCTGTAATCCCAGTACTTTGGGAGGCCGAGGCGGGTGGATCACGAGGTCAGGAGATCGAGACCATCCTGGCTAACACGGTGAAACCCCGTCTCCACTAAAAATACAAAAAATTCTCCGGGCGTGGTGGCGGGCGCCTGTAGTCCCAGCTACTCCGGAGGCTGAGGCAGGAGAATGGCGTGAGCCCGGGAGGCGGAGGTTGCAGTGAGCGGAGATCACGCCACTGCACTCCAGCCTGGGCGACAGAGCGAGACTCAATCTCAAAAAAAAAAATAAAAATAAATAAAAAAATAAATCCGGAAAAACTCAGCTGTCTATTGATCCCTCAGGCTCTGGGGTAATTTCCAGTCTTACAAATAGATGCACCTAGATCTTGGGAAAGACCCACAACTGGGCTGAGGTGTTTTTGTAGTTGTTGGTTGGTTGGTTGTTTTTTTGAGATGGAGTTTCGCTCTTGTTGCCCAGGCTGGAGTGCAATAGCGAGATCTTGGCTCACTGCAACCTCTGCCTCCCGGGTTCAAGCGATTCTTCTGCCTTAGTCTCCCAAGTAGCTGAGATTGCAGCCATGCACCACCATGCCCGGCTAATTTTTTATTTTTAGTAGAGACGGGGTTACACCATGTTGGTAAGGCTGGTCTCAAGCTCCCGATCTCAGGTGATCCGCCTCCGCCTCCCAAAGTGCTGGGATTACAGGCATGAGCCACCGTGCCCAGCTGGGCTGGGGTTTTGTTTTGTTTTTCCCCTCTAAGCACCGAAACTAAGTTTTAAGGGAAGAAGGAACAACTATAGAAACCAAACATACCAGCTCCAGAGAGAAAACGTAACGTGTGTCCAAAAATGAAATAATCGTCTTTCAAGCCCAGTTTCCCCTCCCAAAACCGGTTTCCCATCCTAACTTCCCATTTCTCTCAACAGGAACAGCATTCTCTCAGCTGCCCAAGCTCACTCTTGCTTTTATTTTATTTTTGTTTTTTGAGACGGAGTTTCAGTCTTGTTGCCCGGGCTGGAGTGCAATGGCCTCCTATCCGTCTGCTGTGAGCTTCTTCAGGAAAGAGCCCCCCACTCCACCTCAGGACACCAGAGTATCACCCTATAAATGAGGCTGAATGACTGAGCCTACTACCAGAGATCCTTTTGGGGTGTGGGTTCTTTTCTTGTTTGTTTGTTTTCATCCTTCTATTTTTTTTTTTTTTAACTTTTTGTGGAGAATGGGGTCTCGCTATGTTGCCCACACAGGTCTTGGACTCCTGGGCTCAAGTCATCCTCTCGCTTCTGCCTCCCTAAGTCCTGGCATTACAGGTGTGAGCTACTGCCCCCGGCTCTGGAGGTTCTTTTCTTCTTTTCCTCTCTACCTCCAATAACTTGTTCACAAGGCCCTCAGTCTTCCTTTCATCTGCCCTGCCCCCCAGACAACAGAAACCAACGCACAGACTAAAGGGAAACAGTTCCAAGTGAATCTGGCATTCAGGGCTCCAGTAGACACCTCATACTCCACTCCAGCCCTTTCCCATTTCAAGGGCACCTTTGTCTCCAGGCTGAGGCTCCTGGAATATGCACAGATCTTGCTCCACGCCACTAGTCCCCTTTGTTTTGCCTTCCTTTCTCTTTCTCCATTGTTCTGGAGACTTAAACGTCACTGTTTAATTTGAAAGTCCTACTCAAGTCCTGCCCTTTGTAGGAAGCTTTCTCAACCTGCTGGATCTCTCACTGCCTCTTTTCTGAATTGTATGGGATTTCTTTCTTTCTTTTGATTTTTTCCCAGTCTCGCTCTGTTGCCCAGGCTGGAGTACAGTGGTGCGATCTCGGCTCACTGCAAGCTCCGCCTACCGGGTTCACGGCATTCTCCTGCCTCAGCCTCCCAGTCCAGTAGCTGGGATTACAGGCACCTGCCACCACGCCCGGCTATGAATTCTATGGTATTTCTTAATCTAATCTAAAATGTTTATTTGTACATAATCATAGGCCACGTTATGCTGTTATTTAATTTCTCTTGAGGATATACTTTTGTTCCTTACAGGCAAGGGTCATTTTTTACATGACTTTTTACTCCCTTCAATATCAAGATCAGGCATCAGACACAGGGGCTGGGCGCCGTGGCTCAGGCTTGTAATCCCAACACTTTGGGAAGACTAAGCGGATGGCTTGAGCCCAGGACTTTGAGACCAGCCTGGGCAACATGGTGAAAGCCCATCTCTCTCTATCTTTTTTTGTTTTGTTTTGTTTTTTTTAAAGAGAGATCAGATACATAACAAGTCCTTAATAGATCTACAACAAATTAGGGGAAAATATGAAATTTTGGGACAGCAAGAAACATATTAAAACTTAACTTCAGCAAACTGTCAGGAGTTGGGAATGAAGCAGAACCCAAAGTCGAACCCTCTTGGGGTTTGTAGTCTAATGAAGGGAGGTAATTAGACAATCACACATAAATACCCTTTAACACAAGTGACTGAAAAAAAAAAAACACTATAGGCTGGGCATGGTAGCTCACGCCTGTAATCACAGCACTTTGGGAGGCAGAGGAAGGCAGATCACGAGGTCAGGAGATCGAGACCATCCTGGCCCATATGGTGAAACTCCGTCTGTACTAAAAATACAAAAATTAGCTGGGCATGGTGGCGCGCACCTGTAGTCCCAGCTACTCAGGAGGCTGAGGCAGGAGAATCGCTTGAACCTGGGAGGTGGAGGTTGCAGTGAGCTGAGATCACACCACTGCACTCCAGCCTGGCAACAGAGCGGGACTCTGAAAAAAACAAAACAACAACAACAACAAAAACCACTACAGTTGCAGAGAGTGTTATCTATACCGAAATTTACTAGGTAGTTTGGGAAATTAAAATCTTATAAAGGAGCCGCCAGTCAGGTGCAGTGGCTCGAGCCTGCAATCCTAGTACTTTGGGAGGCCGAGGCGGATGGTTGACCTGAGGTCAGGAGTTCAAGACCAACCTGGCCAACATGGTGAAACCCCGTCTCTACTAAAATATAAAAATTAGCCAAACATGATGGCGGTTGCCTGTAATTCCAGCTACTTGGGAGGCTGAGACAGGAGAATCACTTGAACCTGGGAGACAGTGGTTGCAGTGAGCCGAGATTGAGCCACTGCACTCCAGCCTGAGCAGCTAAGCAAGACTCCATATAAAAAAAAAAAAGGAGCTGCTAGGCCAGAATCGGTTTGCAGCTTCCTTGCTGGTTCCTTCCACATCACTCCTGCAAGGAACAGGGAACTAAAACATCTACATAAACCTGAATTCTCAAACCTGAATGAACCTCACAGTTCCCTAGCCAGCTTGTTAAAACACACATTGCTGGGTGCCCCCTCAACCCCTGCCCCAGTTTCTCATTCAGAAGGGCTGGGTAATTTGCATTTACCCAGTAATTTGCATTTACAACAACTAATAAGAGACCCTGATACCTCTGGTCTGGGGAAGAAACCCAGAGAATTTATGGGCTGGACCTTCTTGGAAACTTATCATGGGCACTGATGTACATTTTCTGCATGTCTTTTTTTTTCCATGTGCATATCTGTTTTTTTTTGGTTGTTTTTTTTTTTTTTTGAGACAGAGTCTCGCTCTGTCGCCCAGGCTGGAGTGCGGTGGTATGATATCAGCTCACTGCAACTTCCTCCTCCTGGGTTCAAGCCATTCTCCTGCCTCAGCCTCCCGAGTAGCTGGGGCTACAGGTGCACACCACCACGCCCAGCTAATTTTTTGTATTTTAGTATAGATGGGGTTTCACTGTGTTGCCCAGGCTGGTCTGGAACTCCTGAGCTCAGGCAATCCACCCGCCCCAGCCTCCCAAAGTGCCGGGATTACAGGCGTGAGCCACCACACCCGGCCCTTTTTTTTTTTTTTCATGTAGACTGCAGTCTCCCACAGGGCAGGCAGTATTTTATTGAGGATATACTATTGTTCCTTTTAGGCAAGGGTCATTTTTTACATGACTTTTTACTCCCTTCAATATCAAGATCAGACATCAGACACAGGGGCTGGTCGCCGTGGCTCATGTCTGTAATCCCAGCACTTTGGGAGGACTAAGCAGATGGCTTGTCTTTTTTTTTTTTTTTTTTTTTGAGACAGAGTCTAGCTGTGGCCCAGGCTGAAGTGCAGTGGTGCGATCTCAGCTCCCTGCAACCTCTGCCTCCCAGGTTCAAGCGATTCTTCTGCCTCAGCCTCCTGAGTAGCTGGGATTACAGGCGTGCGCCACCATGCCCAGCTAATTTTTGTATTTCAGTAGAGACGGGGTTTCACCATGTTGGCCAGGCCGGTCTCGAACTCCTGACCTCAAATGATCCACCCACCTTGGCCTCCCAAAGTGCTAGGATTACAGGGGTGAGCCACCAAGCCCAGCCTTTGTTTGTTTGTTTGTTTGTTTGAGTTGGAGTTTTTGCTCAGGCTGGAATGCAATGGCAGGATCTTGGCTCACTGTAACCTCTGCCTCCCAGGTTCAAGCTATTTTCCTGCCTGAGACTCCCAAGTAGCTGGGATTACAGGAATGTGCCACTATGCCCGGCTGACTTTGTATTTTTAGTAGAGACAGGGTTTTACCATGTTGGCCACGCTGGTCTCAAACTCCTGACCTCAGTGTGATCCACCTTACTTGGCCTCCCAAAGTGCTGGGATTACAGGCGTGAGTCCCTATGCCCGGCTGAATTCAATATATCTTTGAAAGCTAGAGAAGAAAGCAAATTGAGTCCTTAATGGCAAAAATAAGGGAAAAAAAATTGCATTCTTTCAAGTCGTGGCCAAATTAATGGAAATAAGTAGTGCCGGTATTCATAGTAGGCCCTTCTGAGTAAGCCAATTCTCCTCCATAGGACTGAATTATTCTCGAATTAAAATAATCATCCATGAGGTCTACATTTCATGACTTAGTCCATCCATGCATACAACCCAATTCCTACCACAATCTGAATCAGTTTAAACATGATTGAACGTCACCGTGCAGGATTTATCATATTTGCAACAGGAAAAACATTCGATTTGGCAGGAAACAAACGATATCACAGGGCCCAAAGGTGAGTAATTGGCCCTAATGACTTGGAAATACATTTGAATTCGCATTGGGTAGGCTGTATAAATACATACTGTATAACTGAATGCCTGGTGCTTTGGGGGGACAAGCGGGGTGGGGGTGGGGGGCGAGGGCAGGGGAGAGCATTGTCGTCAGCCTCTCCCTTGCAGCTGGTGCCATTCCTACTTTCTTCTCCTCCCCAAGCTGAATGACAGTAGGTTAAAGGAACTGTTGAAGCACAGACAATGAGCAAAGAAAGTGGCAATTCACAGCCTATTAACCTTGGATTTTGGAAGTTGTGCCACCCCCCTGATTCTCCACTACAGCTGGCTTTAAAATCACAGCTTTTAAGGATTCGCCTCCAAGTCTACAGTGGGAGTTACGCTTTTGGTTAAGACTGACCAAGAATTGAAAGAATTTCCTGGGAGTCCTGGAAAGGTAACTCAGGTGGAGAAAGTCTTCTTGGTGGATCAGAGATCAGATGCAGGGGCTGGGTGTGGTGGCTCATGTCTGTAATCTCACCACTTTGGATCAGAGTCCGAATGCATGGCAGGGACGGCACGTGGTACCTGTAATTTATGTGCCTTTGCTTCCAAGTGTTCAGAGAAATGGGTATGAAGACAGCAGCCTTATTTCAGAGGACATTGATTGATTCAGTCATTCTGAAAATATTTATTGAGAGCTTGTTCTGCCCTTCATTGGATGCACAGCCAAGAATGGAACAAAGAGGCCGGCACAGTGGCACCTGTAATCCGAGCACCTTGGGAGGCCAAGGCAGGTGGATCACCTGAGGTCAGAAGTTTGAGACCAGCCTGGCCAACCTGGTGAAACCATATCTACTAAAAGTACAAAAATTAGCCAGGTGTGGGAGTATGCACCTGTAATCCCAGCTACTCGGGAGGCTGAGGCAAAATAGTCTCTTGAACCTGGGAGGCGGAGGTTGCAGTGCCACTGCACTCCAGCCTGGGCAACAGAATGAGACTCTGTCTCAAAAAAAAAAAAAAAAAAAAAAAAAAAAAAAAAAAAAAAGAATGGAACAAAGGCTCTGCCCTCATGCAACTTGCAGTCTCAAATGTCTTTCCAAGCTACGGTGACTAACCTCACTTGTATGCCCAGGACTGAAATTTCTGGAATGTAGGGCTTTCAGTGCTAATACCAGAAAGTTCCTAGCAAATCAAAAGTAGGCTGTTTGTTTTAAAATTTTTTTTTACAGGCCTGGTACAGTGGTTCACACCTGTAATCCCAGCACTTTGGGAGGTCGATGCGGGAGGATCACTTGAGCCCAGAAGTTTGAGATCAGCCTGGTCAACACAGCAAGACTCCATCTCTACAAAAAAAATTAAAACATTAGGCTGGGCGTGGTGGCTCATGTCTGTAATCCCAGCACTTTGTTTTGTTTTGTTTTGTTTGAGATGGAGTCTCACTCCTGTCGCCCAGGCTGGAGTGCAGTGTTGCAATCTCGGCTCATTGGAATTGCCATCTCCCAGGTTCAAGCAATTCTCCTGCCTCAGCATCCCAAGTAGCTGGGATTACAGGCGCACACCACCATGCCAGGCTAATTTAATCCCAGCACTTTGGGAGGCTGAGGCTGGTGGATCCTTTGAGGTCAGGAGTGCAAAACCAGCCTGGGCCACATGAAGAAACCCAGTCTGTACTAAAAATACAAAAATTAGCCAGATGTGGTGGCAGGCACCTGTAATCCCAGTTACTCAGGAGGCTGAGGCAGGATAATTGCTTGAATCTGTGAGGCAGAGGTTGCTGTGAGCCGAGATCGTGCCACTGCACTCCAGCCTGGGTGACAGAGCGAGATTCTGTCTCAAAAAAAAAAAAAAAAAAAAAAAAGACCAGGCGCGGTGACTCACGCTTGTAATCGCAGCACTTTGGGAGGCCGAGGCAGGCGGATCATGAGGTAAGGAGATCGAGACCATCCTGGCCAACATGGTGAAACCCTGTCTCTACTAAAAATACAAAAACTTAGCCGGGAGAGGTGGCAGGTGCCTATAGTCCCAGCTACTTGGGAGGCTGAGGCAGGAGAATGGCGTGAACCCGGGAGGCGGAGCTTGCAATGAGCTGAGATGGCACCACTGCACTCCAGCCTGGGCGACAGAGTGAGACTCCGTCTCAAAAAAAAAAATTAGCTACACATGGTGGCATGCATCTGTAGTCCCAGCTACTCTGGAGGGTGAGGTGAGGATCACTAGAGCCCAGGAGATCCAGGCTGCAGTGAACCGTGAGCTCACCACTGCACCCTAGCTTGGGTGACAGAGTGAGATCCTGTCTCAAAAAAAAAAAAAAAAAGTTTTAGAGGCAGACTTTCTCTATGCTGCCCAAGCTGAGCTCAAGAAATCCTCTTGTCTCAGCCTCCTGAGTAGCTGGGACTGCAGACATGTGCCACCACGCATGGCTCATGTTTGGTTTTTCAAATTATTGTCAAGTGTTATAAAAATTTGAGTGGTTCTTTTAAAATATAGTATAAACTCATCTACTAAATCAGCAAAATGAAATACCTTGGCTGCTTCTTTATTTTACTTATTATTATATTTTTATATATTTACTTATATTTTTATTATATTTACTTATTATTATTATTATTATTATTATTTTTAGATGGAGTCTTGCTCTGTTGGCAGGCTGGAGTACAGTGGCATGATCTCAGCTCACTGCAACCACCGCCTCCCGGGTTCAAGCGATTCTCCTACCTCAGCTTCCCGAGTAGCTGGGACTACAGGCGCATGCCACCAGGCCTGGCTAATTTTTCTATTTTCAACAGAGATGGGGTTTTGCCACGTTGGCCAGGCTGGTCTCGAGCTCTTGACCTTAAGTGATCCACTCACCTTGGCCTCCCAAAGTGCTGGGATTACAGACATGAGCCACTGTGCCTGGTCTGCTTCTTTATTTTAAAATGTGGGGCTAAAAAAACCTTTTTAAAAAAGATTTGGGAACAGCTGGGCACAGTGGCTCACGCCTCTAATTCCAGCACTTTGGGAGGCCAAAGAAGGCGGAACACGAGGTCAGGAGATCGAGACCATCCTGGCTAATACAGTGAAACTCCGTCTCTACTAAAAAATACAAAAAAAAAAAAAAAAAAAAAAAAAAAAAATTAGCTGGGCATGGTGGCAGGCCCCTGTAGTCCCAGCCACTTGGGAGGATAAGGCAGGAGAATGGCGTGAACCCAGGAGGCGGATGTTGCAGTGAGCCGAGATCGTGCCACTGCACTCCAGCCTGGGCGATAGAGTGAGACTCTGTCTCAAAAAAAAAAAAGATTTGGGTCTTGCTGTGTCTCCCAGGCTGGATTGCGGTGGTACAATCATAGCTCACTGCAGCCTCAAACTCTGAGGCTCAAGCAATCCTTCTGCCTCAGCCTCCTGAGTAGCTGGGACCACAGGTGCCACCATGCCCAGATAACTTTTACATTTTTTGTAGAGATGGGGTCTTGCTATATTGCCCAGGCTGGTCTCAAGCTCCTGAGCTCAAGTGATCCTCTAACCTCGGCCTCTCAAAGTGTTGGCATTTCAGGTGTGAGCCATTTCGCCTAGCTGATGTGGTGACTTAAACAACAAAAATTTATTTCCTCACGGTTTTGGAAGCTGTAAGTCTGAGATCAAGGTATCAGAAGGATTGGTTTCTCTTAGAGCCTGTCCCTTTCGCTAAAGATAGCTGTCTTCTTCCTGTGTCCTTATAAGCTCTTCCCTCTTCGTGTCTATGTCTTAATCTCTCTCTTTTTTTTTTTTTTTTTTTTGAGACAGAGTCTCCCTCTGTCTCCCAGCCTGGAGTGCAGTGGCGCAATCTCGGCTCACCAAAACCTCCACCTCCTGGGTTCAAGTGATTCTTCTGCCTCAGCCTCCTGAGTAGCTGGCACTACAGGCATGCTCCACTATGCCTGGCTAATTTTTGTATTTGTATTTTCAGTAGAGACGGGGTTTCACTATATTGGCCAGGCTGGTCTTGAACTCCTGATCACGTGATCCGCCTACCTCGGCCTCCCAAAGTGCTGGGATTATAGGCTTGAGCCACCGCGCCTGGCCTTTTTTTTTTTTTGGACACAGGGTCTCACTGTCACAGCAAAGCTGGAGTGTAGTGGTGTGATCATGGCTCACTACAGCCTTGCACTTCTGGGCTCAAGCGATCCTTCCACCTCAGCCTCCCAAGTAGCTGGGATTACAGGCATGTGCCAACTGGAATGTAGGGTTAATTTTTTATTTTGAGACAGAGTTTCGCTCTTGTTGCCCAGGCTGGAGTGCAAGGGCACAATCTCCGCTCACAGCAACCTCCACCTCCCGGGTTCAAGCAATTCTCCTGCCTCAGCACCTGCTGCCTTACAGGCACCTGCTGCCACATCTGGCTAATTTTGTATTTTTAGTAGAGACAGGGTTTCTCCATGTTGGTCAGGCTGGTCTTGAACTCCTGAGCTCAGGCAATCCACCCGCCTCAGCCTCCCAAAGTGCTGGGATTATAGGCATGAGCCACCGCGCCTGGCCATGTGGGGCTAATTTTTAATTTTTTTGTACAGATTGGGGTCTCACTATTTGCCTAGGTTGGTCTCAAACCACTGGGCTCAAGTGATCCTCCCCAGTCTGCCTCCCAAAGCATTGAGATTAGAGATGTGAGCCACCACACTCAGTCGACTCTTCTTATAAGGACACCAGTCATCTCAGATTGAAGCTCACCCATATGACCTCATTGTAACTTAATTACCTCTTTACAGACTCTATTTCCAAAGTCAGCCATATTCTGAGGTACTGGGGACTAGGACTTCAATATATGAATTTTTGGGGGGACACAATTCAGTCCAACAGCAGAAGACAGGTATCATTTGTCAGCTGAATATATCTATCCTCATCTTGAATTTTAGATTCACATTTTGTATTGAAAATGTTTGAAAAGCTGGGCATGGTGGCTCAGGTCTGCCATCCTCCAACTTTGGGAAGCCAATGTGAGAGGATTGTTTGAGTCCAGGAGTTCGAGACCAGCCTGGACAATATAGCAAGACCTGTTTGCTATAAAAATAATTTTTTTTTTTTTTTTTTTGAGACAGAGTCTTGCTATGTCACCCAGGCTGGAGTGGAGTGGCGTGATCTCAGCTCACTGATACCTCCGCCTCCTGGGTTCAAGGGATTCTCCTGACTCAGCCTCCCGAGTAGCTGGGACTACAGGTACATGCCACCATGCCCAGCTAATTTTTCGTATCTTTAGTAGAGGCAGGGTTTCACCATGTTAGCCAGGATGGTCTTGATCTCCTGACCTCGTGATCTGCCCACCTCAGCCTCCTAAAGTGCTGAGATTATAGGCGTGAGCCACCTCGCCTGGCCAACGAATTTTTGTTTTTTTAGGGTCTGTTGCTGAGGCTGGATTCGAACTCTTGGGCTCAAGGGACCCTCTGGTGCAACCTCCTGAATAGCTATAACTACAGGTATATGCTGCCATGCCTGGCTAACATAAAAGTATTTTATATCCACTTTGGATAGTTCACACAAAGAGTTCTGGCTGGAAAGCCAAATAGAGATATTTTAAATGCTACTTGTTAACCATTTTCACTTCCTCAATAGTTGCAACTCCTTGCTGGTAGCTGGCCTATTTGAAAGGGTACCTCAGATGCAGAAAATGATTTTTGAACAAAATGGTAAATGGCACAGTATCACATGTCAATTTATGTATTTATGTATGTATGTATTTATTTTTTGAGACAGGGTCTTGCTCTGTCGTCCAGGCTGGAGTGTAATGGCATGATTGGCTCACTGCAGCCTTGACTTTCTAGGCTCAGGTGATCCTTCCACCTTAGCCCCGTGAATAGCTGAGACTATAGGCATGAGCCACCAAGCCTGCTTAATTTTTTTTTTTTTTTTGAGATGTAGTCTCACTCTGTCGCCCAGGCTGGAGTGCAGTGCTGCATGATGTTGGCTCACTGCAACCTCCGCCTCCCAGGTTCAAGCAATTCTCTGCCTCAGCCTCTGGAGTAACTGGGATTACAGGTGCCCGCCATCATGCCCAGCTAATTTTTATATTTTTAGTAGAGATGGGGTTTCACCATCTTGGCCAGGCTGGTCTTGAACTCCTGACCTCATGATCCACCCGCCTCGGCATCCCAAAGTGCTGGGATTACAGGCGTGAGCCACTGCACCTGGCCTTTTTTTTTTTTTTTTTGTCTGAGACATGGGGCCTCACTATCTTGCCCAGGCTGGTTTTTTTTTTTTTTTTTTTTGAGACAGAGTTTTGCTCTTGTTGCCCAGGCTGGAGTGCAGTGGCGCGATCTCAGCTCACCGCAACCTCCGCCTCCCGGATTCTATCAATTTTCCTACCTCAGCCTCCAGAGTAGCTGGAATTACAGGCATGCGCCACCACACCCAGCTAATTTTGTATTTTTAGTAGAGACGGGGTTTCTCCATGTTGGTGAGGCTGGTCTAGAACTCCCGGCCTCAGGTGATCTGCCTGCCTCAGCCTCCCAAAGTGCTGGAATTACAGGCATGAGCCACCGCGCCTGGCGCCCAAGCTGGTCTTGAACTCCGGGGTTCAAGTGATTCTCCTACCTTGGCCTCCCAAAGTGCTGCTGGGATTATAGGCATGAGCCACCTGGTCTGGCCCATTTACTTATTTAACAAGCATTTATCTCCTATGGGACAGGTACTTTGCTGGGTAAGTGGGGAGATGTAGAGTAGATGTGAATATGACCCTTACATCTGAGGCCTGGGAAAATCTGGGACAGTCCCAAGCATACTGACATGACTTGCGAAATCTCCAATCTCCAAGATCTGCTCTATAGTAACTTCCAAAAATATGGCTCCCTCCTTCTGGTTTTTCTTGCCTTCTAGGATAAGAGAATTCCAGGTTACCTATTTTGGGTCAAAGGATGCTTTGGAGATACAAACTCTATCAACTGGGTCCCTGGTCTCATCTTCAAAAATATCAATTCAAACACTCAGAGTGCCAAAAGCATAACTGTGACCAATGTGTGTCCTATTTATATCTGTCTGTCTGGCTGTCTCTTTTGAGGTTTCTTTTTTTGTTTTTTTAGAGCTAGGGTCTCGCTCTGTTGCCCAGGCTGGAGTGGAGTGGTGTGATCATAGCTCACTGCAACCTCAAAGTTCTGGACTCAACTGATCAGTCCTCCCGCCTCAGATCCCAAGTAGCTGGGACTATTGTGTCTGGTTAAGTTTAACAATTTTTTTTTTTTTTTTGAGATGGAGGTTTTTTGTTGTTGTTGTTTTGTGTTTTTTTTTTTTTTTTTTTTTGAGATGGAGGTTTTTTTTTTGTTGTTTTTTTTTTTTTTTTTGTCTATTGCCCAGGCTAGAGTACAATGGTATGTTCTCGGCTCACTGCAACATCTGCCTTGTGGGTTCAAGTGATTCTGCTGCCTCAGCCTTCCAGGTAGCTGGAACTAAAGGTGTGTACTACCACACCCGACTAATTTTTGTATTTTTTTTTTTTTTTTTGAGACGGAGTCTCACTCTGTCGCCCAGGCTGGAGTGCAGTGGCACAATCACGGGCTCACTTCAACCTCCGCCTCCTGGGTCCAAGTGATTCTCCTGCCTCAGCCTCCCGAGTAGCTGGGGTTACAGGCACCCGCCACCACACCTGGCTAATTTTTTTTTGTATTTTTAGTAGAGATGGGGTTTCACCGTGTTAGCCAGGATGGTCTCGATCTCCTGACCTCATAATCCGCCCGCCTCGGCCTCCGAAAGTGCTGGGATTACAGGTGTGAGCCACAGCGCACGTCCAAATTTTTGTGTTTTTAGTAGAGACGAAGTTTCACCATGTTGGCCAGGCTGGTCTCGAACTCTTGACCTCAGGTGATATGCCTGCCTTGGCCTTCCAAAATGCTGGGACTGCAGGCGTGAGCCACTGTGCCAGGCTGTAAATGTTTTGAATATAGTCATTATTTGGGGAAAAATTTGGAAACTGTTTTTCCCCTACTTGCATACCACCACAATAATCATCAATACAGAAGTTTTCTGGGACCAAATGGATGGAGGTTTTCCCTATACACCAAGCAGCAGACACCAGCTGAGTGTCCTTTGATTCAATTCCAACACTATTCACCTGGGGATAGCCTCAGATCCCATAGGTTGAAGGCTCAGTCCCCAACACTCACGCGCAACACCATTTGTAAGTCCGGGCCTGTGGAACTTCTGACCAACCAGCTTATTGGGGTTATTGGGGTTATTGGGGTTCCCATAACGCTCTCTTTGGGTTTGATTAATTTGCTAGAGGGGCTCACAGAACTGGGGGAAACAATTACTTACATTTACCAGCTTATTATAAAGGATACTACAAAAGATGCAGATGAAGAAATGTGTGGGGCAAGGCATGGCAGAGAGGGTGGAGCATCCGTGCACTCCCCAGTGTGCCACTCTCCAGGAACCTCCACTTGATCAGCTATATGGAAGCTCCCTGAACACAGTCCTCTT
This sequence comes from Pongo abelii, assembly GCF_028885655.2. NCBI lineage: Eukaryota > Metazoa > Chordata > Mammalia > Primates > Hominidae > Pongo > Pongo abelii. The sequence goes on from NC_071990.2 coordinate 15,168,226, forward strand.
GTTTTGTTTTGTTTTTTAAATTTTCTGAGATAAGGTCTCTTCTCTCTGTCCCCCAGGCTGGAGTTCAGTGACACTATCACAGTGCACTGCAGCCTTGACCTTCTGAGTTCAAGGGATCCTCCTACCTCAGCCTCCCAAGTAGCTGGTACTACAGGTACTCGCCACCACATCCAGCTAATTTCTTTTTTTTTTTGAGAGTGACTTTTGCTCTGTCACCCAGGCTGGAGTGCAGTGGCACAATCTCCGCTCCCTGCAAACTGTGTCCCCCAGGTTCAAGTGATTCTCCTGCCTCAGCTTCCTGAGTAGCTGGGATTATAGCACCAGCCACCATGCCCAGCTAATTTTTGCATTTTTAGTAGAGATGGGGTTTCATGATGTTGGCCAGGCTGGTCTTGAACTCCTGACCTCAGGTGATCTACCTTCCTTGGCTTCCCAAAGTGTTATAATTATAGGCATAAGCCACCGCTCCCGGACTAATTTTTTTTTTTTTTTTTTTTTAAGAGATTGGGTCTTGCTCTGTTGCCCGAGCTAGTTTCAAACTCCTGGCCTCAAGCGATCCTCCTGCCTAGGTCTACCAGAGTGTTGAGATTATAGATGTAAGCCACTTTGCCAGGCCCCTCTTGGATTTTTATGGAAGCTTCATGAATCCAGCATTCCTTCCCCTAGGGTGTATATGGTGGATCCTTTAAGACCCAGAATCCGAAAGATGAGGGGTGGGGGAAGCCCTGGTGAGGTGGCTCATGCCAATAATCCTAGCATTTCGGGAGGCCAAGGCCGGAGGATTGCTTGAACCCAGGAGTTTCAGGCCACAGGGAGCTATGATTACACAACTACACTCCAGCCCGGGCAACCGAGTGAGAACTTGTCTCAAAAAAGTAAAAAGAAAAAAGAAAAGCAGATTAGTGTCTTGCCTTGGGGCAGGTGAAAGAAGAGCAGGAGAAGCCAGGCACGGTGGTTCACACCTGTAATCCCAGCACTTTGGGAGGCTGAGGCGGGTGGATCACCTGAGGTCGAGAGTTCGAGACCAGGCTGACCAAAATGGAGAAACCCTGTCTCTACTAAAAATATAGCCAGGCATGGTAGCACAAGCCTGTAATCCAGCTACTCGGGAAGCTGAGGCAGGAGAATCGCTTGAACCCAGGAGGCGGAGGTTGCAGTGAGCCAATATTTGGAGCCATTGCGCTCCAGCCTGGGCAACAAGAGTGAAACTCCATCTCAAAAAAAAAAAAAAAAAAAAGAAAGAAAGGCAGGAGAAAGTCAGAGAGAAACTTTCCTGAGGCCTGTCCCTGAGGCCTAGCAAGCCCAACATTATAACAAGAAATTATAACAAAGGCTATGGGAATTAGGCCTGGCGAGGTGGCTGAGACCTGTAATCCTAGCACTTTGGGAGGCCAAGGCCGTTGAATCCCTTGAGCTCGAGCTCAGGAGTTCAAGACCAGGCTGGCCAACACGTAGAAACCTTATCTCTACAAAAAATATAAAAATTAGCTGGGTGTGATGGCGCACACCTCTAGTCCCAGCTACTTGGGAGGCTGAGGTAGGAGGATCACTTGAGCCTGGGGGGGCGGAGAGTAATACACACATAAAATAATATGACAGTCATAATCTATTATATCTATATAATAGATATAATAGTCATAGCTATTATAACAGATATATATCTGTTAGAGTCCATCTACGTCAATCCCCTTTTTTCACAAATGAAGAAAATGAGGCATAGTGATGTCACAAAAAGCTGAGATGAAACCTCAAGTGTCTAGATTTCCAGTATAATCTTCCCAGTAACTATACTGTATTAAATAACCACATTGATTTTATAGTTTTCCTCTTTGTATTTGTCTAGAATCATAAATGCCCAAAGTTTTCTAGGTACCATACACTGTTTGAGAACCCTCAACTTCGTAATCGTGTACACATGGACACATAAAAAGTCTTTTTTTTTGAGACGGAGTTTCACTCTTGTTGCCCAGGATGGAGCGCAATGGCACGATCTCGGCTCACCAAAACCTCCGCCTCCCGGGTTCAAGCTATCCTCCTGCCTCAGCCTCCCAAGTAGCTGGGATTACAGGCATGCGCCAACACGCCCGGCTAATTTTGTATTTTTAAGTAGAGACAGGGTTTCTCCATGTTGGTCAGGCTGGTCTCGAACTCCAGACCTCAGATGATCTGCCTGCCTCGGCCTCCCAAAGTGCTAGGATTATAGGCATAAACCACCGAGGCTGGCCAAAACACTGTCTTTTTTTTATTGAAACGGAGTCTCACTCTGTTGCCCAGGCTGGAGTGCAGTGGTGTGATCTCGGCTCACTGCAACCTCAATCTCCTGGGTTCAAGAGATTCTCCTGCCTCAGCCTCCTGAGTAGCTGGGATTACAGGCACACACCACCACACCCAGCTACTTTTTGTATTTTTAGTAGAGACAGGGTTTCACCATGTTGGCCAGGATGGTCTCAATCTCCTAACCTCGTGATCCACCCGCCTCGGCCTCCCAAAGTATTGGGATTACAGGCGTGAGCCACCGTGCCCAGCCAAAATGTTTTTTTTTTTTAAATGAATGTTTGACAATTGAGAGAAAGACCAAAAGCAGGAAATTAATAATCCACTAAGTTTCAGTCACAATGTAACTGCCAATTTTGAATCTTTTCTGTTTCACTCTGTGTGTCTGTGTGTAGGATCAGAAAGGGAGATGGCACTGGGTTTCTGTAAGGTGTGGGTGAATCTTGGGTTTTGGAAACATTGAGATTTCAGAAAACAGAATATAAATTGTAGATGTCCCAATTTGGCAGGAGATAAGCTCTGTTTTTGTTTAGAAAATTCTATAGATTCATAGATAAGAAACTATGGGCAAAAGTGTTTGATACGGAGATCAACCAGTATTTAGGCAGGGAACATGTCTGTGAAAACCTCGAAGTGTGCAAGTTGGGGTAAATGAGAGAGTAGCTCTAGACTGAGCTGGACTGGTCTATAATCCAATGAATCTCTAGGATTCTGATGGTGAAAAGGTTATTTCCTTTCCTGCTCACTTCTGTGGCCCTGACAGAGGGAAGAACTAGTAGCTTCTGTGGTAGACTATATATATATATATATATATATATATATATATATATACACACACACACACTTTTTTTTTTTTTTTTTTGCTTTTTTGATCCCTGGAGTGTTTGTCTCCCTCCCCTTTGGATAACAAAATCTGCTCCACCCCCCATGTCCGTGGTGGGAAAGGAGTTTTCTTTTTTGTTTTTTGAAGCAGTCTCCTTCTGTTGTCCAGGCTGGAGTGCAATGGTGGGATCTCGGCTCCATGCAACCTCTGTCTCCCGGGCTAAGCGATCCTCCCACCTCAGCCTCCTCAGTAACTGGGATTACAGGCATGTGCCACCATGCCAGGCTAATTTTTGTATTTTTAGTAGAGAGGGGTTTTGCCCTGTTGGCCAGGCTGGTCTCGAACTCCTGGGCTCAAGTGATCCGCTCGCCTCGGCCTCCCAAAGTGTTGGGATTACAGGCGTGAGCCACCGTGCCTGGCCGCAAAGGAGTTTTCTTTGGAGCTATCATCTCTGCTGGTTGGAGAAGAAGGAAATGTTGAGATGAATGGAGAGAGAAAGAGAACGAAGGAATGAAGGAAGGACGATGACATCCTTTGTAGCCCTGAAACTCGGACTCTGGGTTTCCAGATAGGTGAGCCAAGCCCCTCTTCCTTTTTTTCTGTAAGCCATTTTCATCTGGGCTCCATTCACTTGCAATTGAAGGCATCCTGATTCAGACAGCTCCTCCCCCTCTTTCCCTGCCTACTCACAGGATCCCTGTAATCCCTATACCTCAGTTTCCTCATACTGATCCCCTGTGGATTAGTTGATCACTGATAAAGTTGATTTTTCTCACCAAACACAGAGTACAGTATTATTATAAACAGTAACTTCTATTCTTAGGAACTGCAGGTTTCCCGTCTTGGCTGCTTTACCAGAGTTTCTGAATCAGGGCCAGCTCTCTTTCAATAACACAAGACACAATCTAAGCAGAATAGTAATGATAGTCCAAAATTTTTACACAATCCAAAGTACCAGCGACTTTCAGTGACTTGTATAAACGAGGTCCACAGACGACCAGTAGGGTTGAAAGCATCATTTTATTGTATTTGGTTTGTGCTGTGGCATTTTATTGAGGCTTGACAAATAAGAATGTAATTCAGGGACAGGAAGCACTGAATAACAAAAAGAACTAATGTCTCCTTGACATCACTCACTCTTAAGAGGGCTGTTTACATCTGAGTTTACCTCCTAGTGTGTTTTAAAATACTCTTGCAAATCTCAGTTGGCTCGAAATAGCTGTTCTACGTTCTTTCAATGGAAGCCCCCACCCTCTGAGTACACTGGTTTATAGTTATTTATAAACCTGATGTCACTCAAATATTATTTTTACATCCCTCTCCTTACTCCCTCACATATGAAGATAGACCTATATAAAATTAGAAACTTCACATAAGGTATTCAGTCACTTAGGTAGGAATTATTGTCAGTCAGCAATCATTTATGAAGCATAAATTCATCATATTGGGTGAAGCATGTCTCTAAAACTGTTCTGTGGTAACCAGCTCTTTCTTCTTCTTTTTTTTTTTTTCCCCTTGGTGTTCTGAGGCAATTTAGGAAAAGCAATGAGGGCTGGGGGCTGGACTTAAAAGGTCTGTTTTTTAATTTTTTTATTTTTCGAGACAGAGTCGCTCTGTTGCCCAGGCTGGATGGAGTGCATGATCTCAGCTCACTGCAACTTCCACCTCCCAGGTTCAAGCGATTCTCCTGCCTGAGCCTTCTGAGTAGCTGGGATTACAGGCATGCACCACTACACCCAGCTAATTTTTTGTATTTTTAGTAGAGATGGGGTTTCACCATCTTGGCCAGGCTGGTCTCGAACTCCTGACTGCATGATCCGCCCACCTCTGCCTCCAAAAGTGCTGGGATTATAGGTGTGAGCCACCATACCCGGCCCAGCTCTTTCTTTCTTTCTTTTTTGAGACAGAGTTTCGCTCTTGTTGCCCAGGCTGGAGTGCAATGGCACGATCTCGGCTCACCGCAACCTCCACCTCCCGGATTCAAGCGATTCTCGTGCCTCAGCCTCCAGAGTAGCTGGGATTACAGGCATGTGCCACCACACCCAGCTAATTTTGTATTTTTAGTAGAGACAGGGTTTCTCCATGTTGGTCAAGCTGCTCTGGAACTCCCAACCTTAGGTGATCCGCCCGCTTCGGCCTCCCAAATTGCTGGGATTACAGGCCTGAACCACCGCGCCTGGCCAGGCCCAGCTCTTTCTTAAAAAAAGATTTCTGTGATCAAATTAGTTTGTAAAACTATATGCACCTTTGGGGATTTCTAAAAACCCTACAGTAAAGTAATCGAGTTGTCTTTACTATAAGGTAGCAGTCTGCAAATTTATTTCATCAAAGAATTATTTTCTTTTCAGTCCCACCAACATTTCATGGAATCATGTGTCTTGAATCCCATTTTGGAAAACCAGGGAGGTGGCCTGCACGGGGTATGTGGAGCCAAGAGTCCTGAGTTTGACCCTTGGCTCATCTACCCAACTGGTTGTATGACTTTGAGCAAATCACAACCTCTTAATATTTCATTTTCACATTTGAAGAGTGAGGACAGTAATACCTGTCTTGATCTAAGTTGTTTTATGGTTTAAATGAAATTATTATGACAGTGTGCTTTAAACACTATTAAAGTCATACAAATGAAAGCTATCATTAGATAGCTCGGATAAATATGAGGTCTTTTTGGAAATTAATAACATACAAGTGTAAAGAAACTTAACCTAGCAACTTTTAATGAATGATTGTGGATTTGAGTTTACTTAGGGACCAGCACTGAGGGGGAAAAGCAGCATAGTACGAAGGTAAAGGTAGGACTAGAGAATGTTGGGTGTAGAAATGTCTTTGGGAAATAATTGAATTTAACCCTCTAATTTTTAATTTTATGTTTGTAGAGATGGTGTCTAGCTATGTTACCCAGGCTGGTCTTGAGCTCTTGGGCTCAAGCAATCCTTCCGCTTTGGCTTTCCAAAGTGCTAGGATTAGAGGTGTGAGCCACCACACCCAGCCTAACCCGCTCATTTTATAAATGACGGACCCAAGGCCTATATGAGGCAGGTGAATGGCATATGGGCACTCAGAGAGTTAATACTAGAAACATCTGATTCCCTCATTGCCAATGGCTGCCTCAATATGAGACAAATCATGGCCCCATCAAATTTTCGATTTAATTAAGAGATACAAGATACTTACACAACATCATCAGACAAAAATACAACACAGAACAATTTTTTTTTGTTTGTTTTTGACAGGGTCTTTCTCTGTCGCCCAGGTTGGAGTGTAATGGTGCAATGTTGGCTCACTGCAACCTCAGCCTCCAGCTCAAGCCATCCTCCCACCTAAGCCTCCCAAGTAACTGGGACTACAGGTGCACACTACCATGTCTGGGCCACCACGCCCAGCTAATTTTTGTATATATATATATTTTTTGGTAGAGACAGGGTTTCACCATGTTACCCAGGCTGGTCTCAAACTCCAGAGCTCAAGTGATCCTTTTGCCTCAGCCTTCCAAAGTGCTGGGATTACAGATGTAAGTTACCACATTCGGCCTCAGAATAAAATTTTAAAGCTCAAAAATTATTGCCGAAATAGGAAGGGCAATGAGAAATCCAGGAATGAGTAGGCTAAGCAGCGAGGCGGGATTGGATATGGGCCTGAATTTGGGGCCTTGAAGAACGTATAACACTACATTGGATTTAGATAACGCAAGAGGAAAACTAGTAGAGTTCCAGAATGGAATGGAAGATGATGGTAGGAGACTAAATGTTGGGCAATAGTCTAAATAGTTGGGCATTATAGTTTTGGTGAAATATTCAACAGTAAGCATTTACTGGACATCTTTCAAATTTGATGAAGTTTTTGGAGCTTTGGAGGGTATGAGAAGTAGACATCATCTCTGACTTTAGGGAATTTCCTTTTTACTTGGAGAGAAGAACTAGAAACATTAAAAGTGGAGAATGTAAACAAATAGGATGCAATGCAAAGGGGTGAAATATGCACTTTCTTTAAGTATGTATGTGAACCCCTACACCTACTTCAAAACTCCTTAACACCTAGTCATCTCAGCAATGTGTTCTTTTTAGCTTCTTTTCTACATTGCTGATATAGTACTTTTTGGAGGTATCACAATCCATTGTAAACTCTGCCTTTTTTTTTTTTTTTTTTTTTTTACTGAGCTGTGAGCTTCCTGTGTCCTCAGGGATGAGGACAGTGCTGGCATAGAGTCTAATAGAATCAATGTACCTAGACATGTTCTCATCCCTGCCCCTCCAATTGAAGAGGTCAAGGCTTTGAGATGTGAAAATCATCAGAATAAAAGCTGCATTTGACTTACAGAAAATGAAAAAGAGGAGGAAAGAGCAAGAAAAGCCTTGGATGGTCTTGCCAAGATGGTAGGGGAAGGACGTTCACTAGGAGTTAGGTTACTTTCACAACAGGAAAATCTTTCAACCACTAAGAAGGCCAATCTTTTTTCTCTTTCAGGGAAAACAACACTAATATTATTCAAATCTTTTGGAAATGAGCAAATTCCTTCCTTTCCCCTGCCCTGAGGCCTCAACTTTACACAATAGTTTTTCACACCAGGTAACCTGGAGCTGGTAGCCTGGCAGGGGAGTTCACAAGCCCAGGACTGAGAAGTCCAGGCTCCAGGGCTAGTTAGGGGAACCGAAAAGAAACTCACCTTTGTTCATTAATATTTGCCTAGGGAATGAGGTATCTGCGTTAAACTTACAGAAAGCTGGTTAAAATCTTAACAACCTGGAGACGTGGAGATTCCCAGTACGCCAGTCCTAATGATCAGAAAGTTTTTAGGAAACACCTTGGGTGGCCCTACTGTAGTCTGCCCCATTGGATCCTTCCCAGGAAACGGCACCAGCGAACAAGTTTTGCAGTATTCAGGGCACAAAAGGTCATTTATTTTTCCAATTGTGAAGTGAACATTAGGTAAAATTATTTCATTTCAGATTTTTTGAAAAGGTAAAAATAATAAAATACCCTTTCGAAAAGGCTTTTTATTTCGTTTACTGAAAGCTTCCAATAACGTGCCTAGTTTTAAACTAGGTTACTGTTATTTATCACATAATCATCCCCACAGGTTTGATCACTAATTTGCAGATGCGGAAACTGACAAGCTCAGAGAGGCTCTCGGTTGTCTTTCGGGAAGTGGCCAAGGTGCGATTTGAATCCAGATCTCTTACCTCCAGTTTCTCAGACCTTTCTAGACACCAAGGTTACTCTTCAAATACTGCTGCAAGTAAAACAGCTGTGTGAGTATCTAGACTTTTGAAGTAAGCAGACTCTAGGGAATGGGTAGAATAAAATATATGGGTATGTGTTCGAGGGAGCGCTTCTGCCACGTTTTATTCCGAGGCTAGTCTGAGAGATCATGGAAAACATTGCTTCTCCAAAACCACAGCGAAAAACAAGGAAATTAACAAGGCAGAATGGCGATGCGAGACTTGACAAAGTTGTTAATAAGGCGAAGGCCCAAAGCGCTACGCCAGGGCCTGCTACTTCATTTGTTTCAGCGATTAAACCAGCACGACAGGGGGCTGGAGGCAGGTAAAAAGCAGGCTCTTGCGTGGCCCGGACAGTTGATATTCCTGGCACTCGGTGTTCGAGATGTTTCCTTACAATTGCGTGTCTGTGCGGCTCGGTCTCCATATTCCACTCATTTTTGCCTCAACATTTTGTGGTATTTTATCACAAAATACGCCCGGCAAAGCAAAGATCCCGTTCAGTCTCTTTAAACACGGCTATGTTTTCTCAGGAGGCAGCCGCCGGGGCTTCACTCCTGGGCCACCAGCGACGTCCTTCAAGCGGGTCGGGCGGAGGCGCGTTCGCGACCGAGGGGCAGCGTGCCGAGCCCGGGCGTGGGGGGCGTGGCCCTTCCACTCGGCGACCCCCGGCCACCGCCCACCCCGCGCGTGGGGGCGTGCGCGGCTGCGGGGCGCGGAGAGGGGTGACCTCGGACTACCCTAGGCGCCCGCAGCACGCTCTGTACACAGACGCGAGGCGCTGTCCTGAGGTGACACCGGCTGCACGGCACAAGCAGCAGGCGCCGCCGATCAACTAGTTCGCACCGAGGATTCCTCTTGGTGCGTGGCCCAGTTTTCCTTAGGACGGGCTCCAACCCCTCCCTGACACCGCCCCCCTCACCGCCACGCTCCGAGGCCTTCCCCGGGGAAGCCTCGCGTCCCTCCCCCGCGGCTCCGGGCCGCACGCGCGCGATTCCTCGATTCCACAGGCGGTTCGCGCCGCGGGTGGGGGCGGGGCGCGCGGGGAGGGGGCCGGCGGCCGCCAGGGGAGGGGGGCCGGGGCCCGGGGGGTGGAGGAGGGCCGGCGTGGGGAGTTCCTCGCTCGCGGACCACACGCTCCGCGGGCCAATCCCGAGCCAGCCTCTAGCAGTGTCGCACGCGGGACACGTCCAAGCGTTTGTTGGCACGGCCGGTGAGGGGGAGGGGGCGAGGAGGAGGGAGGGGAGTTGAGTGACAGGCTTTGCGAGGCAGGCTGGGAATTGTAGTTCCCAGCTTCCGTGGCCATAGCCATTTTGTAGTCGGGGGACTACAACTTCCAGAAGATCAAGGGGACCATTCTAAGGTGCCCCGGGAATAGGCGGCTCTCCCCGGGGCCGGGCGTCCTGGGGCACTCCTACCCAGCAGCCCGGCTGCAGGTAGACGCGAAGGCAGTGGCGGGGGCTGGCGTGGGGCGGCCGTGTGGTGAGCGGCAGGCAGGGGAAAGGGGGTGAGGTGGAGCGACGGAGCGTGCCATGCATTGAGCTAGGGAGCCTCTCTCAATTCCACGCCTGGGCTCGGCGTGGGAGCGACGCCCGAGAGCTTGCCTGGGAGGGGTTCGTCGAGGTCGCTCGGGTGTCTGGTTGGCTACGCTGCGGGGGTGCCCTGGACTGGGCCAGGGGCGGTCGGCACCGGGCTAAGCGGGCGCCTGGCGGCTGAGCGGTGGGAGTTTTCGGCTGGCGCTCGGCGGGGAATTATCCGAGGAGCCCTAACTTGTATAAAAGCAGAGTCCATTTAAAGTTGGGCTGGATAGCCTCTCTCTCATTGGTTAGGGGGCTTGGAAAAAAGAGACTCGGCGAGCTCTCGCTGTGGTGCTGCCGCCGCCGCCGCCGCCGCCGCTGGAGTTGACTCTTCTGCTCGCACTGCTGCTGCAGCACAAACGTGACTTCCAACATTTTTTATTTATCTTTCCCTTTTCTTTTCCAAGATGTAACTACGGATCAGACACTAAGGACCTTCACGTTTCGCTGATGTAGTTTTTGGAGGAAAAAGGGGGGGGAGTGAAGGGCGTCGGTTTTTTTTTGTGTGTGTGTGTATGTGTTTCGGGGGAAATTTTCCATTATTAGTGTTTTACTAAAGTGATTTTTTTTTTGTTTGCTTCGTTCGTCTTTGGCTCTTTTTTTTTCCTTCCCAATTTCGGATTTATTTCAAGGCGAATCTGGCTTTGGGGGAAGAGGAAGAAAAGTCGGATTACAAGATCAACCACCACCAACAACAATAAAAACCACCAGGATATTTTTTTGCAAATTTCTGACGGCTTTAAATTCATGAAGCAATTGTCCCCTTTTGCAATCAGCATTTGGATCTCAGAATGAGCAAGGAAAGACCCAAGAGGAATATCATTCAGAAGAAATACGTAAGTGCTCCTAACAACACATCCTTTGACTTGCAGTTTTAAGCAATGGCTGTGAATGTCAAGTTTATAGATAATTCTGCAGCTGAAGGGTTTTAAACACAGCGTCCGATAAGGCTGTTTCTTTCTTTTCTGAAAGAGGGCTTTTCAAGCAAAGTGGTGTCTGCCTAGTTTGGTTGAAAAAACAGACTGGTGTGGAGATGCCTCAAGTGAATAAATTGACCTCGAATGACACAACCATAATCTAGTTTTAGATGAAAGGCAAGGGATTTTGGTGGAGCTTGTGGTGGGGGGGTGGCTGCGGTAATGTAACTAAACTGCATTCTCAAGCGGATTTGGCCCCGTATTGCACTTTGCATGCAAATGAGCCTGTGTTATTATTATTAATGTTATTTGGAAAAATCGTGTAACGCATGTGTGTTGGAAGCCCTTTAAGTTGCGATCGAGGGTCCGATTATGGCGATGTTCTCTTTGCACTGGCACATCAAATTTAATGTCTGTGGTCGTTTTGGCTTATCTGGTTTGCAACATAAACCAGTTGGGAATCATGTTACAGCGAATGCATTTGTTGGGATTGACTTTAATAATGAGGCTGGTTTTGTTTAAAAAATTCATGGTTTCCAGTTGTAGGGGAAAAGGACACACACTATGGCTAATGTTTTTAAGTGTGTACGTGAATGCATATGTAATTATATGTAACTACAAATTATATGTAACTACAAATAATTTCTCCCTGTTAACTGGGCTTCTGAAATTGGGTGATTATTCATAGATTTAAATGGTTTGGAATAGTTAAATTTGTTTTGTGCATAGTACAGATACGTTTTGATTGGCATGGGGAGTGTTTTTGTTTTGTGTGTCGTGGCTTTTTTTTTTTTTTAAGTTTGAGGGGAGGGAGGAAAGGGGGACCGAGGGATTAACCAAATATGCACTCGAGTGATCTGTGATTAGCTGCATGCTTTAAATTAAATAACTCATTTTTTTTTCAAAAAAGGCCAAATGAACATACCTTAGGAATAATGCAACGTAAGAGGAAAGTTTCATTTAAGTTGGGTAGACAAATTGGTGTTAATATTTTCTCTTTTTGATCATTGTGGTGTGTGTAATGAGAGATGACCTTCGGGGCACTGGTTTTGTAAAAAATATATTTAATAGAAAAGCTGAATGCCTCTTCGAGAGAGCTGATCCTTATCTAGACACGTCAACTTCAACTATGAAAGAAATGCAAGGTTAAATAATCAAGCCCAACTTAGAAAGCTGTTCCATAAAGAATTTAAGAATTAAAATACATCCGCATTGCAGAGGGCTGGGTAGAATGCAAAGGACTAGTTTAAACTCGGGCTGTAGAAACTGCACGGAGGCAACCTTGCCTTGGAGCGTGGACGCCTTCCCGGGGCACGTCCGTTTCGGATGCAGCCACAAAGCAAATGGGGTAGAACTTGGGCGAGAACCGCACCCCGCCTCCCATTCCGGACCTCATTGAGGTGGAGAGCAGCGTGGGGTGGGTTTTCTTTCTTATTGCGGGCGTTCAGCGGATCGTGTCTCCGAGTCCGGGCGTCCGGCTGCAAGCCCGTGGCTGGCGGCGGCCGCGGGAGGCACGGCACGAGTTAATGCTCCGGGAGCAGAGCCGGTGTTCCCGACGTGCTCGAGCCGGCTGCGAAAGGGACGGCACGCGGGGGTCGCGGCAGGCTGGGCCGGGCTGGGCTGGGCGGGCGGGCGCGCGCGCGCGGCCTATAGGGGGCATACTCCGGGCTCTAGGCGGGTGCGCGAGGCGGGCACCGGGCTACCCGGGCCGGCTCGCAGGCGGGCAGGAGGGCGGGTGGAGCGCGGGGGCGGCGCGGCCTGCGGGGCGCGGGGAGGGGAGCGCGCGCGAGGCGGGGGCGGGAGCGGGGGCGGGGGCGTGGGCGTGCCGGGGAGGGGGGGCGCGGCGCACAGCTGCAGCGGGCGCCCCCCACCGCGCACACGGCCGAGCATGGCGGCGGTGGCCCGGCCGGCTTCCAGCGGCCCTGCCTGCGGGCTCCGACGCAGTCTCGAGAGCAACAGGTTAAGCCGGCGAGACGTCAGCGCGCCCCCTCTCCGCCCCCCGGTTCTTCCCCCGCCGCGCGCCGGCGCCCCAGCCCTTCTTCCCTCCCTCCGCCCCCCGCGGCGCTTGGTTCCCCGACGCTCCCGGCCGCGCTCTGTTGTCATTGTGACGTCACAAAGGGACGGGCTCGGGTGGAACCTTCCCCTCCTCCTCCGTGACGTCAAAAGTCGGGCGGGAGGTTCCAGGCGCGCCGGGGCGGCGGGGGGAGGAGGGAGCTGGGCGGGGGCGGGGGCTGCCGCAGAGCCGGGCTGCGGCGTGGGAGGAGGAAGAGGAGGAAGATGCGCTCGGCCTCTGCCTTCCGCTCCGGAGTGTCGCGCTTCCCACCAGGTGAGGGCCGGGGAGCCGTAGGTCCCCAAAGGAGTGCCACTGGACCCTGTTCTGATGCCACTTGGGAAGCGGGGAGCGGGGAGGAGGCGCCTCCTTTCTGCAGGAATGTTTTCACTTCCTCTGTTCCAGGTCTCCTGATGGGTTGCATTACTAGCGTGGTACATGTGTCCCCTCTCCAGTGCTTATGTAAAGAAATGAAAGTATTCAGGGAAAGCTGTGCTTTGTTGGAGGACCGCGTTGTGGATTTGGCCACCTCGTCACTTGAAGTCGTGTTAGGGGTGCTTCAGCAGGATGTGGCCGGATGCCTTTCATGATGATGCTGCACAGCAGCAACTGTTGCTTTTTCTGGAAGCTTTGTGGTACTATGGTGGGGGGGCTTTCCTTTGCTGTGCCGGCTCTGTGCCTACTGAGTGTTATTTTGGGGGGCTGGACCAAAGGAAGACTTGTCATTGATAAATGTACTGAGAAGAGCACAGGACTCCTTTAAGTCTCAAGGTGCTCTGGGCTTAGTTCTTCAGAGCAGGGAAACCAGAGGCTGGCGTTCTGTTTCCTCTTTTGTAAAATGGAAAAATACTTGCCATTGCCACTTAACTAAGTCACTGAAAAGATCATGTGCATAGAAGATGTAAAACAGTATGCCTCTTTATAAGTAAGGTGGCATTATTACTTGAGCTGGTGGAAGGCAGCACGTTTCCCGCAATTGGTCTCAAAAGCCCGGGATGCCTGCTGAGTTGCCATTTAGTTTATTACCTTAGCAAAGCAGAGTTGGGGGTGGGATTGTCGATAGTAGGCTTTGGGAGAAATGATTGTTATGTTTCATAATAAATGATGTCCTTGAGAAACTCATAAATTGCAATGTAATCTTAATTGTGTTGGGCACGACTCCCACTGCAATACCTTAAATAACTGAAAACATTTGCCTTGGAAAGCCCCAATCCACTTGGACAATAAAAACAGTTGCATGTTTTGCTCTACAGATATTTTCTGCCATTTCCATCATTCCACTGCCTGGTTATTCCTAGGGAGAATAACAGATAGGATACTGGGGCTTCACCACTATTTGATCTTTGCTTTATAGCAGATATCAGTTTGAAATAGAAAATCTCTGCCATATGAAGATAGTAATTCATGTAGTTAGCATGAAAACAAATTGCCAGTTTGATTTTCTAGGACAGCTCAAGCAGAATTTGTACCACTAGGCTGTAAGTTTTAAGTATCTAATTTTCTGATTTGAAAGTGTATGATTTAAAAATTGGAAAAAGTTTTTGTTATAAGCTTCAAAAGAATTTACTATAATTACAACTACGTAAAATTACAAAGAAAAAAGTAGAAAGAACACAAAATATATAGTGGTTGGATTTATGAGGTTTTTTGTTTTAAAACTTATTCATCACAAATTGTTCAGTCACGTTATTTTACAGTTGGTGGGGTGGTGGGGAAATTTGCACGTTATTTTTATTGCTGTATTTTTTCTTTCCTGGGGTGTTTACATGGTTTTTCAGTTACTTGTTTCTAGTAGTGGAAAATCTTGCTCTGTGTTACTTAGGTGCAGGGCAGTGGCGGTTTAGCTCCTGTCACTGTACAGGGACAGTACGGAAGGAAGACACAATCAAGTCCAAAGTGTCACTAAAATTTGAAAGAAAAATTATGTCGACAAGTAATCCAACTTGGTTTATTATCTAGGTTGTTATTTTACTGTAGGCTAATATCTAACTCGTGTGTCCCTGTAGGCACTGGCCCAAATAGACAACTAGAATTATTTGGTACTCGGTATGCCTGTTTCCTCATAGTGGGTTAAACCAGCCGCTGTTGCTGGGCTGAAGGCTATTGACGCACTTCCAAGTGCCTTGGAAATAACTCCAGTGTTAATATATACCATACTCCAAAGGTTATTTAAACTTTTCTCCTTCAGAACAAGAAAATCTTTTGGAGTATATAATTGGTGTCTGTTACTTTCAAAGTGGAACTTTTTTTTTTTTTTTTTTTCAGAGAAGACACGGGAATGTCATATTAAAAGTGTAGTTCGTTAAAAAACTTGGTGAAGGCCAACCTAGAGAGCATTTGTGTTTTTGTTTCCTTTTTTTTGAGACAGGGTCTTGCTCAGCCGCCCAGGCTGGAGTGCCGTGGTTCCTCACTGCAACCACCGTCTCCCGGGTTCAAGCGATTCTCCTGTCTCAGCCTCCCGAGTAGGTGGGATTACAGGCACCCGCTATCATGCCCGGCTAATTTTTGTATTTTAGTAGAGACAAAGTTTCATTTCACCATATTGGCCCAGCTGGTCTTGAACTCCTGACCTCAGGTGATCTGCCCGCCTCGGCCTCCCAAAGTGCTGGGATTACAGGCGTGAGCCACTGCACCCAGCCAGCTGAACATTTTTAAACTAGTGGTTTGCCCTTGCTAGTGATGGTGTGAGGACTCACACTCCTGACATTGTCTGAATTCTGGCTGCATTGCTCTAATCATCCTGATGTTACTGGTCCACGTCTCCCCCAGGATTACAGTAGTAGCAGCTCTCCTAACCACCTTTTACCTACCCATCCTACTTGCCCTGTTGGCTGCAGGATGTCCTGACTGATACCCCAGGACAAAGGTCCTGGGCAGCTCTGGGATGTACCTCTGTCCCCTTTGGCTTTCACTCAGAAGTCTTGCTAAGTGTCAGTTGTTTGTTCCCAAATCTGGTTATTCCAGTTGGGCTTATTATTGTAATTACAGTTAAGTATTATGTCAACCTTGAAATGAGTGTGAAAAAGAGCATGGTGGCTCATGCCTGTAATCCCAGCACTTTGGGAGGCTGAGGTGTGTGGATCATGAGGTCAGGAGTTCAAGCCCAGCCTGACCAACACGGTGAAACCCCGTCTCTACTAAAAATACAAAAATTACCCGGGCATGGTGGCGCAAGCCTGTAATCCCAGCTACTTGGGAGGCTGAGGCAGCAGAATCACTTGAACCCAGGAGGTGGAGGCTGCAGTGAGCCGCTTGAACCTGGGAGGCGGAGGTTGCAGTGAGCCGAGATCGTGCCAATGCGTTCCAGCCTGGGCAACAGAGTGAGACTCCATTAAAAAAAAAAAAAAAATTGTGGGCCAGACATTTATAAGATTTTTGGGAAAATCTGTAAGGACTGTCCACACACATTGCTTTGCAAGTGATTCCCTTTTAAGAACCAAACTTCAGTTATGCCCAGACTTCCCCAACAAGCAAAACAGCATAATGTGGAACAACAGAACATTCAGAGACAAGCTCAGAAAGAGGACCCATGGCCTCATATCAAAAAAACCGTAATTAAAAGTAGATTTGTCTTTGTCAGTTAATATAAAATGTTAGGGAATATCTTTTTTTAAAAAAATTGTTTCTTATCTAACAAACTTGTTTCCATTAACTAACCAACTTCTGGTTCTTGTCATCTCTGATAAGAGTGCTTCCAACTGTGTTTAGCCTTAATCCCCGAATGCTAAACTGGACTCCCTGTCTGCTTCATGCCATGTAACATGTAAAGTGTGGATCAGTTTAAAGTAGTCCTACTGCGGTGATTGTATTACTTTTGGAGTTAAAATAATTGTGCCATTCACTGAGTGGCAGGGAGTAGAAAGATTAGTAATTTTGCACCTAATTCGTGGAGTTCAGAAGCTTGTATCTTGTAATCTGGCAACTTTAATTATATATTGTTTTACTTACGAGATATTGTGGAAGGTCTGTTCCATTTTAAATCCTTAAGCCTTACCTGTTAATAAAAATGAAACCAAATGAATCTGTTTTTTCATGTACTCAATTATCTTTTGTTTTTTTTTCCGTCTTCCAGATAACTGTACTCTTTACATCCTGTGACTCCCTAAGACAAGCCTCAATTGCTTTTCCAGGCCTCCAGTCTTTGTTTTTCTGATTCCTTTTGTGCATAAACCTTTTCCATACTTGCCTCACCCTTGCAGACATCTTTTATTCTAGGAGGTGAGAACTCCATGGTATCTGTCTACATTTTTGTAGAATAAGAGTGAGCGAGATTTTATTCTCATTATCCTTCTAGGTTTTAATCTTTCCTGGGACTTCAGACAATCCTATAACCTGCCAGCTTCAGGTTTTTTTAATAAGGATTTTTTTTTTTTTTTGAGACGGTGGAGTCACTCTCTGTCACCCAGGCTGGAGTGCAGTGGCGTGGTCTTGGCTCACTACAGCCTCCGGCTCGTGGGTTCAAGCGATTCTCCCGTCTCAGCCTCCCGAGTAGCTGGGACTACCAGCGTGTCCCACCATACCTGGCTCATTTTTGTATTTTTAGTAAAGACGGGGTTTCACTATGTTGGCCAGGCTGGTATTGAACTCCTGACCTCATGATCTGCCCACCTCAGCCTCCCAAAGTGTTGGGATTACAGGTGTGAGCCACCATGCCTGGCCAAATAAGGATTTTTAAAATGCATTTCTGATTCAGAATAAAATTATTAAAAGTGGAGCTGACCTGTCATTTTGCTCTTGGTGGAAGACTTATGTTTCCAGGACTTCCTGTTCCTGTCACTTCTTGCAGGTGGCTTTTGTCTTTCTTGCTCTCTTAGGCTGTAGGAAAGAGCCCATGCAGATTGTTCCAGAGGGCAAAGTCTAGATCATTCCTGCGTGAGCAGCGACTGGCAGCTCGACTACCACTCTGGGTTTCTGGGTTTTTTTTTTTACACTTGTACCACAGTTTGTCTTGCCACAGATTTCACTATTGTAAGGGTGCTGCCCACTTCTCCTGGGGCTCTTTTTTCCGTTTGAAGAAATGTCCCAGAAAAGCATGGATTATAGAAAACACCTCCAGATGACGACACAACACCCACTTCTCTTAACGGTATTGTGAAGAGAGGACTCAGTCAATTCTGAAATAACCGCCTACATTGTGAGTTTGTCTGAGAAAAGGGGTTTTTGAGTCCATTTTACAGATGAGAAAAGTAAGGTGAAAAACCAGTCAGATGGTTAGTTTTCTGAATTTGCTCCTCACTTTTGAGTTCAGAGGACATAGAAGTAAAATGAACGATCAGTGGAGCCCCAAAAAGGGGAGAAGAAAAGGTTGTAAAAGGGACTGTTGGCAGCCTTTGGAGAGGCTTTTTGCTTGAGAAAGTTGGAAGGGAAGGCAGTTTTGTCAGAAGTGTCCGTCTCCCCTGCATGTTTGTATTTGTTGTTTTTTGAAGCACCAGTTGGTGGAGCTACCCCCTTATCCCCAGCTGGCTGTCTCCTTGAGTCATCATTGGAAGACTGACATCCCGTGTCCCTTGGGACTGGATGGTTTGTGCTCTTCTAGTTTTACAAATGCCCCCACCACATTCTTGGGTGCATCTGAGGCCCAGCGTGGGCTGCAGTTCTCCAGACTTGCAGGAACTGGTTTGATTTCCCAGGGCTGTTGACTTTTTCTTGTACTTGTATCATTGCCCCTGACTTTGAGGCTTAGGGGACCATGGAGCACTGGGAAAATCATTTGCCCTCAGTCCTCACCAGGGGCTGGGCCATCCATTAAACAAAGGCTGTCCAGATGTGTTAATGAGGCGGTGTGAGTAATGGGAACATTATACATGATTACTTACATAATCATAGGACTGATGCGGGTGTTAGAGAAAGAGGAACCCTACTGGTAGAAGTTCTTGAGAGCTATTCTTGAGAGCTGGTGCTGCCTAAAAGGTCTCAATTGGATTTTAAGTTCTAATTTTGTAAGTCTGTCAAGGTCTACCACCCATGAAGAGGAAGGCCAGTGAACACTGAAATACTATCAACAGCAGTGTTTATTTACCTTGCTCCTAGAAGGTTAACAAAATACATAGCCACAGGGCCAGGCGCGGTGGCTCACGCCCATAATCCCAGCACTTTGGAAGGCCAAGGTGGGCAGATCACTTCAGGTCAGAAGTTCGAGACTAGCCTGGCCAACTTGGTGAAACTCCGTCTCTACTAAAAATGCAAAAAAGTTAGCCAGGCGTGGTGGTGGGCACCTGTAATCCCAGCTACTTGAAAGGCTGAGGCAGGAGAATTACTTGAGGGTGGAGGTTGCAGTGAGGTGAGTGAGATTCTGTCTGGAAAAAAAAAAAATTACATAACCACAGTTTTATGCCCCTCCATACTCCCAGTAAGAGTCTTCCGTCATACACATTGGTAAACTGGGAATTCTTTTTGTTTTTTTTTTTGAGACGGAGTCTCACTCTGTTGCCAGGCTGGAGTACAGTGGCGTTATCTCATTTTCCTGCCTCATCCTCTCGAGTAGCTGGGACTACAGGCACACACCACCATGCCCAGCTAATTTTTGTATTTTTAGTAGAGACGGGGTTTCACCCTGTTGGCCAGGATGGTCTCTATCTCTTGACCTTGTGATCAGCCCGCCTCAGCCTCCCAAAGTGCTGAGATTACAGGCGTGAGCCACTGCACCTGGCCCAATTAGGAATTCTTTTTTTTTTTTTATTGTTTTATTTATTTTTTATTATTTATTTATTTATTTATTAACCAATTAGGAATTCTTAACAGTAACTGCTTATTTCGGGGGAGGTGAGGAGGAGGAGTGAAAAGGATGGGTTGTGTGACTCTTGTCTACCTGGAGACCTGGTTTACTGGGACAGGAGAATGTGGGAGATCTTTTGACACCCAGCTTATTGATCTCTTAAAATCTGGGTGGTTCTGTCTCCATTATTTCCCAGCCACCATTTTGGTGAGAGCTTGGTCTGAAGTGGTAGTGTATTATCTCTTGGTTCTCTCTCGGTTTCGGCCAGCTGTTAGAGTGCTTGGTGCCTGTGGGGGCAGAAACAGGTGCCAGGAGGAAATGAGAAGGGATTAGGGCTGAGCATGTGTTTCTTGCATTTAGTCCTTCTATAGGTTTGCAGAAGGAGGCTGAGTGAATGCTTATTCTGTTAAGCAGCAGACTTGTGTGCTTTGTGTATATGCTTTATTACTGCTACTAAATGGACCTAAGTAATGAAATGCCTCAGATTTGGACAGGCTTGTGAATATGTGGGGTACCTCTGCAGTAATGGACAAGGTTGGGAATGTGAGCCTAGTTCAAGTTTGGCCTTGTGTTAAACTGGCTATGTGACTCCAGGCAGGCTCTACAACCTCGCTGAGCTATTTCCTCATCTGGACAACTTATTTCATGCACTTCACAGGCTTGTTGCTGGGAGAGGCAGGGGAATTTTTGATGTGAAAGCACTTTGTAAACTGCATACTGCTGCACAAATGCTCAAGGTATTATTACCCAGTTGGAAATCACCAACCGGGAGACATCAGGCCTGCCGGCGGCCTTCCTAGCTGACTCAGATATAAATGAATCAAATGAATTCTGCACTTTGATTCTTAATAAAGCAAGCTGATAGCAAGTAACAGATGCACTTTGGGATACAGAACAAGGCTTTACGGATTAGAAGGTGATGTAGTCACCTTCCACCTCTGTTCTTTTTAGCCAACACTTGACTCCTAAATACACCTGGATGGTGAATTGGAAAGAGGGATAGATTGAGAATTAAGATTGGAGTGGCACTGAATCTGTGCACGAAGATGTTTAAAGGAGACATAGTCCTTGAAATTAAGAATCTGATTATGATGTGATCGCGATTCTTTAGTGGCTCTCTGGTCCTCAGGAACGAATCTAAACCAACTTTGTTCCCAGCATGGCATAAAAAGCCCTTCTTGATGTACTCTGGGCATATCCTGCCACCCATCCACTTCACACATCCGGGGCTTCAGCTGAGCCCAGCATTTTATTCCTCTACTTGCTTGGTGAATGGATTGCCTGAGGAGCCCACCGTGTTTGTCTGAAGCCTGCCACCCTGTTTACCCAGTCTGGCAGAGCCAGGCTGTTTCTCCCTGTTGGCTGGTCTCCTCACACTTTATTTTTAGGTGCTGGCGTTATTTGCTTACATGTCTCTCACCCTATTAACCCCATAAGAGTAGGGGCTGAATTTATGTCATTGTAGGTCAATGTTAATGTCTAATACATAGTATACATTCTAGGAATATTTGAGTTCAAGTTTGGTGGAGTATTTCGAGTACTACTTAGTAGTGGGAGGGAATCGGTATGGATCTAGTGCAAAAAGATAGACTTAACTGATCACAATTTTGGACGCTATAATTTTATAGTTGAGAATTCCTGAGGTTTCTAGTACTGTTATTAAGTGACCTGCTTGTGGTCGCATATTTTATCAGACACAGCTGGGGCATGAAATCCAGGCCCTGATACAGTAGAAGGCCCTCTCTGTTACTGCCTTTGGAAATACTTTTCTTTTCAGGGGGATTTTCAGTTATCCATGGTAACTGCAGTAATTGATTCATTTTCATGGAAAAATAAAATCCACGTGTAATCCCCATACCTAATTAAGCCAATAGCATTTTACTGTTGTGCAGATGGCCTTATTTGCTTAATAAGAAGTGATTCAAATCAGACAAGTACTCAAAAGATAGAAATCATTGAAATCACATACTGGACATTCCTCCACTTGTACATACAGTTTTATATATATGGGCCATACTCTTTAAGTGCTGTATTTTTGTTACCTCCTGTTTGCATTTATAACTTGTCATAGTAATCAAAGACAGTGATTTTTAATGGCTTCAAGGCCGTTGGTTGATAGTTACCACCATTTTCTTGACTCATCTCTTCGGGATGGGTTTTTCACAGATTTGGGGCTGTTGTACAAAATGATGCATGCAGCCTGCTTTGCATGTGTCTGTTTGTACTCAACTCTAAATTCTCACTGTGAAATTACTGACTCAGAAGTGCCCGTATTTACGTTTTGATCTTTCCTAGTACATTGCTTTCTTGGAGAGAGGCTATACTAATTTACGGTCCCACAGGTAGTACACGTTAGGCCAGCGGGTTGGTTTGTTTGTTGGCTTTTAAAAACCAATACAGGCATTTGTAACAAGTAGTAAAGATATCGGTTGAGTTTTATTTAAGTTTCTATTTTCTCCCTATGTCCTCTCTCAGGGCATTTAGAACTAAATGAGATAAGATATGTGAAAGCACTTTGTAAAACAAAATTGCTCTAAGAACACAATGTGTTATTAGTCAGAACAGCTCCAGAAGGGAAGGGAAAGGGAGAGCCTTGGGTAATTGTACAATGATGTTCCGTTATATGTATGAAATGCTTTTTGTTGTGAGCACATAGAGATACTTAAGTAATAAAGATGACCCACAATCGCATTGTTTTCATATGTGATCTCAGCCTTGTTGTGAGGTGGGCTTTGTATGTTTACGAAGATCCCTTTGGGCTGTGGCTTGGAAGACTGTTCAGTTAAATACAGCTGGCATTTTTTGGTTGCGTACCATGTTCTGACACTGTGTTGGGAGTTTGAAAATATGACATTGCCCTTGTCTGAGGGGCATTTACAGTTTAGTTGGCAGCAGGGGTGTGAAACAATGGGAGGAGAGCATCTGGCTTTGGAGTCAGACTGAAGTTGAGGATCTCTGCTCTGTCATCTTGGGTAGATCACTTCACCTCTCCAGGTCTCAGTTTCTTCATCTTTGAAAGGGGGAGAATTGTGCCTTCATTATTGGCCTCTGAAGGTCATTTTGTGGGAGGCTGAATCAAATGTTAAAGTGTGAAGTGCTTTATGAACTATGACTGTAGCCGGACGTGGTGGCTCACACCTGTAATCCCAGCACTTTGGGAGGCCAAGGCGGGCGGATCACAAGGTCAGGAGTTTGAGGCCAGCCTGACTAACATGGTGAAAACCTGTCTCTACTGAAAATACAAAAATTAGCAAGGTGTGGTGGCGAGTGCCTGTAATCCCAGCTACTTGGGAGGCTGAGGCAGGAGAATTGCTTGAACCCAGGAGGCAGAGGTTGCAGTGAGCCGAGATTGCGCCACTGCACTCCAGCCTGGGCAACAGAGTAAGATCCTGTCTCAAAACAAAACAAAACAGCATAACACCAACTGTGACTATTTAGACCATGTTATTATAAGTCTTACAGATTCTTGTGGCTGTAATTCTCCAAGTGCAAGATTGAAGAGGAAACTGTTTCTGGGTCATCTGTGCTGATTATAGTATATCCCAGTTGTTCGAGGAAGAGGATAGAAATTCAGATAATAAGGGTGCTTAGCACCTTTCCTTCTCACCAAGGCTTGGTTTTTCTTCCTAACTTATGGAAAAATGCAGTGTGAGTCTCTTTACACCCAGACATATTTTTGGATGGATGGGATTTTTATCTTCCCTCTACCTTCCCTGGTTTGTGAGGATGAGGGTAGTGTTCACAGTGTGACTAAGAAGCAGCATTACTTTTTTGCATACTTTTGAATGAACTACTTTGCCTGCCTTTTATTCTCCAGGCAAGATGTACCCTTAGAGGTGAGGTGGAACCTAACACTTGGTTTTACCTAAATTGCCTCCTTTTCCATTCTTACACTGCCCAGAGCACTAAAGCTCTGTTTATTCTATTTTCAGCTTGCAATAATGTCTTGATGTTGGAGGATGAAAGAGCTGATGTGAATGGAAGGCGTTTAATAAGGAGTCATGGTCTGGAGTCCCAGTCAAATTGGTAGCACATGGTTTTCATCTGCCTTGAAGGGCTTGGTTACGTGGTCTTGCCTTCCCAGAGCTGTGACACCACCAGGCTGGACCCTATACACAATGCCACATCTCCTTCTCAAACTGATGATTTGGAGTGGCCAATGCCACTGGCTTTGAGAGATGCCAAAAGAATGGTGGACTTGGCTTCTTAATCTTTTGAAGATCATAAAATGTTTGCTAGGGCTCACTCATCTGCACTTAGGACAGGGGTTAGATGGGTATGTTGGGGAGATGAGGTTATTTTAGTGGGGTTTTGTTTGTCATTTGGTTTTAACCACTGTTCAGCCTTTTCACTGGGACTCCTAGCTGGTTACATTTTTTTGACGGGCGTTAATTTTATGTATTTGTGTATTTATGCCCCTCATTCTAAAAAAGGATTTAAAGCCACGATGAGCTGTCATTCCAGGAGCAAATAATTTTTACTTAGATCTGACTCAAGTTCACTTTCCAAATGCAAAAAAAGGACAGTCAGATTAAAATGTGGACAGCAGAGTAGTTGTTCATTCATCTCAATGCAGCAGTGTTTGGGCCTGGCAGTGTTTTTGCTTTTGGTTTGAAGTCTTGACCTAAAACTTTAATTAAAGGCAACTTTTGCTAAATAGTATTGGTATTGACATTCTGACAGATCTTTTAATCTGAAAGAATTTTAAAGATGCATGAAAGTAATCCCCAGTGATGATTACATCTTTGAGTGGCAGAGATCAGATTTTTATTTAAATACCAATGCAGTTTATCACTTTTTTCCACAGTGCCGGGGCCAGGGAGGGTCTGGATTTAATAGTGAACTTCTGAACTTGACTTATTTTGAGGGGAGTGATTGGTGGGTGTTACTGCATGATTCAGTGTTCTGTGTCTTTAAAAATGTTTTGAAATACTCATTCTGTATTGTAATCCTCAAAACTACTGTTAGGATTCCAAACCATTGTGGTTTAAACTTAGCTGGAATCTAAAAGGTGGCTGACAGAGGGAAAGGAAACCTCCTTTAAATAAAGAACATATTTGGCTTGCCTAAGTGTCCCAGAGTCTGGGCTCTGGGCATATCTAAGCCATGGGCCAAGTCTCATAGTTGAAGAGGTCGGGAAATACTTGTTTCAAATATAAACACCAGCTCAATATAAACACCATCAATTAGTTCTGCAGAAACTCCTGGTACAAATAAGAACTTGCAAAGCTTCATGTTCAATGGAGTTCTTGTCTGGATGAGATAAGGAGTGCAATACTGCACACTCTTCTGTACTTGTGATAAATCAAAACTCTAATGATGCTATTAAAATGTGTTTTCTTTTGGCCCTGGTAAGCTGGAAAGCATTGGGAGGTGGGGAGGATAGATTTCACTTGGAAATATCTGAAGCTGAAAAGTGGTGGCTTTTTCTTCTTTCTTCTAAATGTACTCCTTGCTCTAATTAAGCGAAGTGATCGCTGTCCCAACACTGACATACTCCAGGATGAAACACATTTTCTACTCAAGTAGCCTTTTTTTCCCTTGCCTTCTTCCATGGGACTTGCTGAAATTGTCATGTTATTTCTTTCCAGAATTTATTGGAGCATTAGGCAAAAGCCTCTTGGGAGTATAAATAATGATGATTATAAAGAACAGTCAGTTTACCAAGGAAGGCCATTATCTTAGACTTGCAAAGCTTTTACAGCCAAACATTGTTTGCTTACAGTTTTTTAATACAAATGAAGACCTTAATGGTAAGAAGAGTCCTATTACTACTCCCTTTGTACATGGAGGTCATCCCAATAAAGAAAGGACGATGTCACTTTGCTCAGGCATTAACAGCTTGTTTTTCAGAACAGGCATTATATACGGTCTATGAAGGCCTTGGATGGTGTTTTTTCTTCTTCTTTTTTTTTTTTTTTTTTTTTGAGACGGAGTCTTGATCTGTGGCCTGGGCTGGAGTGCAGTGGGGCTATCTTGGCTCACTGCAACAACCTCTGCCTCCCAGGTTCAAGCGGTTCTCCTGCCTCAGCCTCCCGAGTAGCTGGGACTACAGGCGTGCGCCACGACGCCCACCTAAATTTTGTATTTTTTGTAGAGACGGGGTTTCACCATGTTAGTTCGCCAGGATGGTCTCCATCTCTTGACCTTGTGATCTGCCCGCCTCGGCCTCCCAAAGTGCTGGGATTACAGGCGTGAGCCACCGCATCTGGCCTGGTGTTTTCTCTTCTAAGGAATGTGGTTTCTGCCATCAACAGCAAGTAATCCTCCTTGCTGAGTGTTAAAAGATTTCTAAAGTTGATAAGGAATACTGAAGTTACTTTTGGACTCCCTACTACGTCCTGCTGTATATTGTATACCTTATATACAAATTCAGAGATTTTTTTTTTTTTTTTTTTTGAGATGGAGCCTTGCTCTGTCACCCAGGCTGTAGTGCAGTGGCGCAATCTTGGCTCACTACGACCTCCACCTGCCCGGTTCAAGCAATTCTGCCTCAGCCTCCCAAGTAGCTGGGACTACAGGCGCGCGCCACCATGCCTGGCTAATTTTTTGTATTTTTAGTAGAGGCGGGGTTTCACCATGCAGGTCAGGCTGGTTTCGAACTCCTGACCTCGTGATCCGCCCGCCTCAGCCTCCCAAAATGCTGGGATTACAGGCGTGAGCCACCGCACCCGGCCCAGGGATGGTTTTGACTTTGTCTGAGTAGGCACTGACATGGAAAAGGTATATATAAATGAAGAATCTCATGTCTTTTTTTTTTTGCCTGTAACTTTTCTTATTTTAAAATTTTTATGGAGGTGGGGTTTCGCTGTGTTTCCTCAGTGGATCTTAAACTCCTGGCCTCAAGCGATCTTCACCCCAGTTCTTCCAGCCTCTGACACCTACGAATCATTTTCTGTCTTTGTGGATTTGCTTATTCTGGATATTCCATATGAATGGAATCATATAATATGTGGACTTTGTGCCTTGTGTCTTTTAAAATTATGTTTCTAAAATTCATGCTGGAGTGTGTATCAGTACTTCATTCCTTTTTGTGGCTGAATAACATTCTATTGTGTGGATGTATCATGCTTTGTGTATCCAGTCATTAGCTGATGGACATTTGAGTTGTTTCTATGGTTTGGCTATTTTTTTTTTTTTTTTTTTTTTTGAGATGGAGTCTCACTCTGTAGCCCAGGCTGGAGTGCAGTGGCGTGACCTTGGCTCACTGCAACCTCCACTTCCGGGTCCCTGTTCAAGCAATTCTCTTGCCTCAGCCTTCTGAGTAGCTGGGATTACAGGCGTGCACCACCACGCCGGGCTTAATTTTTGTATTATTAGTAGAGATGGGGTTTCACCACATTGGCCAGGCTGGTCTTGAACTCTTTACCTCGTGATCCACCCACCTTGGCCACCCAAAGTGCTGGGATTTACAGGCGTGAGCCACTGCGCCTGGCTCATTTGGCTATTTTGAACAATGCTGCGGTGAACGTTTGTGTGGATTTGTTTGCATTTCTCTTGGAATACCTTGTTAGAAAAGCATGCGTATACACATTACTACTAAGTTTATTTTCTGTCATTAAGTTGTGTTTCAGTTAATGCCACTGAACTGATGTGCTCTGTTCAGCAGAGTCCTGTGCTGTGCCCTTCCCTTCTGGGGCTCTAGCTTGCCCTTTGGTGGGGGGGGGGTGTGTGTGTGTGTGGTAGGGGTCCTCATTTTCCTTACTGCCTGACTGTCACTCTCCATGTCACTGTGGGTGGCCAAGAGTGGTCTCATTTCCTCTACCCCTTTGCAAACCGTAAACACTGGTCACACGTGCTTGTGCTGGAATCATATGCTCCAGTGGCTTGATGGTGGGACTTCACATTTCCTGCATTACCTTAGGTTTTGACTTTCTTGTGGTTACCTCTGTCAACATTCTTTGGCAGAGGACTATGGGGAGTAGAATGACCTAGAAATTATCCCTGATTTTCTTGCTCCTTCCAAGCCTACTGAACCAAAAATGGTTTTTATTTTTCTTTGAAAAACTACCCTTCATAATGAACTCCATTAAGAAATAGGAGTTCTTCAAAGGAGGAAGGATGTTACTGTATTCTCTTGATTTCTCTGAAATTACTAGATTTATTTTCCCCAAGTTGGTGTGAAATTGTTGAGATTGGTCCTTACTAGAGTCAGACTTTTTTTTTTTTTTTTTTTTTTGAGACAGAGTCTCCCTCTGTTGCCCAGGCTGGAGTGCAGTGGCGCGATCTCCGCTCATTGCAACCTCCGCCTTCCGGGTTCAAGTGATTCTCCTGCCTCAGCCTCCAGAGTAGCCAGGATCACAGGCACCCGCCACCACGCCTGGCTAATTTTTGTATTTTTAGTAGAGACAGGGTTTCACCATGTTGGCCAGGCTGGTCTCGAACTCCTGACCTCAGGTGATCTGCCTGCCTCGGCCTCCCAAAATGCTGGGATTATAGGCGTGAGCCACCGTGCCTGGCCGGCAATTTTTATTTTTTAGATACAGTGTCTCGCTGTATTACCCAAACTGGAGTGCCGTGACATGAACACAGCTCACTGTAGCCTCAACCTCCCTGGGCTCAAGCGATCCTCCTACCTCAGCCTCCCAAGTAGCTGGGACTAGAGCTGCGCTTCACCACGCCTGGCTAATTTAAGGCAATTTTTAATTGGTAGAAAAACTCTAAGGCAACATAAGAGAAGTGGATGGTGGGGACTGCAAATGTCATGTGGCCTAGTGGTGTTGAGAAGCATTTTGTGAAGCACATGTCTTGGTGTGGGTGTCTTTGCCTTCCTAGAACTTTCTGGTGATAAGCCTGTAAACACCAGTGTGTCCGTCAGTATTTGGAATCTTGTTTATTACATAGTGCTCAGGTTCATTGTCAAAAAATTCTTTACTAATGCTATTAATCAGTATTTGGAATCTTACTTATTTCATAGCGCTCAAGGTCATTGTCAAAAAATTCTTTACTAATGGTATTAATCATGCTTCTCACACTCCAGTTTTTCTGGTATGGCTTTCTGTTCCAATTTGACTCCTGTGCTCAGGTCATTAGTTTGGCTTACTAACAGGAGCCCTGACAGCTATATTCAATATTTTTCTCTGCAGTGGCCAAGTAGCCAAGAGTTTACTAGTTTAGACACCCACCTCAGTTTAGAAGGGAGATGTGAGTGCGTGCGTGTGTGTGTGTGTGTGTGAGAGAGAGAGAGAGAGAGAGAGAGAGAATATCTAAGAAGGAGTTAATATTTTAAACTTTGCATTGTTTAACTGGAAATCTGTGTTCTGCCGGGCTGCTTTTGTGTGGTGTACCTATAACCTATACACATACTTGTGCCTTTCAAAAGCTAACGCCACATCCCTCCTACTAAAATTGCTTATTAGAGCTAATTTTAAGAATTGAGTTAGAACTGCCCTATAATGTAATGCAGAATATTTCCCAATAATGCCTGGGTTAACAATGATAGTCTTGCTGTATTGTGCAAAAAAGGCTTCTGTTCAGACCCAGCTGGGTTTCAGGCTTAATTCATTGCTCTATGGTGGGATCACCACAGCTGCTGTGGGGCCTTTACAAATGCAAAAAAGCTGTCAGTGTTTGTTTCATCAGCTGCATAAGTGATGAGGCCAAGTTGAGGAATCCATTCCAGTGCGCAGTGTGCAGGCTGTAGCTATTATTGTTTACAGAATTAGTGTGTTGGAGCTTTAAAATAGTTGGCACATCGTCTGCCCTTTAAAAGCACAAGACTAAGGAATGAGACCAGTTGGTTGTCCTTGTAATGTTGGCCGGATCCAGCCCAGCCCTTGTCTTTTAACAGCTACTGCTCCGGGCTATGCTGTGGGACTTGGCTACTCTTTGGAGGAAGAGGAGGTGCTTGCTGAATTCTTGTCTCTGTGGTTCTGCATCCCAAACTTAGGTTTGCATTAAAAAACAAAAAACAAAAAACCCAAACCATGCAGTCATTTAGAGTTCCATAAGTGTAATTGAGATTTAAAGCCTTAATCATCCTCCCAGCCCCAAATAGGTATAGGACTGTCAGCTGGGATTTCAAATATCTGTGCAGTAACATTCCAGATTTGGCTCTGTGAGATTTATTTTGTGAAGTGATACTGCTTTGGGACTTGCCCTCATCTCTCCTCATGGGTACAGAAGTTAAGGCTACTTCTTGGCTGGCAGCCAAGAAGCCAGGAAAGCCCCATTGGACAGGTCACTTTCCAGGCAATTAAGGAGTATTCTGCAGGGCTCTCCGTGAATGCTGTTTTAACAGTGCAAGGTGACCCTTTTCCCCAGGGACCTGATGAGCCCGGGCAGCATGTTCACTTGCTTTTGGACTGGGCAAGCAGGAATCTGGCACCAGTGTCATGGTCATTCACGGGATAGTGTGGGATTGTCCCAGCCCCTCCTTCATTTTAACCTCATTTACATTCAGACCCCTTCTCCGCTCAGGGGTCTCTGCCTCATGGAAACTGGAGGGCATGGGTGGTGGCTGGTCTGTTACGGTTTTGAAAGTGGAGCTCATCAGGTCTCCTAGCCAACGGGGGTGAATAATTGTGCTTCCTTCCTCCCAGCTGGAAAAGGTCCCAAAGTGCTCTCTCATATTCATAAAAGAGATGGCACGAGGCTTAGTGTCTCCAAATTAAAGGTCAATACTGATCAGCTTTCTCTCAAAGAACTGTCACATATGCTCTCCTGGAGTCATTTGTGTCTTCTCATTTTACTTTAGGAAGCCTCTGGAGCCCAGGAGGACAAGTGTGTCCGATGAATCTCCTGTGGTGTTGGTACTGATTAAGCAGAGTTTGGGGATCCTTGTATGGCCCCTCTTTTAAAGAGCTTTTTAGCACGGTCTCTGCCAAGTATATTTTAACTATTAGTTACAATGATCTTCCAACAGAGAGCAAACAACGTAAGTAATAGTTTAGATTTTTACTTTTTAACATCTTCCCAAATTCCTTCTCTTTCTCTTTCTTACCCGCACCCTGGAATAGTAGTAATGAAAAGGAAAATAGCAAACCGTGAGCTCCATATCCTCTCCCGCCGGGGGAAGGACTAATTTGCAGGGCCTACGTAAGGAAACAGCAGTTTCATGGTCATTGTTCTCAGCCTAGCAGCGCTTGGTTGCATTTCCGTTGCTCAACCTGTTTCTCCTGGCTAGGGTGTTTGTAGTATATTTTGAGTTTTAGGAATCTTTCATCAAGTTTCTTCTGCTTTTTTGTCATTTTAAGGCAAAACATTTTCTTTTGGTAGCTTGAAAGTTCTACACTCTCAATGTTTAAACATTTTTGGGGGGCAGGGTGAGAAACAGCTTTGTGGACGCATATCTGATTGTGTGTATTTGTTATTTCATGTCAGAGTCATCTCATGACCCCAGGAGACCTCTCCAGTGGCCTGCCTCCTAGAAAATGCACTGTTGTAATAACAGTCAGGGTGCCAGCTGACCACTGATTGTCCCTCAGCCACTTATTAGCTGCATGTCCAGGAGGATCAGCAGGCCGTGGTTTAAATTCTCAGTGTTCTCCATTGTAATGTGGGGTGCCCATGCATCCCTGAGTGGAGATTAGGTGCTCTAATAGGCACAACTGTGCCCCTTTCATTGTAGGCATTCTCTTCCACCTGTATATTAGTATTGCTTCTAGCTGCGTGATGAAGGGTTTGGGTTAATGCTGACATATTGCAACTTACTGGATGGCAAACAGTTAAGCTGTCTTCTTTGGCTGTGGGGAAAGATGGTGAATTCAACACTCTGAGACTCTGAACGCAGTGTCCAAAGAGACCCTGGGCTTCCTGGAGTGTTATTCTCTTACTCTCCTAACCTACTCTCCCACTCCCAAGAAAAAGAAAATCTTAAAGCGGCTTATCAGTATCTGACGTAAGACAGAGTGAGGCCTTTCCTTTTATCTACATAGAGACAGCTCGGAGATCTGCTTGAGGGGCAGCAAAAGGCATGTCAGCAATCACCAGGAAAGGATCCTGAAGCCTCACCAGCTGGTTATAAACAGCAGTAGGTGCCCAGGAGGGAACCGATACCTTCTGCAAGGGCATCAGTTGTGAAATGGCCTAGGTACAAAGATGTTCTTAGAACCAGGTTTCAAATTATAGTAACACGTAGACAGACGCTGAATGCTCTGGGAATGGAATAAGCTGGTTCTAGTGAATTTTCTGGTTGACTGTTTCAAGTCATGACATTAACTCCTTATGAAGGGTATTTTTTGGCTGTCCTGTCTTCAGAAGTCTGGTGTGATGCGTGAACTCAATGGTTGCATTCCCGAGGACCTTATGGAGTGCTTCCTGTCTGTCTGCCAGTGGTTTGTTACTGTGCATTTCTGTAGATAATGCAGTAGGAGGTTTTTGGGCAGTGTGCATGCTGATCCCCAGAGGGTTTGTATTTTACCTGCATTCCTGAGGATGTGTTTGTGTTGCTTGGGGCCCTGAGAAAAAACTGCATTCAGCGGAGGATTTAGTAAGAAGAAAGTTGGTTCCATGAAATGTACATCAGCAGCCCCCGAGGATGCTGTGGGGTTGGAACTCCTAAGGCTTAACTGCGGAGGGGATCGGTTAATAGTATGGACAACCCCACACCCCAGAACAGGGGATAGGTGATGGACGACAGTGGGACACCGTACCTAATGTGCATGCCTGCTTCCTAGAAATTGTGATAAAGTGTGATGACTCTTTCCTTCTCTGAAAAGACCAAACCCCATCACTTAATATGGAAATTTAAAACCAAACCTCCAAACCCTTCTGACAGCATTTTTGACCAAACTGGCTTTTTGTAAGGGTAGAGCTAGATTTTCCGAAGAGCTTTAAAAACACAGCCTAAAAGCTCATCTTTGTGAACTTTTGCTGTTGTCAACAGTGGATATCTTGCTGCTGCTAATAGAAAATAAAAAAGTTTATTTGCCAAAATGCTTGTCGTTTCCTCCTGAGGAGTGCAGCTTAACGCCAGGACCTCATTTAGTCAGAGGGAAATGGTTGCTACCTCCTTGTTAAGCTTCTTTCCATTATCCAGTTGTGGCAGAATGAGTGTTGGGGCGGCCTGGGGAGATGGGGGTAAAATAAAGGAACAGCTAAGAAGTGGTTCTGCAGAATGTGTACTTATATCCGAAGGCCTGTATGGAAAGGACGGTGGCTTTAGAAAGGGTGTAAAATGGGAGGGGTGGCAATCGCTGAAGCATGACAAGCCTCCGAAGGCCCCTGGGACTTGAACACAAAAAAGGGAGCTTTTTGCAGCTCTTTCACATGCACACGTCTCCCTCTGCCCCATCCATCCTCCCCTGCTGTTTTGTAAATCTCCCAGTTGGAAATTTTTAACATGGGAGAGCTTCTTCCTGTGCTTCAGTTGGCAGAATGCTCACACGCAGCTGCAAAGAATTTGCTTTTCCTTTTCACAGCATCTCTCATTTAAAAGCATTAGTGAGACTACAGAACAAAATAAAAACTTTAGGATTTTTCAGAAGTGGAAGCCAAGTTTAATTAAAGTCAAGGAAGTTGGGGGCTATAACTCTTTTGTTAAACCTCTTAAAGTCAGGCGTGTGCGTGTGCCCATGGCAGGCAAGGTAGGAAATGCCAGCGCCTGTTTCTCGTTAGGAAATTTAAAGGCCTACTTGTCTGGTGTGTGTGCTTGGGGAATGTCCTAGAATTTATCAAAAGATGTGCTGAACCATCATGTCTTTCGTGGCCTCAAAATGCTTGCCAGTTGTGAGGTAGTTGCCCCTTTCTTGAGGGAGGAGGAAAACCGTTAAATAGCTTTCTGTCTTTTCCCAGGCCTCTGTAAAACCTCCTAATCTGAGTGCCCTGTTCCCCGTGCTCCACCCTGAGTCCCGAGACCAGGCCACTGGGCTGTGAGCATTTTTGTGGGGGAGAAAAAAAAAAGAAGTTTCTGACTCGATAACTGCCTCCTAAAGTTGGATTTTTAATCTTTCAATAGTATTTGAACCTTCAGTATTTTTTAAATTTTATTTTAAGAGACAGGGTCTGTTGCCCAGGCTGGCGTGTGGTGGTGTGATCACAGCTTACTACTGCATCCTTGAACTCTTGGGCTCAAGAGGTCCTCCTGCCTTCCCCGCCCCACCCCCTAGTAGTTGGGACCACAGGTGCATGACACCACACTTGGCTAATTTTTAATTTTTTTTTGTAGAGATGGCTATTTTTATTTTTATTTTTATTTTTGTAGAGATGGGGTCTAGCATTGTTTCCCAGGTTGGATTTGAACTCTTAGCCTCAATCATCCCACCTCAGCCTCCCGAAGTGATGGGATTACAGGTGTGAGCCACCTTGCCTGGCCCAGTTTCTTTGTCTAGGAGCCTTTACAAACATTCGCAAAGAATATCCAGGCAGTGTTTATGTATGTCTGCAGTGCTTTTACTGGCTGTATAGACCACAGAGTCCAGAAGTGACTTCGATGGGATCCCCAGGAAGGATACTTAGAATTTACTTGACAGACTGAAGATTGGTAAACATGGCCTCAAGTTGAGTTTTGCCGGGAAATTGGTTAGCTTCGCTGCAACCTTGTCATTTCTTTCCTGAGTAATTATATGCAGACATTGGTAGAGGTTTTTTGTTT